>NC_136057.1:1400095675-1400688175 GCF_964261635.1 Lissotriton helveticus
GTGTTGGATTTTAAATCCTATCACCTTCTGCCCCCTCCGCAAGTCATTGTTCCGACTTGCGGAGTAATGGTATGCGTGGTTACAACGCAGTCGTAACGACTGCGTTGTAATTTCCTGCGGGGAAAACTTTTTGTGGTATATGTTGTTTACCGCTGATGAGTTACTGTTGCTCTACTCCACAGCCAGCATCACTGCAATGTGTTTTTTTGTGTAGTTTCATTAATAGACTAAATGAGAAATAAACCCAGAGAGAGCTACCATGAATCAGATGGCTGTGTGCTACGCTGCCCGCAACCAGCTTTCATTCTGTCTGCGATGAAAGGTGGCACCTTGTTGAAGGGCTTAATCTTGAAATGATAATTAAAAGGCATCCTAAATCTCATGGGATAAGAGCTCTTTGGAGGTAGAAATCAGTTACTCTGGGTTCACTCACTTCTTATTGTCCCTCAACGTTTGATCTTGAGGATTTTCTTCTCCACTTCTTCACTGTTCAAGTCTTGGCTTTGCCACCATTTGTTGTAGATTTCTGTTATGTTAACCTACTGTGAGAAAATGGGGTTCTGTTGCAATACCCCCCCCCCCACACTTTTTGCCAGGCTTCTGATGCAACTTTGACTGTATAGTACTGGGTCCCTGCTGTCCAGGTCCTAGTACCAGTGTTCTTTACCAAAAACAGTTCCACAATTGGGCCTTTAGGTACTCTGTAAGTCCATAGTAAATGGTACCTGGGTACCAAGGCCATTGAGAATGAGGAGGTCCCCAGGGACTTCTCACCTAGGCTACTGCAGCATGCATGGCCTGGTGCAGACAAAACAACAAAGTTGACATGGCACACTGCCTGTGTGCCATGCCAATTAGCACTGCCTAAGGTATAGGTGAGTCACCCTCCTAACAGGTCTTCCAGCCCTAAGGTGGGTGCAATATACCACAGGTATGGGCATATCTGCATGAGCAGATATGCCACTGCAAGATTTAAGTCCATTCTTAGATATTGTAAATGCCAGGGAAGCCATAGAGAGTACATGGGCTGGAGACTCAACAACTCGAGTTCCCCAGCACCATTATGGCTTCTCTGAACCCAGTAGAGTTTAGTGCCAAACTACTCCTCTCAATAAACCCTCAATGATGCCAGTGTGGGATTTATTGAAACATGTACATGTACTCGGGGCACCTCAGAGGTGCCCCCTGAAAACCTATCAACCCTAGTGTGGCCACAGATGGGCTTTAGGCAGCCTGCCACCACCAGACATGTTTCTGGACCCCTGGGCCGAGAGCCTCTGCTCTTTGGGACTATACACAATGCACATCCTGAGTGGATGTGTCACACCTCCTCCCCGATGATGGGTCCAGGGCTTGAGAGGGATGCTTCAAAGGCCTGCTGCCTTTGTAATGCGACTCCCACCCTCTGCTGCTAACAGCAGATGGCAGCGCTTGATTTACACCCCCACTTTGGACGGGAAAACCTAATAAGAATAGGAGGTGTGCCCACCTCTGCTAACTGAACCCCTAAGGTGGAGGAGGAGAGGTCCCCACCATCTTGAAGATGGGGAGACCCCTCCAATCAGGGCTAGGACTATACCCCCTCCCACAGGAGGGTGGCATAATTGAGGGTGTAGCCACTGCAGGTAAGGTGCCCTACCTGCTACACCCCTAAATTTAGTATTTAGCTGGCTCCTCATCGCAGCCACCGACGACATCAGGACCCTCATGGACAACGGAGAAACAACCGCGCTCATCCTCTTTGACCTCTCAGCAGCCTTTGACACTGTATGCCATCGCACCCTAATAACCCGCCTCTTCAACACTGGGATCCAAGGAAAGGCCCTGGAATGGATCACCTCGTTCCTCTCCGACAGAACCCAGAGAGTCCGCCTCCCTCCCTTCCGATAAGCAGCCACCGAGATTATCTGCGGCGTACCCCAAGGCTCCTCGCTCAGCCCAACCCTCTTCAATATCTACATGAGCCCCCTCGCCGCCACGCACGCAAACACAACATCAACATCATCTCCTACGCCGAAGACACCCAGCAGATATTCTCACTCACCAAAGACCCAGCCACCGCCAAAAACAACCTCCAGGAAGGAATGAAAGACGTCGCAGAATGGATGAAGCTCAGTCGCCTCAAGCTGAACTCAGACAAGACGGAGGTCCTCATCCTCGGACCATCCCGATCTACCTAGGACGACTCCTGGTGGCCCACAGCGCTGGGCTCCTCACCGACACCGACGGACCACGCACGCAACCTGGGATTCATCCTGGACTCCTCCCTCACGATGACCAAGCAAGTCAACGCCGTCTCGTCCTCTTGCTTCAACACCCTGAGCATACTCTGAAAAACCTTCCGGTGGATTCCCACCGAAACCAGAAAAACCGTCACCCAGGCCCTCATCAGCAGCCGACTAGACTACGGAAACGCCCTTTACGCAGGCACCACAGCCAAACTTCAGAAACAACTTCAGCGCATACAGAACGCCTCCGCACGACTCATCCTCAACATCCCTCGCCACAGCCACATATCCGCCCACCTGAGAAACCTGCACTGGCTCCCTGTCAGCAAGAGGATAACGTTCAGGCTCCTCACCCACGCACACAAAGCACTCCATGACATGGGCCCTGAATACCTCAACAACCGTCTCTCGTTCTACACTCCCGCCCGTCAGCTCCGCTCAGCCAGCCTCGCCCTCGCCACCGTCCCACGGATTCGCAGAACCACCACCGGAGGAAGATCATTCTCCTACCTGGCGGCCAAAACATGGAACTCCCTCCCCGGACACCTACGACTGACCCAGGACCATCTCACCTTCAGGAAACACCTGAAGACCTGGCTATTCGAGCAGTAGCGACCCCCCCCTTCAGCGCCTTGAGACCCCCACGGGTGAGTAGCGCGCTCTATAAATGTACTGATCGATTGATTGATTGATTGTAGACCTGAAAACTAGTTTCCTGCTGACCTAAGAAGAAGGACAAAAGACACCATGCAGCAAAGCCTGAAGACGACTACTGACTTGGTCCCAGCCCTACCGGCCAGCATCCAGCTTCAAAGACCCTGTCAAGAAGACGACGCCTGTTTTGCAGCCAGTGACTTCCAGAATCAAAAGAAGACTGTCTGCCCTTTGACAAAGACCAGAGACTCCTGAGCACAGCGGTTCTGTCCCCAAGAAACCTACACAAAGTACATTAGTGCCTTCCGGAACCATAAATCCAGACCACTCTGCACCAGACGACTCCAGCCCGGGTCCAGGTGGCCTGACGATCCGTAACAGGTTTCCCAGCAATCGTGACCTCAAGTCCAGTGGTGTCTGACCGCTCCTGGACTCTACGACGATGCTGGCAGCTTGAATCCAGAGGCTTCCCTGACCGCGACTGGCTCTAGTAAGAGGAATCTGATGTCTAAAGGCACCCCTGCACCCGATGCCCCTGGGATTTGGCGAGCTGAAACGATGGTGCCCATTCTACTCCCTATATCTCTACTTACCTCTGCTATCATTGGTCTCCCTCCTGCAACCCTCCAGTGCGATGCCTGCAGCTTGTTTGTCCAAAGCAAGCTCTCCATTGAAAAGCATTTTGTGCCCGACACTGAATTTGCAACCTGCACCCCTGAGCCGCTGGTGGTGTATGTTTGATGCTCCTTTGTGGGCCCCCTGTGCTGGCTCTTACCCCCAAAGCTTGGTCCATGCAACCGATTTACCTACCTGGAAGCAGTGTGGCTTCAAGCACCACCAGTCTCCATAATAATAATAATAATAATAATAATCCACATTTGTAAAGCGCAAACAATCACCCGTAAGGGTCTCTAGGCGCTGGAGGCTGCCGGCTAAGATTAAGCAAACTATTGCCCAGAGTCACATGGTGCTGGGCTAATCTGCCGCCAGCGCCGGGGATCGAACTGTGATCCCCAGATTCCAGCGCCAGTCGCCCTGGCCGCGGCGCCACACCTCTCCATTGAATTGCATTGGGCCGAACTTAGATTTTGACCTCTGCACTTGGCCGCCCCTGTGCCGCTGGTGGTGCAATTTTGGTACTCACCTTACCCTTGCCCCTTGCTGACCTTTGGTCCCCAAGACTGGAACTGTAAGTCATGAAATTACCTGTATCACCACACTATTGTTTTCCTTCATAGGATAACATTGAACACTTTGAAAATTGCAGTGTCTTTTGAAAGTAAAAAGTATTTTTCCCGAAAAACGTACTCACATTATTGCAAACATCTTAGTCTTAAAATAAAACTCAAACAAAGCTTCTTTTAAAAAAATTGGTCAGGATCTCCTTTCTGAGTTGTGTGTGTGCAATAATACACTCCTCTGTGTTACACCTAAGGCTCCTAGCCCACACTACCACTAATAGAGGACGTTTGTGTTTTACATTGAGCCCTGTACACTTTTGGGGAATCTCTGTACATGGTATAACCACCTAATGGTATACCTTATACAGAGCTAGTTTCCTATACCTACTCTTGCTTATCTTCCTTAGTCTTCTTAATCAGTTGTCCGAGATGGTGGAACTGCGGTTTTAACAGTTCCACGTGCTATGGTGTCCCCAAGCTCCTGTGCAAAGGACATGACGATTGCAGCCTGGAGAGTTGGTGAATTCAATTTCAATTCCAGCAGTTCTGTCTAGGCGTCTCCATTTAGGAAGGTTTCTGGAGGTACGAGAAGCATTCGCCCGTGGGGGCGGGTGCTACTGCTGCTGCACCATTAACATACACCTTTAAACATTTTCGTCCTCTTTGCTCGAATCCTATGTGCATCGAAAGGCCCTGACTGCCAAGATCAGTTTGTTTCTATCAACTGAAGGTCATTCGTCCTACCTCACCATATCTGTATTCCAATCTTTATTTCGGCCATTGGCCATAAAAGGTAACAATACACAAATACATCACAATACATCGATTCATAAAAAATAAAACCATTGGAATATGTATACAAAATACTTGAACTGTACATCTTAAAATTTTTAAGAGAGACCCAACGTTTTTAAAATGCGGTTACGTGTATACCAAACCTTAATAAGAAATTTTGTTAATGCAAAAACTATTGGGGCAGAGACATCAGATTTTAAAATCCTGTACATTGGTGCATATTCCCTGCAGCCCATATTCCTTATCAATGGGAGGAGCCAATATTTTCTAGCTGCCTTGTAAGCAGGGCAGAAGAAAACCACATGTAGATCGGTTTCCTCCGTGGCATCACAGGCCGGACACTGCTTTGTGATGGAGCAAGGTGACCAAGTGCTTGTGAAGGACCGAAAGGGCAGCGTGCCGTATCTCCATTGGAGAAACAACTTCCTAGCTAAAACAGGAGAGATAGGATCCAGTACCTTCTCGAACCTATAAAGGTCCTTGCTTTGCAAAAACTCAGAGGATAAGGACCCTTCTGGCTGCATTGATCGGGCCCTGGTTAGTTTGTATTCGTAGTATATGTTGGCCAGGGACTTTTTAGAAATGCTTAATGCAGCATTCGCCGGGTCCGTCCATAAATCAGGGAGCCCTAGTTCCATACAGGTAGTTTGAATGTTTTTGACCCAGGGGATATGGAGCGCTTTTGGATGGTTCAATAATTCGGCCAATTCCGCCCTATATTCTGCGAGATCGTTACTGCTCCACAACCTACGCCAAAAAGCTATAGGTCTCAAGCTTATTTCGTCCGCTAACGGTCGTAGGCCCAAATCCAGCCTCAGGGGGAGCAGCGGAGTACTGGGCGGAAGTGCGGCTATCCGTCTTATAAACTTGTTTTCCGTAAGTGTCATACTCCGGCAGGGTGTATGACCCCACAATTCCGCCCCATACATGATCGCACCCCTAGCCTGGGCCTTGTATATCTGGATTAGTGCCCCCAGTGGGCGGTATGATGAACCGGTCATCATCCGGGCAATACCTCCAGTAGTTTGTGTAAGTTTGAGGTTTGCCCTAGTCTGATGGGCTCCCCAAGACATGGTTTCGTTAAGAGTCACACCAAGATATTCGAAGGTGGATACTCTCTCGAGTCGCACAGCTCCCAGTTGCGGATTCGGCCGCAATTTTTGACTCGGATTCAAAACCATGAATTTAGTTTTTGCTGCATTGATTTCTAGCCCTCTGTCGGTGCAGAAGGCCAGAAATGAATCGAGGATCCTCTGTATCCCCATTGGGGTTTTGGATAGCAGCAGGGTGTCGTCCGCAAACATAATTGCGGGCACCCTGCTGCCATTCAATTTGGGAGCGTCAGTATAGTCAGTGGCATTTAGGTGGGCGATTACCCCGTTGACGAAGAGGCAGAACAGGGTCGGTGCCAACACACAACCCTGTCTTACCCCGCGGCCAACGGGGAATCTATCCGTCAGTTCCCCCGAGCGCCCACACCTCACTCGGGCATAATTATTTTGATGGAGCCTCCGTAGGATTAGTAGGATGTCCGGGGGAACGCCCATCTCTGCCAGGACGCTCCAAAGTTTCCCCCTCGGCACCAAATCGAAGGCGGCTCGTAAGTCCACAAAAATTGTGTACAAACTGCCACCCTCGAATTTTGCTGCCCTCCAATAGATGAGATTCAATCTAAAGACCTGATCCATTGTGGATACCCCTCTCCTAAATCCCGCCTGGTAAGGACTAAGGGCACCCACCTCCTCCATCCAGTCCTGGAGCCGATTCAGCAAGACCCTGCCAAACAGTTTCTGTGCCACGTCTATTAAACTGATGGGTCTATAGTTGGCTGGGAGCAGAGGCGAGCCCTTTTTAAAGATAGGGACCACCTCTGCCCCCAGCCAAGTACTGGGAATTTCCATGCCACCAATGACTCCATTGAAGAGGGCAGCAAGGTAAGGCGCCCAGACAATGGGCTCTTGTTTGAACATATCTCCAGGTAAGCCATCCAGTCCCGGCGCCTTTCCAGAAGCCAGGGCTGAAATGGCAGCAGTGACTTCGCCCAGCGTTATAGGCTCACCCTCATATCCCGGCCAGCCCACCTCAGTAACTGCAGAAGATTCTCCCAGCTCGGAGCTATATAAGGACTGAAAGTGTGCCTGCCACACCTCTGGAGCGATGTTGGGCTCCAGTGCCGAATGTAGGTTCCCTGACCCCCCGCACACTATCCTCCAAAACAAACTATGGTTTTGGATCGCTAGGGCCTTAGTGAGTTCTTCCCACTGATTTTCCTCCCATTCAGCCTTAGCATGGGCAACAAGCTTCTTGTAGGCTCTCCTACTTTGTTTTAAGCTGTCCCCCCCTAGCCCCTCCTTAATAAGTCTGAGGAGTTCTGCTTTTGCCCTTCTACATGCTGGGTTATACCATGAATTTTTGCCTTGTCGCACCTCTCTAGGCTTTCGCAAACTAGAGGAGAGATGAGGGGCCGCAGCATTTATAAGGTCCTCATGAGCCTTGTACAGTTTGGCCTGGGAATCTTTATTATTTGGATCGGAATCCAGGCCCCCCACAATTTCCAAGATGGGAGTTATCCCATCATAGAGCAAGGGGAGTTTGTTCTTACTTGCAACCAAGTGCTCCCATCTAATTCTTCTCCTGGTATTATCCAGGAGAAGAGCAGGTTTGTTCCCTTCCGCGTTAGTCGCGGATGCTTGGGGGCCAGGATGGATAAGATCAAGCTCGAGCGGGTTGTGGTCACTATCCGACCTCTCCATCACCCTAAAGTCCTGTATTGCCGGCCACTTCACTATTTGAACCAGGACATAATCCAGGCGAGATTCCCTTCCAAGTTTATTGTAGGTGGTTTTACTGGGTATATCCGAGTTCAATCGCCCATTGCAAGCTCTAATTCCAAACTTAAGGGTAAGGGCTGTGATCTGTAATGCTAATGGGGTCCAAGCCTTCGGGGGGGGAGCTTCCACTGGGGGCACTGCCCATCTGGCCTCTTCTTCCGGTGAAAACCCCTCCAGAAGACCGGGTAGTGGCTCAAAATGGGAATTGAAATCCCCTCCCACCACATAGAATGAACCACTCGGTAATTCAAATAAATAATTTGAGAGTTCATCTATGGTCTGCGATTCCTTTGCAACTCCCACTGGCCTAGAATAGATGTTAATACAAACAAGTTTCACTTGGTTAGGCCAGGATAATGAGACCGCAAGAATATCTTCGGAGTTGGTCGGCAGCCGAGTTGCCACACAGCCCAGATGAGATGCGACCCAAGTCGTAAGCCCCCCCCGAAGGACGACCTTTGCCTTCCCACCTAGCTGGAATAAAAAATGACAAGTAGCTTTGATGACCATAATCCTCCCTGGCCCAGGTTTCCTGGAACATACATACGTCCCCGGTCTCGATGTAATTTGCCCATTCCGGGTCACCCAATTTATTGGCCAGCCCCGCAACGTTCCAACATATTAACCTCAAATGGTCAGATGTATTGTTTGCCTTGCCAGAAGGGTTGAAGGGGGTAGTTTCGGACACCGTTTCAATCAAGAGATCTGGCGCATTGCCAACAGTAGGGGCGGGTGGGTCAGGAAGTCTACAAGAGGCATTGGCCACAAGCACCGGATCATTCAGTGTTCCAGATGCATTCTCAGCACTGTGGACAGATAGATCCAAAAGTCCTGGGGTGCCATTATCCGAAGTCACTGGGTCCTTCGATGATCCAGGAATATTACCAACAGTCAAAAGAAATGGCTCGTAGAATAAACAGGAACCGTTATCCCGAGGCACTGCATAATGTGTGGAGAGTCAATCAACCCCATCCAAGCTGTTCAAGCAATTAAAACGGTTGAAGTGGAAATAGGGGGTATCCGGCAGTTGAAGATTTGGGCGTTGTACAAAATCCTTAGGTCTGCGCCTGTGTTCCACCCTTGTCCATTCATCATGCGATGGAGCATTGTGCATGCGAATTGGAGGGAAGAAAAAGGCCACTGGAAGGGTCTGAATAGTTGAGTCCAGTGATCGATTTACACCCTCACAAATATGCAGGACAGTGCCCGGATCTTTGAAGGATACCAAAATGCAATCCCCTATTATTGTTTTTCTGGACCTCCCTAGCCAAGGGACCCTTCTAACCATAATGATCTCATTGTTGAAATGTGATGGTAGGGGTCGGTTCCAATTTAGCCATTTAATGACCTTTTTCTTTAAAGATTGGTAATCTTCATATTCTCCTGTTCTTAAATGGGGGGCACCTGCTAGTACCACCGTTAGACTATTAGTTTCTGGCGGGAGATCTGGTCTCCGTGGTCTTGAGGGTGGCCGACCCGGGGAAAAAGCAGGGACTCCACCGGCTTCTTGATGGCCGTCGTTAGTCCCCATCTGGGAGCTTTGAGGAGCAGCGACTGTTGATTGTGGGGGCCCACTGGGTAAGATGTTGCGCGATGCCTTGACTGGGATAGCCATTAAAGGCTGCAAGGGGGGGGCAGTGGGTACACTCGAGGGATGGACTATGTTGGCACCCTGAGATGCTCCTGACTTGGGAGGATTTCCTGCGGGGGGACAAGGTCCCACATTTTTGGATTGCTTGCTCACTAAGGTGGTTAGTGTCGTGAGAGATGACTCCAGTAGAGTGAGCCTAGTCTCTACTTTATTTAGGCTGTCGTTAATCGGCTGGAGAAGGGAACGGAATAGAAGTTCTATACTCCCTATGGATATGGGCGGGGGATTTGTAGTAGAAAAATTGGCCATTGGGTCGCTGTTAATGCTAGCTGTATTAGAGCTTGGGACCTTAGAGGGGACAACAGTTGGCACAGGCTCATTAGCCTTCCCAAATTGAAAGGCATTTGTGTGTTTTTTCCCAAAATCTAGATGGGAAAGTTTGGTTTTCCCTCGCCCCCCCAATGACTTCCTACAGCGTTTGCTAGGTGGGGGCCTATGCACCTCTACCACAACACTTGGTTTTGGCTTACTCTTCTTATTAGTGCTCGAAGCGGGAGTTTGCATAACCAAATTAACAGAAATAGGACAAGTCGTGGGGGGAGTTGTATCTATAAACCTTGTAGGCGCCATACCGGGGATGCCTGGAATTTCCCGAAGTAGAAGGGGGAAATCCTCAGGAGTCGGGGGATTTAAGCTATTTAGGAGCGTACCTTCCTCTTGGGAGGTAGGATACGGGATAATTTCTGTAAGGGATCTGCTCTTTATAGATTCAATGGAGCGCCGTCGCTCCGCCCTACGTCTCTCTAAGGAGTTTTCTTTGGCCCCATCTCCTTTGGCAGATTTAAAATAATTGTCCAGGGTCCCTGTATTGCTGCCCCCCTCCCTTAATGGGGTTTCGGAAGGTGCCGGCGAGGGCATCACCTAGGGCAGGATAGAGTTGGCAAGTAAGAGTTAGGAGTATGGCCCTGCCCGTCCTCCTTCGGCCTCTGAGGGCCACAGAGGGCCCGCCCTTTGCCCGGGCTTAGCCCCGGGCGCTCCCGCGCAGCGTGGATCACTGGTTTTTATGGGCGTAAGTTTGGGTTAAGCTGGGCAAGGCGGTCAGGGAGAGCGGGCCAGGTGACTCGGCAGGAGGATTACCGGGACTCCTGGGAAAGCGAGTCCCGGTTCCTGCGCTCGCAGCCCTGTCTCACGCTCACACGCCCAGCTGGTGCCTGTAACTCCTGTGACTCCTGTGGCAGCAGCGGCGAAGCGGGACCCGCGAAGCGGGTACCGCAAGTTGTGGGTTTCTCCTCCCTCAAGACGGCAGCTGGGCAAAAGGTAAAATCAGCGTCCCCACAGGCAGTGAAAGGCGGGGTCTTTTGAGGATAATGAGCTGGGCGGGGCGGTCAGGGAGAGCGGGCCAGGTGACTCGGCCGGAGGATTACCGGGACTCCTGGGAAAGCGAGTCCCGGTTCCTGCGCTCGCAGCCCTGTCTCACGCTCACACTCCCAGCTGGTGCCTGTAACTCCTGTGACTCCTGTGGCAGCAGCGGCGAAGCGGGACCCGCGAAGCGGGTACCGCAAGTTGTGGGTTTCTCCTCCCTCAAGACGGCAGCTGGGCAAAAGGTAAAATCAGCGTCCCCACAGGCAGTGAAAGGCGGGGTCTTTTGAGGATAATGAGCTGGGCGGGGCGGTCAGGGAGAGCGGGCCAGGTGACTCGGCCGGAGGATTACCGGGACTCCTGGGAAAGCGAGTCCCGGTTCCTGCGCTCGCAGCCCTGTCTCACGCTCACACGCCCAGCTGGTGCCTGTAACTCCTGTGACTCCTGTGGCAGCAGCGGCGAAGCGGGACCCGCGAAGCGGGTACCGCAAGTTGTGGGTTTCTCCTCCCTCAAGACGGCAGCTGGGCAAAAGGTAAAATCAGCGTCCCCACAGGCAGTGAAAGGCGGGGTCTTTTGAGGATAATGAGCTGGGCGGGGCGGTCAGGGAGAGCGGGCCAGGTGACTCGGCCGGAGGATTACCGGGACTCCTGGGAAAGCGAGTCCCGGTTCCTGCGCTCGCAGCCCTGTCTCACGCTCACACGCCCAGCTGGTGCCTGTAACTCCTGTGACTCCTGTGGCAGCAGCGGCGAAGCGGGACCCGCGAAGCGGGTACCGCAAGTTGTGGGTTTCTCCTCCCTCAAGACGGCAGCTGGGCAAAAGGTAAAATCAGCGTCCCCATATCATCCTACGAAAAATCTCATATCCCCTGGAAGAAATGTGCTTGACCAATATCCCTTTAACTCTGTGAGACAACCTCTCAAACTTTAGAGGTTTCCCTTGGAATGATTCCTTCAAACGGAGACCCACGTTACCCTAAAACACTCCTATCGGATAAAAAAAATATTGTATTAAATGTGTGAATCCAGAATCAAAAAGAAAGCATCTGTCTCCTGCCCCACTTGGTGAGGTTTGCTGTACCCGAGCACACAGTGCACCTTCTATCTCAAAATGCGGCCACCATTAAAAATCACTTCATACATTTTTGGGTTTTCCTCCAAGGCCACAGTAACAACGGAAGCCAGAGAGCAACTGGACAGCACACCATCTCAGCCTGCATCAAAAGAGGCCAGTACGGTGTCCCCTGACCTGTCGCTACCGTGAGAGCCTCAGTGTTCCCCCATCACCCCACAGGATTCGAGAGGGGAGGGGGGCAGGGACAGGCAACTTGGGGGAAGCGAAGGTGCTTTATATGAGGTGCCACTATATATTAAAACCTCTGCTTTTCTCTAAGCCTGTTTCCATCACCCACACCCTTCGCGCTTCGGAGGGGGGCTCGGGCAAGGAATCGTTGCGTCATTTGTAAAGCGCAAACAATCACCCGTAAGGGTCTCTAGGCGCTGGAGGCTGCCGGCTAAGATTAAGCAAACTATTGCCCAGAGTCACATGGTGCTGGGCTAATCTGCCGCCAGCGCCGGGGATCGAACTGTGATCCCCAGATTCCAGCGCCAGTCGCCCTGGCCGCGGCGCCACACCTCTCCATTGAATTGCATTGGGCCGAACTTAGATTTTGACCTCTGCACTTGGCCGCCCCTGTGCCGCTGGTGGTGCAATTTTGGTACTCACCTTACCCTTGCCCCTTGCTGACCTTTGGTCCCCAAGACTGGAACTGTAAGTCATGAAATTACCTGTATCACCACACTATTGTTTTCCTTCATAGGATAACATTGAACACTTTGGAAATTGCAGTGTCTTTTGAAAGTAAAAAGTATTTTTCCCGAAAAACGTACTCACATTATTGCAAACATCTTAGTCTTAAAATAAAACTCAAACAAAGCTTCTTTTAAAAAAATTGGTCAGGATCTCCTTTCTGAGTTGTGTGTGTGCAATAATACACTCCTCTGTGTTACACCTAAGGCTCCTAGCCCACACTACCACTAATAGAGGACGTTTGTGTTTTACATTGAGCCCTGTACACTTTTGGGGAATCTCTGTACATGGTATAACCACCTAATGGTATACCTTATACAGAGCTAGTTTCCTATACCTACTCTTGCTTATCTTCCTTAGTCTTCTTAATCAGTTGTCCGAGATGGTGGAACTGCGGTTTTAACAGTTCCACGTGCTATGGTGTCCCCAAGCTCCTGTGCAAAGGACATGACGATTGCAGCCTGGAGAGTTGGTGAATTCAATTTCAATTCCAGCAGTTCTGTCTAGGCGTCTCCATTTAGGAAGGTTTCTGGAGGTACGAGAAGCATTCGCCCGTGGGGGCGGGTGCTACTGCTGCTGCACCATTAACATACACCTTTAAACATTTTCGTCCTCTTTGCTCGAATCCTATGTGCATCGAAAGGCCCTGACTGCCAAGATCAGTTTGTTTCTATCAACTGAAGGTCATTCGTCCTACCTCACCATATCTGTATTCCAATCTTTATTTCGGCCATTGGCCATAAAAGGTAACAATACACAAATACATCACAATACATCGATTCATAAAAAATAAAACCATTGGAATATGTATACAAAATACTTGAACTGTACATCTTAAAATTTTTAAGAGAGACCCAACGTTTTTAAAATGCGGTTACGTGTATACCAAACCTTAATAAGAAATTTTGTTAATGCAAAAACTATTGGGGCAGAGACATCAGATTTTAAAATCCTGTACATTGGTGCATATTCCCTGCAGCCCATATTCCTTATCAATGGGAGGAGCCAATATTTTCTAGCTGCCTTGTAAGCAGGGCAGAAGAAAACCACATGTAGATCGGTTTCCTCCGTGGCATCACAGGCCGGACACTGCTTTGTGATGGAGCAAGGTGACCAAGTGCTTGTGAAGGACCGAAAGGGCAGCGTGCCGTATCTCCATTGGAGAAACAACTTCCTAGCTAAAACAGGAGAGATAGGATCCAGTACCTTCTCGAACCTATAAAGGTCCTTGCTTTGCAAAAACTCAGGATAAGGACCCTTCTGGCTGCATTGATCGGGCCCTGGTTAGTTTGTATTCGTAGTATATGTTGGCCAGGGACTTTTTAGAAATGCTTAATGCAGCATTCGCCGGGTCCGTCCATAAATCAGGGAGCCCTAGTTCCATACAGGTAGTTTGAATGTTTTTGACCCAGGGGATATGGAGCGCTTTTGGATGGTTCAATAATTCGGCCAATTCCGCCCTATATTCTGCGAGATCGTTACTGCTCCACAACCTACGCCAAAAAGCTATAGGTCTCAAGCTTATTTCGTCCGCTAACGGTCGTAGGCCCAAATCCAGCCTCAGGGGGAGCAGCGGAGTACTGGGCGGAAGTGCGGCTATCCGTCTTATAAACTTGTTTTCCGTAAGTGTCATACTCCGGCAGGGTGTATGACCCCACAATTCCGCCCCATACATGATCGCACCCCTAGCCTGGGCCTTGTATATCTGGATTAGTGCCCCCAGTGGGCGGTATGATGAACCGGTCATCATCCGGGCAATACCTCCAGTAGTTTGTGTAAGTTTGAGGTTTGCCCTAGTCTGATGGGCTCCCCAAGACATGGTTTCGTTAAGAGTCACACCAAGATATTCGAAGGTGGATACTCTCTCGAGTCGCACAGCTCCTAGTTGCGGATTCGGCCGCAATTTTTGACTCGGATTCAAAACCATGAATTTAGTTTTTGCTGCATTGATTTCTAGCCCTCTGTCGGTGCAGAAGGCCAGAAATGAATCGAGGATCCTCTGTATCCCCATTGGGGTTTTGGATAGCAGCAGGGTGTCGTCCGCAAACATAATTGCGGGCACCCTGCTGCCATTCAATTTGGGAGCGTCAGTATAGTCAGTGGCATTTAGGTGGGCGATTACCCCGTTGACGAAGAGGCAGAACAGGGTCGGTGCCAACACACAACCCTGTCTTACCCCGCGGCCAACGGGGAATCTATCCGTCAGTTCCCCCGAGCGCCCACACCTCACTCGGGCATAATTATTTTGATGGAGCCTCCGTAGGATTAGTAGGATGTCCGGGGGAACGCCCATCTCTGCCAGGACGCTCCAAAGTTTCCCCCTCGGCACCAAATCGAAGGCGGCTCGTAAGTCCACAAAAATTGTGTACAAACTGCCGCCCTCGAATTTTGCTGCCCTCCAATAGATGAGATTCAATCTAAAGACCTGATCCATTGTGGATACCCCTCTCCTAAATCCCGCCTGGTAAGGACTAAGGGCACCCACCTCCTCCATCCAGTCCTGGAGCCGATTCAGCAAGACCCTGCCAAACAGTTTCTGTGCCACGTCTATTAAACTGATGGGTCTATAGTTGGCTGGGAGCAGAGGCGAGCCCTTTTTAAAGATAGGGACCACCTCTGCCCCCAGCCAAGTACTGGGAATTTCCATGCCACCAATGACTCCATTGAAGAGGGCAGCAAGGTAAGGCGCCCAGACAATGGGCTCTTGTTTGAACATATCTCCAGGTAAGCCATCCAGTCCCGGCGCCTTTCCAGAAGCCAGGGCTGAAATGGCAGCAGTGACTTCGCCCAGCGTTATAGGCTCACCCTCATATCCCGGCCAGCCCACCTCAGTAACTGCAGAAGATTCTCCCAGCTCGGAGCTATATAAGGACTGAAAGTGTGCCTGCCACACCTCTGGAGCGATGTTGGGCTCCAGTGCCGAATGTAGGTTCCCTGACCCCCCGCACACTATCCTCCAAAACAAACTATGGTTTTGGATCGCTAGGGCCTTAGTGAGTTCTTCCCACTGATTTTCCTCCCATTCAGCCTTAGCATGGGCAACAAGCTTCTTGTAGGCTCTCCTACTTTGTTTTAAGCTGTCCCCCCCTAGCCCCTCCTTAATAAGTCTGAGGAGTTCTGCTTTTGCCCTTCTACATGCTGGGTTATACCATGAATTTTTGCCTTGTCGCACCTCTCTAGGCTTTCGCAAACTAGAGGAGAGATGAGGGGCCGCAGCATTTATAAGGTCCTCATGAGCCTTGTACAGTTTGGCCTGGGAATCTTTATTATTTGGATCGGAATCCAGGCCCCCCACAATTTCCAAGATGGGAGTTATCCCATCATAGAGCAAGGGGAGTTTGTTCTTACTTGCAACCAAGTGCTCCCATCTAATTCTTCTCCTGGTATTATCCAGGAGAAGAGCAGGTTTGTTCCCTTCCGCGTTAGTCGCGGATGCTTGGGGGCCAGGATGGATAAGATCAAGCTCGAGCGGGTTGTGGTCACTATCCGACCTCTCCATCACCCTAAAGTCCTGTATTGCCGGCCACTTCACTATTTGAACCAGGACATAATCCAGGCGAGATTCCCTTCCAAGTTTATTGTAGGTGGTTTTACTGGGTATATCCGAGTTCAATCGCCCATTGCAAGCTCTAATTCCAAACTTAAGGGTAAGGGCTGTGATCTGTAATGCTAATGGGGTCCAAGCCTTCGGGGGGGGAGCTTCCACTGGGGGCACTGCCCATCTGGCCTCTTCTTCCGGTGAAAACCCCTCCAGAAGACCGGGTAGTGGCTCAAAATGGGAATTGAAATCCCCTCCCACCACATAGAATGAACCACTCGGTAATTCAAATAAATAATTTGAGAGTTCATCTATGGTCTGCGATTCCTTTGCAACTCCCACTGGCCTAGAATAGATGTTAATACAAACAAGTTTCACTTGGTTAGGCCAGGATAATGAGACCGCAAGAATATCTTCGGAGTTGGTCGGCAGCCGAGTTGCCACACAGCCCAGATGAGATGCGACCCAAGTCGTAAGCCCCCCCCGAAGGACGACCTTTGCCTTCCCACCTAGCTGGAATAAAAAATGACAAGTAGCCTTGATGACCATAATCCTCCCTGGCCCAGGTTTCCTGGAACATACATACGTCCCCGGTCTCGATGTAATTTGCCCATTCCGGGTCACCCAATTTATTGGCCAGCCCCGCAACGTTCCAACATATTAACCTCAAATGGTCAGATGTATTGTTTGCCTTGCCAGAAGGGTTGAAGGGGGTAGTTTCGGACACCGTTTCAATCAAGAGATCTGGCGCATTGCCAACAGTAGGGGCGGGTGGGTCAGGAAGTCTACAAGAGGCATTGGCCACAAGCACCGGATCATTCAGTGTTCCAGATGCATTCTCAGCACTGTGGACAGATAGATCCAAAAGTCCTGGGGTGCCATTATCCGAAGTCACTGGGTCCTTCGATGATCCAGGAATATTACCAACAGTCAAAAGAAATGGCTCGTAGAATAAACAGGAACCGTTATCCCGAGGCACTGCATAATGTGTGGAGAGTCAATCAACCCCATCCAAGCTGTTCAAGCAATTAAAACGGTTGAAGTGGAAATAGGGGGTATCCGGCAGTTGAAGATTTGGGCGTTGTACAAAATCCTTAGGTCTGCGCCTGTGTTCCACCCTTGTCCATTCATCATGCGATGGAGCATTGTGCATGCGAATTGGAGGGAAGAAAAAGGCCACTGGAAGGGTCTGAATAGTTGAGTCCAGTGATCGATTTACACCCTCACAAATATGCAGGACAGTGCCCGGATCTTTGAAGGATACCAAAATGCAATCCCCTATTATTGTTTTTCTGGACCTCCCTAGCCAAGGGACCCTTCTAACCATAATGATCTCATTGTTGAAATGTGATGGTAGGGGTCGGTTCCAATTTAGCCATTTAATGACCTTTTTCTTTAAAGATTGGTAATCTTCATATTCTCCTGTTCTTAAATGGGGGGCACCTGCTAGTACCACCGTTAGACTATTAGTTTCTGGCGGGAGATCTGGTCTCCGTGGTCTTGAGGGTGGCCGACCCGGGGAAAAAGCAGGGACTCCACCGGCTTCTTGATGGCCGTCGTTAGTCCCCATCTGGGAGCTTTGAGGAGCAGCGACTGTTGATTGTGGGGGCCCACTGGGTAAGATGTTGCGCGATGCCTTGACTGGGATAGCCATTAAAGGCTGCAAGGGGGGGGGCAGTGGGTACACTCGAGGGATGGACTATGCTGGCACCCTGAGATGCTCCTGACTTGGGAGGATTTCCTGCGGGGGGACAAGGTCCCACATTTTTGGATTGCTTGCTCACTAAGGTGGTTAGTGTAGTGATAGATGACTCTAGTAGAGTGAGCCTAGTCTCTACTTTATTTAGGCTGTCGTTAATCGGCTGGAGAAGGGAACGGAATAGAAGTTCTATACTCCCTATGGATATGGGCGGGGGATTTGTAGTAGAAAAATTGGCCATTGGGTCGCTGTTAATGCTAGCTGTATTAGAGCTTGGGACCTTAGAGGGGACAACAGTTGGCACAGGCTCATTAGCCTTCCCAAATTGAAAGGCATTTGTGTGTTTTTTCCCAAAATCTAGATGGGAAAGTTTGGTTTTCCCTCGCCCCCCCAATGACTTCCTACAGCGTTTGCTAGGTGGGGGCCTATGCACCTCTACCACAACACTTGGTTTTGGCTTACTCTTCTTATTAGTGCTTGAAGCGGGAGTTTGCATAACCAAATTAACAGAAATAGGACAAGTCGTGGGGGGAGTTGTATCTATAAACCTTGTAGGCGCCATACCGGGGATGCCTGGAATTTCCCGAAGTAGAAGGGGGAAATCCTCAGGAGTCGGGGGATTTAAGCTATTTAGGAGCGTACCTTCCTCTTGGGAGGTAGGATACGGGATAATTTCTGTAAGGGATCTGCTCTTTATAGATTCAATGGAGCGCCGTCGCTCCGCCCTACGTCTCTCTAAGGAGTTTTCTTTGGCCCCATCTCCTTTGGCAGATTTAAAATAATTGTCCAGGGTCCCTGTATTGCTGCCCCCCTCCCTTAATGGGGTTTCGGAAGGTGCCGGCGAGGGCATCACCTAGGGCAGGATAGAGTTGGCAAGTAAGAGTTAGGAGTATGGCCCTGCCCGGCCTCTGAGGGCCACAGAGGGCCCGCCCTTTGCCCGGGCTTAGCCCCGGGCGCTCCCGCGCAGCGTGGATCACTGGTTTTTATGGGCGTAAGTTTGGGTTAAGCTGGGCGGGGCGGTCAGGGAGAGCGGGCCAGATGACTCGGCCGGAGGATTACCGGGACTCCTGGGAAAACGAGTCCCGGTTCCTGCGCTCGCAGCCCTGTCTCACGCTCACACGCCCAGCTGGTGCCTGTAACTCCTGTGACTCCTGTGGCAGCAGCGGCAAAGCGGGACCCGCGAAGCGGGTACCGCAAGTTGTGGGTTTCTCCTCCCTCAAGACGGCAGCTGGGCAAAAGGTAAAATCAGCGTCCCCACAGGCAGTGAAAGGCGGGGTCTTTTGAGGATAATGAGCTGGGCGGGGCGGTCAGGGAGAGCGGGCCAGGTGACTCGGCCGGAGGATTACCGGGACTCCTGGGAAAGCGAGTCCCGGTTCCTGCGCTCGCAGCCCTGTCTCACGCTCACACGCCCAGCTGGTGCCTGTAACTCCTGTGACTCCTGTGGCAGCAGCGGCAAAGCGGGACCCGCGAAGCGGGTACCGCAAGTTGTGGGTTTCTCCTCCCTCAAGACGGCAGCTGGGCAAAAGGTAAAATCAGCGTCCCCACAGGCAGTGAAAGGCGGGGTCTTTTGAGGATAATGAGCTGGGCGGGGCGGTCAGGGAGAGCGGGCCAGGTGACTCGGCCGGAGGATTACCGGGACTCCTGGGAAAGCGAGTCCCGGTTCCTGCGCTCGCAGCCCTGTCTCACACGCCCAGCTGGTGCCTGTAACTCCTGTGACTCCTGTGGCAGCAGCGGCGAAGCGGGACCCGCGAAGCGGGTACCGCAAGTTGTGGGTTTCTCCTCCCTCAAGACGGCAGCTGGGCAAAAGGTAAAATCAGCGTCCCCACAGGCAGTGAAAGGCGGGGTCTTTTGAGGATAATGAGCTGGGCGGGGCGGTCAGGGAGAGCGGGCCAGGTGACTCGGCCGGAGGATTACCGGGACTCCTGGGAAAGCGAGTCCCGGTTCCTGCGCTCGCAGCCCTGTCTCACACGCCCAGCTGGTGCCTGTAACTCCTGTGACTCCTGTGGCAGCAGCGGCGAAGCGGGACCCGCGAAGCGGGTACCGCAAGTTGTGGGTTTCTCCTCCCTCAAGACGGCAGCTGGGCAAAAGGTAAAATCAGCGTCCCCACAGGCAGTGAAAGGCGGGGTCTTTTGAGGATAATGAGCTGGGCGGGGCGGTCAGGGAGAGCGGGCCAGGTGACTCGGCCGGAGGATTACCGGGACTCCTGGGAAAGCGAGTCCCGGTTCCTGCGCTCGCAGCCCTGTCTCACGCTCACACGCCCAGCTGGTGCCTGTAACTCCTGTGACTCCTGTGGCAGCAGCGGCGAAGCGGGTACCGCAAGTTGTGGGTTTCTCCTCCCTCAAGACGGCAGCTGGGCAAAAGGTAAAATCAGCGTCCCCATATCATCCTACGAAAAATCTCATATCCCCTGGAAGAAATGTGCTTGACCAATATCCCTTTAACTCCGTGAGACAACCTCTCAAACTTTAGAGGTTTCCCTTGGAATGATTCCTTCAAACGGAGACCCACGTTACCCTAAAACACTCCTATCGGATAAAAAAAATATTGTATTAAATGTGTGAATCCAGAATCAAAAAGAAAGCATCTGTCTCCTGCCCCACTTGGTGAGGTTTGCTGTACCCGAGCACACAGTGCACCTTCTATCTCAAAATGCGGCCACCATTAAAAATCACTTCATACATTTTTGGGTTTTCCTCCAAGGCCACAGTAACAACGGAAGCCAGAGAGCAACTGGACAGCACACCATCTCAGCCTGCATCAAAAGAGGCCAGTACGGTGTCCCCTGGCCTGTCGCTACCGTGAGAGCCTCAGTGTTCCCCCATCACCCCACAGGATTCGAGAGGGGAGGGGGGCAGGGACAGGCAACTTGGGGGAAGCGAAGGTGCTTTATATGAGGTGCCACTATATATTAAAACCTCTGCTTTTCTCTAAGCCTGTTTCCATCACCCACACCCTTCGCGCTTCGGAGGGGGGCTCGGGCAAGGAATCGTTGCGTCTCTCCTACTACTACCTCCGAGGTTATGACTATTTTAGGGAAGGTTGGGGTTCGGCATGCAAAGTTTAGCTTTTCCCACATTCCCGTCGCTCCTGCAGCCAGCAGAGAGGATTCCGCACAGTGGGCTGTCAGGCTGGATGCTAACCATTCACTGGAGGGCCGGAGGATGGCGGATCGGCGGCCAGGGGTCTACAGGGGGAAGTGACAGTCGGTGTGTGGGCCCAGTCAGTACCCGGCCTTTCAGACTGCAGGGATCATCTCTAGGGGTCAAAGGGAAACGTTGCCAGCCTCAATGCCAACTGAAGACATCGTGTCAGATCCAGTGTCCGACTGATTTCGATCAGAGATGTGAGTGAGAGGGTTGCAGAAAGTGTTAAATGTCTCACATAGTGATACTGGAAATAAGCACATGCAAAGCTAACGGATGCAGCCAGGTCTTCCCTTCTCTTCTGAATTTCAGTTATTTTGCATTTGTTCATTCTCACGGTGCACCCCAAGAGCCACAATGGCCGTACGTGTGCTTTCTTAAAATGTCTGAAAACATAGCAAACAATGAAACAAGGATAGGGGGCTCATATTAAATAGACACCTGGAAGATAATGTTATGTCTTTTTATACACAGAGGAGTTCAGTGGACTTTTGGCACTGCTCGCTGTCCCAGCAAGCCGAATGATAAAAGGTCCCACTTGAAGCTGGACCAGGGAAGGAGGGGAAGGCTTGCCACCTTCTTCCACATCCTGTGTGATGTTATTTTATTGTAATAATATATAGCACTTACTATGCAAGGCGCTGAAGCGCTTGTTTACATGGGTAGCATGCAACAACCTGTTGAGTGTGTGGCTGCAAGTGTATTGTCTTTGTTTTGATCCTGTGAGGGGAGTGCTTCCATGTTCTGCATGATGACCACAGAGCTGCGGTTATCGTGTTATAGGATGCATTACTTAGCAGATTGATGGATGAAGAAGTGTGAACGAGAGGCGCACTGTTTAAGGTTTCTAGTAAGCTGGCATGTATGATGAGCTCTAACAGTTCCTTAATAGCATTTCTTAGGATCACAGTCCACTAAGCTGGCTACCACATACAGCTGTACACTCTGAGATTTATGACCCTCAAAAGGCACAGGTTGTAGAGAGAGATGGTTTAGAGATCGGTTGGGATGGACTTCATTACATGAACTCCTTATATGATTGTCTCTGTGAGATGCCAAGCAGGGTTTAATTGGGACTAAATTAGAGTCTTTCAGTGGCCAGCGGTTGACTTCAGTTATTCCATGCCTGTTCAGTTTACGAAGGGTTGTTTACTTAATGTGTACATGTGTAGTACTGGGTGATAGACCTGTAGCGGTTCTGTCTTAAGTGACTGTGAGAGGACCAGGAAATACAAGGAAGTTATCATGCATCCTCTTTGAACCACCATTTGGCTGCATCACTGATGAGTGGTATGGTATTAGTGAGGGTCAGGAGGGTTTTGTATGACTTTACAAAACTATTACTTGAACCTAATTTGTAGATCTAGTGTTTCTTTTCCTTGTGTAGCTCTGTGGATTTTGCAAAATGCCTTGAACAAAGGTACTTGAAGATAGCCTGGAATCTATGATTACTCAAAAGAAATGTCTTACCTCGCTTGATGAAGTTGGAGAGGCCTCAAGTTTTTTGAGCCGTAAATGTAGCTTTTGAGGCGACAAAAACCAGAGATAGGTTCCCTTAGAACGGATTACTCTTCTTTATGCTCTGAACAGCAATAATTTTGTCTCAGGTACTGTTGTCCAGACAATGCCTGTGTCTAGGGTTCCTCCTTGATAAGTGGCTGCAGCAATCAATATTCTCGAAAGTTGTAGACAGTGCTTAATGTGAAAAAATCAAAGTCCCAGGTCCCTCGCCAGGAGGCCACCACAGCTTGCACTTCCCATTGCCACTGCCAGCGCTGCCAATGACAGTACCTACACAACTACCAACCATCACACTGCTACAAGCATGACAACTCAGACTGTTTGAGGCCCCCAAAGCTATAAGAATGGCTTGTGTGGCAGGTATTGGTTCTTTTTAATGTACATTGAATTACTAAACAACCGCTGTTCTGCTCATCTCTAAATTACACAAACAGCACCACCATGTGGCAGATGTCATGAGTGCCGGTGTTGACAATTCAGTGCTGGTGCCGAGCACTGTAAGCCACCGGCTCAACTTAAGCACTAGTGGCAGGCAAGGGTTCTGCTGCCAGCCTCCTCTACTAGTCCCAGAAGACCTGGTCTCAAGCACTATATCCTCATTTGATTGAACAATAACAAATAAAAGTTTCATAAGCAAAGAAGTTCAGCCTTAGAACAAAGATTGAGGTACTGGGTTTTTCAGAACCGGTACTTAACCGGTAACCCAGCGGTGTCAGGGAATACACACCCAAAGACCTCGAGTCCTTTTCCTGATTCAGACCACAGAAACTCAGAGTCTTCTAGGTGAAGTCAAAGATTAGTTTATTGGCTGCAACCAAGGTAACAAGTGTCCTAGAAGTACAACACGGGGAAGTATATTCTCAGGAGACTGCTCGAATTTACAAAGTCAGGCTTCTCTCTTTATACAGAATATTCAGCTTCAGGCAAACATTCTTCGAATTTGTAGTATGTCATTTACAGTTATTGGTTTAAAAAAGAAAAGCAGAGTCATGATGACATGTACATATTTCACGTCGTGCTGCCCATAACAAATCACCCGGCAAGGCCCAACATTTCATCAGATATCAGTGGACCCCCAATAAAACAGGCACCTCCCCATCATAAAGTAAGTGAAGCAAAAGAGTAAAGACAGATGTGAGCAAGATACGGCAGGTGTGTGCGCAATGAGGAGGTTTATGGCCGGCTGAGCCCTGATGCTATCTTGCTTGGCCACTGGAGAGGAACTGACCTAACAGGTCCGGCCTGGGGCAATGGTTCCAACTGGCATAGGTCAAGGAAAAGTCGATCAAGGTGTACGTGTCCTTCTGGGGTCGAATCCAGCTGGTTTATAAGCCTATGTAAAGGGCAACTCACAAAATGGCTGCCATACACAAAATGGAAGCCAAGGGTTCTGAACGAGAGTGACGATTTCAAAGTGAAATCGTCACTTGAATATGCTGAAAATACCTGTACAGGACGTACTCGTCATTCTCTGTCTTTTGGTACTAAATTCGTCAATTTACGATGAAGTTTTATTCTCGAGTGCAGACACATTACACGAGTCCAGAATTTTCAGTACTACAAGATTAGAAAGGTACATAGACAAGGTGCGCACTGTGAACTGGTGGACTGAGGTGAGCTGCTTCTGCAAAGCAGGTATGGCCAGACTAGGCAGTTTGTGAACATGGAGAAACAGTGGCGGCTCCTCTGCTAAGGCAGAGGAATGTCACTCCCACTGCTTTAAAGCAGTGTAACTAAAGGAAAAATAAAAGGATAGCTAAGATTTTTTTTTTCTTGTTGCGGCAGCTTTGCAGGCTGGGCTACTCCGCTGACAGAGCAAGCAGGGGAGGGGAGGAGTGGTTTGCATTCCCTAAAGTGCACATGACTGTTTGACCAGCCCTCTTGTCCTGGCCAAACATTCATGCGCACTTTGCATATTCTCCACCCAGGGTGCATTATAGCCTGGGTGGAAAACATGCCCAGGACCCCAGGTCCTGTGTGAGCGCCAAATCACATTGCAGCTTTGTGATTGGCTCAGGGAGCCTGGGTGCTCTGTTCCTGTTCCAGATACAACAGTGAAGACAGGGGCAAGACGCGGCGAGAAGGTACTTTTTTTTCTTTACCCCCTTTCCCAACCCCCGCCCTCTGCCTACCCACCCCCGATCTGTGCCTGCTGCCACTGCGGAGAAATTGAGATTTTACTAAGCAGCTCTCCAGATTAAGTCAGTACTGGTAACCTTCAATTGGTCTTTGACTTACTGGTGTCACCGCTACAGATAAGACTAAGCAGAAAGTGAACCTCCCACTGGTACTGGTATCTGGAGCTAACATGAAAACTTCCAATAGCCGTTCTGTCTCCAGACATATCCAAATGTTAAAGAGAAACGTACAAGGAGCGCCTTCAAACCTGCTCATATCATGCTCTAATACGAGGTGATGTTATGTGTATCTGTCAAAAGAACAAATGATGGACGAAATGCTGAACAAAGTCAAACACTCAACCCCAGTAGATCGATCTGGGCCTAAATCCATCATTTTGTTGCACACCATGCCATTCCAGTTCGGACCCAGCAATATGCAAATCAGTCTTGACCCTGCTCCTGATGGGAACAGTTGAGCCTGAACTGGCAGGTCAAGTCCTCCGTAGACCAGAAACAAGCATCCTAGGACTGGTTTCAGAGTATCGCCGAAGGCGCGCCAAAGGCAAGCCCGTCTGCGCCCGTCCACGGCCGGCCGGGGCTAGGGGCACCCCTTCATGCCCATTTTTTAACCTATTCCTCTGAGCAACTTTGTTCCTGCCAAGGCCTTTGGCCACTTGGCGGCCCCACTCGTGCTCTTATCAGGAAACTGGGCTTAAGCCTACTTATCCCATCTCCCTCCCTCCCCCCTGGTTTGTCAGGATTGGCCTCCCCTCCAACCACCTCATCGGGGTCTCCTCTGCTCCCCGGCCCTGTCCCTGCAATCTCTGCTTACCTCCTAAACACTCGGCCCGCGGTCAAGCACCACCTTGAGCTTTTTGCCTTCCTAGGTACACACAAACCTGACCTGTTTCTCACTGAAACATGGTTTTGCCCAGATTCCCTACCAAATGTGCTGGCGGCTCTCCCCTCCGCTTACTACGCTTTGCATGCCGATCGGCCCGCGGGGACGGTGGGAGAGCACTGATTGTTCGCTCCACTATTCACTTTCAAGTGTTATCATTCCCCTCTATTCTGTCGGTCGACTTTCTGGTCGTCCAGTCGGCCTCTTTCCTAGTTCCCCTTACTTGCGTATTGATCTACCGCCCACCCCAGCAAATCTCGCACTTCATCCCTGCAGTTCAGGAACTGCTGGCAACTTTAGTGGTGAACAACTCTTCGGTTCTGGTACTCGGTGACCTTAACTTTTGGCCTACTGACCCCTTAGAGGACTCTACGTCCAAAAAATTCACAGAATTACTTCTGAACCTAAACTTTACTTCTCAAGTTTCTACCCCCACTCATTTGATTGAGTGTTCGTGTGTACCTCCTGAGGCGGAAGCCGGGAGGTTGTGCTGCTGTGTTTTTAACTTTACTCGAAATTTAATATCACTGTGAAAACGGCGTTTTTTTAAATTTACCTGCAACACTGCCTTATTTGCTTGATTTAAGAAGCTCTCATCGCTGACTCCTTCCCCCTTCTCCCCGTTGCCCTGGGCCACTCCCAGCCGAGTATCGACGCTGTGGAGTTGGTCCCAGGTTCAGAAGAGCGGCGGCCATATTTGGTGTGGCTTTAATCCCCCGCGCTCTAGTCGCGCATAAAAGGGGACGTCCATGCATCCGCGCAACGGACGCGGGCAGCGGACGCGCCGGACCTGCGCCGGAGTCGTGCCAGAGTCCTGCCCGTCTGCGCCCGTCAGCGCTAAGGAGGTGCAAGAGGCCAAGGAGGCTGCCACCCCCTTTGTTTACTCTCCCTCTGCTCTTAGGAACCTGGATTGTGCATGTGGTGCATTATCTCCGACAAACCTAGATCATATTTCCTCACTTGGCATTGCGCGTAGTATATCTTCTTCATCCCCCTGCAGTAAGCACCCAGCTGGTCTCAGCACTACTGAAACGCGCATCCGGGTCCTATATTTAAATACACACTCACTGGTAAAGCATCAGGCTGATCTCTTTCTTCTTCTCATCGACGAAAGTCCCGATATCCTTTTACTCACCGAGACCTGGCGGACTGATGATTCTCTCCCTGACATCTTAGCAGCTCTGCCCCTCGACTATTACCTGCTTAATACGAACCGACCCTTCGGTCGTGTCGGCGGCGGGGTGGCAGCTGTTATCCGGAAGAAGTTTAAATTTATTTCCACGTCTTTTTCCACTCTCACTGACGTGGACAATCTCATCATCAGCTTGGAGACTGGAGAGGGAGCTGTTACCATCATTATCCTGTATCGTCCTCCCCATCCTATGCCTCTGTTCCCTGTTGCTTTTAGTGAACAGTTAGCCAATTTACTTACCTCATCTGCTCGAGTCGCCATTCTGGGCGACTTCAACTACTGGTATAACGACTGCGACGCTGGTCCTCATGCGGCTGAGCTATTTGAAGTTCTCGCTAGCTTTAATATGACCCAACTAGTTACCCGTCCTACCCATATCGGGGGCCATATCTTGGATCACATCTGGACTCACAACCTTACTCTCTCCTGTCCTGTGATCACTCCTTGTATTTGGTCTGACCACTACCTGATCGACACGGTGATCACAGTCAGGGGCTGTACGAACGTCCCTCCCCTGGCAGGTGGGATTGCTCGGAAATGGAGCACCCTTGATTCTCAGGCTTTCCTCTCGTTCCTGGCTGAGACTCGCCCTCCGTCGTCTAGTGCCGCGACTGTTCACACTCTGGAGGAGGATCTCACTGGCTGGATTACTAAAGCCAGCGACCGCTTTGCCCCTCCCTCCAGATTCCCCCGCTCCCGGCACAGCAAGTCCCAGAAGTGGTTTAATGCCACCTTGAAAACCCAGCAACTTGAACTGCGCCAGACGGAACGTAGGTGGAGACGTAATTACCTACCCATTGACAGAGAGCTATACGTTGCTGCGCGGAAAAAATATAAAGCTGCAATTACGGCAGCAAAAGCTCTTCACATCTCGGAAAGGATCCTTACTGCTCCTAACAAATCCAAGGAGATTTTCTCAGTCATGAGGGAGCTCACGTCTGACGCTAGGACTCTTCCTTCTCAGACTCCGACGCAAGAGTCCTGCAATGCCTTAAATAGTTTCTTCATCGAAAAAAATCATCAAGATCAAGAATACTATTCCCCCTGCCTCCCCTGATGGCATGTTAGCCTCCCCTCCTGAAAATCCACTCTCATTATCATCCTTCCCCACTCTTGACCCCAGTACTTTGGCCAAACTTGCTGTTCGGGTCAAATCCGGCTCGCCTAATGATTGTTGCCCCCCTCTGTCTTCCGTGACATCTGCCTGACTCTGCCGGACTGCATCCTGCCTCTGCTAAACACCTCTCTCGAGGCAGGTGTGGTGCCCAACTCCTTTAAGGAGGCTGTCCTGGTGCCCCTGCTGAAGAAGCCTGGAGCTGACCCGGACGATCTCGCCAACTATCGGCCTATTTCTCTCTTGCCCTACTTATCCAAACTCTTGGAGGCACATGTCACCAGCTGCCTCTCTAAATTTATCGAGTGTTCCAACTTTCTCGAACCCAATCAAGCCGGCTTCAGACCAGCCCATTCCACCGAGGCTGTGATCCTGGCAGTTATGGATACCCTTAGGGCCAATGCCGATAAAGGGACACCACAGGCGCTTGTTTTATTGGATCTGTCGGCAGCATTCGACACGGTGGACCATAACATTCTTGTCCACCGTGCCGAGCAAGCCGGCATCCGAGGCCTGGCCTCTGCCTGGCTCAAATCCTTTCTGTCGGGCAGAACCCAGGCGGTCCGGTTAGGTCCCTTCATAGCCGCGAAGGTGCCATCCATCTGCGGAGTGCCCCAGGGATCATCCCTGTCCCCCCTGCTATTTAATCTCTACCTTCAGCCGCTCATCTATTCCCTGAAGAGGTGGAATGTCACCGTATTCAACTATGCAGACGATCTGCAAATCATCTTCCCGCTCAACACCCCTAATGCAGCTCTCGACTGCCAAGCTGTGATGTTACACATCCAGCACTGGATGAACTCCCACCAGCTTAAGCTGAACCCGGGGAAGACCGAGTTAATTCTTCCGGGCAACAGTCTTTCTCACTGGGGCCCACAGTTCTGGCCGACTGAGCTTGGCTCCCCGCCCGTCCCGGCAAAGTCAGCAAAGAGTCTTGGGGTCATAATTGACACGGAGCTCTCTCTTAGGCCTCAGGTAGGTGCGGTTGTGTCATCATGCATGTTCCAGCTCAGAAAAATCAGGAAAGTCTCCCACCTCCTCACACCGGAGGCTCTGATACAAGTCCTGATTGCCCTGGTGCTCTCCCGCCTAGATTATTCAAACTCTCTGTACCATGGCCTACCTAAATCCCTCCTTTACAGGCTTCAGATTGTACAGAACCATGCGGCGAGACTGGCCTATAAAACCCCGAAGTGGCAGTCTGCGAGACCACTGCTTCGCAGACTCCACTGGTTGCCGGTGGAGCAGAGGACTGCATTTAAGATCGGCTGCCTGACTTTTAAGGCTGTGTCTGGGACCTCCCCAGCCTTTCTTAAATCATTGGTCATCCCCTACTGCCCGGTCCGCAACCTCTGGTCGTCTTACCGCCAACTCTTAGTTGTCCCTCCTATTAAACTTAAAAAGTTCGGCGGCCGCAGATTTGCTCACCGGGCCCCCACTCTTTGGAATCAGCTGTCCCTCCCGCTCAAATCTGCCAATTCCCTTCTGGTTTTCAGAAAACTTCTGAAAACCCACCTCTTCACGCAGACTGGCTAGACCCCCGCCTTTACACCTCACAGCACTCAACCAGCGCCAGGAAACCCATGGTGTCAGCGCACTATATAAGAGCCCCTTAAGATAAGATAAGACTCATGTTCATGGCCACATTTTGGATCAGGTTTGGTCAATCAACATCCCAATTTCCATTCCTGTGGTTATGCCCTGCTCCTGGTCGGATCATTCCTTTGTCTCCTCTATCTTAATTTAAGTTCTGTTAAGAAACCTCCCCTTCCCAGGAACATCTGGGCACGCAATTGGAACCGTGCCGACTTAACAACTCTCTGCTCTTCTCTTTCAGTTTCTCTTCCTAACCTGGCAGGACTTTCTCCCTCTTCTCAAGTAGCCGCTATTAACGAATGGCTCTCAGAAGGGTGTGATCAAGTGGCTCCTCTCAGACGTGTTAGGACAAAACGCGTTCATGATGCAAACAGATGATTCAATGCCGAGCTTAAAGAGAAAAAACTTACATTACGGCAGGCAGAGCGTGCCTGGAGACGCGACTACTGTCCTGCCCTAAAAACAAAGTATACCTCTCTTTTCAACGATTATAAAAGAGCCATCCTTCACGCTAAGACAGACTATTTTTCATCCAAGGTTCTCCTTGCTGAAAACAAACCGAAGGAAATCTTCTCGATAGTCCACGAGTTAGCTTCCTCAGACAGAGCCACTCCCAAATCAACCCCTTCCCAATCCCTCTGCGACTCTTTAAATACCTATTTCATCGAGAAAATCACAGTCATTAAGTCAAACATCTCATTGCCTTCCTTTTCCTTCTTTAATCCCCTACCTCCGCCAAACCCAATGTTTTGAGATCGATTACCCATGATCACTGAGGAAACTTTTATGACCCTGCTCACTAGGGTCAAATCAGGATCTCTTCTGATATTTGCCCGGCACGTATACTGAGAGAGATTTTTTCTGCCTGCCCCTCTCCCCCTTTATCTCTTCTCAACAATTCTCTTATACAGGGCATTGTCCCCGACTCACATAAATCAGCCACAATAATCCCTATCCTGAAGAAACCTGGCGCTGATTCTACTTTCCTCTCTAACGATCGGCCCATATCCCTTCTCCCTTTCCTGCAAAAGATCCTAGAATGTCATTTCACCAAAGTCCTCAGTGCATTCATTGAGGAGAGCTGCTTTTTAGCCCCTTGCCAGGCTGGCTTCCGCCCGTTACATTCCACCGAATCAGTAGTTCTCTCTGTCTTGGACGAGCTCAGGGGGGGGGCAGACATCAATCAGCCGCAGGCTCTGGTTCTCCTTGACCTGTCCGCCGTCTTCGACACGGTTGATCATTCCATTCTTCTCACCCGTGTCGAGGCGGCCGGCATAGGGGTTCCGCCCTGATGTGGCTCGCCTCCTTCCTGAAGAATCGCACTCAGGCTGTCCATCTAGCTGACTTCTCGGCGCCCCCGTGTAACATCCATTGTGGGGTCCCACAGGGTTCTTTCCTTGCCCCTCTTCTGTTTAACCTATATCTTTTTCCTCTTATCTTTGCTTTACAGCAAATGGAGGTCACGGTATTCAATTATGCCAATGACATCCAGCTGATCTTTAATCTCTCCCCTTCTCTGGCTTTATGATTTTTATCAGGGACTGGATGAACTGCAACCACCTAAAGCTCAATCCGGATAAAACTGAATTGGTGCTTACAGGTGGCAGTTCCAGTTCCTGGACCTCTCTTTTTTGGCCTCCTTCCCTGGGTACTCCTCCCTCCCCTTCCCTCTCTGTCAAAACACTGGGGATCAAACTTAACACTAACCTCAACATGCATTCTCAGATTAGTTCTGTAGCCTCATCCTGTTTTCTGACCCTCCGCACAATTCGCAAGATTTCTGGCTTTTTCACTTTCTCCGCTCTCAAAATTATCCTTTTGGCCATGGTCATGTCACGCCTCGACTATGGCAACATCTTGTACACTGGTACTCCTGCTTACGATATTCGGCGCCTCCAACTTATACAGAATCAAGCAGCCCGGCTCATCTACAAACTCCCCAAATCCCATCACGTCACTGCTCTGCTACAAACTTTGCACTGGCTCCCTATTCGGGAACGCGCATTTTTCAAAATGGGTTGTATGACCTTTCGGGCCTTAACAGGAACCGTGCCAGCCTTTGTTAATTCCCAAATCAAACCATACGCCCTAAACAGGGATTTACGCGCTTCCACCCAATTTCTGCTATCTGTTCCCCGTAATCGGGGGGCCTGAGGTTCGCTACCTTGGCTCCCACCTTCTGGAACTCTCTTCCTATCACCAACAGGTCATCCTCCTCTTATCTTGACTTTCGTAAAGCCCTCAAGACCCTGCTCTTTTCACGAGTCTTCCCGTCCTAAGCTGGTTCCTCCTCTCCTCATGGGTCTGTGTCCTCAGCGCCAAGAAACCGCATGGTGACCGAGCGATTTACAAGTCTTTTCTCTTCAACTTCAACTTCATCAGCCTGATTAGCTGGACTCAGGTGCATGGTGAGCACGGGACACACGTCTGTGCATACCCGTCCCACTTAGTGCAACAAATACAAAATGAAAAAATGATGGATGGAATGCTGACCACTGTCAAACACTCATACCCTGTACAGTGTATTTGTAAAGCATACTATTACCGGTGGAGTATTCCAGTGCTAAGCAGGTGTGTGTGTGTGCACCTATCCCTGGCTGGGAAGATGGATTAATTGAAAAGCATGGTCTTCAGCTTTTCGCTGAATTCAAGATGAGAGGACGAGGCTCTGATGTGGAGTGGGATGCCTTTCCACACTTTAAAAGTGATGTCAGAGAATGCCCGTCCTTCTGATCTGGTTCTGTGTATACATGGGATGTGTACAAGTAGGAGTCCAGAGGAACGGAGGTGTCTGGATGGTTGGTGGAAGGAGATGCTAATGTTCAGGTAGTTGGGTCCTAAGTTGTGCAGTGCCTTGAACGTGTGTTTGAGGTGTTTTGAAATGAGTGCATGTGTATATAGGGAGCTAGTGGAGCTCCTGAGGAATAGTGTGATGTGAATCCGGTGTGGAAGTACAGTATGTCATGCTGCACAGTTCTGCATGGTTTTCAGTCTTCTAACGAGTTGCTTGCTGATCCTGGCATATAGGGTGTTCCCGTAGTCCAACTTGCTTGTGACTAGGGCATGAGTGACAGTTTTTCGAGTGTTGCTTGGGAGCCATTTCAGAATCTTTATCTGAACCTTCAGGGTCTGGAAGCAGTATGAAGTGTCAGCTTTGACTTGTGCAGCGATGTCCAGTTTGCTGTTACTGATTATTCTGAGTTTCCTGGTGTGGATGCTGGGTGTGGATATAGGTCTGAGTTCGGCCATTCACCAGCTAGAGTTGGATGATGGGGTGTTCTTACCAAAGCTCACTACTTCAGTGTTAAACTTGAGATGCTTGGGTTTCATCCAGGAAGCGATTTCAGTCATGCAGGCGGTGAACTTGTTTCTTGTGTTGGTGGTCTTGTCTAAGAGGGTGAGTTTGAGTGTGTGTTGTCAATGTAGGAAACGATGTTGATGCACAGATTGCATTCACCAGAGGGATCACGGTATGCGTTGGAGAGTGGGGCTGAGCGTTGATCTGTGAGGCGCTCAGAAGTGAGTTTGTGGGCTTCCAAGGAGTAAGGTGTCAGGCTGACAGCTTGTGTTCTATCTGTTACGAAGGAGCAAATCCAGTGGAGAGCGGGCTTTGGATGCAAATGTGGTGCAGGTACCTGATGAGGATGGGGTGTGAGACTGTCAGATGCTGCAGAGAGATCCAGAGAATGAGGACTGCCTTTTTTCCTCAGTCAAAGATCATGCGTATGTCATCTGTGGCACCGATGAGTGCTGTTTCTGTATTGTGGTTGGGCCTGAATACGGACTGTGTGGCATTGAGTGGCTGGTGGTTGCTGAGGTTATCTTTGGGGCATCCGGTGATTAGCTTCTTTAAGACCTTTACTGGGTATGGTAGGAGGGAGATTAGCTTTTAGTTGGAAATCATGGCTGTATCAGTGATGCACTCAATACTAATCAGGGAGAAGGGGTGCATAAAGGTCCAGCATACAGGCCCCAATAAATACAATGTAGCACCGAAGGAGTATGCAGTTCCTGTAGGGTGGGGAAAGAAGGAGGCTAGGTTGATCAACACCCTTACTCAGTAGTGGAATGTGGGTGTCTCCCAATTTGGAAAGTGGGGCCCTCACAGACCCATTTGGGTGTCATGCTTCATCATAGGGCCTACTCCTCGTCAGGCCAGAGCTGCAATGCCTGACGGGCACCCTATGAGGGGCTCTTTGTCGGAGATCTTTTTCCTAAGCCGTATAGTTGAGGTGCGTGTGAGGGGCCTAGTGGTGTAGATGTGAGGTGATGTGAGGAGAAAAAAAATGAGAGGAGGTGGTGCTCCAAAATTAATTTTAATCTGAGAGCCCAGTCGTCTCAATTAAAACCAGAATAGGGATATCGCCAATTATAATGGTCGAAGGTGTCTATATGTGTGCAGTTATGGTCAACATGTTTCTTGCCCTATGTGTGTAAATCACTCTGCAATTCTTCAGGACCTATCGTGATGCACTATCTACACGGGTGGTTGGTTTTGGAAAATTAACCAATCACTCTGATGACCTTTCAATGAGGTACCTTAATACAAATCATGGGACCAACCTAATGAGATTCAAAACAGAGAAAGAGAAACAACGGTACATGAATAAGGTATGCACAGACAGTAATAATGCCTCCTGAATTAAATTAAAAACATGCCACAAAGACATGCACAAGTGGTTAGTGCAACTCAAGAGGTGCATGGCCAGACAAACATAATAAGCAGACTTGTGGCACATGAGACATATACAAAACATACTGTTGTCATTGGTGGTAACCAACCACCGTAGGAAATTGCGCAATAGAACTCACCCAATTCTGATTCAAGTCACGCCTCATCAAAAGTTAGGCAGCGCAACGATCGTTACAAAAGTTAACGTCATGCTGGTTTTGAGGAGAGGAAGAGGGAAGATAAAAACAAGATGGGTATAAGCAAAGATGGAAGGCTGCCCAAGGACGAGCATCCTGTCAAAATGGCATAGGTTTCTGGTGCCAAGGGAGGGTGGGGAGAGAGAACAGCATGGACTGCTTACTTACAATTTTTCTGGAAAACAGGTGCCGGGAACCTACCCCTTGCTCTGCCTTGTTGGGAGGAAGCGAGGTGTGTGAAGCCAGTGGGTTTAAATAGCAGGGAAACGACCTGGAAGTGGAAGGTCGAGAGAGATGCGGCGGCCATCTTTAAAAAGGGTTGAAGCTACAAGCTCCCGGTTAAAGCGTTATTGGCCATCTTAGAACGTGGAATGCATGTGACATCCACAGGTCGATAAATATACGGCAGCCATCTTTGAAGGGGTAGAAGCTCAAAGCTAGTGATTAAAGCTATGGCAGCCATCTTATAACATGGAATGCGCATAGCATCCAAAAGGTGGGTACTGTATTGGATGGGTCACACATGCATGCATGTGTATGCACTAAAGTGTGCCCATCCACTTGGGACATCTTGAGGCCAATGCCATTGGCAATGTAAAAAGGTATGAAGGAAATACCCAATTGACCGGCATTATCGGTCTGCAGGCCGAAGTCAGACAATTAATAGTGGGACACACAGGTCACGGAGTGGAGTGATTTCAAGTGGGTGAAGTCCCGGCACTGGGATGTAAACAGTGACAACTCTACATGTGATAAATCCTGATGAAATGTGATGATAGTTATCACATGTAAGAGGTGAAGGAGGTAGTCCACATGGCCATGGCCACATGGCCATGGCGACAGGGACTGTATGAAGCCAGGCATAGTTATTGTGACAAAGTAGATCGTGTTCAAGGGATACTAAGTCCTCGCTGGTGATGGCTAGTATCTGCAGTCAGTGACATGCAGTGGGAATCAAGAGGGCAGATAGTGGGGGCTCTAATTATTTACCCCCCCCCATGGAATATCCTCATTGAGCCCATCTCAGTCGCAGGATAGTCTGAAAATCCAGCGTTGCTCCCTCCTGAAGAGACCCGGTTTGCTAAGATTGGGGTGGGCCTCAATCACCATCCACCTTAAGCTATCAGGTGCGTGTCCCTTCTCTGTGAAATGTTGACAGAGTTTGGTAGTTAGTCTGTTGCAGCGTATGTTGCTTCGGTGCTCCATAATCCCGACCTTCACTGTCCTGGTTGTCATGCCAATGTACCTCTGTTTACAGGGGCAGGTAATGGTGTAAAAACAATTGTTGATGTTGCAGTTGGTGTGTGACCTGTGGACCCATCTAAAATCGGGCGATAGCTGTAGTTCTTTGGTTCTCTCAGTAAGAGGGCACACAGAACACGAGCCACACAAGGAGTGACCTGCGACCGGAGGTAGACCCCATAAAGTTGGTTGGTTATTGTGGCGTGGACCAGGGCGGGGACGTGTGTGGACGAAAAGGACCTTCAAGTTGCTGGTACTTTTGAACGCAAACCTGGGAGGGGCCAGTGCCAGGTTCTCTGTCTGTAGGATACCCTAGTTCTTTCTAATGATTTATTTAATCCTGTTTGGATGTAGGGTGAATGTCGTCACACAGGTCAGTATGTCCCCCTCAGTTTTGGGTATTTTCTCGAGGAAGGCCTCCCTGTTATTGTTCCTGGCCCTTTTCCTGGCAGTGTTAATGCTATGTACCGGGTAATCCCTTTGTATTAGGTTGTGAGTTGTAATGCCACAGCTTCATAATCCCGGGTGGTGCTGCAATTACGCCTATGGCGCAGGAACTGCCCATACGGAAGGTTGTCCCTAAGAGCCTTAGGATGATGGCTCCCATACAGTAACTAACTGTTACAGTCAGTTGGTTTTTTGTGGACCGTGGTGTGTAATCTACCCTCCGTTAGTGTTATCTCCAAGTCCAGAAATGGAATAAGAGTGTCAGAGATGGTGTTTGTGAAGCGTAAATACGAGTTGAGAGTGTTCACCTACCTACAGTACTCATTACATGTCTGTACATCCCCCTTCCAGAATACCAAGATGTCGTCTATGTACCTTCGCCATAGGAGTATGTTCTGGGAGAATGGGTTGGAGATTTCGAAAATGCACCTTGCCTCAAAGGGTGCCATATGCAGGCAGGCCAGGCTGGGTGCAAAGGTGCTCCCCATCAATGTGCCCTGTGTTTGGTCATAAAGTTGCCTTTTGAATTGAAAGAAATGTTGGTTCAGTGCTAAAGAGGCACACTCCATACTGAAGCTCATCGGTGTGGGAGAGACCCAAGCAACCGACTGCAGCTCTGCTTTCACAACCTAAAGTATATCCCCCTGTGGAATGTTTGTATATAGGGACTCCACATCGAGTGTCACTAGTAGTTGAATCTCCAAGTCAGTGTCAATGGTATTGATAAGTCTAAGGACATCCCTGGTGTCCTGCAAGAATGATGGGGTCTTCTGGACCAATGGTTGGAGGAAGTGGTCACAGAACCTGGAGAGGGGTTAGAGTAAAGAATCAATCCCAGAGATAATTGGCCGTCCGGGCGGGGGATCTGATTTTTAAGAATCTTGGGGAGTAAGTAGATGTAAGGGACCTTAGGGTCTTTCTTGACCAGGAAGTCTGCCTCTTTCTTGCTGATCCATTCCCCAGTCTCAGCAGTATACTCCATGGAGGTGTCAGTGGATGGTTGCTTGAGCAGGGGTGTGATGTTGGCATGTTTCCAGGTGTCCGGGAATGAAGCATTGAAGGTGGATGTTAGGGCTTCTCTGATTGTTAGGAGTTCTTTGGTGAAGTGATCTTCATGGTAGCAGCAATTTCGATGGTGGTGCCGGTGGGCGAGGTCAGGGTTCGGTCTTTAGCAGTGATGGGAAGTTGAGTTGCAATAGAGATGGAATCTAGTCGAAGGTCCAAGTTGCTGTATATGGAGGTGATTCTGTTACAGAAGAATTCTGAGAGCCTGTTTCAAAGGTCTTGTAAGGGGGTTATTTTTTGGGAGGTGGCAGAAGGCTCTGTGATAACTTTGATGCTGGCGAAGATTTTCTTGCTGCTGTTAGTGCCAGCGTTGATGCAATCTTCAAGAGCTGTGTTCTTGGTGTTCCATATCGGCTGATGGTAGTGTCTTAGGGGTGATTTGAAGATGTTTTATTTGTGGTGTCTTGGCTTGTTCTCCATTTGCGCTCCAATAGCTTGCAGTGGCATTTCGTCAGCCTGAGTTGCTCTGTGTACCAGCTGGCCTGTGGTCGGGGTCTTGCTGTTAGGTTGCGCTTGAGGGGAGCCAGGGTGTCAGTGCATGCAATGATCCAGCTGTTGAGGCTCCTGATGGCTTTTGGCAAGTTGCTAGTATGCTCAAGCCTGTGCGCGGAAGGGCCAGAAGCACTCTTCTGTGATGCTTTTCCAGCTGCAGCGGGCATCGTCTGTCCAGGTCATAGTTGCTGGCTTGTTGTTTGGATGCTGCTGATTGAGGAGAAAATTGGGTCCATTAGATGTCAGGTGGTGTGGGTCGGTTTAGCAGTGTGCTGGGTGAGGCCAAAGTTTGCCAGGCTTTCTAGAAGGGCCTTAGAGTTTGGGTCATTGTGGTCTTCTAATGAAAGTTAAGGTCTCCAAGGAGGTTTAAGGGGCTGGTGTTAATGATGAGGGATGTGACAAAGTCTGTAATGTTGCTGGAGAAATTGGTACAGGATCTTCATGGTCTGTATATGAGGATTCCCTCAAAGGGGAAGTTGGCTGTGATGCTTATCTTGAACAATAGGTGTTCCATGAAGCTGTGGGGGTGTCCGTGTAGGTGGTGCAGCTGATGGTATCTTTGAATATGATGGCGATTCCACTCCTGTGCTTGTGCTGATGATCTTGCCTGGCAATCTAGTAACCAGTGGGAGTGCCAGTAGCGTTGTCTGGTGCAGAGGCTAGGATTAGCCATATTTCCGTGAGGAAGAGCAGGTCCGGAGCGTGGTGTTTGTGAACACTCCTTCCATGTTCCGTGGTGCAGTGTGGCAGCAGTTCTGTGAGCAGCTGCTGAGGTCGAGCGCATCGAGAACCAAGACAAGGTAACACTGGGTAGAGGGAGAACTAAGGTTCCTGGCGCTGGGTGCGGTCTAGGCACGGATGGGCACAGGTGGGCTTGCCCTTGGAGAGCTTTTGGAATGCCAGCGGTACGCCTGCAGTGCAGCCGCCATTAAGTAGGGCCTTGGAGGGGCAAGGAGCGCAGGGTAACAGGATCAGGAAACCAGTGAAGACACTTCCTGTGCAAATGGATGATGGGAAATCCACTGATATCACTTCCTGTGTAGATAGGCGATGGGAAATTAAGTCCTTTTGCTTGGATTCTACTTTTAAAGACGACTTTGGTGGGAAACCAGTGATGTCACTTCCTGGGCACATGAGGATGGGATCTCCAGTGATGTCACTTTCTGTGCAGATGGGTGATGGGTGATGGGAAATGATGTCCTCTTGCATGGCTTCTTCTTTTAAAGATGGTTTTGGTGGGGCACCATCGATGTGACTTCCTGTGGAAATGGATGATGGCAAATCCAGTGATGACACTGCTTATGCAGATGGATGATGTGAAATCCAGTGATGTAGCTTCATGTGCAGATGGGTGATGGGAAATGAAGTCCTCTTGCTTGACTTCTTTTCGGCTTTTCGCCTCAGCTTGAGTGCACCTGCTTGTTGGTGCATCGCTTCCAATTCCCTCACTGTGTTCTCTAGTTCCCACCTTTTCTCTCTTCTAATCGTAATATCGTTTTCCTGATATGGCTATTAATTGTCTTCTGACAACTCTTTTCAGGGCAGCCTATAGGGTTCTCCTATAGACCTCCCAGAATCATTTTCAGCCTTATACTGGGTAATAACTGACTGTATGGGTGCCTTATTGGTATAATTTTGACTGATCATATCCCAAAGTCTCCAGGGTCTGAGAGTCCCTTTCCCTCCAGAAAAGCAAAGGTTGATATATTTAGGGGCATGGTCTCAAAGAGTTATGGGTTGAAGCTCTACTCCCATCTTCTTTTCTATCAGTGAGGATGTAACCAGAAAGTAATTGAGAAGGGCGTCGTTTTTTATGTGAGGTTGAGTAATATGTGAAGTCTGTGTGAGTAGGGTGAAGTCTAATCCAGGTATTTTCCAACCCTGTTTCTATCAGCCATCTCAACCCTTTTGGTGAGAGAGTCCCACATGATTAGCCAAACCTCTGGCCCATTCTGCCTCTCTCATTATTCATAATAATAATGAAAGCAATCCGAGCCAGAACCATGCTATCTGTCATTTGTAGGATATCTGTAATTGCTTGTTGGCGGAAGGACGCATGATCCTCATTGGGAACAAATATGTTCGCCACTGTAAAGGACTTTTTGCTCATCCTGAATCAGAAGGTTCAAAGTTTCATGTTGGTTTAAAGTTCCTGAGAACGGCAGCATCCCCCTTCTTACCCAATTGTTCATTGTCTTTGAGGGTTGGCTATCAAGGCTAATCCAAGTTTTTATCTATATTTGTATGTTGCTTGTTGCGCTGGTTATTATTGTAGCTGGGTGCTCAGCAGGCCTGATGCAATGATTAGTTTAATCTCAAATGTTGGAATAGGGTTCTACAAGCAGAGTATGATGATGCATACTCAAGATGTGATACCGCGGTGTAGGCGACCAACGTGTGGTTAAACATAACACATGCGAATTTGGCGGACAATTATGTGCAATTGAGTGTCAGTTGGATTCAACGGTTGGGATCGGGTTGAATACATTTTCATTACAAGTGTGGCTATTGAAAAGGATGAAAATTTGGGTGGATGCACTGAGGCATGGGGGATGATGGAACGCCCATGTACAATTAAAGGAACGTAACCATATGTGTTTTTATCCCCCTTTGTTTCGCAGTCTTTTATACAAATATGATGAATTATAGGTGGTTTACTTACCCAGGTATGTAGTCATTTAAATGGATCCTCTGCCTGTATTCCCCGTATTGTCTTCCCTTGTTATTCCTAGCTTAATTGGCTAGAAATGGATGCAGGTTGATGTGAGTGTCCGTTAGTTTTATATGTTGGTCCTTTTGTACCACTGCATGATTTTGAGATGTAATTGTGTCCAGGAAGTTGTATATAGAGACAATATGATGGAGGAACGTCGATGGTGCTCACATGGTGGTGCCAATGTGTTCTGAATTGTTTAATGTGGTCTTCATACTTGGTTTATAGGACTGATGCGAAATAAGTGATATTGTTTGCTTAAATATAGTGTGTTATTAGTCCATCCCCCGGACACAGTGGTTTCCCTGCCCACACCGGCGCGGGCACGGAAACGTGTTTGGTGGGAGCCTTATTACATCTCTCCCCAAAACGAAAACAAACACAAACTTTTAAAGCTTTATAAAAAGCTTTAAAAATGCTCCCATAAGCTGGGAGTGGCTTGTATTCTGTTTCTCCTCCTGCATTGATGTGGGCAGGGAAACAGAACAAGATATTGCTCTGGCCCGGAGGGAACAGCAAGTGGCGTAATGAAACTTGAGGGGGCCTTGCTGCAAGGTACATGGAGGAGTCCCTGCTCCGGATTTAAACAGGTGCGATTGGTCCAGAGTACTATGCTGAGTGGGGCCCCCGCAGCTCGGGCCCCAACCACCGCGAGGGCCGCGGGACTGTGCCACAGGGAGCATCATTAGTAGCGGCTCACTCTGGATGGGAGCAGAGCCGGCTCTCGCAGCATGCAGGAAGCTGGCCAAGTCTGTGGCGCCATAAAAGGCTGGAGAGGTGGCTGCGCCCCTCTCTCCTCTTTAAGCAGATCACAGCTCTGGGGGATAGGATCTCCAGGGCCGGCGAGTCATGCAGTCCCCCCCTTTAAAAAAACATGGCCCTGGGAGATGGGGGCCTTAAGGGTTTAATGAGGCTGGGGAGGGGGCCACTCCCCAGCTACATATATAAAAGGCAGTATATGTGAGTGTTGGAGTATATAAGTAACTATATATGAGAATGAGTGATTGTGAGAGTAGCTGTATGGATGAGTGTGTGCTTGTATCAGTGATTGTATTAGAGAGCAAGAATGTGTTAGTAGAGGGGAGGAGCCAAGATGGCGACTGGGATGGCAGCGTAGGCCCCCGGCTCCGTGAACCTCCACATCCCGCACGGATATCCTGCATGAGATCCTGAGCATGCGCTACATGCCCGTGATGGTGGTTGAGAGCGGCACCCGATCGTGTGCTCCTGAAGTTTCTGACGGTGGTACCGCCGGAGAAATGTTCATTTGAAGTTGGCGGCCTGTACAACCCTTACACCGGGACCTCGAGTGGACAACATGGCCGGGTACTAGTTCGATAACAACGGCTATTGATGACTGGGCGGAGTCGGACTACCGGAGTGGCGTGAACATTGGCCTGAATTTCACCGTGGTCACTCCTACCACTGAGCGGAGCGGATCGAGAGCATACCCGAGGTGGCAATTCCAAGATGCTTCTGTAATTGCCTGAGCCCTTGCCGGTGAGCTGCTCGTAATTCGTCCCGATTTTCGTGGGCCGCTCCCGAATTTTTTCGCTAGTATTGCTCCAGGGTGCGGATGGTTTTTACCTGTGGCCACACACTGGGCACATATTTTGCCCACCCTCTGGTATCCTGTTTGCAGTAACATGGCCCTTGATGCGCTTGTGCCTGTGTCCCGGTCACAATCTAAGGGGGGACTGCCCTACGGCCATCTTGATAGGGTGGAGTCTATCACCCTATATGCTGGGTCCCAGCAAGGTTGGGAGTGCGTGGCTGAGAGGAGCGTAATGGAGCGGGCGCAAGGAGCTATGCTGACGTATGCTGATCTTCTCGCAGCCCTCGGTGCCCTTCATTCCACCCTGGCTCACGACGCCTGAGTGTTGGGGAGGAAGCTGGATGATATTGTGTCAACGTCGGACCAGTGGAGATCGGCCTGTCCCCAGGTACACAGGGATTTGCGTCACTTCCAACAGGTGGAGAGTGTCGTGGCCCCCCCTGTGAATAGGGGAAAGCTGGACATTTCGGACTATGTGGCGACGTGTGGTCAGCTGGCTGTAGGTTTGGACTGCTCCGGAGGTTTTGGATTTGAGCAGAAGATGGTGACTTTGTCCCACGCACAGCCTCCGGCGACCCGGGCAATCTTCCAGCAACTGTCGGCTGCGCTGGCTGTTTCCTTCTTCTTAGACCCTGTTCGCTTGGTGTGGAACACATGTCCTGGGGCAGTACCGGGAAAGATGATTCTCCATGATGATGACTGTGTTGGTATCCAGCGACGTCCAACTTGCATGTGTGTGTCACTTTTTGGTCTCTTTTGGACGCTCCCCTTCCTCGTAACATCAGACATGGCAATGGGTCGACGGGTATGCATTGGTGGATTCGTAAAGAGAGGCCAAGGATAAGGTTGATCCTTCAGAGGTTGTACTTTAATAGGCGGGCAGACACGGGGGATATGTGCTCTCACGACATAACTGATAGGGTAGTAGGTGAATAATGCTCCCCATTTCTCTCTGACATGCTCGATTTTTGGTTGTCTACTGTTTGCTTTGGGGAGGAATATATTGTGCGGGAGGGAGCAGCCGTGGGCATGTTTGAAGGCCCTCCTCCAGTTTATTAATATTCTTATTCTTTAGTGAATTCTGTCTCTTTCTTTTTCCCTCTCCTTTGGGGCAGTTCCTGGGCGACAGGCACGCTGTTAGTGGGGTAGGCCGTAGCCATTACAGTGGTGTGGGGTGGTGGGTGTGGGGGGGGTTTGTTATTTTAGTTTGTTATGTTCTATGGTCCCTTTCTTCCTTTTCCGTCTGTCTTTGGGAGGGTTCTTTACCTCTTTAGTAGGGTTGGCTGTCTTTCTTTCCCTTTTTCCTTTTCTTATAAGGCTTCTACACTTGATTATGCCTTTAGGCTCATGGAGGGCGGGTTTTCAGAATGGTGCTCTGCTATATTGCTTGCTGTCGTATTGTTTTTGCTCTAGGTCCGCCTCGGCGACTGTATTGTTTTGACAACTGTATGGTTCATCACCTGATTCTGTTTGCTCTGCGGGATACGTCCCCCCCCCTCACCTCTTCTTATTTCTGTGGTGTGACGCCACTGCTCCTGCAGCCGTTCCTACTCTACATAACTTAAAAAAACGAAAACCTCATATATCCTTATGCTTTGCAGTGCGCATTCATAACTGACGTATCTATGATATTGTTTTTTCGGTCATGTTCTTGTTTTTATATCCTGATTCATTTGCTACACTTGCGGCCGGCCCCTGTGGTTGTGGGCCTGCTTATGTAATACTTTGCAAATTTAAATAAAGGTTTTCAAAAAAAAAAAAAAAAAGAATGTGTTAGTATCTGTATAAATAAGTGAGGTGGTGTGTCTATAACTGTATAGGTGAGTAAATGCAGTGTGATTGAGTCTTTGGGTGACTGACTTGGCGTGTGAGAAATTCTATGGGTGAGTGGTGGTATATGAGTGTCTGTATGGGTGTATGAGTGCATATATCAGAGGCTATATTCATGAGTGACTGCGTGTAGGAGTGACTCTATGGGTGAGTGAGTAGATATGTGTAGACCTATGAATCAGTGAGTGGGTATGTACTAATTGGTTTAGAGTGGGTGTATGAAAGGTTATATTAGGGTGTGAGGAGGTGCATCAGTTATTAAGTGGATGATGTCATCAGTGATGTCATTTGAGATGCCAGTGATGTCATCAGTGATGTCACTGACCATGTCATGAGTGATGTAATATTTGACGCCATCAGCGGTGCAACTAACTAGAACAGCCGCATTTCTTTGGTTTTGTACGAGTGAAATGTCCAACTAACTAGAACGTCCCTGAAACCTGTGGTTTCTTTCAGTGAATTTCCAAGGTTTTTTAAATGCTAATTTCTAACTATAACTAGGCCTGGGGTAGTGGGCATAGCGGGGCTATGCGGAGTGCCAGGGAGATTAAAATAATCTCTGCACACACCGCGTAGCTCCGCTACGCAACACCCGCCTCCCACCCGCCTCCCACCACGCTATTAACAAGTTTCGGCAACTTTAAAAAAAGCGATTTAAAGAATAAGAAACCTTATCTGCGGCGTCACCAGGCTGCCGTCTTTCTCCATCACGACTTCAAGAAAACTGCGCATGCACGGGAGCCTGCGCATTCCTAGCAAGGAATGCGCATGAGCCCGGAATTTCGCAGTTTTGCAGTCATCAGATCGGCCCATCTGTGTGTGTGTAATTAACATTAGGAACGGAGACCAGAGCACGCATCCATTACTGCGACTGCCTCTGAAGAAGAACGATGTACTTTAGAAATGCATCAGACGAATTGCATTTAATGGCTGTTTGACTGAAACTGCTAACAGGAGCCTGCTTGTACCCTTAATTAAAGGCTTGCCACCTTCAGTACGCGTTCAAGTGCTCCTCAATTGTGGGCAAAGTTGGAGCATGAATATTAGATTGCGGCCCAGCCGTTAAGCTTGCACCACCCCGTGAAGAGAGGAGGCAACGCGGCAAGGTATGTGACGAGCCGCCTTGTGGAGTGCGTAACAGGGATTGAAAGCGGACACGGCCTCTGGTGGCCCATCTGAGGGCTTGAAATGAGAACAGAAATGAGTGCACCATCTGAGGATTGTATTGACCGTGACTTCAGCATCCATAATGCTTTGGGTCATCAGACCGGCCCATCTGGGGGCGTGTAATTAACATTACGAACGGAGACCGGAGCATGCATTCATTACTGCGACTGCCCCTGAAGAAGAAAGATGTACTTTAGAAATGCGTCAGGCGAATCGCATTTAACGGCTGTTTGATTGAAACTGCTAACAGGAGCCTGCTTTTACCTTTAATTAAAGGCTTGCCACCTTCAGTACGTGTTCGAGTGCTACTCAATTGTGGGCGAAGTTAGAGCATAAATATTAGACGGCGGCCCAGCTGTCGAGCTTGCACCACCCTGTGAAGAGAGGGGGCGCGCGGCAAGGTATGTGACGAGGCGCCTTGTGGAGCGCGTAACAGGGATTGAGAGCGACACCGTCTGTGGTGGCCCATCTGAAGGCTTGAAATGAGAACAGAAATTAGTGAACCATCTGAGGCTTGTATTGACTCGGACTTCAAGGTCCATAATGCTTTGGGTCATCAGATTGGCCCATCTGGGGGCGTGTAATTAACATTAGGAACGGAGACTGGAGCACGCATCCATTACTGCGACTGCCTCTGAAGAAGAAACATGTACTTTCGAAACGCATCCGGCGAATCGCATTCAATGGCTGTTTCACCAAAACTGCTAACAGGAGCCTGCTTGTACCCTTAATAAAAGGCTTGCCACCTTCAGAACGCGTTGGAGTGCAGCTTAATTGTGGGCAAAGTTGGAGCATGAATATGAAGATATGTAGATATATATATATATATATATCCACAGCAACCTCCTCCCAATTTGAAAGAAGCAGAGGCCACGCAGGGAAACTTAAGGAAGCGCTTTAATGGACAGAACAGGCATGATGCATTTCGGCCTCCCGGCCTTCTTCGGATGCCTCTGTGTTCCGGATGCTTTCCCACCCTCGTTTTAAGTTGTCCTGCCACTTTCCCATTGGTGGGAATCTGCTCCACCCCAGGTCATGTGTTCGTCCACTGTATGTTGCTCGTGGGAAACAACAAGTCCCAGAATCCACTGTTCCGGGTGAGTGCTACAAGGGGAATCTTCGTTGTTATGCCCCAATTGGCTTGCAGAGTGCAGGGCAATATGCGATGTGGCCAGGTGTTCAAAGTCCAGATTGAAATAGCGTCCCAGCGCTTACTTTGGTCCCCTTAAGGTTCTAGCCCCCAATTACAAGCATCCGCCGGGCAGGAGGTAGGAGTAGCAGTGTACCCTAGCTCTTCGTGAAGTCATGAACTGCACGGCAGCCGCCCTTGCTTAGCTGGAACCGTGAGGAGGGCCTGAGTCAAGTCCAATACCTTGGAATGTAGAAAAAAAGCTGCAAAAGCAGGAACCAGTGATACTCAGGCCAAACTTGCAGAACGGGGCCTCTGTATCGCGTCTTTGGTTGACACGAATAACATCCACAGCAACCTCCTCCCAATTCGAAAGAAGCAGAGGCCATGCAGGGAAACTTAAGGAAGCGCTTTAATGGACAGAACAGGCATGATGCATTTCGGCCTCCCGGCATTCTTCGGATGCCTCTGTGTTCCTGATGCTTTCCCACCCGCGTTTTAAGTTGTCCTGCCACTTTCCCATTGGTGGGAATCTGCTCCACCCCAGGTCATGTGTTCGTCCACTGTATGTTGCTCGTGGGAAACAACAAGTCCCAGAATCCACTGTTCCGGGTGAGTGTGTATATATACATATATACATATAATTATGTTTGATCCAGGTGAGCAGAGCTGACCTAGTTCTTAGGCTACAGAGTCTGCTGATCTGGTTCTCTGGCTTTACAACAGCTCTGCTGACCTGGTTCTCTGGCTCTAAAGCAGTTCTGCTGACATGGTTCTCTGGCTCGAGAGCAGCTCTGCTGACCTGGATCTCCCCCTCTAAAGCAGCTCTACTGACCTGGTTTCTCTGGCTCTACAGCAGCTCCGCTGACCTGGTTCTCTGGCTCTAGAGCAGCTCTGCTGACCTGGTTCTTATGCTCTAGGGCAGCTCTGCTGACCTGGTTGTCTGGCTCTAAAGCAGCTCTGCTGACCAGGTTCAATGGCTCTAAAGCAGCTTTGCTGACTTGGTTCTCTGCCTCTAGAGCAGCTCTGCTGACCTGGTTCTCTGGATCTAAAGCAACTCTGCTGACCTGGTTCTTTGGCTCTAAAGCAGCTCTGCTGGCCTGGTTCTCTGGCTCTAAAGCAGCTCTGCTGACCTGGTCCCTTGGCTCTGAAGCAGCTCTGCTGACCTGGTTCTCTAGCTCTAAATCAGCTCTACTGACTTGGTTTCTCTGGCTCTACAGTAGCTCTGCTGACCTGATTCCCTGGCTCTACAACAGCTCTGCTGACCTGGTTTCTCTGGATCTAAAGCAGCTCTGCTGACCTGGTTTCTCTGGCTCTAAAGCAGCTCTGCTGACCTGTTTCTCTGGCTCTAAAGTAGCTCTGCTGACCTGGTTCTCTCCCTCTAAAGCAGCTCTGCTGACCTGGTTCTCTGCCTCTAGAGCAGCTCTGCTGACCTGGTTCTCTGGCTCTAAAGCAGCTCTCCTGACCTGGTTCTCTCCCTCTAAAGCATCTCTGCTGACCTGGTTCTCTGCCTCTAGAGCAGCCCTGCTGAACTGGTTCTCTGGCTCTAGAGCAGCTCTCCTGACCTGGTTCTCTGGCTCTAAAGCAGCTCTGCTGACCTGGTTCTCTGGCTCTAAAGCAGCTCTGCTGACCTGGTTCTTTGGCTCTAAAGCAGCTCTGCTGGCCTGGTTCTCTGGCTCTAAAGCAGCTCTGCTGACCTGGTCCCTTGGCTCTGAAGCAGCTCTGCTGACCTGGTTCTCTAGCTCTAAATCAGCTCTACTGACTTGGTTTCTCTGGCTCTACAGTAGCTCTGCTGACCTGATTCCCTGGCTCTACAACAGCTCTGCTGACCTGGTTTCTCTGGATCTAAAGCAGCTCTGCTGACCTGGTTTCTCTGGCTCTAAAGCAGCTCTGCTGACCCGTTTCTCTGGCTCTAAAGCAGCTCTGCTGACCTGGTTCTCTCCCTCTAAAGCAGCTCTGCTGACCTGGTTCTCTGCCTCTAGAGCAGCTCTGCTGACCTGGTTCTCTGGCTCTAAAGCAGCTCTCCTGACCTGGTTCTCTGCCTCTAGAGCAGCCCTGCTGAACTAGTTCTCTGGCTCTAGAGCAGCTCTGCTGACCTGGTTCTCTGGCTCTAAAGCAGCTCTGCTGACCTGGTTCTCTGGCTCTAAAGCAGCTCTGCTGACCTAGTTCTCTGGCTCTAAAGCAGCTCTGCTGACCTGGGTCTCTCTCTCTAAAGAGCTCTGCTGACCTGGCTCTCTGCCTCTAAAGCAGCTCTGCTGCCCTGGTTCTCTACCTCTAAAGAGCTCTGCTGACCTGGTTTCTCTGGCTCTACAGAAGCTCTGCTGATCCGGTTCTATGGCTCTAAAGCAGTTCTGCTGACCTGGTTCTCTGGCTCTAGAGCAGCTCTGCTGACCTGATCCCTTGGCTCTGAAGCAGCTCTGCTGACCTGGTTCTCTCCCTCTAAATCAGCTCTGCTGACCTGGTTCTCTGGCTCTAAAGCAGCTCTGCTGATCTGTTTCTCTGGCTCTATAGCAGCTCTGCTGACCTGGTTCTCTCCCTCTAAAGCAGCTCTGCTCACCTGGTTCTCTGCCTCTAGAGCAGCTCTGCTGACCTGGTTCTCTGGCTCTAAAGCAGCTCTCCTGACCTGGTTCTCTCCCTCTAAAGCAGCTCTGCTGACCCGGTTCTCTGCCTCTAGAGAAGCTCTGCTGACCAGGTTGTCTGCCTCTAGAGCAGCCCTGCTGAACTGGTTCTCTGGCTCTAGAGCAGCTCTGCTGACCTGGTTCTCTGGCTCTAAAGCAGCTCTGCTGACCTGGTTCTCTGGCTCTAAAGCAGCTCTGCTGACCTAGTTCTCTGGCTCTAAAGCAGCTCTGCTGACCTGGTTCTCTCTCTCTAAAGAGCTCTGCTGACCTGGCTCTCTGCCTCTAAAGCAGCTCTGCTGCCCTGGTTCTCTACCTCTAAAGAGCTCTGCTGACCTGGTTCAATGGCTCTAAAGCAGCTCTACTGACCTGGTTTCTCTGGCTCTACAGAAGCTCTGCTGATCCGGTTATATGGCTCTAAAGCAGTTCTGCTGACCTGGTTCTCTGGCTCTAGAGCAGCTCTGCTGACCTGATCCCTTGGCTCTGAAGCAGCTCTGCTGACCTGGTTCTCTCCCTCTAAATCAGCTCTGCTGACCTGGTTCTCTGGCTCTAAAGCAGCTCTGCTGACCTGTTTCTCTGGCTCTATAGCAGCTCTGCTGACCTGGTTCTCTCCCTCTAAAGCAGCTCTGCTCACCTGGTTCTCTGCCTCTACAGCAGCTCTGCTGACCTGGTTCTCTGGCTCTAAAGCAGCTCTGCTGACCTGGTTCTCTCCCTCTAAAGCAGCTCTGCTGACCCGGTTCTCTGCCTCTAGAGCAGCTCTGCTGACCTGGTTCTCTGGCTCTAGAGCAGCTCTGCTCAACTGGTTCTCTGGCTCTAGAGCAGCTCTGCTGACCTGGTTCTCTCTCTCTAAAGAGCTCTGCTGACCTGGCTCTCTGCCTCTAAAGCAGCTCTGCTGCCCTGGTTCTCTACCTCTAAAGAGCTCTCCTGACCTGGTTCTATGGCTCTAAAGGAGCCCTGCTGACCTGGTTCTCTCCCTCTAAAGCAGCTCCGCTGACCTGGTTCTCTGCCTCTAGAGCAGCTCTGCTGACCTGGTTCTCTGGCTCTAAAGCAGCTCTCCTGACCTGGTTCTCTCCCTCTAAAGCAGCTCTGCTGACCTGGTTTCTCTGGCTCTAGAGCAGCTCTGCTGACCTGGTTCTCTGGCTCTAAAGCAGCTCTGCTGACCTGGTTCTCTCCCTCTAAAGCAGCTCTGCTGACCTGGTTCTCTCCCTCTAAAGCAGCTCTGCTGACCTGGTTCTCTCCCTCTAAAGCAGCTCTGCTGACCTGGTTCTCTGCTTCTAGAGCAGCTCTGCTGACCTAGTTCTTTGCCTCTAAATCAGCTCTGCTGACCTGGGTTCTCTGGCTCTACAGCAGCTCTGCTGACCTGGTTTCTCTGGCTCTACAGCGGCCCAGCTGACCTGGTTCTCTGGCTCTAGAGCAGCTCTGCTGACCTAGTTCTTAGGCTCTAGAGCAGCTCTGCTGACCTGGTTCTCTGGCTCTACAACAGCTCTGCTGACCTAGTTCTTTGGCTCTAAAGCAGCTCTGCTGACCCGGTTCTATGGCTCTAAAGCAGTTCTGCTGACCTGGTTCTCTGGCTCTAGAGCAGCTCTGCTGACCTGGTCCCTTGGCTCTGAAGCAGCTCTGCTGACCTGGTTCTCTCCCTCTAAAGCAGCTCTGCTGACCTGGTTCTCTCGCTCTAAAGCAGCTCTACTGACCTGGTTTCTCTGGCTCTACAGAAGCTCTGCTGCCCTGGTTCTTAGGGTCCAGAGAAGCTCTGCTGACCTGGTTCTCTGGTTCTAAAGCAGCTCTGCTGACCTGGTTCCCTCCCTCTAAATCAGCTCTGCTGACCTGGTTCTATGGCTCTAAAGCAGCTCTCCTGACCTGGTTCTCTCCCTCTAAAGCAGATCTGCTGACCTGGTTTCTCTGTCTCTAGACCAGCTCTGCAGACCTGGTTCTCGGGCTCTAAAGCAGCTCTGCTGACCTGGTTCTCTCCATCTAAACCAGCTCTGCTGACCTGGTTCTCTGGCTCTAGAGCAGCTCTGCTGACCTTTTTCTTAGGATCTAGAGAAGCTCTGCTGACCTGGTTCTCTGACTCTAAAGCAGCTCTGCTGACCCGGTTCTATGGCTCTAAAGCAGTTCTCCTGACCTGGTTCTCTGGCTCTAGAGCAGCTCTGCTGACCTGGTCCCTTGGCTCTGAAGCAGCTCTGCTGACCTGGTTCTCTTCCTCTCAAGCAGCTCTGCTGACCTGGTTCTCTCGCTCTAAAGCAGCTCTACTGACCTGGTTTCTCTGGCTCTACAGAAGCTCTGCTGATCCGGTTCTATGGCTCTAAAGCAGTTCTGCTGACCTGGTTCTCTGGCTCTAGAGCAGCTCTGCTGACCTGATCCCTTGGCTCTGAAGCAGCTCTGCTGACCTGGTTCTCTGGCTCTAAAGCAGCTCTGCTGACCTAGTTCTATGGCTCTAAAGCAGCTCTGCTGACCTGGTTCTCTGGCCCTAGAGCAGCTCTGCTGAGCTGGTTCTCTGGTTCTAAAGCAGCTCTGCTGACCTGGTTCTCTGGTTCTAAAGCAGCTCTGCTGACCTGGTTCTCTCCCTCTAAATCAGCTCTGCTGACCTGGTTCTCTGGCTCTAAAGCAGCTCTGCTGACCTGGTTTATTGGCTCTAAAGCAGCTCTGCTGACCTGGTTCTCTGGCCCTAGAGCAGCTCTGCTGACCTGGTTCTATGGCTCTAAAGCAGCTCTGCTGACCTGGTTCTCTGGCTCTAGAGCAGCTCTGCTGACCTGGTTCTCTTACTCTAAAGCAGCTCTCCTGACATGGTTCTCTCCCTCTAAAGAAGATCTGCTGACCTGGTTCTCTGGCTCTAAAGCAGCTCTGCTGACCTGGTTCTCTCCATCTAAACCAGCTCCGCTGACCTGGTTCTCTGCCTCTAGAGCAGCTCTGCTGACCTGGTTCTCTGGCTCTAGAGCAGCTCTGCTGACCTGGTTCTATGGCTCTAAAGCAGCTCTGCTGACCTGGTTCTCTGCCCTAGAGCAGGTCTGCTGACCTGGTTCTCTGGCTCGAAAGCAGCTCTGCTGACCTGGTTCTCTCCATCTAAACCAGCTCCGCTGACCTGGTTCTCTGCCTCTAGAGCAGCTCTGCTGACCTGGTTCTCTGGCTCTAGAGCAGCTCTGCTGACCTGGTTCTATGGCTCTAAAGCAGCTCTGCTGACCTGGTTCTCTGCCCTAGAGCAGGTCTGCTGACCTGGTTCTCTGCCTCTAGAGCAGCTCTGCTGACCTGGTTCTCTGGCTCTAGAGCAGCTCTGTTGACCTGATTCTCTGGCTCGACAACAGCTCTGCTGACCTGGTTTCTCTGGCTCTAAAGCAGCTCTGCTGTCCTGGTTCTAAAGCAGCTCTGCTGACCTGTTTCTCTGGCTCTAAAGAGCTCTGCTAACCTGGTTCTATTGCTCTAAAGTAGCTCTGCTGACCAGGTTCTCTCCCTCTAAAGCAGCTCTGCTGACCTGGTTCTCTGCCTCTAGAGCAGCTCTGCTTACCTGGTTCTCTGCCTCTAGAGCATCTCTGCTGACCTGGTTCTCTGGCTCTAAAGCGGCTCTGCTGACCTGGTTCTCTGGCTCTACAACGGCTCTGCTGACCTGGTTTCTCTGGCTCTAAAGCAGCTCTGCTGACCTGGTTTCTCTGGCTCTAAAGCAGCTCTGCTGATCTGGTTCTCTCGCTCTAAAGAGCTCTGCTGACCTGGTTATATGGCTCTAAAGCAGCTCTACAGACCTGGCTCTCTGGTCCTAGAGCAGCTCTGCTGACCTGGTTCTTTGGTTCTAAAGCAGCTCTGCTGACCTGGTTCCCTCCCTCTAAATCAGCTCTGCTGACCTGGTTCTATGGCTCTAAAGCAGCTCTGCTGACCTGGTTCTCTGGCCCTAGAGCAGCTCTGCTGACCTGGTTCTCTGGTTCTAAAGCAGCTCTGCTGACCTGGTTCCCTCCCTCTAATTCAGCTCTGCTGACCTGGTTCTATGGCTCTAAAGCAGCTCTGCTGACCTGGTTTCTCTGTCTCTAGAGCAGCTCTGCTGACCTGGTTCTCTGGCTCTAAAGCAGCTCTGCTGACCTGGTTCTCTCCATCTAAACCAGCTCTGCTGACCTGGTTCTCTGCCTCTAGAGCAGCTCTGCTGACCTGGTTCTCCGGCTCTAGAGCAGCTCTGTTGACCTGATTCTCTGGCTCGACAACAGCTCTGCTGACCTGGTTTCTCTGGCTCTAAAGCAGCTCTGCTGTCCTGGTTTCTCTGGCTCTAAAGCAGCTCTGCTGACCTGGTTCTCTCCATCTAAAGAGCTCTGCTAACCTCGTTCTATTGCTCGAAAGCAGCTCTGCTGACCCGGTTCTCTCCCTCTAAAGCAGCTCTGCTGACCTGGTTCTCTGCCTCTAGAGCAGCGCTGCTGACCTGGTTCTCTGGCTCTAAAGCGGCTCTGCTGACCTGGTTCTCTGGCTCTACAACGGCTCTGCTGACCTGGTTTCTCTGGCTCTAAAGCAGCTCTGCTGACCTGGTTTCTCTGGCTCTAAAGCAGCTCTGCTGATCTGGTTCTCTCGCTCTAAAGAGCTCTGCTGACCTGGTTATATGGCTCCAAAGCAGCTCTGCTGACCTGGTTCTCTCCCTCTAAAGCAGATCTGCTGACCTGGTTTCTCGGTCTCTAGAGCAGCTCTGCTGACCTGGTTCTCTCCCTCTAAAGCAGCTCTGCTGTCCTGGTTCTCTCCCTCTAAAGCAGCTCTGCTGACCTGGTTCTCTGCCTCTAGAGCAGCTCTGCTGACCTGGTACTCTGCCTCTAGAGCAGCTCTGCTGACCTGGTTCTCTGGCTCTAAAGCGGCTCTGCTGACCTGGTTCTCTAGCTCTACAACGGCTCTACTGACCTGGTTTCTCTGGCTCTAAAGCAGCTCTGCTGACCTGGTTCTCTGCCTCTAGAGCAGCTCTGCTGACCTGGTTCTCTGGCTCTCACGCAGCTCTGCTGACCTGGTTCTCTGGCTCTCACGCGGCTCTGCTGACCTGGTTCTCTGGCTCTAAAGCAGCTCTGCTGACCTGGTTCTCTGGCTCTCACGCGGCTCTGCTGACCTGGTTCTCTGGCTCTAAAGCAGCTCTGCTGACCTGGTTCTCTACGTCTAAAGAGCTCTGCTGACCTGGTTCTCTGGCTCTCACGCGGCTCTGCTGACCTGGTTCTCTGGCTCTCACGCGGCTCTGCTGACCTGGTTCTCTACGTCTAAAGAGCTCTGCTGACCTGGTTCTATGGCTCTAAAGCAGCTCTGCTGACCTAGTTCTCTGGCTCTAAAGCAGCTCTGCTGACCTAGTTCTCTCCCTCTAAAGCAGCTCTGCTGACCTAGTTCTCTCCCTCTAAAGAGCTCTGCTGACCTGGTTCTCTGCCTCTAAAGCAGCTCTACTGACCTGGTTCTCTGGCTCTAAAGCAGCTCTGCTGACCTGGTTTCTCTGGCTCTACAGCAAGCTCTGCTGACCTGGTTCTCGGCCTCTAGAGCAGCTCTTCTGACCTGGTTCTCGGGCTTTACAACGGCTCTGCTGACCTGGTTTCTCTGGCTCTACAGCAGCTCTGCTGACCTGGTTCTCTGCGCTCACGATGCACGCACCCGACTTCGCGAAAATATATTTAAAAATAATATATTTATTATAAGTACAAATATATTATTTTTATGTATATCTTAGATAATATCTTGCCCTAATATGTATATTAAAGACACATGCATATCATTTTGGAACATAAATTTGTTTTGCGGGAGTCGCGCACCCAGCGCGCCCCAGCACGTATATGACGTCATGCAGGACCCGCCACCGCATAAGTGTCTCGTACTGTAATGCGCATGTGTCTTGAATGCGCAGGAGCAGGAATCGCGGACTGGTCGTATACCAATCGTGCACATCACGTAATATGAAATGTATATGATGTAACTAAAGAACACGCAGCTGTCGCACACTGTACGCGGATCCTTCACGACTTTTCTAAAATGGCGGCTAGAATCCGCGCACCCACCGTGATGTGTAAGCTTTGAGTGCGCGACTCCAGTCAGTGATGTCAAGACTATGTCATGAATGATGCAATATGTGACATCATCAGCAGTGCATTGTGGGCGCGCAAGTTATAGTTAGCAGAACTAACTAGAACAGAGGAATTTATATGGTTTTGTACGAGTGAAATGGCCAGCTAACTATAACACCCCTGAAACCTATGTTTTTTTCTGTGAATTTCTAAGGTATTATATTTTTTTGAAAATCTTTTTATTAAGATAACAAGCTCCAAAACAGTCGCACACTATACAGCATCTGATAATAAGTGGACATACAGAAGTCAAAGTCATTCGTAGAATCATCTCGAACATTTTGACCTGTATACAAAGACTAAGATACATACACAATGCTAGCCAGGTTCCGAAACAGACTGGGTATCCATCAAATCCCCCCTGTACATTCTCCACGCCGCCCATATTTTCTCCCACTTCTTGGGACACCCTTTACTTTTATATATCACTTTTTCAGCCCTCTGGCACCAATCTAGATCCTTTCCCCAATCTTCCACTGTTGGCAAAACATCACTACCCCACACTCGCTGATGCCAGCCAAACCTTGTCCCACTTAGGCCAAGTGATGTCACTCGTCACACCCAAGATGTGCCATCGGGCCTCCAATGGGACCTCAGTGCTGACCACCTCAGACATTATGTCCGCCAGTCTGGACCAGTATGCCCGGATCCTGGCGCAGTCCCACAAAATATGGAAGAAGGTGCCCACCTCCCCACAACCCCTCAGACAGAACTGTGAGTCGCAAAGTCTAGTAGATGTTCCCCATGGTGTAGATGTTGGTAGATGGCATGTCTGAGCTGCTGGTAGTGAAGGAACTCCCCTTTCCCCATTTGGAATTCTGCCTGCAGGGTAGTAAACTCTAGCATGCCCCCTCTTTTCCATACATCGCCAACACATCGATGCCAATTAGGATCCACTGGCGAAGGCCCCTCAATCTCGCTACCTCTGGGAGATAATTCCCAGCCCACAGCGGGGTTTGTGCTGTAAGCTTCGCCTCCCAACCCAGCAGTTTTGTCGCCCGCTTCCACGTCCCCACAACCGTGGCTGTTTGAGGTGGCAGAGGCGAACAGCGTCTATCCTTGCGATAAAGAGCGGCCAAGTAGGTACCACTCCCAAAGACCATGCGGTCCGATCTATACACCGCCTCATCCATCTGGCAAACACCCACCCGTTGATTTTGACTAACTGTGCCGCCCAATAGTAGAGCCTAACATCAGGGACAGCGAGCCCTCCCTCATATACCCCCCGCTGGAGCTTCTTCAGAGCAATTCTGGGGCACCCCCCTCCCCATAGAAGTGTACGCTGCTCTAATTCGATCGCCCGGAAGATCTTCTCCGGGACTGGAAAGGGAGTACTTTGCAAACATATAGCAGACGAGGAAGGACCATCATTTTAAATAGGACAGCGCGTCCCAACAAGGAGAGCGGCAGAGTTCTCCAATGTCCGACGTCCCCTCGTAGCCGCTCCAGTTGAGCATACACATTCAAACGCATGAACTCCTCTTCCGACTTTGTAATCCAGATACCCAAGTATCTGAATGTCTCTTTCCAAACCAGCCCCCGACATTCTTCAGCTAAGTTAGGCGGAGGTCCTGCTATCAGATGACCCAGGGACTTGTTCCAATTAATGCGATATCCGGAATACTCGCCAAACGTACGCAGGCTCTGCATGAGCCTCTGAATAGAATTGGTCGGCCTTTGGACATAGATTAGAACATCATCTGCGTATAGCGATATACGCTCTTCCCAGCCGACCCCCAGGTCAATACCCCACACCATGGGATCAGTCCGTACCCAAGCCACCAACGGCTCCAAGGCCAAGGCGAATAATGTCAGGGAAAGCGGACAGCCGTGCCTCGTGCCCCGCCCCAATTGAAACTCCCTGGAGAGGGCACCGTTAACACGGACCCTTGCAAGCGGTTCAGTGTACAACAACCTTACCCATGCTCGAACGTTATCGTCAAACCCCAGTTTGGCCAAGACTGCATATATATATTGCCATTCCATACTGTCAAAGGCCATATGGGCATCCAGTGACAGTAGGGCCGCCGGTACACTCGGGCGGTCATACACCGTCTGAAGCACCCCAAACAAGCGTCGCAAGTTAAGTCTCGTGTTTCTATGCAGCATAAAGCCCGATTGATCCGGGTGGATCAAAGACTGAACAATCGCCCCCAGTCTGGTGGCTAGGATCTTGCCAAGGACCTTGGTTTCATAGATAAGGAGTGAGATGGGCCTGTAGGAACTGCACAAATCCTGCGCTTTGCCAGGTTTATGTATCACCACTATAATTGCAGATCTAAGATCCTTCTGGAGTAGCCCTTCCTGTTTGGCCTCATTAAACATCTTTAACATATGCAGAGCAACCCTTCCCGACACACATCCGAACGCCTCCGCCGGGAACCCATTGGGACCCGGCGCCTTCCCTGCCTGCAAATCTCCCATGGCAGCCTCTACCTCCTCCACCATAATGTCGGACTCCAGGATATCCCTATCTTCAGGATCTAGTGTAGGCAGCTGTATGTCACGCAAGAATTCATCGTACTCCCATTCCCACCCGTCTCTCAGTGTGCAGCTGATAGATAGCCTCATAGTAATGCGCAAACGCCTCTGCTATGTCTACACTTGTGTCTCGTGTAGTCCCGTCTACTGTTCGGATCCCAGGCACCCAATTATCGTCTCTGTCGCGCTTCTCAAGCCAGGCTATCATCTTATTGGCTTTATCCCCCAAGTCATAAACGCGCCGCTGTGTAGCTATAGCGCGTGATCTCGCCTGGTCAGACATCACATCCTTCAGTTCTTTTTCTTTGAGTCGCAACTTGTGACTTAGTTCCTGCTCCTGCTCCTGTGTCTCCCCCCTAGCGCACTCTAAGGCGCAAAACTCTGTTTCCAGTCGATCAATTTGTGCATGTTTTTCCTTTCGGCGTTTCCCCATCTCCGCCTGCACAAACCCCCTGGCCACTGTCTTGTAAACCTCCCAGAGGGTACACTGAGATCTAACGGAACCCACATTCTCCTCAAAATATTGGTCCACTCGCTCCCTGAATTGTTCCTGAAACTCCTGGTCCTTAAACAGAAATACATCCAGCCTGGGGGGAGTAGACCAGTCCCTCTTGGAACCCCCTAGCTGTACCCCCACCGTGGAGTGATCAGATATACCTCTGGCTTTATGACAACTATTATGGAAGAGGCCCATGTGATCCACCTGCGTAAAGAGGTAATCGATCCTGGACCCCGAGCCATGCGCCGCGGAGATTTGCGTGTATTGTCTAAGGTGGGGGTTATGCGCCCTCCACAGGTCCACCAAACCCATCGCATGCACAAAGTCTCCAATTGGCGTACCCACCCCCCCAGTCAGGCAGAGCCACAGACCTATCAATGTCCCTAGTCATCACATTATTCATATCCCCCCTAAGATCAGGACCCCCACCGGCATGTCCAATAACAGTTTCCCAATATCGGGGAGAGTGGTGCTGTGTAGTTTTGGGGGAATGTAAACAGAGCAGAGATTGATCGTATGACCCTCCCACCGCCCAGAAACCGCCGCATAGCGCCCCAAAGGGTCCAGCCACTTTCTTCCAATCACCAATGGAAGGGAATTTTTCACAAGGATCCCGGTACCCCTGGAGCCAGTAGTGAAACCTGCATGGGCCTGTAACGTGTATCCGAATATGTTAAGGGCCTTATAATGATTACCTATCAGGTGTGTCTCCTGAAGGAAGACTATGTCTGGGGCATGCCTATGGAGATATTGGAGGACCATGGTGCGCTTTATCTTATTCTGCAGGCCATTTATGTTTCAAGACAATATGTTAACTCTTTGTGCCCTCGGTGTATGCATCATAAACAGCTAGTAGAAAGAACCTTAGAGATGGTTGCCCACCCTCACCGCCACTCGCTTGCCCACCTTTAGTGCCATTGGAGCCAAAAGAATAGTACCCTGCACAAACCAAAATGCAAAAAACAAACATTCAACTTTCCCCCCACACCTCCTGTACCCTCCCCCCTCCCTGCTACCCTGCTTCTCAGGCCATCATGACCTGACTTACCCCAACAAGCAGAGCGCCTGTCGCCCATAAAATGAAAACTTAAGGGGTGTGTGCTACAACCGGTTGGGCATCCTGAGGGTCTCACCCAGCGCACAACTTTATAGATCTAGCCGCTATAACAGCCTTTCCTAGGGGAGACAGGACAAGACGTGTAGGTAGTTCAACCGGATACCTGGATCAACCTCCCCCCCCCCTCCAATTGCAACGTGTCCACTGTATCAAGTCCGATAGGGATCAACGCCCCTTCTGTCAGTCATTCAGGTTAGGTTCCCCACATAACATCACTGTCCCATCAGTTTTACACACAGGAGAAACAGCATACATTACGTGCGTTCCAACTGGGCCCTCCAGGCCAGGACGTCCTCCGCATCCTCATCCAATGTCCGGCACGGCAGACAGACTCCCCGACCTGGACCCACCAGGCGCACGAGGTCCGCCTCGCAGCCGTCTCTCCCTCTCTGTCGAACACGTGGACGAGGTCGGGGAACGTACTGCAGTATTCCTCCAGCTGTCTCCCGGCCGTGGACAATCAGGTTGCTTCGCGTTCTCCTCCAGCCACGCGTGGGCGTCCTCCGGGGACGTGACGAAGAAGGATTTCCAGTGTGAGAGAAGCTTGAGACGTGCCGGGAAGAACATCATATATTTAATGCCATGATCCCGAAGCTCTTTCTTGACTCCATCAAACGAGCGGCACTCCTGTTTGACCTTGAGGGTAAAGTCGGAAAAAAATCAGATGGTGGCGTTGTCGATCCGGAGGTCTCCATGTTGTCGGGCGGCCTGCAAGATGGGGTCCCGGTCCCTATAGTTGAGGATCCGGGCAATAATCGTCCTCGGGGGTGCTCTGGGACGAGGTGGAGGAATCGGTGCCCTGTGCGCTCTTTCAATGACAAAAAACTTGGAGATTCTTTTGGGCTTAAGGTGGTTAAAGATAATGTCCTCCAGGAACAGGTCAACACTCGCCATTCCATTTTCTCCGGCACTCCCACCACCCGAATAATATTTCTGCGGGCCCTTCCTTCCTGGTCCTCCAGTCTGGCAACTGTTTGCTTCTGCTGGTGGGTCAGCTGCTGGACCTGTTCTTTCAACATTTTGGTGGTGCGCTGAAGCTCAACAATAGCAGCGGCATTTTGAGTGGCCCTCTCAGAGTTCTTATTCAGGTTCGCCCGCTGAAGAGCCATTCCACTAGTAACTTTATCAATTTTAGCCTCCAAGGTCGTACCCAAAGTTTGTATGACCTGCATGATAGAGGCCAGGGATGGTTCCACCGCGTTTGCCGACCCCTCAGAGAGGGTCTCCTCCGCTCCTCCTGCCAATGCCGTATATTTGTCAATTGTGTTGGTTTGCGTGGTGGTGGATTTCTTAGGTTTCATGATTGACTCTGAAAGGGCCTCCGAGATGATGGAGGGAACACACCACTCACTGTGTCCACTGTTCACATGCTATCACCCCGTCAGGCTGCCCACCTATTACTTCCGGAGCTGTCTATCCTGATCCGGGTATGCGTCTGCTTGGATAGTACCGTGGTTCACGACAGGATAGTCAGCCCCTCAGGTCCCCCATGTGCTTGATCACAGACTGTCGTTCTGCCGTCCCCAGCGCCGCTTCACAGAAACCAGGGCGCGGGGCTCCCGCCTCCCGGCGCGCCAATGTCTACCACGTAATGAGCCTCTTTCCGAGTTCCAACTAGGCAGTGCGTCGATCTATGGCGCCGCCTGCCCCGGGGCCTGTCCTCCCCGGGAAGCAGGTGTCGCAGGGGGGCCCTCCCAACGCCCCGCAGCGACTCACCCCGAGGATGCGGAGAACCGGGGTCCACGACTCCGCTGCAATTGTGACCAGACGCTCTCTCCAGCTGCCCGGGGCTCCGCTCCAGCCAGTCACAGACCACGTCACCACTCCCGGCTGCCTTAGGCCTCCGCACTCCGTCGCCACGAGGGTCAAAACCCCTCTGGAATCGTCACAAAACACCCAGCCCAGGGATGCCAGGGTAGATAGCAGGCCTCGAGTCTTCTTCCCCGCAATGCGTGCGTCCCTCAATGAGGTATCTGACCTCCGCACGGGAGCTCAGCTCACCTCTGTACAGATCAGGCTTTGAGGCCTCCTCGCTCCCCAGCATCCGGCGCTGACTCGCCGCGACAGCACCCGGCCCACGCTGGCACCCAAGGCCGGTGCTCCGCTCCCCGTACTTGCCGCAAGTAGGCCGCAGGGGGACTCCCCTCTGCCAGTCCACGTTACGGTGCTGCCCGTGGTCAGAGAGGGATCGGAGCAACTCTCTCTAGCTCTGGAGCACCTCCACCAGTGGAATCTGCGTTTTTTAGAAACCGTGCGGCTGGATAACTTCAGGATTTTTGGGGCCTACGGCTCGCCCTCAGCAGCGCCGCGAGACTATGCGGCCATCTTGGTTGCCGCCAGGCCACACCCCCTTCTAAGGTATTTTAAATGCTAATTTCTAACTATAACGTCTCTGAAACATGTTTTTTTCTGTGAATATATATATACACATATCTCATATATATAGGGCTCTTAAAAGGGAGAGACAGAGTCAAAGAAGAGGAAGAGAAATCGACAAAGATAAGCTAGAGAGAAAGATTACATTACCGTGGGGGCCTTTATTGGTGGGGGCCACACTTTGCCCTTGCCTTTAAACGTCTCTGCAGAGCTCATAGATCTAATTCGGCTACAGAAGTAACTATCCAATGGTACTCTTCGACAGTCGAAGGAACTGCCGGAGACTATTTTGTGCGTTCATGCTTGCATGCAGACCAGCAGAAAAAAGTGCCATAATTTCTAACAAATTGTTCAAAATACACCAGACACTTTTTGTTTACGCAGTGAAAGCCACAGTTTTTTTTATATTTAAGTGGTAAAGACCACTGTATACATATATCTATGTTAATGCACCTCCCAGTCCAGCCACACTCTAAGATGAGCACTGACACTTTCTGACAGCCGCTGCTGCACTCACAGCCGACGGAGCTGGGAGTAGGGCTCTGTTTAAAGTAAAACCCTCTGTTTATATGAGCCACCAGATGACATCAGTTTGGGAGACGGCGCCCTATACAAGGGCATACAGACTCTGAAGGGGGATTAAGGACCGCTGTGGAAAAGGGAAATAGGGAAACCAGCACGAGCAGGGTCTGAAAGATGTAATGCATCAAGACAAGCATGGCTTGACGATACGAGAGACTTCACTAGGGGAAAATAAAAGGATAAACTTCTACTGGGAATTGGATTTCACCTCACAAACTTGGGCCGTGGGGAGGAAAGGTTCAAGAGTTAAAGGTAGAAAACCACGAAATGAAACTTGAGGTGGAGGGGCCTCAGAAGTTTGAGGAAACAATGTTGGACTGGAGGTGATTTTCATGAGTAGCAGAGCACATAATGAAAGAAGAGGATCAGGAGTAGTAAGACACAATTCAGGAACAAATAATGGAATATCCAAAATAATGGGTGGTTATTTCAGACTAGTTGGGTGGCTCTTCGAGGCCCTCTTTTCAATATCTCCCGTCTCCTCTTAGCGTCAGTGCTAATACCTAATTGACTTGCTCCTAAATCCACCCCTAAACCAAAACTGGAAAATTACTTCTGCTTGATATCAGTAAAAGAATCAAAAGGCCCAATTTTTTAATTGACCTTTTTACCTGGTACAACATTTTCATACCCAGTAACACAGATTCCACGTCTCCCAGAGGCCATGAACTATTTTAATTGCACCCCACAATATTACAAGGTGCGAATTTTCACTCCTTGTAACTTTGCATACAGAAATATCCTACAGATTCACGCACACATTCCGCATCTGCATTTTCTCTTGTTGTGAAAAACGCACACAAAAGAGTTCAAGTAATTATACAGTGCAAAGATATGCTAAATGTAGCAACCACAAGACTCAAAAACTCAAAGAAACAAAACAACTGCACCTGAAGGAATGTATCAGAAGGGAAATGCACTTGTAATCCTAGCTCTACATCATAGTTAGTATGTTCATTGAAGTCATAAACATTGTTATACTTCTGCATGTGCTCTAAGAAGTCTTACAACCATGTGTATATCGTGAAAGTAGACTGCAAATAAACTTGGTGTCCAAATCTAAGCAGTAATGGCTCATGTCAGACCCCATTTGGAAGACCAGAGGGCACACAGGGGCCTCTGAGTCCCAAACGTAAAGGCTGAGTTTGCTTGCCACTGGTGCTCTTGGACCATCTGATCATGTCTCGGCAAGCTGCGCCAAGTACAACCGTTTTTACACTTGACTCTAAGGGGTCAGAGGGTGAACAGTCGGGCTGCCCAGGAAGGTATTATGGGGACATGAACTCAGAATTCAATAGTCAACCAACAGTCACAATGACGTAATGTGTCCAACCTAGTGTTGATCTTTTATGTAACAAGAATGTACTTTAATGACACAGAACTAAATATTACACAATTCAAGGGAACAACATATAGAGTTGCAAACTAAGTTGCATTAAACAGTGAGGTGATCCATACACTTGTTCCTTCTTTCTGCTGTGGGGAGACCCCTTATCTACAGTCCCAAAACAAACAAGTTACTTACCTTCAGTAATGCCTTATCTGGTAGAGAATATCTAGTTGCAGATTCCTTACCTTAGAATGGATTTGGTTTTTTTTTTAGCAGTACCCCTGCATGCCACCAGGATGTGTCATTCAGCTCTGTGTAGCATCATTGGCATTGTCTGCTCTAGAAGTGACATACGTTGCCAATATAGGAGCCACCCTAGCGCGCTGACATCAATTTCTTTTCGTGAATTTGCACATCAGGAGTGTAGAGCCAAAAAGAACACTGACCACTGTTGTGGAAAACTATGGCCTTGAAAGGGGAACAGCCCTGTATGTAGAAATCTGTTCGCAGAGCAGGAAGGATGGGCAAGGAATCTGCGGGCTAGATGGAGTCTGTACCAGATAAGGCATTATCAAAGGTAAGTAACTTGTTCATCTGATAGAGGCTTCTAGCCGCAGATTTCTTAACTTAGAATAGATACCCAAGCAATACCTCACCAGAGATAGGTCTGTAAAACTGTTTCACATTAGAAAGTCCTGCAGGACCAAACAAGCAAATTGCCTGTCCTGACAGGCCTGAATGTCAAGTCAGTAATGCTTTGTGAACGTATGTAGAGAAGCCCACAATGCTGCCTGGCAGATATCCAGGACCGGTACTCCACGCATAAACGCAGTGGTCGCAGCTGTAGCTCTGGTGGAATGAGCACGCAAACCCTCAGGGGGTTGCTTTTTGGCCAATGCGTGGCTGATCTTTATGCATAGCACGATACATAGGGAGATGGTTCATTTCTACATGGCCTTTCTCTTCTTTGCTCCGACATACCCTACTAAGAGTTAGTCATCCACCCGGAACTCTTTCGTGCAGTCAAGGTAGAAAGACAAAGCTTTTTTTGGGTCCTGATGGTGAAGTTGCTTCTCTTCCTGTGAAGGGATGTGGCGGAATGTAAAAGGTAGGCAATGTGAGGGACTGGCCTACATGAAAAGGACAATTAATCAAGAGGGAGGGATCACTTGTCCTGCGTGAACCAGGGTATGCAGGAGATCGAACAACGGTGTCTCCAAAATTAAACCCTCATGCACGTGTAGGGTAGCGTGGTAAGCGGTATATCTTGATTCTCCGCTCTTCTGACACGTGTGTGCATAATCATCGGGTTTTTCGGTATGCAGCCTCCACCAGGAGGATCTTACCCTCGGTAAAAACAGTAGTGACCCAGTGATGTGGAGGGAGTGTAGGACAATAAAAATCCCCCGGAGACCCAGTAAACGGACTTTTATTAAATCTGGGTTCGGGTGGATCCCATTAGGGGAATGCTCCAATAATGTGCGCTCTGTTGAAAAAGTTAAGTTTTCAGGACGCACTAGCATTCAAAATAATTTAAAATGGCCAACATGTTTCAGCCCTCTATGCCGTGAATCGGACTTTAGGGCTTTCTTCAGGACCCGTGGTGAAAGGTGATAGTGATGCTAGACTATTATATTTATAGCAAGCAGGTGTGTAGAAAAAGGGAAATTCTCAACCTGTTTCTTGGTTCTCGAGGTCACGATGTACCTATAGTTCAGACATAATGATAAGAGACATACACAGACATACACAAATACACAAAAAGGGTAAGGGAGACACATAATGTAGTGAATTCACTACTAATCAATGCAGATTGTTGCAACTTAAAATAGCAATACTTCGTAACCCCCAGTAATTGGCAGTGTCAACTCTCTCTTTCTCCAACAGGCTAATGCATGCAAAAAGTGGTTCATAGACAATGAATCATACTTATATGCAAATTTGTAGGGTCTAGAAAACCCCACCACTCAGAAGACTATCGTGATAAGTCATAAGTGGTAATTGTTTGTCATGTGGCATGCAGGCAATGCTCATTCATAAGTGCAATTTCTAATATCTTTAGCATGAAATCGATTGCCCCGCGTAGTGAAAATCTTTCATACCGCCGTGCTCTGTGCGTCAAATTCATACCTGGAATAAACAATAGTTACACCTCCTTCCGTTGTAACCGGGGCATATATACTTATATGCAAATGCCATGACAGTAAGATAATACCTGTCCACTAGAATGACTATGGTGGTGAATCAAGATATGTGGCCATTGTTGTTCACACATCACATGCAAAATAACTAATTCGTGAAAATATATCCAGTTTGTTACTATGTTGGGGCTAATAATGGTTGCTTCACGTGGTGAGGAAAACAATCATGCCGATGTGCTCTGTGCGCCCTACGCGCCAAAATCATACCTGAGATATATATTAGTTACACCTCCTTCGGGTGTGGCAAGGGCTTCGAGGGGGCTAAACAGAAGGAATAACGCACTGTTAGCGTGAGGCCGGGCTCAGTATACTTGCGGTTTTGGTTGCAGAAGGGTCTCGTGGCAATACCTAACGCTCCTGTCCTCGCGCTTCGCGTTGCGCTTCTGCTGCCTCTTGCGACCCGGAAGTAACAGTGCTGAGCTTCCGGGTCGGTATTTCTGCTGTTTTCATGGAAATAGAAAGAGGACTTCGTCGTCCTGCGTGTTTACAATGTTGTAACTCTGAGAATATTGTTCTTCATGCCGCTTTGTTTTAAGGCATAGTTACTGATCCAAAAAAGGATATTGGGAAAAAAAAATGTTTTGATTTTGAAATAATAATAAAAAAGTTCTTTAAAAGCTAAATAATTTAGAAATTATTTTTTCAAATCGTGGTAGTCAATTGATTGGTGAATTAGGTAGTAAAAGGGTACAGAATTCATCTTAGATGTTCCTCACAATACAGCCTACGTTATTCGTATTGGAGAGATGGTTAATAGTGTTCTAAGTGGCGCTCTTCTTGGGGTCACGCTTATTATTTCAAAACTTGGAAAATGAAAAATGAAAAATGCGAAATGAACCACTGGTCCAAATCATGGTGGTCAGTTGTACAGTTTTGACAAATTAGTGAATTTTGTGGCGAGCAGTTTGTTAGCATTTGGTGCACAAATCATCTCTGGTGTTTTTTTTTTTTGTTTTTTTTTACGCAAAGCAGTTTGGGGGTGTCTCTCATTCGGAATATGCTCACATTTGGTACATAATTCATCTCTGATGTTTTTTCTTCACAGTACAGCCTGGGGGTATCTTACATTGTGGAATATGCCTCATGGTAGGCAGTCTTATTTCAACACACTCAGCCACGGGATATTATCATTCAGCTGATGGGATATTATCATTCACGCATAAACGCAGTGGTCGCAGCCGTAGCTCTGGTGGAATGAGCATGCAAACCCTCAGGGGGTTGCTTTTTGGCCAATGCGTGGCTGATCTTTATGCATAGCACGATACATAGGGAGATGGTTCATTTCTACATGGCCTTTCTCTTCTTTGCTCCGACATACCCTACTAAGAGTTAGTCATCCACCCGGAACTCTTTCGTGCAGTCAAGGTAGAAAGACAAAGCTTTTTTTGGGTCCTGATGGTGAAGTTGCTTCTCTTCCTGTGAAGGGATGTGGCGGAATGTAAAAGGTAGGCAATGTGAGGGACTGGCCTACATGAAAAGGAGTCACAACGTTTGGCAGAAACAAAGTTCTAGCGTGAAGAACCAGATTGCCTGTGAGCGCACATCAGAAATGCTCGGACAAGATTGAGGATCCACCAAAGCATGATGAAGGACGAAGGTGGAAACGTGTTGCAAACCTTTCAACAACCTATTCACAATAGGGGATTTGAACAGAGATGGCTAATCTGGCAGAAAGGCCAATATAGTAGAAACATAGTCCTTTACAGTGCCCAAAGCAGAGACCTGCTGGGCAAGATAAAGGATAAAGAGAAGGACCTGATAGAGGGTAGCAGAAAGAAGATCAACCTGTTTCTTTGCACACCATGCCACAAACTTGCCCCAATGGCAGGCGTATACAGTCTTGGTAGAGGGTAACCTGCCCGATAAGATAACATTGCAGACTTTGGCTGGAAGGCTGAAAGCTGTCAACTGTCACCTCTCAATCTCCACACATGAAGGTGGACATTGACAGGTTTGGGTGGAGAACCCTCCCCTGCTGCTGCAACAGAAGATCCTCCCGAAGGTGCAGCCTTATCGGAGGACCAATGGCCATGCTCAGCAGCTCGGGATACCAAACCCTCCTTGTTCAGTCCATAGCTACAAGGATGACTAGGGTCCAAACTTTCCTGATCTTCTTGAGACCTCTGGGCAGGAGTGCTAATGGTGGAAAGGCATACAGGAGGGCTGAGCTCCACTCGAGACAAAAATCATCTCCGAGTGAGTGCCGCCTTGGAAACTCCAGCCCGCAAAACCGCTAACATTGCGCGCTCTCAGCATTGGCAATCAAATCTAACCAAGGCTTTCCCCACTGTTGATAGAGACCTTGCACCACCGCCATATGGAGATGCCACTCATGATCTGCTAAGCACCTTTGGCTGAGTTTGTCTGTCCTGACGTCCAGAGAACTCGCCAGGAGTTGAACCACCAGGGAAATGCCCTGATATTCCACCCATGTCCAGAGACGCAGGGCTTCTTGACAAAGGGTCCACAGCCCCACTCACCCGTTTTTTTGTAGTACCACATGGCAGTGGTGTTGACCGTGAACACCTGCACTAGCCATCCATTGATGGAAGTTAGGAAGGCTTTACTGCACCCCTCATTTTGTTGACTCTGCAAGATCTTTAGGTATCACCCTGGACAAATACCTAAATATGCAAGCTCACATCAGTGCCACTATTAGGGGTGCCAATCATCCGCTCAACACCCTAAGGAAAATCAAGCCATTCTTACCTCCTGAGGATATCCAGTCAGCAGTCCAATCTCTAGTTATCTCATGCTTGGAATATGGTTTGATGACGCCAGCTGGCCTTTCTAAAGCTAGATTGGTTCCGCTTAGAGCCACTCTTAACGCTTTGGCCAGACTTATCACGGGCTGCAGAAAACATGACCATTTCACTCTTGACTTAATTCAGCTTAACTGCTATTAATTGAAGCAAGGATTCGTTTCAAGATAGCTTGCCTGACGCACAAAGCTAAACATTACAACACTCCATCTACCTATCTAAAAAACTCAAGCTATCTGGCTCAAGTCGGAACTTTAGAAGCTCTAATACTCTACTTTTGAAACCACTTATATTCAATAAAATAAGAACATACAACCATGCTTTCTCTGGTCTTGCTCAAAGAATTTGGAACGCTCTTCCTCCTGAAATCAGATCTAACCCATCGACTACCTCATTCAAAAAACATGTCAAGTCGCTACACCTTAATGACCATCTACCGGGGGCCGGAGCTTGCCGGCGACTAAAATGGCCACATAAGCCCCGAGCTCCGGTCGGTGATTTCAGAAATCCTTAATTAATCCTACATCAGCAGTAGCTACAGTACGTAATACCCGATCTCTAGCCCAGCGGAGTGCAGCGACTTGCAGAGTGTGAATTCTGACACTGTGCCGGCCCTGGATCCCTGCGAACGACGAAGAGACGGAGCGGAGCTGCGGTAGGCCGGAAAGCAGCGGCCTCGAGTGCAGTGGCGGCCCGCGCGACGTAACAGCGCGTGCGGCCTTGGGGAGACGCCTTCCCGGGAGCGCTACGAGCCCACCCGAGCCGTTCGGAACAGGTACTGGCCCTCGTCTGGGGACTACGGCCAAGACTGCCTTGAGCCGGTGCCTCGCTGCTGCGACCCCGGGGGACCCAGCTCACGCTTCCTCACTGCCCCCATAGTACCGTTGGCTGCGGGAGGTGGCTGCCGCCGTAGTAGACCTGGGGAGGCCTGATTGCGAGGGGAGAGCGGTGCGGTGCTGAGTGCAGGCCGGTGTGAGCGCCTCAGCACGAGTGACGACGCCCTAAGCAGTGTGCCTGCGGGGGCTGCGGAGCGACTGGGGAAGCCGACACTGTAGAGGCTAGCCCGCAGGTACGGCCAGAGGCGATATCCCATGGCCTGGAGTCTGCTGGGCACCGCTCCTACAGGGACGGCGTGGCAGACGCCTACGAGGGAGTCCACATTGGAGTGATTTGGTGCGCATTGAGGCGGGACTGCTAGAGGCGCTGCATGGAGGCCCACGCTTGATTCAGCTGGTAGTGAACGCCTGATACTAAGGGCGGGTTGGGCTTGCGCGTCCTCTGGAGTGTGCAGGAGCGCCCGTACCTACGCCTCCCTCTTCAGGATCACCAGCATAGCCGTAATGTGGGCCCCCGCCGAGACAGTGCCATGACTGCGAGTTGGAGTTGCGGCCTAACACTGGTGGTCGCTGGATACCTAGCTGAAGCGACAGCTGCAGACCCGGATCGAACTGCGGAGGAAAGGGCTGTCCTGTAGCAACTGGGTCGGATTCAGCACAGCAGTGAGGACGCGGAAGTACCATCTTGATAACAATCATCATTTCAGGAGTTCTACACGGCTTGGAGTACGTCTGGCCTCGGTACACATTTTACATCGCGGGGTGGGCAGCTCCTGCAAGCGCCGTACAGGATGGGTCGAGAGGACAAGACACAGACTAAAATTTAATTTGAGCAACGGCGGTTTAAGTCGCAGGACGCGGCGCACTCGAAAAATGGCGCTTTGCAGGATAATGAAGGCGCCGCAAGGGATGCTGACATACAATCTATGCTGCTAGCGATGGATAAGGGCCTTCAGAATAGCATGGCGACCTTGGGGTCTAAAATAGACGCCCTCACCTATCGAATGGACAGGATGGCCGATAGGATAGATAAGCACGCAGAAAGACTGGATATGTCTGAGCGGAGACTGACGGAGGTTGAGGAGGCGCACATGTAACTGAACACCGGGCATAAAAAAAATTGAGAAATTAATGCAGACCCTGCAGGATAAGACCGAGGACTTGGAGGTGCGGTCTCGGCGCTGCAACCTACGGATCACGGGCCTTCCAGAAACAACTCAGATGGGAAACATGGAGAGATTCGTGGAAAAGTTGCTAATCTCCCTACTTGGTGAAGAAACCTTTTCCCCGTTGTTTGTGATTGAGCGAGCCCACCGCTCCCTGGGACCACGACCGAAGCCGGGTCCCCCCCCCCGCGCCCGATCATTGCCAAAGTACTTAACTACAGGGACAGGGACGCGGCTCTCCGCCAAGCCAGAGACAAGAAATCGCTCCAATATGAGGGTTCGAAGATCTCTCTGTACCCGTATTTCACCGCCAGAGTGCAGAAAGCTCGCAAGCACTTCGCTCCGTACAAGAAGCAGCTCAGAGACTTAGGCTTGGACTACGCGATGCTGTATCCAGCAAAGCTAAGGGTCAATAGGCAGGGGCACTCTCACCTGTTTACGGACCCTCGTGCCCTGCAACAGGCTCTAAAAGGTTGGTTGAGGGATAGTCGCAAGACTGCTGGCGAGCCTGGAGGTGAAGCAGGGGGGAGCAGTGGGGAGCAGCCAGCTGGGCGAGCAGGAGTGACTGGCTGTTTACAGCTGTCCCTGAATAACGGTGAGTTACAGGGGCAGTGCCCCACGGAGAGGCTCTTTTTGACTGTCTGGGATGGAGGGGGGGTTTACCTGGAGGAATGTGCAGCCCCCAAGTTTATGGTAGAGAGGCTAACGCTAAAAGTGAGTTCACTACAGAGGTTGCATGTGACTCAAGGTCTGAGGAGTGCTCTACACACACGGGCGCCGCACTGTTGACATGGGGACTGGAATGCAATACAACGCTGTAGTTTTGTTACGATCATTCATAAGTTTAGGGGTTATTGTACTATGCACTCAGATTTTCCTTTGCACTAACCTACTTTTGACGTAGGTGGCTAGTACCCCCCAGGGCTGCTGATGTATAAAGTACACCACAGCGGGCAGGGGGTTTCATGTCTCCGGCATAGTGCATACCGGCACTGTTTGCTGAAAGCATGGCAACCTCGGCCCCAGTGCTCAATGCTCCTATTTGACTCTCAGGAGTTAGAACTGTTTGGGAAGGGTAAGAGAGGGTGGGGGGATGTGATTGGGTCCGGCAAGGCCAGGTTGTGGGAGGTCTGCTGTGGGAGGGGGTGGGTACGTTCTGGTTGTTGTTATTTGGAGGTAGGGGATTCATTGTTCGCACACACTGCCTACCCAGGGCTTAAGAGTTACACTGCCATTTATGCTACACGCACATCTGACAGATAACAAACTCCCTGATAGGGTCTCACGAGACCGTTTGCCACTCAAGCCACACTTACAACAGCGCGATGAGGAGTGCACCTGACTCGAGTACGCGCGACTCACCAGCTGGGCTTCGGGCCCTTACATGGAATGTACGAGGCCTCAATGACTATCGCAAACTTAGGAAGGTGCTGAGCTACTTACAGCGGCAGAGGGTGGATTTAGCACTCTTGCAAGAGACACATCTACCACTCACGAGCAAGATGTTACACAGTAGAGGTCTGGTGGGCAACGTGGCGGCGGCTGGATTCACGACACATTCCAGGGGAGTGTTGACCTGGGTCAATCCTAGATCGAAGCTGACACTGAAGCTACTGCAGGCTGACAAGGAGGGCCGTTATGTGATATCACAGTGTACAGGTGTGGGGCTGGATTTAATAGTCAATGTTTATGGCCCTAATTTCGACTCCCCGAAATTCTATCATAACTTGGCTAGTGTGGCGCGCACCTACTCCGCGTCGCAGGCACTTTGGGGAGGGGACTTCAATTTGGTGTTTGACCCGGCCCTGGATAGATCAGCTGGCCCGTCGCGTAAGCCTTCGGCCGCGGCGCAGGCGTTGCAAGCGGAGCTCACTAGATTGGATCTGGAAGATGTATGGAGGTACAAACACAAATCACAGGGTGGGTTTACACACTACTCTGCCCATCATGACATTCACACGTGAATTGACTACTGGCTGGCGACCTCCTCTTTGATGAAGCGCGTCAGGACTTGCGCTGTGCTGGCACGTACTCTCTCGGACCACTCTCCGCTCCTACTGGAGTTGGTGTCCCCTAAAAAGGCGATCCCCCCGTTCACATGGCGTTTCCCCCCATTTTCACTACTAGACCCACAGTTTCGGGGTGAACTTGCGGAAGAGATTGATGTCTTTTTTGAGGCTAACATAGGATCGGTAGACAATTTCAAATCAATATGGGAGGCCTTTAAGGTGTACATTAGGGGCATAGCTATGTCCAAACACTCGAGCGTCCTCAAATCCATCCGGCAAAGACTGTCACTGTTAGAAAAGAAACTAGCGACATTGGAGGAACGGCAAAGGAACACTTCGGACTTAGCTGTAGCTGAGGAAATAAAATCACTCATTATCGAGTATAATGAGGAGGCGGACAGAGAGGTTCAACACATGGGTAAGTATGCCACTGCACGAACATATGGAGAGGGGGAACGACCTAGCTCACTTCTAGCCAGAATACTGAAGGGCAGTAGAGGGAGGTCCCAAATCTCGGAGTTGAAGACGGCAGACGGCCAAGTAGTTACAGACGAGATGGAGGTTGCGACTGAGTTTAGAAACTATTACACCGACCTGTACTCCTCTAGAAGCGGAGACCTATTGGATGACATTTCAGATTATCTGGAACACATTGCATTGCCCATGCTTACTAACGCGCACCGTGAATTCCTCATGCAGCCCATAGAGAAGGATGAAATTATAGAGGCCCTGTCGAGCATACGCTCTGGCAGTGCTCCGGGTGCTGATGGGCTCACAGTGGGTTTCTATAAAGCATTCCAGGATAAGCTGATTTCACACTTATCCACGCTGTTCGATGACATCTGCGTGGAGGGTAGCATGCCACAATCGATGAGGGAAGCGCTGATAGTTACAATTCTTAAACCTGGAAAGGCACCTAATGAGTGCAGCTCATACAGGCCACTATAGTTATTAAATGTTGATGCTAAGCTCTGCGCAAAAGTGTTGGCGACTCGTCTCGCACTCTTAGCCCCCGAGCTGGTTGCACTGGAACAGGCGGGATTCATCCCGGAGAGAAACCTGTCCTATAATATTCGAACGGTGCTAGGCACTATGCAACACATTAAGCAGGACGCGAAAGCCATTGCGGTCTTCCTTGACATGGAGAAGGCCTTCGACTCTGTCGAGTGGCCATTTTTGAGTAGAGTATTGCGACGAATGGGGCTGGGCGAGCCGTTTCTCCAAAGGCTATGCGCTCTATACCACAAACTGACGGCCAGACTCCGACTGGGAGATCTGGTGACAGACTCTCTCCCTATTAGCAGAGGCACTAGACCGGGCTGCCCACTGTTCCCGCTGCTATAAGCGCTGGTGGCTGAGCCTCTCGCCTGTGCACTCCAGGAATACCACGGAAACGAGGGTGTCAGCTTCCCAACATACAAGATTGTTGTTTCGACATACGCAGACGACACCCTGTTGTATGTTCGAGACCCAGAGAACAATTTGTCATCGATGTTGAGGGAAGTGGTACGATTTGGGGCATTTTCAGGCCTAAGAGTCAATTGGACGAAATCGGTGGCATTTCCCCTCACCCCAGCGACCAGTAGGTCCGCTGCAGTGGTCTGCAGACCCGGTTCGATATTTAGCAGTCCGACTACATACGGATTCGGAAATACTGCTACGAGAAAACTACGGGGTGACATACAGCAAGCTGGAAGACGATGTAGAAGCGTGGTGCAAGCTCCCGCTATCCCTTATGGGACGCATAGCCATCATGAAAATGGTGGTCCTCCCAAGATTCCTCTTTTTGTTCAGCGCCATCCCAATGGTACTCTCTAAAGCCTTCTTCCAGACTATGACACAGCTCATGATCAAGCTGGCATGGGGAGGCAAACAACCCCGAGCGAAGTGGACTCTCCTTATGCTGCCATAGGACATGGGCGGACTAGGAGCTCCTGATTTGGAGCTGTATTACAGAGTGGCGCAGGCAGCCCACCTCCACACGTGGATTCACGGAGACGCAAAGATCCCTCACCTCCGCATGGAAAGCTCTTTGCTGACCTATTGCCGCTCCCAGCCACGGTCTTCAGACCAGTAGATCGAAGAACGGGTGTTTTGGACTCCATTGCAGCCACCAACCAGTCATGGCACTCTCTCTTACAGGAATAAGATGCGAATCCATTTATGAAATATGATGAAAAAAGTATTAGGACCATTTTTGCTGGCCATATGTACTGATCTCAATGTATATACAATAGACGCTTACTAAGTGTAGATTGATCAATGTAGTATGAACTAAAATATGTGTTATATGAAGAACGTCTTTCAAAAAACAATCTGACTACAGTTTATGAATTATGCAGTCAAATTGAATATGACATAAGAGCTGCGTATGTAAATAATATTAGGTGTATGTATATAAAAAAAAAACAATTATGGAAATAATGACCTAGTCTCTCCTAGTGTTTTTGTATATATATTTTGCATCCTATAAATGTATATGTAATGTAATGCGACTAATGTATATAATATGTAATATATATTTATATATTCTTTTCTGCATCTTTCCTTTAGTGTATATTTTGTTACTTGTATGTGCGAATGACGGTCACCTGATGAAGGCAGAATGCCGAAACGCGGATAGTCAAAAACCACCGCTTTGCCAACTTTAAAAGAGAATTGACCGGTTCTAGTGTGATCTATTTATGTTTATGTGTTGTATATATATGTGTTTTTCTATGTACGATTTTTGAAGTAAAAATATTTGGATAATGAGCTATAAACCTCATAAAAAAGAATAATGTGTATGAAAGAAATTTAAAACAAAATATCAGTAAGGAATGAAATAAAAATATTTGTTATACACAACAAAACTCTGATTCCATATATGTAATCTATAGTCGCAATTTTTGGTTTATGTTTAGAGGAGAGATTTGGCAGTTATTAATTGAATGTTTGCTATAGTTCTTAATTTTCCCAATGACACTATTTTCCCTACGTATAGCAAACTAAGTATGTGTAGGGGTCCCCTTTTTTCCAAATAATAAACTCTCTCTTACAGGCTCAGAGGGGCGCGCTTCTATATTCTCCTAGCATGCCCATTGAGTGGGACTTGTGGCTAGCGCCTGTAAGAGAAAAAGGTGTGGTGCAAGTGTTAAGCAAACTGCACATCAATACGGCGGGAGACTTATTCACGGACGGGACAGTGAAAACAAGCAAGCAGAAAACAGCGGAGGGGGGTGACGTACCCCTACTGCACCGTTTCCAATACCACAGGGTGCGTAGCGCACTACTGGACCCGTTAGGCCCTGACCTGGCGGAACCGCTGGAGGTCCCGGAACTCACGTGTGTGATCAAGGCGGAGACTTCCAGGAAGTTGATAACCAAGTTGTACAAAATCGCAATAGAGCGCAGGGGGCACCAATTCACGAAAGCTAGAACGGCCTGGCAAAGTGACCTGCAAGTCGGAATCGATGATGACAGGTGGAGGTACTGCTGTGCGAATACTAAGAAGGTATCGCTGAACGGCAGGCATAGGCTGGTGCACTTCAAGTTTCTCCAGAGGATCTATTACACTCCAGAGAGGCTACACAGATATGGCCTGAGACAATCTGCTGAGTGTGAAAGGTGTCACGAACCGGTCTCGGATTTTATGCATCTGGCGTGGTATTGCCCGGGGGTACTGGAATATTGGGACAACATTTTCACAGCACTGAACACGATCATGGAACTTAAGTTGATCCCAGATCCGGCGCTGGCGCTGCTAGGTTACTCTAGAGGACTGCCGGTGGCGGTTAGGCGTCTTGCTGATATGGGAATGTTAATGGCCAGGAGAGTTGTGGCGATGTGTTGGATGAGGGGGCCACTACCAACAGCCAAGAGGTAGGCTAATGACATGCTGTATTGCTGCACACAATCAGAGCACTACAGCGAGCTGCTCCCCCCCACGTGCCGACCGAAGAACTTCCGGGGCCTATACCTAACGCACTTGAAGACTAGGGATGCGGGTGATGCCGCGGGGGAGGCCCGGAACAAGGAGGGGCCGATTCCTGATGCAATCACACACGCAGGGGACGAACAACATTCTAACGCAATTGAGCGAAGCACTTGTAGTGACGCGGGGGAGCAAATCACAGATAGGGGGTGGTAGATCTTAGAATCACGGAGGTGCAGTCAGAAGCCAGCAGGCCATGACCAACCTTAGAGCAATTAGGTGTGCTAGTGCTATTCCGCGCGGCACTGTCAGGCTACAGACTTGAGTGAGCAGAATACCCGGCAACAAGCTACCACAGGGGTTCATGGATGCACTTGGATTCTAATCCTAGACGGCGAGTCTGCAGGGGGGGGTTGGTGTGTGCGGGGCGGGGGTAGTTAATACATGTCACCTGGTTTGCTCTAGACGATGAATGACATGAATGCAACAGAATCTAGTGGGGATAGACGGATACGTACTGAGAAATTAGTTCATTGCGACACAGGATTGGTTACGGGGGATGGGTTATCGTACTATCTACACAATAACAGTTGAGATTTGGTTACTGAATGTACAGTTTGCCGCTGGACCCCAGGGTTGTCGGCTAAATGGCTGTGTTATCCTACGAAAAAATGTCTTGTTACGGATTCAGATCCCTCTGCTGCCGGCCCCCTGGGTTGTAGGCTACAGGCTGTGTGCAAACTTTGAAAGCGAGCAATAAAGGTTTTTTTAAACTTAAAAAAAATGACCATCTACCGCGATAGATCTGATGCTATCTTCAATAAACTTCTATCGCCACCTTGACAGTCTTTTTTTACTTTTTGCTCAAAATGTGTTATGTTTCTCTTCACAGGTCCTTTTCGATGTATTGCTTACTGTAACTTTTCTTAGGTACTTCCTGAGTTCCATTTTGTACTGTACACATGTTTTGACCTCTTGCTATGTACCCTCCTCTGTACAGCACTCTGATACCCTTTTTGGGTCATGTTCGGGCTTTATAAAACTTTTCAAATAACTTTTTTTTTAAAATGAATGCCAGCTGGATTGCCCGGAGTACCAATAGGTTGATTTGGAGTCCAAATTCCACTGAAGACCAGAGGCCTCTGATCCCTGCCTCTCACCAGATGGCTGCCCCATCCCAGGAGTGATGCATCTGTCACCACTGTCAGACCTAGTTGAGAAAGGGAGAAGGGTCTGCCGCTGACCCAATCGCAGTTCGTTACCCACCACTGCAAATCCTTTTGCATTTCCCTCCGAGATCTGGACCATGTCGGAAAGATTCCCCTGACGCTGTGCCCACTGGAACTTCAGGTTCCAATGCAGAACCCGCATATGCCAGGGAGCATGTGTCACAAGCAGGATGCAGAAGACCATGAGGCCCAGCGGCTTCAGAGTAGAGTCAGTCTCAATGAAATCCAGGATAGAAGCTGAAATGTCTGTATCATAGCCTGAATATCATGGTCTGGCCATTTGGGAGGATAGGCCTGAAACTGTACTATGTCCAGAACAGCTCAGGTGAATGGGGGCATCTGAGATGGAGTCAGGTGAGATTTCGGCACATTGATAGTGCACCCCAGCAAGTGCAGGAGGTCCGCAGTAGTCTGGAGGGGGAGACAACAGACTGGGGCGAGCCTGCCTACAACAGCCAGTCACTAATAGATAGGGGAAGACTGTCACCCCCGATCTCCGCAGATTAACTGCAACCACCGCCATCACCTTGGTGAACACCGGGGGGCACTGGTAAGGCCAAAAGGAAGCACAGCAAACTGAAAGTGCTTGTGGCCTACCGTGAGCCACAGATAAAGCCTATAGGGAGGCAGAACAGGAATGTGGATGCATGCACCCTGCAAGTTCAATGCTACCATCAAGTCTCCCAAATCGTGGGCAGACAGGACTTGAGCAAGCGTGAGCATTTAAAATGTCTCCTTTTTCAGAAAGAAATTGAAAGGGCGCAGGTCTAGGATAGGATGGAGGCCTCTGTTCTTTTCGGGTACCAGAAAGTAACGGGAATAACAAACACTTCCGACTTCTGGTGTTGGCACCCTCTCTATGGCTCCCTTGGCCCAGAGAGCTGTCACTTCCTGGCAGAGCAAGGAGAAATAGTCCCCCATCAGCCTATCACAAGTGGGTGGCATGGCTGGATGGGAGGTCATGAAGGGGAGGGTGTAGCTCCTTCGGACAACCTGAAGAACCCAGCAGTCTGATCTTATCGACCTCCAGTGGGGGCAGGTGATGGCTTATCCTGACTCCCACTGGGTGCTCATGATGGTTAGAGGGCAAAGTAAAGGGGTCTACAGGCTGCAGCTGCTGGAGGGTGGTGGACTGGCCGTACCTCTGGCAGCCTGACCTATGGGGTCTGCATGTACTGCGTCCATGGCCACACAGAGCATGGGAAGTTTTGAATCGTGGTGGCTGGGTGAGTAAAGATGCAGCTGGAAACCCCTTCCGTGGCCATGAAAGGAGTGAAAGGCAGACTGGGGTTGGTGAGGGGCCATGGAAAGGCCCAAGGACCGGACAGTAGCTCTGCTATCCTTGAAGCGCTCTAGCGCGGAGTCCACCTTGTATCCAAAGAGACGGGAGCCATCAAAAGGCATGTCCATAAGCAACGCTTGAACATACCCAGAAAAGCCAGTTGTCCTCAGCCAAGCGTGGGGCCGCAGTACCACTGATAAAGGAACTGCTCTGCCCAGCAAGACAGTTGTGTCCAACCCACATTGGATTGTGAACTTCACAGCATCTCTCCTGTCTATGATGGTTTGGGAGATTAGGGCTCAGGCCTCCTCTGGGACCATAGGCAGCACCTGCGCAACTGAATCCCATAGCACATGGGAGTAACGGGCCAAAAGTCACTCTGTGTTTACAGACCGCAGCACCAGGCTGGTGGAGGAAAACATTTTCTTGCCTAAGGTGTCTAGCCTCTCTGATTCACTATCTAGAGGGATGGTAGGGAATGCACCAGGATTTACTCGGGAAGTGGAGGCTTGGACCACTAAGCTCTCTGGGTAAGGTATTGCATGAAGAAACCGGGGTCCCCTGGGGCATGGCAATGGTGGCAGGCAATTATCCTGTTCACAGGAGCCCCTGTGCATGGTTTGGACAGGTTCCAAGCAGAACACCCATAATATATTAGTCTTGACTGTCACTGAGGGTAGGCCAAAGTCAAACACTTTTATTTACTGATAACAAACAATACCGCACACATTTTAGAGGAGTGCCAAGTGCTCTAGAGATTGGCTTGCCCTGTCTATAGATACTGCCCTCAAATTCAGTGAACAGGAATTAACCAAAATTGAAGAGTTGGAAAAGTTGATCTTGGGCAATGACTCAATACCTGATGCCAAAAAATGACACAAGTTGCAAGGGATATAAAACTTCAATACAGGAATAACTTACCCTTATTTGAAAGAAGATTTTTATAAACCCAATCCCTCAAACAACCTCCCTTCCTATGCAAGGTCTAGGTGACAAGTCATTACTTTTTCAGAGACCTCATCTGACTCAAGCTCACACACAAGCCCAGTAACACAAGTAAACAGTGCAGATCAGCATGGGCAGCAATCTTTTTTAGCGAGAGAAGGAAGGAGAGGCAGGAGCAACACAGGATGAGAGAGGGGGAGATGCAGAGCACTTTTCTCAGGCAAAATACAAACATGCAGGAAAACTTACAGATGGTGAGACCTGAAAGTATACAGATTTACAACTTATCACAACAAAGACTAACTGAGGCTGAATTATCCTTACTAACTAAAGGTATTTCCTTTGTACCAGCTAAAAGTCAAAATCCAGTTGAATCAAAAGTAGAAATCTTACAGTTCCTGAAAAAGGTCAGACTTCAAATATACTTTGGAGACAGAGAGATAAAAATACACAAAGTATTACTGGCCTCAAAAACAGATCCACTTTCTGTCCCTATCAGAAATGCCCCCGCAGGTACTGGTTTTTGAGGAGACCATTTTAAGAGTGGTGGGCTCACTGTACCAGAGACATCACTTCATCCATAAAAACATCACTAAAGAGGAAAAGCTAGCATTAAAATCCCTATCTGAAAATTTTCAACTAATATTTAAGCCAGCAGTTAAGGGAGGAGGGAGAGTTGTAATGGATTATGAAAAATATGACAATGTAGTAATGAGACAAATGAATAACAATATTAATTATTGTAGGCTTGAGACTGACCCAACTGCGTAACTAAAACGTAATATTGCAGACATCACAAAAACAGCAAGGGGAAATGGCCGGATCAGTGATAAAGAATGTGACTATTTGAATAAAACGAATCCAGGAACACCAGTTTTCTACATACAACCTAAAAGTCACAAAAACATGGAAGACCCTCCAGCGCGTCCCATCATGTCTGGAAGTGGATCTGTGTTAGAGTCACTATCTAAATATATAGACTTTTTTCTGAAGCCATTTGTAATAGAAACAAGAGCTTTTATAAAAGACTTTAAGGACTTCATAGGAACATATGAAAATAAATCAGTTGATCCTTTGCAAGAAATCTTGGTGTCTTTAGACAGGGAGTCTTTGTATACAAATATCCTCAAAGATGAAGCACTGGCAGTAATCAGGGATATTTTGAATATGAGAACACAACCTCATATGGTGCCGACTTATTTTCTAATAGATCTGGCTACTCTCTGTTTAAAGAAAAACTTATTTTGTTTAAGGATGAGCTATTCGTACGAACAAAAGGAGTAGCCATAGTCTGTACCTTTGCACTGGAAATGGCCACTATATTCATATTGTATTTTGAGGATCAAAGGTGACGCTAATATATACAAGGACCACAACATATCCTGACATCGATATATCGATGATGTGTTCTTTATTTGGAAGGACCCCAGACTACTTTGACAGAACTCCATGAATGGCTAAACAAAAGGTCTACTGACTACAGCATTAAGGGCATTAAAATCTAGCCTCAAATCTAATCCCAGGGCCAAACTAAAAGTGGCCCTGTTTAGACAGACCTACAAAATTGCGCTAAAACAGAGAAAGGTTGCACTACAAACCGAAGTATGGGCCGACCTGAGGGAGGCAGGTGAGAAAAGGGACTACACAGAATTCTGGAGGATTATCAATAGACCATGCTTTCAGGATAGTGGTGCTCCAGTGATTGGTACCAATATCCTCCCTGAACAATGGGTGACGCACTTTGAGGGCCTCTATAACCACATCCATGATACTGGCTCAGAAGGGGGATGGGATGGAAAACGGAGCTTGGTGGTGGAATTCTCCCTCACAGAGATAACTAAGGCGATCCAAGGTCTCACTCGCAATAAAGCCCCAGGCCCTGATGGTTCCCCGCCAGATTTGTATCTGAGCAATGTGGACTTATTGGCCCCAATTTTGACAAGGGTTTTAAATGCAGCTATTTTAACTGGGCTCCCTCGTTCCTGGTCAACAGCAATAACTGTCCCTATATTCAAAAAGGGAAGCAGAGATAACCCTCAATGCTACAGACCGATATCATTGATCGATGTCTCTGCTAAAATCCTGGGTCGGGCAATATTGGACAGACTCATGGAATGGACAGAAGAGAACCATATTATAGCGAACACCCAATATGGCTTTAGATCAGGAAAATCAACCAGTGACCAGTGTCTTAACCTCTATCTTCTGATTGCAAAATATACAATAGCCAGCAGTGAAACTATTTATTTGGGGTTTATGGACCTGGCTGCGGCGTTTGACAATGTAAATAGGAGTAAGTTGTGGGCGATGATGAGTCTCCTAGGAATTGACCCTGGATTGATTAATATCCTTAAAGAATTGCATTGGAACACCACAGCCAGGGTCCGCTACAGCACGGAGGGGGGGGGGAGAACCAAACCCTTTCCGTGCACTAGCGGAGTGAGGCAAGGTTGTATCCTTGCTCCATTTTTGTTCTCTCTCTACATTAATAATTTCGAGAGAACTTTGATTGCTTTGAATACAGACTGCCCCAAATCAGGATCGCGTCATATCCCGGTACTTTTGTACGCGGATGACGCGGTCCTGCTGGCCCGCACTCCGAGGAGCCTACAGTGTCTAATCGATGGATTTGTGAAATTCATGGATAGCTTAGATTTGTCTGTGAATTTGAGCAAGTCCTTTGTGATGCTGGCAGGCAAAAAAACCCGCAGAAACCCAGCATATAAAATAGGGACGCACACCTTAGAAACGGTGAAGACTTTTTCCTATTTGGGACTTCTATTTGATGGGTCACTAAAATGTAAAACCCGGATTGAGGAACGCTGCTAAAAACTGATCTCCTCAAATGGCACCATACTAAACTTTGCTCGTAGACTTGGGCGCTGGTCGCCAGAACAGGTGATGAACCTATATGGCTCTATAAGCACTGCAAAAGCACTGTATGGAGCTGAGGTACGGGGTTTTAGGGATGTAAAACAATTGCAGCTGGAGGAAGATAAGTTTCGTCGTAGGCTCTTAAAAATCCCGCAGAGCTCCCCAGCCTCAATTGCGCACACTGAACTGGGGAGCTTTTACATAACTGACCAGGTTAAACTTAGCCCAATTAGAGCATGGCTTAGAATCTGGTCAAACCCTGAAGCAGATTTAAGCAGAGTAATTATAACAGACTGCTTACAAAGGGACAATGGGTTGCAGATCCCGTGGCTAAATTATGTCAAGGCCACATTAGAGGACCTTGACCGGAAGGATCTCTTCATCAATCCAAATGCAACACCTACCTCTTGTAAATTAGAAGTGAAAAAACTGTTGCTTGAAAAGTTAGCATTACGTAGAGCAGGTCTGGAATTGTCAAAGAGATCTGTAATTGCACATCCCCTTGTGAGTAATAATGTAGGTATGGAATCTTACCCACATTTGTTCATCTCGTCCTGCCATCGGTATCGTATTTGTTCATCTCGTCCTGCCATTGCTGATACATTTTTGTATCTGTGCAAGATCGTGCCTCACTGCCCCGATTACGTGTTGTTGTGCCTCACTGCCCCAATCCCGTTTTGTTGTGCCTTGTAGCCCGATCCCCTCCCCACTGCATTCTGTGCCATTGCCCTGTTGAATTAAATATTTTCTGTGCCAGATTGTGCCTCACTGCCCCCGACCCGTCCTGCATAGTTTCATTTTCACTCTCTGCTGCCATTTTGTTGTGCCTCGTAGCCCGATCCCACCCCGCTCCCGCCTCCCAGCTGCTCCTCCCTCCCACTAGTAACATAAGGGAAGACCCGTGTGAGCAAGAACTGTGACCGACCTGACCCTGTCAGCACCCGGTCGCTCCACCCGCTCCCTCTCTGATCTGCATCGCTGTGTGTGGTATTGTATTTGTTCATCTCGTCCTGTCATTGGTATCGTATTTGTTCATCTCGTCCTGCCATTGCTGATAAATTTTTGTATCTGTGCAAGATCGTGCCTCACTGCCCCGATTACGTGTTGTTGTGCCTCACTGCCCCGATCCCGTTTTGTTGTGCCTTGTAGCCCGATCCCCTCCCCACTGCATTCTGTGCCATTGCCCTGTTGAATTAAATATTTTCTGTGCCAGATTGTGCCTCACTGCCCCCGACCTGCATAGTTTAATTTTCACTCTCTGCTGCCATTTTGTTGTGCCTCGTAGCCCGATCCCCTCCCCACTCGCCACCCCGCTCCCGCCTCCCAGCTGCTCCTCCCTCGCTCCGCCCCCTCCACTCTCCACTTATGACAGCTGCACTTACGCGCAGCGTTCACGCGCCGAAGGCGCGCCAAAGGTAAGCCCGTCTACGCCCGTCCGTGCCTGGACCGCGCCCAGAGGCATACCCCCTGGCCCCCGCAAAATCCTCTCCACCCGCCTAACATACGACGCCGCAACCCTCTCTGCACTCAACACTGGCCGTCTCCCCGACTGCCACCAAGCCGCCCCAGGACGCACCCATGGACCCTTCACCTGCCAATCCTGCAAGTTCTGCTGCATCAGGACCCACACTACATCCATAAACGCCAAACAGAGCTACGACAATAACCACCTGAAGTGCATCCTGCTCAACACCCGCTCGGTCCACAGACACGCCATTGAACTATGGAACCTACTAGACACCACAACGCCGGACGTCGTCTTTCTTACAGAAACCTGGATGAACACCTCATCTGCCCCCGACATCGCCATAGCCATCCCGGACGGTTACAAGATCATCCGAAAGGACCGCATCAACCAAACAGGAGGCATCGCCATCGTCCACAAGAACACCATCCGCATCACGACCAGCACCGATGACACCCTCACAGCCGCCGAACACCTTCACTTCCAGATACACACCGACCCCAAGACCACACTTAGAGGCACCCCCATCTACAGACCACCAGGACCCCGCACACAATTCAACGAAGACATCACTGACTTTATCAGCCCACACGCCCTCCCCTCCGAGGACTACATTCTCCTAGGGGACCTCAACTTCCACCTGGAAAATAACAACGACAGCAACACCACCACCCTTCTGGACAACCTCGCCAATCTCGGACTCAAACAACTGGTAAACACCCCCACCCACTACGCCGGACACACGCTCGACTCAATCTTCTCCTCCAGCAAACACGTCTTCTTCAATCAGGCCACAGGACTCCACTGGACGGACCACAGCTGCGTCCACTTCAACTTCAGAAAAACCACGACCCACCACCACCCACAAGAAGTCCCCCGCAGAAACTGGAACAAAATTACCACCGACCAGCTCACCACATCGCTAAACCAAAACCCTCCCGCAAAATCATCGGGCCCAAATCAAGCAGCCATCAATCTCGCACAATGGATCACCCACTGTGCTGACGAACTAGCACCCTGGAAAAACCATCACAACAAGCCAGGTAGCAAAAAAGCCTGCTGGTTCAATGACGACCTCAAGAACTCCAAAAAGAACTGCCGCACCCTCGAGAAAGCCTGGAGAAAAAACCCAACCAAAAACAACATGACAACCCTCAAGGACGCCACCCGCAAACACCACCAGATGATCCGATCCACCAAGAAATCAGCATTCAAAGATCGACTCGACAACAACGCCCACAACAGCAAGGAACTCTTCAGCATCGTCAAAGAGCTTACCAACCCCAGCGCCGGCAACAATGACATCACTCCCTCTCAAGACCTCTGCGACTCTCTAGCCTCGTTCTTCCACAGCAAAATCGCTGACATACATAATAGCTTTGGCGACCAGTCCACCCCCTTACCACCGAACTGAAGCCCCCCACCACCACCCTTTGCGCCTGGAACCCAATCAGCACTGAAGACACCATCCGCTTGATGAACTCCATTCACTCCGGATCACCAACCGACCCATGCCCCCACCACATCTTTAACAAGGCCAACTCCATCATCGCACCCCATCTCAGGGATATCATCAACTGCTCCCTCAACACCGCCACCTTCCTGGAAAGCTGGAAACATGCCGAACTCAATGCCCTCCTGAAGAAACCTACAGCAGACCCCACCGAACTTAAGAACTACCGCCCCATCTCGCTCCTCCCTTTTCCTGCCAAAGTCATAGAGAAGACCGTCAACAGTCAGCTCGCCGCCTTCCTCGAGTCTAACAACTCCCTCGACCCCTCACAGTCCGGCTTCCGAGCCAAACACAGCACCGAAACCGCCCTCATCGCAGTCACAGACGACATCCGAACACTACTCGACAACGGGGAAACAGCTACCCTAATCCTCCTGGACCTCGCCGCAGCGTTTGACACGGTCTGTCATAGCACCCTTGTACAACGCCTCAGCAACGCTGGGATACAAGGAAAAGCATTGGATTGGATCATCTCGTTCCTAGCCGGAAGAACCCAGAGAGTCCGCCTCCCCCCTTTCAGATCAGAAGCTACCGAAGTCATCTGTGGCGTACCACAAGGATCATCGCTCAGCCCCACCCTCTTCAACGTCTACATGAGCCCCCTCGCATCCATCGCACGCCAGCACAAGCTCAACATCTCCTACGCTGACGACACACAGCTGATCCTCTCCCTCACCAAAGACCTAAACACCGCCAAAGCCAACCTACACGAAGGGATGAAAGACGTAGCCGAGTGGATGAAGAACAGCCGCTTAAAACTGAATTCAGACAAGACGGAAGTCCTCATCCTAGGATCATCCCCCTCTGCATGGGACGACTCATGGTGGCCACCGGCCCTGGGCAGCGCACCCATACCAACGGACCATGCTCGCAACCTGGGATTCATTCTAGACTCCTCCCTCTCGATGACCAGACAAGTCAACGCCATCTCATCATCATGTTTTAACATCTTACGTATGCTCAGAAAGATCTTCAGATGGATCCCCACTGAAACAAGAAAGACGGTCACCCAAGCACTTGTCACAAGCCGGTTGGACTACGGAAACACCCTCTACGCCGGAACCACAGCCAAACTACAGAAAAAACTTCAACGCATTCAGAACGCCTCCGCCCGACTCATCCTAGACATACCCTGCCACAATCACATCTCCGATCACCTGAGAGACCTTCACTGGCTCCCCGTCAACAAGAGAATAACGTTATGCCTCCTCACCCACGCACACAAAGCCCTCTACGACCTAGGACCCAAATACCTGAACACACGCCTGACATTCTACACCCCCACCCGCCAACTACGATCGTCCAATCAAGCCCTCGCTGTAATTCCATGCATTCGAAGAGCCACCATGGGAGGAAGATCATTCTCCTACTTAGTGGCCAAAACCTGGAATTCTCTCCCCACCCACCTCCGCCTCACACAGAACCACCTCTCCTTCAGAAAACAACTCAAAACTTGGCTATTTGATAGGTAGCGACCCCCCCCCCCCTCAAGCGCCTTGAAACCCTCTGGGTGAGTAGTGCGCTATACAAATCTTTACTTGACTTGACTTTATCTATTTTTAATGTATAATTCGCAGGATCGGTTTTTAATGTGTCTTTTTAGGCTCAATTTGTTGCCGAACATATTGTCTTATCCATCTGGTTTTACGCTAACAATTGAGCAGAAGGGTGCCTGCGGCTGCGACAATAGGTCTCCGCAGGACACCCTTCATTTAGTACTTTTGTGTCCTTTTTATAAGATGCCCCGGCGAAAATTTTTGGTGGCTATCCTGAAAGAGGCAAAGTTTCGACATGCCAAAATTGCTTTACTTTTCTTACAAAGAGCAAATGATGTGCGAACACTATGCTCTATGATGAATTTTTTAAAAGTGGCAGTAAGGTTAAGAATCACCAGAGAATAGTGTCAAGGAATGAATGTATATTATAATTTGTCGCATAATATTGTACCCTGGCTTTTAATAAGATTTGTTATTTAATGAAGTTTTTATTGTATATATGTACTTTTATGATGATTTTTAATCGTCGAATAAAGATTTTTCTGACTCTGACTACAGATTCACAATGATATATCATAAAGAAAATGTTAACTTTCTTAACCTATGGATTCTTGCAGAAGACAACAAACCTTTAGTCAACCTTTACACCAAGCCCCCAGACAGAGACACCTATTGCATTTTGAGAGCGAGCAGTCAACCTATAACACTTAAGGAGAATCTACCACACAGACAATTCTTAAGGATTTGTAGGAATTACTCCAAAAAGAAAGATTCTTTTCTGAACAGAGAAATACTGTGCAAAAAATTGATACAGAGAACTCCCTGAAACGGGCTTGGTTTACACCTCACGAGAGTCTACTGACCGCCAAAGAGAAACCAAAAGCTACACCCTTAACATGTGTGCAGACATTCTCCCCTATGACCAATAAAATTAAGAATATAATAAATTCTAACATCAAACTACTTAATTCTTTTCACATTCCTAAGCCCCCATTTGCCTTTAGGGAGGATAAAAACATACATCAACACCTAGTTAAAGCTGTTAGGAAAACAGAAGACAGATCCCTACCACAGATGCCAGGACTTCCACCCACAGAGGGGCACTATAAGTGCAGCAATTCCACTGCTTGTAACTTCACTAAGAACAGAAAAAGTGTAATGATTAATGGAAAAAGTTGGCACCGGAATGATTTCTCGAACTGTGACACTAAAAATATTGTATATTATATTTAGTGCCCATGTAAGAAAGTATACATTGGACAAACAGCCCAACCCATAAAAACAGGATCCTGCAGCACAGGTCGAGGATGAGCTGCAAAACACAGGGCGCTCCTTTAGTCTCGCACTATGATACATCAGGCCACACTGAAAACGATATGGAAAGGTCAGTTCTATTTGGAACTCCCAAAGGAGTCAGAGGTAAAGCAATTGAGTCCATACTCCTCAGAATAGAAGCCTGAATGATCGAAAGATTCCATACTGCTAAATAAGCATGACGTGATGTGAGCATTGATCAATGTATAAAATAATGCATGTTATATATGCTTTACTGTTATGACTGCTGCAACCTTGTAAGATGAGAGAAAGGTAGCGTGTTTAACAATCATGCATGATTCACAACCATGATTGTAAACTGATAAAATATAATATAATTGCAAGGGGTGGGTCTATCATTCATGATGAAGTATATATGGAGCATGCCAAATTGTGTTGTAATAAAATGCAAAACATTGAGATGTACAAATATTGCAAACGAACACATTTATTATTGGGACTAGATTTCCAGTGTATTCATACATATGCAACTTAATACATTTTCGCGGTTATATGTACATGCTTACACATACCTTTGGAGCAATACAAATGACCTTATACTGAAATTAAAGAGGAGAGATCTGTACACTATAAATAAAACACAGGATATTGGTAACCGTTATAAAGGTGCCACAGCCATGAAACACATCAGGCACAACATTATGGTTCCGGTCCAAGACACCTGACGGCATGTACAGTAAGGCATGCTCAGTCCCCTCGAAGGGTTTACGGCAATTTCTGATACGTATGATAGGTATTTGCCCTGTCTCCTCAACTCGTAGTAAAAGTAATAGCATGGCCATATGTTGATGGTCTAGTTATTTTTCAAAGAAGACCGCGATGCATGCATATCACTTCCACACGCATTGCATTGCACTACCACACGGCTCCCCTCTAACATAGAAACACAACACTGACTCAACCACGCCACTTTCCTTATTAATAACGGAAGAGGGAGGTTGGATGCCACGGTCTACATAGCCTGCCTGTAAGTCTAGGGAAATCGTTTCCACCATTGGAGGTTTAGCCTCTTTTTCTGAATGGAGAGATACGGGCAGCACTGCCTAAACTTAATTTCTCTTCCATACAGGGTGATGTTTTGTAATCAGGAGAGGCCACAGTAAGTGTCACTGGGAGACACTGCCTCTCCATTTGCTGCCCTGATAAACGAATGAATGATGTGAGTAATGCAGAGTTAGGGTTTTGATTATGCCGGTACTGACAGAAGATGAGATGAAAACTCACCCACACCTGTGGTAGCGTTGTTAGGGGTAAGTTGTGAACAATTAACCCCTGTCCTCCTCCCACTCATTACATCTATATACACTGAAGTGAGTAAAGAAGTGTATATTTTCTCATTCCACACAGGATGTCTATAGACTCCAAGTAGGGTGTTATATGGCCCTTAGGGACATTGTCAAGTTAGCATGAGCTTCGCTGCCATGATGCTGTGTTTGCGCACGTTGCTACATGACTTTGTTTTTGCAAGAATCTGTTTGTGCCTTTCACATGAGAACGGGCTGCTTTCGCGTTCTCTGCTTTTCCTGGAGTTTAGTCTGAACACAATTTGCAAAGTCGATTAACAATGCCCCTTGTTATTCTGTTCTGGTCAGTCCCTAGCACCTAGACATAACATGCTACACACAGCTACAGTACTGCAGACTCGTGCTTTGATATTACGCAGTTGCATGTTGTTATAACACACTTGGAGAAAGCCGTTCCATGGAGAAGTGCTCTGCTGTTCCTATGATGTAAGCCTTACATCCAGGCTTTAAGGTATGGGGTCTGCTGTTAGAGAAGAAAGCAGTACAGTGCACACCATTTTCACCATTGTTGCCAGTGTCTGCTGTTAGAGCCCACAGATCATCCTTTTTATAAAATAAACTTCTTCCAGTCAAGGGGAGGGTGGTCAGGCCTAAAAGCCCTTATTTCCAGTCTTTATAAAATGACTTCTTCCTTTGTATTCTATGGAAATGTAACAATGCTAACTGTGCTAAGTTTATGGATTTTGCTGCTAGTAGTGGCACGAATACTGTATTGTAAAGCACAATAGTTAAAATAAACATTTTGAACTATTTCAGTGACTCTGCCTATTCTCGTTGTGGACAAGTAAGAGTGAGTGAGCGAAAGAGTACGTCTTGCTCCCGCGATTCCTGAGAGAGTCAGGAGTGTTGTGTTCTGGGTTGTCTAATCATTTGTAGCTCCATGATATTTGGAGGAAAATGAATGAGACACTATAGCTAGACAGTTGGGATTTTGGGTACTGATGTGGTAGGTTGGTACACCCCTATTCACTGAGGTCCTGCTTTCCTGCATGTGTGCAGAATCCCTGCAACAAGTGATTGGATTTCCACTGGACGAAGCTCAAGTGATCTTTTGACTCACTGGGGCTGGCATCCCACAGAAAAATAAGGTTTGACATTGAGTGTATATAGGTGGGCAAATTCCATGTAGCATGAGAACTGTTATATCCTGTGACTCCTAGTTCCTTGCTGCTCAGCCTGCTTGAGTGTGATGTAATAGAATGTTCATGAGTGCATGGTTTGGATGAGTGGTCAGTTGGAATGAGTGGGGCTTAGCAGCAGGATGCTTCTCCCGGTGGTGCCTTTACCATCTTACATGTAACTGAATACACCTACATAATCTACACTACTGGCTACTGAACTAATTACCTACAAGGACCCTACTTCATTTGCAAAAGTGGCAACGATTTTGAAAGAACTACGCGTGCAGAGACAAGAAACTAAACTAGAAACTAAAAAGAAGATTGCCAAAGAAGCCTGAAAATAAGTATGAGCAATGCCCCACCAGTGTCTTTCACAACAGCCAGCCTACACATTGGATGTTTTGGGGCGTTGAACCTTGTGTGACCTGATGCTTGTAACCTGCCAGCTTACATACGGCCAATTGAATTAAGCTTAAGGCGTTTGATCTTGTACCTTTAAAGCAAATGGTCTACAGATATTTGTCTGCTGAATTGAACTTTTGTGCGTTTAATTTTGGTGGCTGCAAGTCAGAGAAGCCAGCAGTCTACAAATAAATGAAAACCCAACCAGCAACATTGCATTGGAAAGTGTACATCAAAAGAGCTGGTAATATTGTTAAATAAATACAACCGGATTTTGAGAAAAACTCGAACTCTGATTTGGCTTTAGGTGCTGGAACTGTTTTGGTGATAAACTTCAAGCAAATATATTTGGTAAGAGGTGTTCACGTGAGAAAACCGATGAGGCCAGTGTACGATCTGGAAAAATACACAATTTTCCCTCTACGGCCTCACAAATCTAGTATACATATATCTCTAATTAATAACAAGATAATGGTGACAAAGACACAACATTTCATTTACTTCACAAAGTATAGAGTTTATTTTATTTTCTCTGATTTTTTCATATCCTGTTTGTGTAAAGATTTCTTTTCTTATTTTTTACACATATAAAAAACTTTTTTCCATTTTTTTAGAAAAGAGATTAAGAAAAATAATTTAGAATATATACAATACAAATTTATGCACAAGCAAAAACTTTTTATACAAAAAACACCTAAGTTTATACGTCCCTGGTAACAAACACTCTGTCACACCATTCTTACACATTCACACCCTAACTGCATACATCATCATACTATCTGCAATAAAGAGACTGGATCTTCAATGGCAGAACCCCTCTGCCAACATGAAGGTCTCAAGGATGAATTTTGAGACCCCACACTTGGTCAAAAATTATTTTTTTTATATGTGTAAAAAATAAGAAAAGAAATCTTTACACAAACAAGTTAATAAAAAAATCAGAGAAAATAAAATAAACTCTATACTTTGTGAAGTAAATGAAATGTTGTGTCACCATTATCTTGTTATTAATTAGAGATATATGTATACTAGATTTGTGAGGCCATAGAGGGAAAATTGTGTCTTTTTCTGTGATATTTTATTCCCCTCCCTTCCCTGGCCTGATTGATTCTTGAGGGGGTCCCATCATTTATGCTACAGTGTACGATCTGGATTCTACCCGTTGTGAGTAAAGGGCAGTGTGTTTGCAGGAGTTCATATGCGGGACCACTGGGTGCAAGAGGCATTGGTACCTTAGGAATCGTAAAAGGCGCTCTTGCTAGTCCTTCAATAGCACCATCTACATCTACTGTTAGCACATGGGTGGCTCTAGGACACATGTTAGCGCGCTGGTGTGTTATCTGCCTTTATTATTTAAATAAAGACATTAGTTCAGGGGCGCAAGTCCGGCCCGAGGGAAAGCTTAGCACAAAAGGCAGCAACTGTTCTGATGTGTCACTCTTGTGGGAAGACCATGTTGTAGATATTTAAATCTTACAAAACATTCGCTCGTGGCCGCAACGTGTTAGTCTGCCGTGAGTAGCTTTCCAGTGAGTGGCCGGGGAGCACCAATGTTGTCACAGTGGGCGTGAGCCGGACAAAGCGCAGTGACGCATCATTATCAGCTGCCTGACTTGCCTGATCTTTGTGTGACACGCCTGGCTCAGGAACGCCACACGTTGAGGAGCGTTCTGGTTGAGAGCACAGAGACGCGTTGGCGTCGGTTACCTCGCGATGCCTGGATTGATAGTTAACGCAGTGTTGCACATACGTCGGTTGCCTAGCAATGCAAGAAACAGAGAACAGACGCACATTCTGCCAGTCGTGCAAATTGAATGGGGCTTTTGTGAGCAGGTGCGGCACGCTGGCAATCAAGTGTACTGAGAACGTAAATCCCAGCAAGGTCATCTACACGCAGGTGCAGCACGAGTCTGGCAATGTTTGGTGGAGTGTTTCGTGTCGACGGTGACTATTTCTATTGTTTTAATTTGTTGTGTTGCCAAGCTGTTTAAGAGCCTCAGTGACTTTTTACATACAGTTGTTGTGTGGGTAGTGTGTTCGGGTGAGCACCGAACTGTTACACAGTGTTGGAAGCAACTGTAATATTTATACTAATTATCTGTACAACTCCTTGTTGCAGCTTATACATTTTGTCTTGAAGCTAATGTTGAATTTACTTTTTGCCATACTTATTGGATGTGGTTTGCATGTGGCTTTTAAAGTTTGGGGTGCGTGTTGTATTGGCGTTGATCTGTGTCCAGGTCTGATATGTGACTTTGTGTGTGCAGTATTCTGTATTGTGCATTGGTCCTTATGTGTGACCTTGCTGGGTACTTCACTTGAGTCTGTGGTGTGTTTGAGTTTTTTGTATCCTGGGTCAAGAAGTGAGGGGACTGTGTAGTTTGTTTCCAGCCTAGAGTGATCTGCAGTCCGTACCATTGAAGAACCGGGTTTTAAGACCCAGCGGCGCCAGGGGCACGCCCAAAGTCTTCGGGTATCACCTGTCTTAGAACACAGAGACACGGAAACTTCTTGGTGGCGTCAAAGATCGAATTTATTGGCTGCAGCCAGTAACAGAAGTCCTAGAAGTCAACACGGTATGAGTTCTCAGGAGACTGCTTAATTTTACAAAGCAAGTCATCCCCTTTTATGCCAAAAATCACATTCCAGACAAATACCTTACATTTACAAACTGTCCAATCACATGTATCCACACCAAAAGTATCGCATGACGGTAAAACCCACTTTTCAGTTACCCGGTCCATGATCAATCATTAGTCATACCCAACATTCTTCTTAAGACAGGTCGAATGAACCCATAATAAAAAAGGCACATACCCATCGTGAAAAGACCATAAAGAAAGGAGCAGAAACATGTGTGGGTAGGATAAGGCATATTTGTGTGCAATAAAAGTTTTACAATGTCCTGTGCTCTGATCCTTAATCTTGATCAGCTAAAGGGCAGGAACTGGTTTAACAAGGTCAGCTTCAGGCAACAGGGTCAGTTCACTCAGGTCAAACAGGAGTCAGCACGAACTGGAGGTACATGTACTTAAAGGACGTGTTCAGCCACAGTCATCGGCCTATGTGAGGGCAACCACAAAATGGCTGCCATACACAAAATGGAACCCAAGGGTTCAGAACGAAATCCCTAAATACGTAGTGAATCCATCAGTCTAACATGACGAAAACACACACACTTGCCGCACTAACTAGTTACGGTATGCTAATATCAAATTCATAACGAAACCATGACCTTTATGGAACAGGTTCAGAATTCACGGAACCTCAGAACCTCCTTTTGCCCTTACATAGGCAATAACCTAAACTCACGTCAATCTGAATCCAGGTCTATATTCATCAGATCATCAAGATGTTGCTGGAGCATAATCCTATTACTTAGTACCTCTCTTGGGACAGGTCTCCTTGCACATGTAGTAGCACAGAGGCCACATATAGCAGGAGCGCACTGCACACAAAGACAGAACAGGAAAAGAATCGCTAAAGCCATCCCAATGATCATCAGAATCTTCCATCCCCAGGTCGATAACAGTTCCCAAAACCATCCAATCAACGACCAATCTCCTTTGTCCACATGTATAGACTCGGAGATCTTATGTAACCTGGAAATGGCCTCGTAAACTGTCGGAGCATTATCTGGGATAAAAACGCAGCAACTCGATTGGATCACTTTACATACTCCACCTCGATCTGAGAGTATGACGTCTAAAACCATACGATTTTGTAACGTCATAAGGCGATCCGCTTGAAGCTCAGCTGTCAGATTACTAAGGGCACCAGCAGTTTCGTTTATGGTGGATTCAACCACTCTCGTCAATTGTCGTAAACCTCTACTGTTAGCCATAGGTCCCCAAAACGGTAAGAAACCCTTAAAGAAGTCTCCCACTTCTTGTCCAGCAGTATCTTCCTGATCGAAGACACCTCTAACAACTCATGTCTTGTGGTAATCTGAAGCAACAGTATACATAGGAGGCAACAAGTATCCAACATAACACGTTCCCGAAAAATCAGGGGGCAACCATGTATATGCTCTGTCGTAACAAACAAAATATGTGCCTTTAGCTGCCAAAAACGGCGGGAAAGATTGAGACGTAAAAATGTACGTCTGAGTACAAACACTCTTCCCCAGCTGAGCTTTCGGATTTTTGCCAATACCTTGCAGACAAAATTGACCTCGGTGGGGTATGACCCAAATCAGAGGTGACCTCTTTCGGTTCTGCCTTTCACTCAGACTAACACTGTAACCAGTCGTGTTCCATCCAACATAAGCCGCTAACTCTTCCTTAGGAATAGCCCTATACGTGTCGATATCTCTGCTCATATTCATAACTCCCTTCACCAAAGCTTGATTACTTAAGTTATCTCTCATGGAATGTAGAGGATAAACTTCCAGGGTGTAAATGAACATAGTCTGAAAAGCCCATATCGACCCATTCTGACTAAACGGTAAAATCAGATAAGGAACAACTCTACCTGTAGTATGTGGCATAAGACCACACACCCAGCAATTAGTAATGTTCACTACCAACTGATGCTGGTGTAGTAGCTGTATGAATGTGTTATGTACAAATTCTGACCTTCTAATCTGCTCGTGTTCAGGTAGGACATGAAAAGAATGCACAGAAGTAGCAGTAGAAAAAGACATAGGTTGGGAGGTGGGTGCAGAAGTCAATTGGGTAGCGAAAACAATCCCACCCGCCAATGCTAACGTCATGCTTAAAAACATCAGGACACATGTTATCAGAAAACATTTGCTGTACATTAATTTACACAGTTTCATTTTAGAGTTCTTTCTCTCAGCAACTCTCTCTGTCCCAGGAAACTCCATCCTCTAACCGTGCTGTTCGCGGCAGTTGGTTCTTCCGTGCTAAGGAATGCGTCTGTCAGTCCAGGGAACGCCCTGAAACCAACCAGAACCGTCGACCTTATGTCTATGCCCTGCAATACCAAGTCTTTATACCGCGACCCTACAGCTGAGCTCGGATGGCAGCTCGAAAAAGAAAAATAGGCCAAAACAGTTTCTTGGATGAGAGAGTGCAGTTTTCCAAAAGCAAAAGGAGGAAAAAAATTAAACTTTAATTGTCAATTGTTTCTCGTCGTAAATTATAACGGCCTTTACCAGGCACTGTGTGATCACGAAACAAAAGTTCAGGCTCAGTAGTGTCTAATCTTTGAGACACAGGCACAGCTTCTTGAAGGACATCGTCATTTTCTTTCTCGGAGCCTCTCCACACCAACTCAGCGTCGCTAAATGGTGCAAACTTCGGCACCCTTTCAGTCTCTGAATCTGCAATACCTTCACGGACCCACTGGTCGTACGGCAGAGGCAATGGCGCCCTCTTACAATGTACGCCGTGGATCCAGTTCTTTTTCCCGAAAACTTTCACTGAGGTCCTTGTGGACAGGAGCACTTGGTGGGGGCCGGTCCAGCGGGGCTGCTCGTTTTTGGTCCGCTGAAAATTCCTCACTAGGACCCAGTCACCGGGATTGATGTTGTGACCTGGATCCACAGATGTTGGTGGCAAGTTATCATGAACCTGTTGATGCAAGACACGCAATTTAGCCGTCAAATCAAACAAATAGTCCACCAACACAGGATATTCGATGTCACTAAACTTCACTGGCCTCGGTACTCCCCACACTTTCGCCGGACAGCCAAAAACAATTTCATAGGGACTAAGGCCAATATCCGGGAATGCACTGTAGTTCTAGTTGACAAAAGTGCCAACGGCAAAGCATCTGGCCATTGGAGACCAGAACTCGCCTGAATTTTGGCTAACTTTAGCTTCAAAGTGCCATTGTAACATTCCACTAGTCCAGCTGATTGGGGATGATTTGCAGCGTGAAATTTCTGTCGTATTCCCAACCCTTCACACACTCTCTTCATAACCTTCCCCACGAATTCACTCCCATTATCACTCCACACCATCCTTGGCAACCCAAACCTAGGGAAATATTCTTTGAGCAAGACTTTAGCTGTGGACAAGGCCGTATTGTCTTTTAGGGGGCATGCCTCTACCCATCTAGAAAAGGCACAGACAACTACAAGGACGTATTTCAGGTTGTTACACCTCTCCATGTGGATAAAATCCAATTGCAGAACCTCAAACGGATACGTCGGAGGCGCAAAATGACCAGCTGGAGTTGGAGTTCCCTTGCCAGGATTATACATCAAACATACCATGCAATTCTTGACCACATTCTCCGCACATTTGGGAATTCTAGCATTCTGCCATACTGGAGCCAACAACTTACAAATCCCTTTGACACTAATGTGAGACAAATCATGTGCCATCGTAACCACCGCAAGCACATACGCATCTGGCAACATCCATCTTTGGTGTTCTGACAATTCAACCCAATAACCAGTCGAATCCAATCTACCCGTAGTTTCTCTCCATACGCTCTTCTCACTTTCAGTAGCTTCAGCCTGTATCGATTTCACACTCTCAATCGTATCTTCGCACATTCCAACATCACCAATCCATCTCGCAGGGCCTGCCACATACATTCGACTCATCAGATTTCTTGCTGTGTCTTTCGCAACTTGATCCGCAAACGCATTACCACGGCCAACATCATCCGTAACCTTCCGATGAGCACTACACTTCACAATCGCAACTTGCTTCGGCAAAGTAAGTTATTCGAGAAGCTCATTCACCAACTGTCCATGCTGAATCTTAGTCCCATGCGATGTCAGAAATCCTCTTTCTCTCCACAAGCGTCCAAAACTATGGGCAACACCAAACGCATACTGACTATCGGTGTACACATTCACTCTCTTTCCTTCAGACAAAACACACGCTCTCGTTAATGCAATTCCGCTGCTTGTGCTGAATTATGGCTCACTCGTGCGTTTCAACAACTGTGCCTAATGTCGTTATGGCATATGCTGCAGTCGTAACACCATTCGGGAGCTTGTAGCATGACCCATCAACCCATAGTGTACCATCAGGATCCAAAAGAGGAGTGTCTTTCAAGTCGACTCTCCCTTTTGTTTCCTCTTCCGTCCTCAAAAGACAATCATGCTGTTCCTGACCATCTGTATCCACAGAGATCGGCAATAATGTCGCTGGATTCAGTACATTGCACCGCTTGATGTGCACATGACTAGCCAAAAGCGTCAATTCATAACCCGAAAACCTCGCACTAGTAAGGTGTTGAGTCTTGGTTCGATTTAACAAAGTATCCACTGCATGTGGAACCATCACAACCAACGTATTATCCATCACCAGCCCAGCAGACTGTCGAATAGAAACGGCAGCTGCGGCTGTAGCTCTCAAACACCTCGGCAACGCTCTAGCTACCGGATCTAAAGTCGACGAGAAATACGCACATGGACGCTGCTTGTCCCCCAAAGATTGTGTCAACACTGACAACGCACATCCCTCTCTCTCGTGTACATACAACGTGAAAGGCTTGCTATAGTCTGGAGTACCCAACACAGGAGCCGAACACAATGCATCACGCAACTTAGAAAAACTTTTCTGACAATCGTCAGACCACGGAAGAGGATTCGGTGTATCTTTACAAGTCAAAGCCAACAGAGGTTTCGCCAATAGAGAGAAATTTGGAATCCACTGTCTACAATACGACGTGATACCCAAGAAAGCACGCACTTCTCTCTGTGTACTTGGCACAGTCATTTGCGCAATTGCTTGAATTCGTTCTGGGGTCAACCTTCTTCCCTCCTTTGACAAGAGATGACCTAAGTAGGTCACTTCTTGGCGACAATACTGCAACTTAGAAGGTGACACTTTATGATGCAAATCCGACAAATGTCGCAACAAAGAAAGAGTAGCTTCTTTACAAGTTTTCTCATCATCAGCGGCCACTAACAGATCATCCACATACTGAATAAGAGCAGCACCAGCAGGCAACACAAGAGTATCAAGTTGAGTTTTCAAAGCCTGGCTATAAATAGAAGGACTTTCGCAATAGCCCTGGGGAGCTCTCTTAAACCGGAAGCTTCGGCCTCCTAAAGAGAAGCCAAAAATATCTCTACTTTCCTCGGCAATTGGAATGCTGAAGAAAGCATTCTTCAGATCTATAACCGAAAACCAGGCAGCTGAAGCAGGAATCAAAGTCAACAAAGCAGTAATATCCGGAACAACTGGAAACTGTGGCACGACAATCTTGTTAACCTCTCTAAGATCGATCACAAACCTGTAAACAGGTGGCTGAGAAGAGTCAGTGCGCTTTAGGACAGGCAAAACCGGACTGTTACACACATTACCTCTCGTTTCTTCAATCACATCTTTCTCAATCAAATCATAGATGATCGCTAAAAGCGCTCTTTCACCATCGCTAGAAATCCTATATTGGGGGATGCACGGCAATTTAACATTCGCTTTAAGCGTTACAACGTAAGGTGGAATCTCCAAAAGACCCACATCATTAGGACCAGTAGCCCAAAGAGTATCAGGGAGAGAACGCAATTCCGGTGGAAGCCGATCTTTAGACAAATACATCGGAGAGATCACTTTCTTACCCAATGTAAGCTGTACTCCCGCAGGAGAACAACGTAATGTTGCATGCAACCTTTTCAACAAATCCAAGCCTAACAAATTCACACCACAACCTGTCGTTAAAATGAGAGGTGCTTCCAATTCACAAGGCCCTATAGAAAGAGACAAAGGACTAAAAACTGGATTACGAACTGCCCCAGAGAATCCTACCGAAACATTCGTTAAGCCAGACAAAGGGGCGCCAGGGAGTTTAGAGTGCATGATAGAACTCTTCGCTGCACCAGTATACAAAAGAAAAGGCTCTACCACACCGGATGTGGCTACTGCAACATAAGGCCCACTCTGATCTACTGGAATCGACACTACTCCCTCTCTTTGTCCATGGCTGTCCTAGCAATCATAGTCAGCATTCTCACTTTCGACATAATAGTCATCGACCGACCAGATGTCATTTTCTGTTGATCAAAGCAATTCCTAGAATTCTGCGGGGGAAAGGAACGTTCGTTCTGAGGAAACGCACCACATCCTCTACCACTTGAAACTTGTTGAAAACCACCACGACCTCTCGGGCCGGCATACCACTCGCACGTTGTCGCAACACAGGGCACTCATTTTTATAATGACCTTCCTCCTTACAATACGCACACTGATTCAAACCCAAGGGTGGTCTTGGAGGAAAATACCCAACGTTCTGTTGCGGTCTCTGAAATGGCGGAGGTTGCTGAAACTGTGGGTGTTGCTGTGATTCTTGCTGATTCGAGCGAGGCGGATACGCCTGCTGCAAAAGAACCTTCGTCTTTAAGTCTTTAGTCTTTAGTCTTTTTCTCTACTCTATCTTTCTAGTCCTTATCCCTATTCTCATAGTACTGTGCAGTTGCCAATATCTGGGCCGACGAAGAAACAGCCCAAGAACTTTCAGAATCTTTCAACTTATTACATAGTTCAGGCAGTAAGTTAAAGACGAACTTATCTACGAACAATCTTTGCCCACCTTCCGTACTCATATCCTGACCACTATGATCTATAAATGTCTCTTCAAACCTAGTGAAGAAATCAGATACACTTTCATCCTTCTTTTGCTTACATGCTGCTAACTTGTCCCAATTTACTCGTAACGCTGGCATCATCGTTTTCATAAGATCTATAATTCTGCCAGGTAGATCTGCCACTAAAGCCTCAGGTTTAGCACCACCAACCTGTCTAGCGTCTGCAGCAGCAATATTGAGCCATGTGTCACCTAATTCAACTGCATGATCCTCATGACGAATTTTTGCCCACAGAGGTTGAGGTAATACATTACCCAACAGCATATCTATGTCGGCTAAATTCATGATGCATGCGTCAACTGTCTGGGACAATTCTTTGTAATAGCCAGCTGGATTTTTACGGGGATCAGGTAAAGACTGTTTAAGGGCCAAAACTTCTACTCTCTTCCATGGCACATGTACCCATACTCATTGAAAATGTGCTGGTATAGCTGGGGGAACATTATTCGGACCAGCAGCTACCGCATCACGCCACACTGGAGGAACTTCTCTCATTGGATACTGTCTCACTTTCCTCCTAACTGCGGAATCAGGCTCAAACAGTCGCTGAGAAGGGAAATCGCTCCTTAACGCAAGTACCATCGCAACTGCATTCTCAATTCCGGGACCCACTATCGTCCCTTTCGCAAACTCAGACTTGACATTTAGCAATTCTACAGGGACTGAACCCAAATCATTATCTTGCCATTCCTCACGAAGGAAAGTACACATAACATCAAAAACGTACCTTTGTTTCGGTGCCTCCCACTGTTGGAAGACATCCATAACTGATTCTAAGTTATACCTCGAAACATTTGAAACCCATCTGCGAGCCAAGAGATCTAACACTGCCCGTTCTTCGGGACCAGGAAGCTGACTACGCATTTGTTTACGTGCAGAAACAGGGGTCATACTCAATGACCCAAAGAAAGGAGACAAAAGACCAGTAACAGTATCAGTCATTCGTTGTCGAGCAGAAGGAGAAGCTGTCATAAGAACAGGAGACAAAGTATTTTGAGGTGATAGAAGCATAGGGTTAGTAGCAAGAGAAGTTGAAGGTACAGGAGAATAAGGCAAAGTAGTTCCAGACAAAACTGATAGCAAAGTCGGCGGCCCCAGAGGAGGCTGCGCCGTAGGAGGAAGAACCAGCTGAGGAGGAGCCGGTGGCTGAACAGCAACAAGAGGTTGTGCAACTGGAGGTTGCGGAGGTGCCGTAGCACTCTGTGTATAAGGGGGTGGCAATCTCAACAAATGTGACATCAAAGGATCCTTCTCAGGGTCCTTCGTTGCATTCTCAAGAATAGGTGGCAATGCTGGATAACATTTATCAATAGCCATATTATGTTGCCTATCTGACACCTCAATTGCTTTATCTTCTTCGTTTTCTTTAAACTGCCTAGCAGCTTGCATTATTGATACATCCTTTTCTCTTTTATCTCTTTTAGCCTGTTTAATTTCTCGTTGTCTGGCTTCTTTACGCCAAAGGCGAAAGGAGTCAAACATTGCCGGCCGGGCTTTCTTCTTAAATAGTTTAACTTCCAAATGATCTAGAATCTCTGTGTCATAGCTACCATGATGTGGCCATTTTAAAACACCGTCTTTCCTAGTGTATCGGACCCATACTTCATTGAACGTAATGGGGTTTAGAGTAGAGCTCATAAGTCGGAGTTCCAACTGGGGGTATCGGATATGAATCCTCCAATCGGGAATCCCTATTACAACCGCAACAAAATATTCTCCCAATTTTGTTAAGACCAGGCATCTTCGCTCACTAATCTAGCTTCAAATTTCAAGGGATTATCTACAACGATAGTCTCGCAAATATACGAGTCTCTCGGCTTTGGAAATTGCAATTTTCAAATCAAAACTAAGGACCAAACAAACTAAGAACCAAGAACTAAGGACTAAGGACTGGGAGTGACCCACTTATACTTAACTGAGGTATCAGTCACGCCACCAGAAGACCCGTCTATCGTCTCGCCATACAAAGCATCACAAATGGGTCCAAGACAGGGCAACAGTCAGGGCAGCAGTCCTTCGTAGCCGTCAGGAAAGCGGGAAGCCTCGCAGAAAAGACCTTCAGTCCACATTCGACATGCCGGGGTCGATGAAGTGGTGGCCGTCCTCCAGAATTTCCTCACAAAGCTCCTTGCGATCTTTAGGCTTGGACCGGTACCGCTGAAGTCACCCCACGTTGGAAGCGCCAACTGAAGAACCGGGTTTTAAGACCCAGAGGCGCCAGGGGCACGCCCAAAGTCTTCGGGTATCACCTGTCTTAGAACACAGAGACACGGAAACTTCTTGGTGGCGTCAAAGATCGAATTTATTGGCTGCAGCCAGTAACAGAAGTCCTAGAAGTCAACACGGTATGGGTTCTCAGGAGACTGCTCAATTTTACAAAGCAAGTCATCCCTTTTTATGCCAAAAATCACATTCCAGACAAATACCTTACATTTACAAACTGTCCAATCACATGTATCCACACCAAAAGTATCGCATGACGGTAAAACCCACTTATCAGTTACCCGGCCCATGATCAATCATTGGTCAAACCCAACATTCTTCTTAAGACAGGTCGAATGAACCCATAATAAAAAAAGGCACATCCCCATCGTAAACAGACCATACAGAAAGGAGCAGAAACAGGTGTGAGTAGGATAAGGCATATTTGTGTGCAATAAAAGTTTTACGATGTCCTGTGCTCTGATCCTTAATCTTGATCAGCTAAAGGGCAGGAACTGGTTTAACAAGGTCAGCTTCAGGCAACAGGGTCAGTTCACTCAGGTCAAACAGGAGTCAGCACGAACTGGAGGTACATGTACTTAAAGGACTTGTTCAGCCTCAGTCATCGGCCTATGTGAGGGCAACCACAAAATGGCTGCCATACACAAAATGGAACCCAAGGGTTCAGAACGAAATCCCTAAATACGTAGTGAATCCATCAGTCTAACATGACGAAAACACACATACTTGCCGCACTAACTAGTTACGGTTCGCTAATATCAAATTCATAACGAAACCATGACCTTTATGGAACAGGTTCAGAATTCACGAAACCTCACCGTGGTGGGGTGTGAAGGTTGCATCCTGCAGGAACTAGCGTTTTCCTTTGCTTAGTTTGACGTGGTGTGCTGTAGTATTCTGCAGCGCGTACAGTGGTGGGGTGTGGAGGTTGCATCCTGCCTGAAACAAGTGTGTTCCTTTGCTTAGTTGACATGGTGTGTTGTAGTGTTCTGCAGCGCGTACAGTGGTGGGGTGTGGAAGTTGCATCCTGCCTGAAACATGTTTGTTCCTTTGCTTAGTTTGACGTGATGCGCTGTAGTGGTTCTGCAGCGCGAACAGTGGTGGGTGTGGAGGTTGCATCCTGCCTGGAACAAGTGTGTTCCTTTGCTTAGTTTGACGTGGTGTGCTGTAGGGTTCTGCACTGCGTACAATTGTGGGGGGTTTAGGTTGTGTGTGTTCTTTTGCATCGTGAGATATGTATAGTAATTTGTATGTGTGATCTATGTTTGCAATGAACTTCCTTTACAATTGTAGGAATGTAATGATTCATGTAAATGTGACGATTCATGTATGTGATAATCCTATGATCTCTTCCATTACAAATCTGGGAATGCAGTGATTGATGCTTTATTATTTTATTTGACCTAATTTTATTTGAATATTTTAAGGATGAAATATGATTAGGGCTCCCAGTTTTATGGTATTTATTTCCCTCTGTATTTATCCATATTTATTTTTGGGCCATTTATCTGTATTTATCCATATTTATTTTGTGTATTGCATATAAATGAAGTTGTAAAACTGTAAATTTCCGTATTCATTTAAATGCTAGATGCACACTCATACTTTGAGGTCAGTTGTGTTTTAGCTATTTAAGCTGCAAAATATTACTTAACAATACATCCACTGGAAAATACTAGCATTATATGATAAATGTATATTGACAAATGTATAGTGACATGCTGTTATTTAAAGAAATTTCATCTTATTTTTTAATTTCCCATGCTGTGCATCTGCCCAGCTGTTGGGCTATAATTCATGAACGACAGCACGGAGAGTTACTTAAAAGCAGCACAATTTTCTGCATTTATCCACTTTAAAAAATAAATACAGACAGAAAACAATGTGTTTTCTGTCTGTATTTATCTGTAAAAATCCGTAAAAACAGAAAACAGGGAGCCTTAAATATGATCTTTCCTTGTGACTTAGGATTGGTTGCTTACGTGTACAGCAAGTGTGAATATGTATTTTCTTTCACTTTGTTTCATGTTGTTTTTATTGTTTTCTGAAGGAAGGAGATGTGTTATATCCTGTGTCTCCTAGTTCCTTGCTGCTTAGCCTGTGTGAGTGTGATGTAATAGAATGTTCATGAGTGCATGGTTTGGATGAGTGGTCAGTTGGAATGAATGGGGCTGAGCAGCAGGATTTTGCTCCCGGTGGGGCCTTTACCATCTTACTTGTAACTGAATAAACCTACATAATCTACACCACTGGCTACTGGACTGATTAGATACAAGGACCTTTTTTCATTTGCAAAATTAACTCCATAAGCTAACTAAATGACTAGCACTGACTTTAGTTTTCCCCTGCACCTGGAATCCCTAGAAGAGTGAGATCTACAAAGGGAACCCCCAGGCGTAATGCAGGACATACACGAGGTAACCCCTCTGTTGTACGTTGGAATACATGCGTCTGCACATTTCGTCCTCGTGAGTGTGGCTAGTTCTTGAGCATGATGAGTCCATGGCTGTGTGATCATTTTTAAATCAAACAATTATGGTTCTGGGTACTGCATTGGCATGCGAGATATTTTCACACCGAAAAATTGAACGTGTAAATATACATGTGCTATTTTTAATAATAACCACATATTCATGTAGGGTTATTTTATTTTAGTTGATTTCACATTTTCAAATGAAGATTCGACTCAACTTGTACAGTTCTGAGGAGGCCGGAAGTAACCGGGCCGAAACGTGTCAACTTCTTCATAATAAGAGTCCACAATAAATGTAAATAAAGATTTGGACAAGAAACACCAGTCGAAGAACACCATATACAAGAAATCTATGGACATGGGACTAATGTGCTGACTGGATACAATAGTGGAGTACCTAAAAGGTGGACCCAGCACACAAAGCAAGAAATGGGCCACACTTTTGTTTTGGAAAAAGGATACGTGGAATGAGTGTGTTATTTGAAATTGTTGGTATATTAGGAATGTATTATATACTTAATACTATGCAATATTGCTATCACATTGAAAGATAGCTGAAAAACAGTTCTTTATTTTCTTTTTTAACGTGTGTAGTTTTTGACAATGATTCATCAAACCAAGAAGCTTTGACAATAATTGGTCATTCCAAGAAGCTTAAACAAAATAATGTCCAATAGTTACTAACAGCCTATTGATATAAAAAATGTGGTACAATTTTTTTCTCTAAGGCTAGTTGTGTTTCTCAAGTATTTGATTTGCCTAAGGCCTGGAGGACTATTTAGGCCCCACCCCTGTTTTATAAGTCTAGGACCTCGGCCGCCCTTCTCACCACCATTGCAAAAGAGGCTCACTCTTCTATAGCCACGGTAGGAGGAGAGACCATACCAATCTGGAGTGATGTCCAGTCCACCGGTGTCCACCAATTCCTCACACCAGTCCATGTTGGGATAGGAGGACTGGTATTCTTCAGGGTCGTGCGACCCCTCCCAGTCCTCCCCAAGTCCCAGACCATAAGAATAGTGCTCGGGCACTGGCCTGGAAGGCATGGCTCCAGTCGGTGCCAGAGTTGGCGTTGGACGATGCCCCTCCAGCTCCCTTTCGGAGTCAGGGATGATAATGGGGACGATGCCGTCGGAGGACACAGGCGGCGCTGGGAACAGTGGCATCAGGTACGACGCATGGGAAGGTCGAGGTAGTATGACTGGTGCTGGTTTGTCTCCATCCATGGATCCAAGGAGCCTGATTGTAGCCAGGGAGGGAACCACTGGCGGAGAACCAGTAGGTGGTCCGTCCCGAACCTGTGAACCTTGAAGGTGCGCCAGTGAGAATGGGCTGCCCAAATATGAGGTGCATTGCCTCATAGAACTCAAAGTTGAGTGGAGGTCGCTCTGCTCCTGGAAACTCAGGGAGTCATGGAGCTGGCCCAGGAGCAGACTCCATGGAGGATCCAGGCCTCGAATTATGACGCTCCCTCGTCAGATGATATAGACGAATGGTGTGTAGTCAAAGACCTCTTTGACTTCTTGCTCTTCTTCTTCTTTTGGGACTTACCAGAAGAATATGAGTGCAATGAGGATCTAGGACTCCGCAACAGATCACAGGAAATTCCTCTCGACCATGATCAAGACCATTGCAGCATTGCACGTCGAGCGGAAAGGAGCTTGAGGGATTGATGCAGCAGTCGACGGAGGTCTTCGTGTCATGGTTGCACTTGAAGCACCAGAGGCATACAAGATGTGGGCCTGTCACCGACATCTGCCTGTGACAGGTGCCGCAGGGCTTGAAGTCGGCTCTTGCAACTGTGAACTGCCACACCAGGAGAAAGATTCTCAAAAAACTTTTAAAAAGTCGAAAAACGCAACAACAATTGACTAGGGGTAGGTTTCTCCAGATGTGCGCTGGCTGGTGCGGAAAGACAAGAACAGACGTCAGCATTCTGGGATGGCACCTATATGGGCACCGCACACATCAATTTCAATGCGAATAATGCCAGGTGGAACCTAACAACATTACCTACCGACATGCAGGGGTACTGCTCACGCAATCATTTCTGCATCCAGTCTGAAACCTGGGGATAATTTTCAGGTAAGGAATCTGCAGCTAGAAATCTCTATCAGATACTAATGGGTTAGACAGGATGAGGCACAGGTGCAGATGGCTCAAATATTCTTAAAGGTCAAATGTGCAACTCAGTTAAATTTTTCTTTACCTGTTCAGCAAAGTCTTAGCATCAGTAGCAGACTCATTTAGGCACATTTAGACTCTGTTCCCAGGTGCAGAATAAGCTTCATGTTTTACCAAGTGGCTAATGTAGCAGTTCGAGCTGTGAAGCGGATCTGTCTGTGCTCCTGTCCTAACGTCAGTGGCTGCTCTTCTGCGGGGCCATACCAGCAGTCTCGTTTGGTATGAAGTTCGCAGGGATGCTCATCAGTAAGGCATATCTGCATGGCAGCACTTGCCTTCAGCGGTGGTGGCTCTCCAAATTGGCTGCATGCAGATATTCTGGCGTAGCAGTTGTGGCATCCAGGCTGAATCCATCAACCTGGATGCCGTACCTGCCCGTTGGGCAGGTACGGCCTCCGAGCAGATCAGGGCATTCCACTTTACTTGAAACATAGCTTTCACTCACAGTGTCTGCGCCAGTTTTTTAAGCCAGTGGCAAATCGCTGGTGGACATGGCACCATATTTATGAAGCCATTTTGCATTTCCTAATGGTGTGAATCGCTATTTCAGGTAGTTAGGAAATGTAAACTGGTGTTGCGGTATGCACAAAATGCATTTTCAATGGTGCAATTTGCAATTGTCATCATATGGACATTCGTTGTTTGCATTTTTAAATTGGAAAGCTCAAATTGGTATTACCAAATAGCGAATTGCTAACACTATGAACAAAGGATTTCCTAATTGTGATCTGGCGCAAGATGGCCCATTAGGAAATGCAAATACCATCACTGTGTATCAGGTGGTAACCAGGTGCAAACTATAAAAAGTCACTCAAAATGTATTTGGCTCTTTCAGAATGCTAGCTCTGTATGTCTTAGCGAGGAGGAGGATGATTTTGGCTGGTAGGCAGAGAAAGAGGAGGAGGCAGGAGAGGATATTTAGGGTGAGGATCACCCTGTTTGAACAGTCTGAGGAGGAGATTTATGAGAAGTATAGGCTGAGTGGTGAGGTAATTTTTGATTTAATTGCTGAACTACATCCTCAGCTACAACCCCCAAAAGTTAGAAGCAATGCAATTCCACCAAACATGCAGGTATTGTGTTGTCACCACCTTTTGGCTTCTGGTAGTTACGAGGCAGAACTTGCGTTTTATTTTTTTTCAGCGCAGATCCGGAGTTGCAGCTGCAGGGGGAGTGTTACAAAATGCATTTTCTAGATTTTTTCATAGGTCTTTGGACATTGCATTAGGCAAATTTAACCAATATGTTTTTTTCCAAACACTTCCCAAATATACAAGAAACAAAATGGATGTTTTACCTGGTAGCAGCTTCCAAACATTATTGGTTATGTTGATGGCACGCAGTTGCCATATGTCACCCCCCTGCAAATTAATTTACTTATAGGAACAGGAAGAGCAACTACTCCCTCAATATTCAGGTAGTGTGTGATGCCTCATGCATCATTCACATTGTAGCCAGATTCCAAGACAGATTGAATAGACTTTTGCAATACTGAAATCACATTTTAGATGCATACATAAGACTGATGGAGCACTACTCTAAAGACCAGAAACCTGTTGCAAACTCATTGCCACATGTGCTATTCTTTAAAACATAGCCATGATGAAGGGTCTTCACAATGTCAACATAAAGATCACAAACAACTATTTTTAAGGTAAGATCCACATCCAAGAAATAGCCAACACACATGATGGTAATGTTTTTCCATTAATGAAATACAACCTTTTATTCAGGTTGTAACAATGTATTATAATTGTCTATCATCAACTGTATCCTTATAGGATGTTGTTGTTTAAACAAACCAACATATTTTGAGAACGCACAAATAAAAATTTAGTATCATACATTTGAGTGCAAATAAAAGTTACCTTTTACAACCTATGGTGTTGGTCCCCTTCTCAGGATGATTTGGCTGTGGAGTTGGGGCTATACCTGTGCCATATATGTGTGTCGGCATGTTCGCCTTCTATAGCATTCATCTGGCACAGATATGCCACTGAGGCTAGAACCATCTTCACTTTCAGGTGGTGGTAATATGTTGGGAACAGACAGTTATGTGTCTGAATATTCTCCAGAGTTGTGGTAACTTGGACCAGCCCTCTTGTTACATCTTGGCAGCAGTGCCCCATGTCATTTTGAATGTTTACAGTTCTCCTGGCAAGAATGTTGTTGCTCCTGCCAATCGATTTATTGATTTTGTATATGCATCACAGCGTGCCATGTGCTGCTTGTCCTTGTGATTTTGCATACGTTGCTCATTTTCCATGGCACTAATCCAATGCTCTTGACTTTTCTGCAATTGCAGCATTTAAAGTGACATGCTTTTGAGATGTCTATTTACTGTTTTTATCTGTTTGGCTTGCAGGTGCTGTACTGTGATGATTGATTTCTCAAGTCCACCAAATGATTGAGAACTGTCTGACAAGTCATCAGAGACATCATCATTTTGAACTGTTCGTTGTTGGACTCTACATTATCTGTGCATCCTCAATCAATCAATCAATCAGGAGTTTATATAGTACGCTACTCACCCGTGAGGGTCTCAAGGCGCTATGGGGGGCAGCTCCGGATCAGTCAAAGAGCCAGGTCTTGAGGTCCTTCCTGAATGTGTGCAGGGTTGGGGAGCATCTGATGTTTACCAGGAGCTCGTTACAGGTTTTGGCCGTGATGTGGGAAAAAGATCTTCCGCCGGTTCTGTTTCTGTGGATGCGGGGGACCTCTGCCAAGGTGAGGTCGGTGGAGAGGAGGTTCCTCTTGGGTACATGAAAGGATACTCTCTCACGGAGGTGTTTGGGTCCGATGTTGTGGAGGGATTTGTAGGCAAGGATGAGGAGTTTGTTTGAAGGTAACCATCTTCTCGACGGTGAGCCAGTAGAGGCTTCATAGGTGATGGGTCATGTGCTCATGGCGTGGTGTACCGAGGACATGTCTGGCTGCGGCGTTCTGGATGGTCTGGAATCTGTGTAGAAGAGTTTTGTTGATTCCGGCGAAGAGGGCATTGCGGTAATCCAGTCTGCTGGTAATGAGTGCGTGGGTGACGGTCCCTCTGCAGTCGGCGGGGATCCACTTGAAGTTCTCACGGAGGATGCGAAGGCAGTGGAAACTGGTGGAGGCAACGGCGTTGATCTGGGGGTTCATGGGGAGGGAGGAGTCAAGGATCATGCAGAGGTTCCGAGCGTGGTCTGTAGGAGTGGGTGGGCTCATGAGGGCGGAGGGCAACCAGGTGTTGTCCCAGGCGGAGTTGCAGGGGCCGAGGATGAGGACCTCGGTCTTCTCTGAGTTTAGCTTGAGGCAGCTGTCCTTCATCCAGGTTGCCACGTTCTTCATACCTTCCTGGAAACAGAGTCTGGTGTCTCTGGGATTCTTCGTGCGCGAGAGGATGAACTGGGTGTCGTCGGCGTAGGATACGATGCTGAGCCCATGCTGTCTGACGATGGCTGCGAGGGGGACCATGTAGATGTTGAAGAGCGTGGGGCCGAGTAATGAGCCCTGGGGGACTCCGCAGTTGATTTCTGTGGGTTTGGAGAGGAAGGAAGGAAGGGAGTTGGATCCTCTGGGTTCTGTTGGAGAGGAAGGATTGGATCGAGGTGAGGGCGGCTCCTTGTATTCCTGCGTCGTGCAGTCTGGCTGCGAGAGTACGATGTGAAACAGTGTTGAAGGCTGCGGAGAGGTCTAGAAGGATAATGGCCACGGTGTGTCCCTGGTCAAGTAGCATACGGATGTCGTCGGTGGTGGCGAGGAGGGTTGTCTCGGTGCTGTGGTTGCTGTAGAATCCAGACTAAGAGGATGTGAGGAGGAGCAGGACGGGACCCGTGGTGCAGACCGGAGGTGTACTTCCGCCTTGCCACCACAGGAAGAACCGGAACACACCAGCACTCTAGTCTCTGGACAACTGGAGGGGACGGAGACACGCATGACGGCGGAAGTGAGGGGGATAAGAGGACTGAAGGAGGAACAGACGGGGTGCAGCGTTGGAGGCAGGAGAGCCGAGCACCTGGAGGGCGGAGAGGAGAACTGACGGCGAGAAGAAGGACGAGTGACGCGTGGAGGAGGAGTAGCGGACGGCGTGGGACCAGCGGAGGAGAGAGCAGGAAGCCGAGCAGGACCGGAGGAGGAGAGAGCGGGGAGCCGAGCAGGACCTGAGGAGGAGAGAGCGGGAAGCCGAGCAGGACCGGAAGAGGAGAGAGCGGAGAGCCGAGCAGGACTGGAGGAGGAGAGAGAGATTAGCCAAGCAGCGGACGAGGCGAGAGAACACCGGAGCCAGGAGAGCGTTCTGTGCACCACTCACAAACCCGGTTGGCCGAGAGGAGGAGATGCCCCGGGTCCATACGCCGCGGTCCAAGGAACGGGCCGTGGCTACAGGCAAGTGCCTTTGAACTGGGCTTTTTGGTGGGGTGTGTGGGGAGGCGGGAGGTAGGGCACTTGAGCAGCGTGTCTTGTGTTTTTTTAATATTCCTCACAACCCCCCCCCCCCCCCCCCACCCCCCCACATTGACTGGTGAAGGTGGCACTTACTGAAACCGTAAGACGTTTGCTGATCCCGACCCTTGTACCCTCTTATTTTTCCTTCTGAGGCCCAGAGACCCGGGAACCCAAAAACCCAAGACCAAACAGGACCACAGACCGCTTGACCCACACTGCACGAGGAGGAGGACTAGAGACCAGCCTTCCAATCCCCAAAGACCTTGTTGTTTCTTTTCTTTTTCTTTCTTTCGGCTTGCTGCTCAAGCCTCAATAAAATACCTAAACACAAATAGATCCTGTGGTTTTGTATTCTGTGACCCTGGACCCGTACATTTTGGTGCCAGAAGTGGGATCAGATCTGTGGCGACATGTCACAGCCCGTGCCTATCCCGGTTGAGAATGTCATCTCTCAATTGGCAGAAGGCCAAAGGCATCTCCAGATAATATTTGAACAACAGATGCAAACTGCGAAAACAGAGAGGGAGGCCTTGCAGGGTGCCCTGAAAGAACAAGCCACTCTCCTTACGTCAAATCAGCAAATTCAAGATACCGCCATTCTGTGTCTCACAGACGCCATAGCTAATACCCGGATTCACCCTAATGTACCTAGCTCTGTCCTACAGAAGTTCCAAGAAGGTGACGATCCGGACTATTTTTTCACTAACTTTGAGCGAGTCGCCACTTCAACAGCATGGCCCAGAGAAAGATGGAGTCAGTATATTGCTCCCCTGTTATCTGGTGAATTACAGGCTGCCTATCAGGCCACAAACCCCGCAGGTCGAATGATATATGATGAAATAAATAAAGCCATACTTGAAAGACTCGGATGCGATCAGGAATACTATAGGGCCAAGTTCCGAAAGAAAAAATGGAACCCCGGGGACAACCCCCGAGCCCTGTATTACCGGATACAGGATCTAGGCACACGTTGGCTGACCCCTCACGAGTCCACCCTTGATGAACTGACCGCCAAAGTGTACCTAGAACAGTTTCTGGATGCCTTACCACCCACTACCCGCTCCTGGGTCCAATAGCATCCCCATCTCACACCCACTATAGCAGTAGACCTAGCTTGTGCATATCATAGGGCCCCCGAGTTCCGAGCAGGGATTACCCGTACACCTACCTCCCTCCCAACACAGGCCAACCCCAGACCTCCAAGCAGACCCATGCCCCGAGCCCCCTTTCTCCCACGCATCCCCTTTAGGCCTTTATCCCCCGTCCCTGGTCCCAACCTACAAGGGCCCCAGTGCTATCGCTGCTCAGAATGGAGCCATATAGCCTGACAGTGCCCTCATAGAACTCCGTCCAGCCGAGCCAATGGACATAGGATATTCCAAGGGACGTATAGGCAAGGGTCATCACCAGTATAAAAGAGAGGTGTTACTGAACGGAAAAAAACAACAGTCACTACTGGACACAGGTTGTCATGTGTCCGTTATAGATAAATCTTTGGTTTATCCTCAACAACTAGGAGATGACGAGATAGTGCATGTTACCTGTGTCCATGGTGACATTGTAGGGTACCCCGTAGCGGAAGTACTACTGGACGTCTCTAATGATCCCCAGTTGCGCAAAGTAGGTGTGATACCCTCTCTAACGGAAGCCGTCATTATCGGGACGGATCATTCCCGGTTTGACCAATATATAGATGAAACGAAAAATAATTCAGCAACCTGGTGGAGAGACGCACCTTTCAATAAAAGCAAGGTGGAGGGGGTAGTGGGGAAAGATCGGAAAAGTAAGAGCGAAAAGCGAAAAGCCAGAACCCTGTACACCCAAGCAACACGACAATCTCATGTTTTTCCTGTGACCCTTACAGACATGGTGGAAACCTCCCCAAACAGCTTTTGGGTAGCCCAGAGGGACGACAAGACCCTTCGCCACGCCTGGGAACAAGTGCAAGAACAGGAGCCCGACAAGGTAGGACCTTACTTTTATGAGAAACGGGCTTTATTGTACAGAACCACAAAAAGGGGAGACGCCGTCACAACCCAGCTCCTTGTTCCCCTGTCCTTCTGGGACCATGGGTTACAGCTGGCCCACAACCATACCAGGGGGGAGCATTATGGGAAAGAACAGACTCTCACATATTTGTTAGGTAGGTTCTACAGGCCTGGTGTCTTTAAGGATGTGGCAAGATATTGTGCTGCATGTGTGCGGTGTCAATTCTCTAATCCCGCGGGGATAAAAAAGGCCCCGTTGTACCCTCTACCCATAATAGATATAACATTCAAGCGCGTAGATATGCACTTAGTGGGACCACTCACTCCCTCAGCCAGAGGCCACATATATCTGTTAGTGGTTGTGGATTATGCTAGTCGACATCCAGAAGCTTTTCCCCTGAAATCGATGACAACCCCTATGATAGCCAGAGCCATGGTCACCTTATTCACCCTGGTGGGGTTCCCCAAAGAGATTCTCATGGACCAGGGGACCCCATTCATGTCTCGCCTGATGGCCCAGGTGTGCGGGATCCTGGGTATCCGACGGATACGGACCTCCGTGTACCACCCCCGGACAGATGGCCTTGTGGAGCGTTACAATAAAACCATCAAGAATATGCTCCTCAAGGTCATCTCTGACACAGGAAGGGACTGGGACCAACAACCGCCTCTCATAATGTTTGCCATAAGAAAACATGAGCAAAAGTCCACATGTTACTCCCCGTTCGAGGTCCTCTTCGGTAGAAAACCCCAAACTCTACTAGATATGGCCGCAGAGCAGTGGGAAGAGGAAGAAGAGGAGGGGAAACCACTCCAACAATACGCAGCAGATTTAAAGGCCACCATCACCCACTTATGGGGTTTGGTCCATGAACAGTTTCTAGACCGCTCAAGCCTCTCAAAAATGCTATTATGGTCGTGGTTGTCAGGTGAGAATGTTCCAACCCGGAGTCAAGGTACTTCTACTCCTTCCCACCACCGACAACAAGATGTTGTCCAAATGGCAAGGACCCTATGTCGTAGAAAAACAGGTATCCCCGGTCACTTATAGTATACACCAACCCCTACATCCAGGGGGGAAACAAATCTACCACATCAACCACCTAAAGAAGTGGGTGGAACCGCCTGAGACTATGGGAGAGGGACAATCTGCTCTTCTGGTAAACATTCAGAGACCATTAAACATCCCCACAGCTCCCACTACACCGCCACAAACAGAGGAAGCTCCAATAGGCAACATCATCACATCCACACAGCGAGCCCAGTTAAAAGCCACCCTCGGTCACTTTCCTGGTCTTTTTTCTTCTGACCCCGGTTTGACTACGCTGGTACAACACGATATCGTGGTCTTGAACAATACCATCGTCAAACAGAAACCGTACCGCATTCCTGAGGTCAGGAGAGAGTCCGTGGAAAGAGAAGTGTCTGCCATGCTACAGGCTCACATCATAGAGCCCTCTACAAGCAACTGGTGCTCACCCATAGTACTGGTGCCAAAACCGGACGGAAGCCTACGCTTTTGTATTGACTTCCGACAAGTGAACGATGTTCCAAAATTCGACTCCTACCCAATGCCACTGGTCGATGAGATGCTAGGAAGACTGGGAAATGCCACCTACATGACGACCCTTGACCTCACAAAAGGGTATTGGCAGATCCCCCTTTCACCGCAAGCAAAAGAAAAGACGGCCTTTTCAACTCCCTCGGGGCTCTATCACTTTTGCGTGTTTCCCTTTGGGTTGCACGGTGCCCCCGCAACCTTTCAAAGACTCATGGATCGACTCCTACAACCCCATAGGGACTACGCAGCTGCATACATCGACGACATTGTGGTGTTTAGTCCTACTTGGGAAGCCATCTAAAACATCTGTTTCTAGTGTTTAAAGCGATCCAAGAAGCAGGGCTCAAAATCAACCCAAAAAAATCACTGTTGGCCACAGAAACTGTTTAACCAATGGAAACCGACAGCGGAAATGGCATGAACCATCCGCATTATGACTGAGAAGGTACGAGCACATATCACCATGGCAACGCATTTGTGTTTGTAACCAATGGGTATCAACCGCGGAAAGGCCCTTAACCAATACGAGGGCAGAAAAGAACAAGTAGAAGGGACGGAGTTAACTTCCCTTTCCATAATTGTTAAGATTTCTACCAATCGGTCGAAGCGGAATGAGCGCCCAATTAGATTGCGGGAGGCATTTAAACCAGGGGACACGGCGGCAATCATTCTTTTTCGCTTTCGGAATTTCGACCGAACGAGACGCGCTGTCAGGAGAAAGGAGCAGGGAGGCCGACTGAAACAAATAAGTTAAAAGAGGAGGAACGACACTAACCTCACTTAGGAGACATGATCAGTTAGTGATTTGGTTACTCTCTCTTAAGTATAGAAAATAATAGCGCGATGATACAAGATAGAAAAAGAAAATCCGCTTATCAATAAAGATGGGGACATTATATATAATGGAGAATTTTGGTAATGCTTAATTTAAATGACAGAAGCAAAGTTGTCAATAGCTGTGATAAATATAGGTGACACAATAAGAAGAGTTTACTAATGACACCATGCCCTATACATTTTCAGAGAACTACAGAATTACGAGATTATCCCCAGTTGAGTGATCTGTTACCTGCTGATTTTTGATCGCATTAAAAGAGGATTAAGGCAGCAGTGGAGTTCAAGTCTAAGTTATCTGGTAAGGGACATATCGACAGTAAAACTAACCCCACTTAATAATAGAGAGTGAAACACTGAGTGAGTGACTAATTGAATTTTCCAGGTAAAGAACCGTCCAAGTGGTATTGAACACGGTGGCTCCTCCTGGCAGTAAGATCCAGTAAGAACATAGCAGACCAACAGGTAGTAGGTCAACTACACTATATCTTAAATAAATAGATGTAGGATGTTTGATGTATTTATATGTACTAAGGGGAATGCTTGTTTCTCTAGGTCCATAGATATATCCTGAAGCCTGCTTATAAATGCAGATGGCTACTAAATGAACATTGGCCTAAACCCCCAAATCAAAGAGGTATGTAGCGATGGTATTGCCCATCCAATATGAAGTACCAATCTGGTAGAACAATAATAAAAGTATGGCCGATTAAAAAATAAATATCTTTTATTTAAAGCGATCACACCTTGTTAATTGAATACGGCAGGCTGTGTTTCGTCTTCCATCGATATACCCATAGAAACATTCTTGGGATAACCAGCACCCACCAGTGGAGCCATCTTTTACTCCACTTGGAATAAGGTAGGCTGACATTAGATATTTTTGGATAATGTATTGATCAGCATTGGAATAAAAATTCCAAGGGAAAGGCAAACGAATTTGAATTGTTGAACCATGCAGAGAAAGCAAGGAAATACTGAATAACTAAGGGGTAATATGTATATGGTACCATGAAAAGAACAGTGTTTAAGTAAACAATGATGGGCATAATTGTTCGGGAGGACTGTACAAAACTTTTGTGTAAAAAAGCAAATGCAACTGCCAACATATCAAATGTGTTAAAATGAAAAAAAAGAGATAGTGTTGGATAATGTTGTATCAATGTGGTAATGGATGGTAACTCTGTGTCTCTTAACTGTTTAGAATCAGTCCTGAAGAAGGTGTACTAAGAGAAAAAACCGAAACGCCGCGTCGACTTTTGTGATTCTTTCTGTTTTTAATTGTGTTTGTATAAAAAAAGACAAACAATTTTTATATCTTTTCATTATTATGAAGTACATTTGTTCAATTGAACTTGATTTTTTAATTGCTTTTTTAATGTTTATATGAACTATAATTGATTGTGTTAAATGACTGTGTTAATAAATTTGAAACAAGAGTTTTACCAAACATGTGTTGCAACAAGTCTCAGATGATTTGTATAGCCTGAAGCAATTTGTGTATTATTGTACATCTGTCCCCAATTGTTTAAATTGTATCTTTGCCTTTCCCGCCTATCAATCTGGCATGCTGCTTTTAGGTAGATACCCTCAGTAAAAATACTGAACCTGGACATATCCTCTGTTGTCCATTTGTGATTGGGACCTTTTTCTTTTGAGGCCACAGAAACTGTACACTATCTAGGATACAATGTACAGGGAGGACACATCAAACCACAAATAAGCAAGATAGAGGCAGTCAAGGCGATCCCTACCCCCAAGCAAAAAAAGACGTTAGATCCTTTTTAGGGTTCATAGGCTACTACAGACGCTTTATCCCGCACTTTTCCACCCTAGCCAGCCCTCTTACAGACCTCCTAGCCAATGCCCGACCAACGCAGATCAGTACATGGGGGATACAACAAGAAAACAGCTTTCAGGCCCTCAAAGCCGCCATATGTACGGCACCCATCTTACAATGCCCTAACTTCCAAAAGACCTTCGTCCTGCAGACCGACGTGTCCGGAGTAGGCCTGGGAGCGGTTTTACAACAGCTTAACGTGGACGGAGAGTTGGTGCCCATCCTGTACATAAACAGGAAACTGTTCCCTAGGGAGGTCCACTACTCCACCATTGAAAAGGAATGCCTGGCGATCAAGTGGGCGATCGAAGCCTTGCAGTACTACCTCTTGGGCCGTTCCTTTTTTCTGTTAACAGATCATGCCCCCTTGACCTGGCTGGCACGGAACAAGGACACTAACCAACGTATCCTCCAATGGTTTATGTCCCTACAACCTTTCTCTTTTCAGACACTGCATGTCCTGGTTCCAGGCAGATCTGTGCGGACTATTTGTCCCGGCATCCTTGTCCCGATTGGCCACCCTGTCCGTTCTTACGGGGGAAGATATGTGAGGAGGAGCAGGAGCAGGACGGGACCCGTGGTGTAGACCGGAGGTGTACTTCCGCCTTGCCACCACAGGGAGAACCGGAACACGCCAGCGCTCTAGTCTCTGGACGACTGGAGGGGGCGGAGACAGGCATGATGGCGGAAGTGAGGGAGATAAGAGGACTGAAGGAGGAACGGACGGGGTGCAGTGTTGGAGGCAGGAGAGCCGAGCACCTGGAGGGCGGATAGGGGAACCGATGGCGAGAAGAAGGACGAGTGACGCGTGGAGGAGGAGTAGCGGACGGTGAGGTACCAGCGGGACCGGAGGAGGAGAGAGCGGGGAGCCGAGCAGGACCGGAGGAGGAGAGAGCGGAGAGCCGAGCAGGACCGGAGGAGGAGAGAGAGAGAGGAGCCAAGCAGCGGATGAGGCGAGAGAACATCGGAGCCAGGAGAACATTCTGTACACCACTCACAAACCCAGTGGGCCGACAGCAGGAGGAGACGCCCCTGGTCCATACGCCGCGGTTCAAGGAATAGGCCATGGCTACAGGCAAGTGCCTTTGAATGGGGCTTTTTGGTGGGGTGTGTGGGGAGGCGGGAGGTAGGGCACTTGAGCAGCGTGTCTTGTGTTTTTTTTAATATTCCTCACAAAACCCACCCCCTCCCCACATTGACTGGTGAAGGTGGCACTTACTGAAACCTTAAGACGTTTGCTGATCCCGACCCTTGTACCCTTGTGTTTTCCCTTCTGAGGCCCAGAGACCCGGGAACTCAAAAACCCAAGACCAAACAGGACCTCAGACCGCTTGACCCACACTGCACGACGAGGAGGACTAGAGACCAGCCTTCCAATCCCCAAAGACATGGTTGTTTCTTTTCATTTTCTTTCTTTCGGCTTGCTGCTCAAGCCTCAATAAAATACCTAAACACAAATAGATCCCGTGGTTTTGTATTCTGTGACCCTGGACCCGTACAGAGGCGTCCAGAATGGAGTTCTCTTCTATGAAGGCGGTCAGCTGTGCGTTTACAAGTTTCTCGGTCATGTTGGCCACAAATGGGAGGAGAGAGATGGGGCGGTAGTTTTTCAGGTCCGTTGGGTTGGCCGATGGTTTTTTGAGGAGGGGTTTTACCTCCGCCCGTTTCCAGTCATCTGGGCAGATGCCTGATCTGAGGGAGACGTTGATGGTGCATCCTGTGCACAGAAGAAGTTGTGTTTCTCCTTGTGTTTGCACCTCATGACCTTCCTCAAAGTCTGGTAGTGGTGCAACATTTGCTCTCCTACTAGTTGGAGTTTGAGCTATGGGAGTAGGAGTAGCAATTTGTGCTGTCCTCAATTTCCACTTACACGTATCAACTGCTTTATCCACATCAATGGTTTCAGAAATGTCCTGGGTGTGATATGTAGAAATATATGTTGATAGTTATTGTAAATAAATGGTTACTAAGTTTGTGTAATATTGTTGATAATGTACTTTGTGTTTTTGACATGAAGATGATATGTATGTGTAGTTCATACATCGACATACAGTTCACCATATAACTAGTTGTACTACAACTCTCATTATGCATTACCAAATTACAGCAAACAACTAAATGGAGTATTTGTAGCAAAGATGTTGCACTTGAAGACTAACAGAAATTATGTTATGGAAACATTTATACAAGAAAATAATTTACCTTGACTGGAGCTTGAAGGTTTGGAGGTGTCAATGTCTGACACTTCCACTGCACTTTTAGGTTCAAGTGATTCCATTGGAGTGGGAGTAGGATGTTTGGAGGGATCACCACCTGTGCCACAAGCCTCAAACATCCTGCTGGTCACCTTCTCTTTAGTACGGGATCTTAGGTCATACCAGTGTTTTCTTATTTTAGGTATGGCCCTCTGGGTGACAGCAAGAGAGTTCACTTTTTCCAGGCTGCTGTTCCAAATTTTGGTTTTCTGGGTCACTTGTACAGAAAAAGATGGTTTGCCAAACCGCTGGTTCATGTGTGCCACACGCTCCTCAGTCTTAAGCTCCAGGTGCTTATCTGAAAATTTGACTTTGCGCTTTGTGCTGCCAAGGTCCTCATTCTTAGACATGGTGTTGTAGGGAAAAGTAAATGACACTGCCAGTAGTCACACAGGTACACACCTTCCTTCCATCACCTTCCTAGGCTTCTGAGTTGTGGCCACTCTGTATTTCCAAACTTCCTGGATCTTACATCATTATTGTGCATCCAAAATGCTACTTTCCCTAATTACAATTTCCTTTTTAGAAATCGAATCAATGTGATTTCCAAATAGGAAATTTCCTAATTGTGATTGTGAATTTGACAAAATCGCTAATAGAGGAATACTCTCCTTCGTACATCTCATAATGCAGTTTCCAAATAGCGATTTCTATTAAATCGCTATTTGGAAACTGCTAACCTGAACTTTTGTACATATGACCCATGGATACTTGTTCAAGTAGGGTCTTCTGATTTACATCAAAACTGTGCACAGTGACCGGAGGGATACCTCAATGACATGGATCACTCCTAACTTCACTCTCTGTGGACGTTCATGCCAGAAACATGCTGACTTCTTCTGCATGATTTCTCCTCCTGCAGGGCCAGGCAGATTATTTCCCTCTCTCAACAGGGAGGCAGGCTTCTAAGCACCCCAGGTAGACCCTCCGCTTCTCCAGCAGTAAGTCCAGATTTCACGTGATGTCCCCTCACTTCTGGGAGACTGGTAGTTAGGCAGACATCAGCCTTGGTTGCACAGCAGATCTTCGAGTAATCTGATGAGCGCCCATTTCCTTGGTCAGAAAGCACTTGGTACTGCAACCAAGTGCGGTAGAATTGATCCCACTTGTGTACACATTTTCTAGATGGAATGTGGAGTCACTGTCTTAGGTTTATGAAATGGTATGGGTTGGTCTCTGGTTGCTCTGCAGAGGTAGTTTTTGTGCAAAGTGTTGGCTCCGATTATGAGGAGAAATGGGTCGGGGTCCAGGCAGGAGTATCAAAAACATGGGCAGGTTCTTTAAAGTCTCTACTAAAGTATTCCATTAAACAATCTTACTGCTTGGTGAAGGCTTTTTCCTCGTATCAGGCTAGTTTTACCATTCTCAGGATCCACCATAACCTCTCGATCCATTTATGCTCGGAGGGTGGCACCTCTTGTTCCCATAGTCCCAAGAGAGTGTGCTTGGCTGCGAGGAGATGGTGGGAAAGCAGACTGCAGGTGCCATGGAGCGGGTAAATATCTGGGGTTGGGTGTCCCAATAAGGTCACCTCGGGACATCTAGTCAGGTCTATTACTAAACACAGCCCTTTCGGTTATCATGGCCTCATCCATGTCTCTGCCCCACGCTGCAAGAGAAGGCACCTCCATCCCACCCCACTTTTGTGCTATATTTCTCTTAGCTATCACAATTCCTAACGTAACCCAACTTTGCCCATGTCGTGTGAGATCATTTGGCTCCCATATATTTAACAAGCATCTGCTTGGTTCTGGTAGGAGCGACACCCCCTGTGATTGTGACCTAGTGCGCAACACTTGTGTCCAGTAGGCTGCTATTCTGGGACATTCCCATATAGTATGAAAAAAGGTCTCCACGGAGACAAAAGGGGTGTTCTATTCTTCCCATCTTGTGCAGAACAAGTCTGGTGTAGTATGATCGGTGCAAGATTCGGAGTTGTACAAGCCGAAGGCGTGAGTGTATGCCCACCTCCTTCGGGGACGCCAACGCTTCTTGCCATTCTGAGTCGTCCATATCTCCTCCTATGTCTTGCGACCATTTAGTTCTCAGGAGTCCTGTTGGGTCGGGCAGGTTATTCACTAATTTGCGGTAAGTAAACGAGGTAGCCCTCTTCTGCATGTGATCAATTAGTAACCTATCCTCCATAGGGGACGCCTTCGGGACTTTAGACCCAGGCGGTAGTGCCGTCATCAGGGCATGTCTAATTTGTGTACATCTATATACTTCAGATGGCGCCAATTTGTAGAGGTGTTGAAGACGCTCAAATGACACTATTTCACCTCCCGGCCACAAATCACCCACTGTTGATATTCCTATGTCATCCCATTGATCGAAGCCCTTGCTGTTTCGAAGTCTTCCTAGTTTTTTAGTGTCCCATAGCGGAGTAAGCTAGGTTACCACCCCCCCGCCATCCCAGTTTTGCCTGAGCGGTTTGCCATAACACCAGAGTATGGCGCAGTGGGCCAAACATTGTTAATGCCAATTTCTTGTCATATAGGGGAGAAAGCATACCCCTTGTGCCAAGCTGCGTTCTATCTGCCTTGAATGCCGGATCTGATTGTGGGACATGTAGCCATTGGTTAATCACCTTTAGCATTGCCACCCAGTAGTAGAGCTGCACATTAGGGTGTGCTATTCCCCCATCATACCATCCTCTCACCATTTTGGCTTGTGCAATATGTGCTGGCCTATTACCCCATAAGAGGCTAGACACCTGCGCCAAAATGGCCTTGAAATAAGTTGGCTGCACTTGGTATGGCGTATTCTCTAAGACATATAAGAAGCGAGGCAGGGCCATCATTTTAAAAAGTGCTGCCTTTCCTAATAACGTTAGTGGCAGTGTTTCCCAGTGACTCACATCTCGCCTAAGACGCTCCAGTGGTGGCTGCAGGTTTTTGTTAAAAAATTCTCCGGAGTTGGCAGTTGCATAGATACCCGAATATTTAAATGTATTTCCCGCTATCTTAAGCGGGCAATTATCTGGAAGGCGTGGCGGAGGGCCAGGCAGCACGTAAAGTATCGACTTGGTCCAGTTAATGGTATAACCTGAAGCCGCACCATAAGCCGTGCAGACGTCCAGGAGGGTCAGTATGGAGCGCCCCGGTACGCCCAAATATAACAGTATATCATCGGCATAGAGGGACACTCGGTCCTCCCAATTGTCTGTCCATTTGAGGCCTCGTATCGTTAGTTCCCATCGTATCCATGTCGCCAAAGGTTCCAATACCAGCGCGAAAAGTAATGGCGACAGTGGGCAGCCCTGGCGCGTGCCCCTCGCTAGGACTACCATCATTTTAATTGACTTTGGTGTTTTACTTTACCCTAGTATGAATGTACGGCGTCCTGGATATGCCTGGTTTCTCTTAAAGATTTCTTCTCATAGTTTTGAAGTGGAAGCTGTCACAGTAGAACAGCCTTGCCAAGAACAGAACGTGTGGGATGTGCATTTGAAAGCATGAGAGAGAGAGAGGTGTGGAATGTACTTTTTGGTCTCCAAGTGCAGTGTTATGAGCAGTGGTGCACAAATGTGCACTGTTTTGTACATTGGGAGATGAAACATGTGCAGTGGTGCACAAATGGGCATTGTGTTGTACATTGAGAGATGAAGTATGTGATGCTATAGGCAGTGGTGCACAAATGTGCATTGTGTTGTACATTGGGAAGTATTATGAAGCTCTTACTATTGGCTTTGACATGGCCTCATGTCATCCAGAATTCTGAGTCTGCCTTGCTTGAGGTTTTCTGCGCACACAGACAGGCTCCCAGAGTGCTTGCAAGTTGCTTTGGTTAATCACGGTCAAGGTTTGTTTTGTGAGAGATTGTTTAATGTACCCTGGAAGACTTTCGTAAACTTCGTTATGATAAAGGTAGGAACATACGAGAATATAGAGGGAACGTGGGAACTCCTTCTGCTGTGGAATGCTTGCCTGGGAACTGGCCAGTTGCAGCAAGTTTCCTTGGAGCAGAGTGGAAGACTCTAAAATCTTCTAGTGTGTTTTGAGACTATAAGATGAGGGTTGTTGACAGCCAGCTTGGGAGTTCAGTTGTAGAGTAGACGTACTGCCACAAGAATCTGGATTTAAGTCCTGATCGTGAGTCCATTGCCTGGCTGTTGCGGGCTCCTCCAGCTTGAGTTGGCAAGGATATTGAGTGAACGATCAGGGGAGGTGATTTGTTTCTGACTAGTGCCATTGTGATGCGTGGTTTCAGTGGCTTTGGTCATTTGAGGTGTTTTCTTTGTGATGTTTGAGTGACTCAGAGTGCACATCCAAAGTATGACTCAGAGTGCACATCCAAAGTAATCATTTGATGTATTTAGTGCATATATATATTTCTGATCTCTTGCAGGACGTCAAATATATTTTCTTGAGTTTTAGCTCATATTATTTGCTGCTTGTATTTCAAATTATTATCCATGCATTCAACAGTTGCATTAACCAAGTGTGCTACTCTTGCTTGCATATAATATATATATATATATATATATATATATATATATATATATCTATATACATTTGAATGTTATTCATTTGACATATGGAAAAGCCTTTCTGTTAGAGAGCATTGCATAAATAAAACCCCAAGCCTTATTCTAAAAAGAGACGTCTTTCCATTTTGTAAAGTGAAACCCCTTTCTAGGTGTTCTGTTTTATGTCTCCTGCTTCCCCGTGTTTGAGCCACCATGTGGGATTGGTTTTTGTAGAAATCTGTATTATCTGAAAGGCGAAGCAAGACAACCCCACACTCCTGGCATGGGAGTCCTTCACAGAGAAGATACACTGGGTTTACGTAAATACCCCTTAGCTAACCGCTGGGATACCATACTAGCAGACTTCCAAACAGCCGCTCTACCACCAGATAAGTCATAGTGACTTCCCCACCTAAAGTTTACATGCCTCAGTGACCATGCTGTTGCATGCATCTGCTTTACACAACATGCTCCCTTGACTGAGCCACTGCGTTCCCATGAACCTCCACTCTGACCGTCATACTACGCAAATAGTGTGGGACAAATAGTCATTGAAAATACAGGCTGGGCGTGGCTTAGTTCAAAGTTCACAATTTACTAGATTTAATATTTTGATTCTATTTTAACATGACTGAATCCGCATCATGGAAACGGCCAAACGATACATGCTGCAAGACGGATCCATAGGGTGATGTCACGTGCATAACCTTTATTGTGCATCTGCATAGCACTTCACGAGGCTTATTATTCACAGACACACAGTTGATGATTAAGTTACTTACCTTCAGTGTCGCTTTATCTGGTAGAGACAATATCTAGCTGCAGATTCCTGACCTTTGAATTTCCCCAGGGGTCAGACTAGATCAGGAAGAGATTTTGTGAGCAGTACCCCTGTGCGCTGGTAAGTGGCATCATAGGTCGGTTCCGCGTGGCATCGCAGCATTGTCTGCGCTGGAACTGAAGTACGCATCACTTATATAGGCGCCACATTGGGATGCGGACGCCAGTTACTTTTCACAACTTTCCACACCAGAAGCGCGGAGCCATGAAGTGCACGGACACTGGTGTGTCCAAAATAGGGCCCTAACGGGATCAGGTCTGACCCTAGAGAGCTGTCTGCGGAGCGCGTAGGATGGGTGGGACAGTAAGCAATCTGCAGCTAGTTATTGTCTGTACTAAATAAGGTGTTACTGAAGGTAAGTAACTTGGCCACCTGTTAGAGACTTCTAGCTGCAGATTCCTTACCATTGAATAGATACCCAAGCAATACCATCCCCGGTGGAGGGTTTGTAGGGAAATTTAAACCAAACCGAACGGGGGAAGAACAAAGGTTACTAACCTGTAAACTGTGGTTCTCCAATATTGGTGTCTTTCATAGATTCAAATGCTTGAATAATTCCCCGTCGTCGAATATGAAAGCATTGAGGGAGAGCTCACTTTAGTAACATATCCAAGTCATTATAACAGTCCACATTCCAGCCAATCAGGCTGTAGCACCCTCTAGAACCTTCTCCTCAGAAGCTCAAGCCCTCAGATGTTCGTAGCACAAGAGCGACCAAGAGTGCATGAGGAGAAGAGAGCCTCTGAGGGGAGGAAGGGTGGGTTGCATGTGAATCTATGAAAGACACCAATACTGGAGAACCACAGTTTACAGGTAAGTAACTTTTGTTCTTCTCCAGTATTAGGGTGTCTTTCATAGATTCACATGCTTGAATAAGAATAGAAAGCAGTAAGCCAAAATAATAGAGTCATAAAAGGCAATAAAGAAAAAATGCAATCATATAAAAACACATATTAACATTGCATATTTGCACAAGAAAACCTTTTATGACAGGAGGCGGGAAGCAACAGAGGCTCACCTTCATTTGAAGAGATTTCGTAGCACCGCTTGACCCACAGCAGTGTCCGCAGCGTTAGCTGTCTCCAGACAGTAGTGCCTCATGAACGTGTGCCTGCTGGACCACGTTGCCGCCCTGCAGATCTGATGTAGAGGCACCCCAGCAAACAGGGCGGTAGAGGATGCAACTGCTCTCGTCGAGTGTGCTCGCACCGGAGCAGAAAGAGGCTTGCCAGCTCGTTGATGGCAGAAGGAGATGGCAGAAGAAATCCAACAAGTGATGGTCTGTTTAGTGACCAGATGTCCCTTGCGCATCCGCCCATAGGCCACAAAGAGTTGGTCGGACCTTCGAAAGACAGCAGTGCGTTGGATGTAGAATTTGAGGCATCGCTTCTGGTCAAGGGAATGAAGACTACGCTTGTAGTGTAGTTCCTATCTTCCCAATAGGCTCTGCGCATTGGAATAGTACCTACAGCAGTAAAGGCCTAGGCCAGACGTTAACTAGGTCTACTACTGTCGATACTAGACTTAATTTTTGGGTTTGCCAGCTAAGCTCAGAGTTCGCTAGAAACTTTCTCGAATGTTCAAGGAAGGATTAACTTCCCTGATTAGACAAGAAGGGATTTAGTTTCTGACAACCATAGAACATGACAACTTTGCTCTCCCCTAATCAAGAGTCAATCTCGAGAGTCGTGTGAGCACAAGGCAATTATTTTACTCAGTCAGTACGTGCATTCTTAGTCTCATCAGAATGTAGAGAAAAGGAAGAGACGGGCGTGTTCAATAAAAAGGTGTTATTTATTGATCAGTCTCTTTTCTCATACATGAGAAATGGATCGATATTATTGCAATACTTATAGTTAAGTAAAGTGCATACATTAAAAGCAATAGTATAAAATAATACTGTAAAAACATTGATATGGTTTCTGAGCCATATGATGTTTAAAATGATTAAAATATATTTACATACACATATACATTTGACTAAACGTACTCAACTGGTGTTTCTAAATACGCCTACCCCGTGTACCTGACCTAAGTCTAATGCGTGGGCGGGAATAGAAAGTTACAGTTTAAGTTAAGTTTGTTTTTGCCAAGTGAATAACTAAAGAATTCTCTGTGAGGGGTTATTCAGTTCTGTACCTGGAATTTAGGATGAATGAGGAATGGTATCTCTTTCTCTGCTCTCGATATTCCAGGCTGCCTGCGAGGGCTGCCCGAAAGCGCCGGTGCTGGGTCTCTCGGCTTGAGATAGCAGCGCGTCTCTCAGCGCGTCAGGAAGGCGGGGCTGCGCCAGCGGGGTCTGCTTCTGCTCTCGGCTTCGGCAAGTATGGCTGCTCCGTCTTGTCACCACGCGTGTGTTTGCATAGGGCAAGGTCGGCAATATTTATACCTTAAAGGTGCCGAGATTGACGTAAGGATGGACATAGGTACGTCAATAAAGATGTCATACGACTTGCTCGTTAGCACATTCTTTTGCAAAAGTTCTCTGTGAAATCAAAACAATGGCCGCACGGATTATCCAGGTTGTCATAGGTTTGATTTGTTATGAGAACGTCGTATGCCTTATCAGGGGCTGGAGGAATGTCGCTTGTCTAATTAGATCTCAAGCGTTATGACCTAATCAGATAACACGTTCCTGTGCCGTAGTGTAACTGCGTCAGATAACGGTATCTGCATCATGGGGGTTTTCTTGCCTCATGGGCTGACTGTTAGTTAACTTGATAGTTAGTTTAACCAGAATAGGGTCAGGAATAGGGGGACTGATTCAGAACCTATAGAAATACACGACACCCACTCCACGCTAACTATGGTCATATCTACTAATCTATGCATAGTATAACATAGTACAACATACTATAGAGTATAGTGTATACCTTACCACCCCAAAATACATAAATGCATTTCGAAATTTTCAAATATACTGAAAAATTGCAGTCATATATATTGTATGCACTTAAGCTATGAATTAAATGCAAAAGTAAACACGCATTTTTATGCATTATTGCTTATCGGTATATGAGAAATACACATGAAATGGCTCTTAATATGGCTATACAGAAAGGAAGTCCGAGACCATTTCATCACATAATAAAATATTTGTGAACATACCAGCGGGCAGCTAAAGTCTATATAAAGTATCTAAAAATAGAAATCTTAGTTCTCTAGGAATAGTTTCTTACTTTAAGCAGAAGATCAGTGTCCCGAGAAAAAATATGTAGAAAAATATTTTAAGGGGCATGCTGAAAAAATTGCTGTCCGTGAACTGGATTGTAATTGTTCATGTGACTTTATTTTTAAAGTTGAAGGCCGAATTCAGGGAACGCCGTGTGCGAGTTTACTCAAAAGTCTCTATTTCTGTTCTGGAGAGAACATCATATCATTCAGGCTTTCGAAAAAACTGTCAACAGCTTCATGGGAAAGTTCCACTAAGTCGGAAATAGGGGTAACCATGCATTCGTGCGCATGATTGTCTCCATTGACATTCTGATTCGCATTGCTGACAGAAGGTCGTACCTGTTCGATGTTGCTTTCATCTTGAACTTCACTACTCTTCAATCGTAGTGGTGAAGATTCCAGGAATGCCGTCATCAGGATTGGCAGCCTTTGAGGGCAGCACAAAGCGTGAACCTTGGTAGGAACCAACAGTGTATCTGCATCCACTGGCGCATCCGATTGTAGCGTCAGACAGGTGTCTAACACGCATTCTTCTCCGCATAGCAGACACCTTAGTACAGGTAAAACACACCTTTGCCACATTGGTCGAAATGATAGAAACCAAGTCATGTTCAGGTCTCTAAGCCGGGAGAGTCCCAGGATTTTTGATATCCGGTCCCGGTATCCAATGGCTAGGATCGAATCTTCCATTGTCGCGAGAGTTTGATCTGTGACATGGGTTGCCATAACGAAAAATAAGGACTAGGAATAGGATTCCTGCAATTAGTCCCAGGATCAGGGGAAGTCCGCCAAAAATCGAATGGACGAAATCTGGAAAAATACCCAGTATGGCTTTGAATGGTGTTAATGCCATCGAAAATACTGTCTTAAATACCTTTGAGACCCCAGTGGTATCAGAAATATTTAAGATTTCGCTCAGGATTTCCGCGAAATGTACGGGGGAATTAGTTGATAATGTATGTATCTCTGCAGTCGTCCTTGCGACTTGTAGATCATATGTTTCTTTTGATGACGTGAGCCTTGTAGGCGTCTGAAGAAGCACTGTTTTCATTCTGCTTAAAGTGTCTATTCGAATAGAAGTAATTTTCAAACTGGGCCATGCCCTTGCCTCCCTGTCTGGGAAGGAGCTGGGGAATAAAGAACGTCCACAGCACTTGACCTTCGCCGTTGTAGTTACTAGATAAGGAGTCCCGGGCATAAGACTGCAACATCTGCGGTCTACAATAAGAATGTAACTCCCATTATAGAGTCTTTGAAAGAATGGTTCTATTTCAGTTGCAGGTGCGCCTTGCTGGTGACATGAAAGGTTGTATGAATTCCCTTCACAGGCTCCATGCAAACTAATTCCGTTACACAGAAGCGTGCCGCTTAGTGACATAGCACAATTGTTGCCACTAAGAAACACTTTCTGTCCTTTATTACTGACACATGCATGTGAATAGGGCAGGTTCCATGTTGTTTTAAGGTACCCCTTTCCCAATTTCTCGTACATGCCAGCCTGTATATATTTTTGGCAGTATTGAAACCTGAAGGTTGAGATTGGAATATTTATGATTCCGTGGATTATCCATTCACTGACAGGTCGTTCTGACATTGTCATTGGTAATCTTTCTAGTTTTTCAATGCTCAAGATTGTATAATCAGCACCCTTTTGCGCCATACCGATTTGTCTATCAGTAAGGTTAAAGATTTGGAATAGTGACGTTGTGTTGATTAAACGCCAAGGCACATAGCCTGAACGCAGATTTTGTAACGTCCAGCCAAGCTGTACAATGGAACGCAATTGTGACTGACCATGTTGTAATAACAGTAAGTCTTGCGATAATATATCGATTGCTGAAGACACAATGCTGTCCAATGAAAAAATTCTGGAGGACAGAGTCATTAACCCATTGTCCACTACAGAAAGTGATTTTTCCAAATTAATACGGTCAATTTCCCGTATTCTTTCTGCTGTCTCAATTTGAGTAACCTTCCAGGCCTCATTGTATGCTGCATATACAGAGGCTGCTATGAAACGCTTTTGACGCTGTTTGCGTGGTCCCAGTATGAAATCACGCAAGTCAGCACCATCAGTAAGTAAAGTTAGGTGTTGCTTAATTTCAGGCAGTGTGGAAGTCTGTAGCCATTGAAGGCATAATTTGCCCACACTGTAGGTTGTTATTATCCCTGGGTGATGTCTTTGGGGATATCTAGGGTCTGGCCTGGTCATTTTGAAACCCTGTGTTTTATTCAGGAATCTATCTTGACAGTTATTTGTATCTGTGGGCCAGATCAACCATTGTTTCCAATCAGGATGTGTTCTGTTTTGGTTTAATATATGGTTTACGTCTATCTCTTCATCTGTATCAGAGCTATTGCTAAACATTGTTGGCTTTGGAATAGACGGTTTAATTAAATCTTTGATTTTGGCTAAGCCAAGACAGGTGGTTTGTTGAACAGTGTCATTTAAAAATATCATTTGTTCTGGGATCATGCAGGCTCTAAACAAAGCTTCTAAACCCTGTACTTGCCATTCTTTTGTACCCCAAACACTTTTCAAATCAACATTTTTGTCCCAATAATCAAATCCAAAAGTATTCATTTTTTCAAAGAACGAATCTGAATATATCAATTTTGTGTTGGTTATCATGGTTTTCATCCCTGTCTTGTTTGACAATTTAAAATAAAATGTTTCAGCATTACTTGTGTTAAAACCTGAAAAATATGAATATTTGTCATAAACAGTTCTAGAGCTCCCTTTTGGAGGTGTAGCACAATGTTCCCATTGATTATAATTTAAAACATTTCTAGGTTGTGCCGATTTATGCAAAAAATGGTTACCATAATGGTTATAGCAATACATACTATCATAATTTGTAGAACCTTGCAAATAATCATGTTTTGTAAATTTAGCAGACATTACTAAATCAGACATCATATTGTTAATGCTTTCGAAGTCCCAATCATCAGCAAATGAGTTTGGTTTTGCAAAATCACTCAAAGAGATCTTGATTTGGTGTGGATATTTCAGGATTTCGACCGGACCATAAATTTCATAGTCAGTGTTGTCCCAGGCTACCCCACCAGGTATCGGATTGGCTGTGAAGTTGGCTGAAGAAAGTTCTGGAGAAAGTTCTCTTTTCTCGACGTGTGAAGATGTGTGTGGTTTGAGGACCAAGTTGATGTTCTGACTTGCTGTGTCCATTTTAGCATATTTTCCCTCAATGAAGCGTCCCAAAGTAAATACCATGAGGAGCCAAAGTATGAGGATAAATGCACCAAAACCCACCCAAAATTCAATCCATGGAGAAATCAGATATGTTTCTTTCAGTTGTTTCAAAAGTTCCTTCGCTTTGTCTTTAAAGGATTTTGATGATGGCTGTGTCTTTGATTCACTGAAGCCGTCAGAGGAATCATCGAAGTTGATGAAGTAACCAAATGCAGTTCTGTCAATTGTTCCAATTGGTTCAGGATTTTTGTTTTTTGCATTTTCACTTGGTACTTCAGTATAGATTGGTGTGTCTCTGCTAAATGTCTTTATTTGGGTTTTCAGAGGTCTGAGTTCTATTGCATTGTTGCATAGTCTTTCTTGTTCTTCTGCAGGCGTTTCGAATGTGATGAGCCTCTTTGTTAGGACCTCTGTACTGGTAGCAAACCTTGGTGTTCTGCTACTTATTGCTATGTTTTGACAAAAGAATCCATTGGAGATGTCCAAGGTTGTTTTGTATTTTTTGCGCACTATGTTATTCATTAGTGCAGCACTGTGTGAGTTTTGCACTGCAAAGGTTTTGCAACATGTGTTAAGGTGTCGGTAATCCAAAACTAGACGGTACGAATTGTCTGGTTTGGAGACCGGAAACAAAGGATTGTTCATTTGTGAGGTGCAAGTTTCAATCACCCCCTGGTATTCTAGCTGATCTAGTATTTCATTTACCTGTTTTTTAGCTTCTTGCTTAATTGGGTACTGCCTTTGTGCAGTAGGTTGTGATTTTAACTGGATTTTGTGAGGAGGAGAATCCTCATCCCATCCTACATGATTTTTATATAAAGCAGGTGCTAAGGCCACTGCCCACTTTCTAGCAAGTGTGTATTTTTTATGAATCGGTATTTGATTCGAGAAGGCAGGCATAATTACTTCTTCGCCATGAGGGCACTCCCTGACAAACTCTGGTGGCCAGTCTTTTTCAGCTAGAAGGATGTCATAGCCTTTGGAGAGGTTATCCCAAAATAGTCCCCTTATTTTCCTAGTCTTATCTCCCTCTGTACGTAATGTTATCTCGTATATTTTGTGGGGCTTGCTAACTCTGGTGTCTGCAGTTTCCACTTGAAGGTATTCATTCGTGTCCACTGTCTCCAGATGATTCATAAGGACTTTGCGAGCTATGCTCACCTCTGCTGCGCTGTCTAGCATTGTCTGAGCCCACTCTCCGTTTTTCAGTTGTGTCCTCAGTATTCTCGGCATTGTTAACTACCTTGATACTGGCTACCTTCTTTTTTGGAAATTGTAATTTCTTTTTTAGCTGAGCAGATTCCTTGTCTTTGGACTTGGCGTGCTCTTCTGATCGTCCTCTTCTTTCCGATTTCTGCGAGGAATTCTGAAAAGATTGAGAGGGACGTGTATCAATGTCTTGATATCTATCAGGTTTTTTAATATTATCCCTATTTCTAAGGTTATATCTATTCCCAGAGGGGTCACTCTGCGGTGACCTCTGTCTTTGGTTTGGAGATTTCTCTCTTCGCCTCGGAGACCTTCCTCTGGACTGGAATTTCTTTTCTTTAGGATTGGTTTGTTTGTTTCCATCCCAGTTCTTTTTTGGTGAATTATTATTATTAAAAAATATTTTTTCTGGACTTGTAGTCAGTTGCGGTTTTACTGGTATTCCACCTAGACTATCTCTGCCTAGTTCTTCATAGGATTTTTCTATGATTTTTCTATGATTCTGGCAATTTCAGCTGGTTGGTCTGCTATATCTGTCTCTTTTAACCTCTGGCGGATCGCCACGTTTGCTGCTTCACCTTTTATGTTGGCTAGTAATATAGCCGAGACCTGCTTGAAGTCTTTTAGTAATTTCATACCAAGAGTTAAAGCAGGTTCTGGAATGTATTCATCTTGAATTTGTTTTAGCACATCTGGTATTACCGAAATGGATGGAACACCGTGCGTTTTTGTGTAGATGGAAGCAAAGACTGTACCCCAAGTGTCACAGTCCTCAATGTGTGGTGCGATTCCCATTGGGAGACATATAGTCAGAATCCTGTGTTTTTCCAGCGGGGTGGTGTCAGGAAACACCGCCTCTATTTGGGTGATTTTCTGTGCCAACCAGAATGGTATTTGTTCCCGTTTAGCTGGAACTTTACCTAGGCAGGATTGGATGTTCTGTGGTGTAATTTTATTTGTGTTCCCCTGGTGAGGGGTCAGCTGTGGAAGTTTAATCGCTGGCTGAATTGTTGAAGTCCGCATTACATACTGAACTAATTGTCTATGAATTTTTAGTAGTTGTTTTAGCTGTATTAACAGCTCTGCTGCAGGCATTCTTTCGATGTCTGGATGTGGTGTGTATCCGGCTAAGACCGGCCACGTTGCTCCTGGTCTTCCTAAAGGACCGAGCCTTGTAATGTGATTGTTATGTTTTAGGGCGCCATCAAATAAGAGCAAATGCTCTTAGAATTTGAGTGGTACTTCCACCTCCTCGAAAGGAGTGTACGTTTCAGGAGGTTCCTCTACTTTGTAATAGTGGAAGTACTTTGTTACAGCATTTGCTGCTGGAAAATGTATCCATGAATAGTATACCTCTGTCTGCCGATATTCGTGTGCCTCAATTACGAATATGACTGTGCCACCTCTAGGTGTCAGTCCATTTTCTATAAGTTTTAAGGTTATAGATCTCCTTTTAATGACCGGAATGAGTGTTATATTCGGGTCTGCTGCTTGCATGGTAGCATCAGCATCTGCGAGTTCAGTAGCTAATCTAACTGCCTCTCTTTCTTCATCACTGTCTCCCATTTTACAGACAGGATGGTATTATGTCTATTTGCAGATCATTGTTTTTGCCAAGTGAATAACTAAAGAATTCTCTGTGAGGGGTTATTCAGTTCTGTACCTGGAATTTAGGATGAATGAGGAATGGTATCTCTTTCTCTGCTCTCGATATTCCAGGCTGCCTGCGAGGGCTGCCCGAAAGCGCCGGTGCTGGGTCTCTCGGCTTGAGATAGCAGCGCGTCTCTCAGCGCGTCAGGAAGGCGGGGCTGCGCCAGCGGGGTCTGCTTCTGCTCTCGGCTTCGGCAAGTATGGCTGCTCCGTCTTGTCACCACGCGTGTGTTTGCATAGGGCAAGGTCGGCAATATTTATACCTTAAAGGTGCCGAGATTGACGTAAGGATGGACATAGGTACGTCAATAAAGATGTCATACGACTTGCTCGTTAGCACATTCTTTTGCAAAAGTTCTCTGTGAAATCAAAACAATGGCCGCACGGATTATCCAGGTTGTCATAGGTTTGATTTGTTATGAGAACGTCGTATGCCTTATCAGGGGCTGGAGGAATGTCGCTTGTCTAATTAGATCTCAAGCGTTATGACCTAATCAGATAACACGTTCCTGTGCCGTAGTGTGACTGCGTCAGATAACGGTATCTGCATCATGGGGGTTTTCTTGCCTCATGGGCTGACTGTTAGTTAACTTGATAGTTAGTTTAACCAGAATAGGGTCAGGAATAGGGGGACTGATTCAGAACCTATAGAAATACACGACACGCTCAGCGGGAGACTGAGGGTTAGTGAAAAAAGGCTTGAGAATGACAGGTTCGTTAAGGTGCAAGTCAGATGGAACCTTTGGTATAAACTTAGGGTTTGTACTAACTACAACAGTGTCCTTTGAGAATTGAAGAAAAGGAGGCTGAATGGTGAAAGCTTGGATGTCGCTCACTCGCCTGGAGGATGTAAGTGCGAGGAGGAGGGAAACTTTCCAAGTAAGGAATTTCAAATCCGCTGAGTGGATTGGTTCGAATGGAGGCTTGAGAAGATGGGCTAAGACAAGATTCAGACGCCAAGCAGGTGGAGGATGCCGGATAGGTGGAAACATCCAGAACAGACCTTTAAAGAACTGGCGAATGATCCTAGAGGAGTACAGAGATGTGGAACCATCATGGCGAAAGCGGGAAAGTGTGGCCAGGAAAACTTTGAGAGTGGAATGTGAAAGTCCTGACTTTGCCAAAAGGAGGAAGAAAGGCAGTATTTGCTATGGGGTGGCGAGCATAGGATCAATGTTTTCCGAGTGGCTCCAAACACAAAACCGTTTCCATTTCAATTTATAGGTTCATATGGTTGAAGGAACACCTGCATGAGCAAGCACCTCTCTACAGTCAGGAGCAATATTTAGATTGGCGAACTCATGGTGCTCAGGTTCCAAGCGTGAAGCTGGAGAGATGCCGGGTCGGGTCTGGATGGCAGATCAGTCCGTGGTTCATGGTGAGAAGGTGAGGCAGGGGGCGAAGAGGGATCGGATCGCACTGGGAAAGAAGAAGAAGAAGATCCGTGAACCATGGACGACGCGGCCACCTGGGCGCAATCAACAGGATGCGACATGGTTGTGCTCTCATTCTGTGTAGGAGACGAGGAACAAGAGGGATCGGCGGAAAAGCGTATGCGAATTCTTTCAACCAGTATATCGAAAATGCATTCCCGCTCGATCCTCTGTGGGGATGCCAACTTGCGTAGCGTAGGCATTTGCGATTGAGTGGTGTCGCAAATAGATCCAGGTCCGGTTGGCCCCACATGCGAAAGACATAGTCTAGAGTTGGCTGATGGAGTTCCCACTCGTGGTTGACCGTGGCAGATCTGCTGAGAGAGTCTGCAAGGGTGTTGGAGATGCCCGGTACGTGAACTGCAGATCTGCTGTGCCTGTCTGGAGAGCAGAAGAGATTTTGTACCCCCTTGCTTGTTGAGGTAGTGCATACTTGTGGTGTTGTCCGTATGCACCAACAGAGACTCTCCTTCCACCAGCAGACGGAAGGACTTCAGGGCGAGAAAGATGGCGAAGAGCTCCAGCCGATTGATGTGCCACCTGCGTTGGTCTGCAGTCCATTTGCCGTTGACTGACAACCCTTCGAGGTGTGCGCCCCAACCCTCTAAGGAAGCGTCCATTGTAAGGGTAAGCGTGGGGGCGGTCTCTTGAAACATGCGCCCTGTCGCGATGTTGGGAGGGTGAGCCCACCATTTCAACGCTCCCTGAAGTCGAGGTGTCAGTGAGACCTTGTCGTTGAATGTGCCTGAGACTTGCCACCATTGTTTGTCCAATTCTTCTTGGATTACTCTCATGTGTAACCTGCAGTTGGGGATCAATGGTACGCAGGATGACGTCATTTATTTATTTTTATTTATTTATTTATTTATTTTATTTGTATGGCGCGTTATAACCACAGGGGTCTCTAAGCGCGGTCTGACCAGATTTACATGATAGATGTTAAATTCACTTGGAAACCAGCTATGCACCTAAGACCTGCTCCAGGCTTGTTTAAATAGTACGGTTTTAAGTTTCTTTCTGAAGGAAAGTAGATTGCTCTCCTTCCTGAGCTCTGGATCCAATTTGTTCCATAAAGCAGGGATCGTGTTGGAGAAGGCACGGCCCCCCACCGTGGTCAATTTGAAGCGGGGCTGGGACAGAAGAGTAGCATCCGACGAACGCAAAGTCCTACCCGGTATGTAGGGGGATAGTCGGGATTTCAGGTATTTTGGGGCTTTTCCATACAAAGCCTTGTGAGCAATGCACATTCCTTTGAAAATGATTCGCTGGCGAACTGGCAGCCAGTGTAACTCCTGCATCAGGGGAGAGGCATGGGCATTTCTAGGTTTTTTAAATATCAGCCTAGCTGCGTCGTTCATGACTCCCTGTAGTTTGTCCAGCAGCCGCTGTGGCAAACCCAGATAAAGGGAGTTCCCGTAGTCCAGCCTAGCCAGAATAGTGGCTGAGACTACGTGCCTCAGGGTGGAAAAGGAGAGTAGGGCAGCGATCTTTCTAAGTTGTCTTAGCAAGCCTATACTAGTGCCTACTACGGTGGTAACTTGTTTTTCCATGGATAATTTCTTATCCACATATAGGCCTAGGCTTTTAACTGCAACTGCCGGCTTTGGGGGGACACCCAACTCTCTAGGCCAGAATTTATCACTCCAAGGGTTACCCGAGATGGAAATGGGTAGTACTTCCGTCTTATCCGGGTTAACTTTTAAGGAGTTCTCCGACATCCAATTGACAGTGGCTTTCAATATGTCTTGTAGCCTGGTGGATGCTCCTGGACCATCATCCAGCCGGATGATTATCTGGGTGTCATCGGCATAGTTGTATACTAGGCAGTCCATCCTATTCAGGAGAGCAATTAGTGGCTGCAAGTAGATATTAAAAAGTAGTGGGGACAAGGCAGATCCCTGGGGGACCCCGCAGGTGATCAGAGCAGGGGAAGAAAGTAAATCCCCCAGCTGTACTCGTTGTGTCCTCCCTTGCAGAAATGATGTGAGCCATGCATGTGCTGTGCCCACGACACCGAAGGATCTCAGCCGCGACAGAAGCTGTTTATGGCACACGGTGTCAAACGCCGCGGAGAGATCCAATAGTACCAAGGCGCTCGGTGTTTTTACATCAGCTCGCATCCTAAGCTCATCCAAAATGGATAGCATAACTAGTTCCGTGCTGTGATTCGCACGGAACCCTGCCTGGTCATGCCCAGAAAGGATTTCAATATGCGGACAGAAGCAGAATTTTTTGAGCGTAGAAGAGCCACCAGTTTGGAAATGCTAGCTTGGCGCTCCAGTGAAACAAACACCTTTGCTAGGTTCGTGTCTATTAATGCCCCCAGATAAACTCTTTTCTGTGCCGGAAGGACATGCGATTTCTCGTAGTTGATGGAAAGACCCAAGTTCTTGAAGACTGACAGGCAAGTCTGAGTGTGTTGTTGTGCTGCGAGAAAGGTTGGGGCCTTTATCAGGCAATCGTCTAAGTAGGGGTAAATTTGTATGCCCTGTAGGCGTAAATAAGCCGCTACCGGAGCCATGATCTTCGTGAAGACCCTCGGAGCGGAATGAAGGCCGAAAGGCAGAACCTTGAATTGGAAGTGTTTCGTCCCTACTTTGAAACGCAGGTACTTTCTGTGTCTGTGGTGGATTGGCACATGAAAATAAGCATCTTGGAGGTCGATTGTGGAGAGGAACTCCTCGGGGTTTAGGAACTGTAAGATTTCCAGCAAAGACAACATTCGAAATGTTTTGGACTTGATGTATTTGTTGAGCGCTCGGAGGTCTAATATCGGGCGCCACTATCCCGATTTCTTTTTGATGAGAAAAAATCGGGAGTAAAAGCCCGACCCTTGTTGTAATCGAGGAACCACTTCGACTGCTCCTTTTTGAATCATGACTGCAACTTGTGCAAACAGTTCCTTCAAGTGTGCTGGAGGGGGACCAGTTGGTGGGCGGTTGGGAGGAAACTTGAGAAATTCTAGGGCGTGGCCTCTTGAAATCACATCCAAGACCCAACGATCGGAAGTTATTTGTGACCAATTGTCAAAGTTTCGGGAGATTCGACCTCCAATCTGCAGAAAGTCATTGTTTTTTGGAAGAGTTTCCTCCTCTGTAGGAGGATTTTCTCCTCTATGGTCTGGAATCGGTCTGTCTAGACTGAGGCTGGTTGGAGTAACGCTGTCTGTTGTCACCGTAGGAGTGGTATTGGGAGGAGCCTTGAAAATTGGAGGATGTGCCCCTGCCACGTGCTCCACGAAATGGTCGCTTCCAGTATTGGAGAGATCCTAGGGCGCGAGCAGTGTCCATATCCTTTTTGATAGACTCCAAGGCGTCGTCCACATGCTTGCCGAAGAGGGACTCTCCATCGAAGGGCAAGTTGAGTATTTTTGCTTTCACCTCCGGCGGAAGGACGTAGCCTTACGCCAGCCCTGCCTTCTTAAGACTGCAGCGCCTGCCAGTTGTCTGAAGCCTGTCGAGGAAATATCAATTGCGCAGTCTATAATTTCTGATGAAATTCTTTCACCCTCTTGCAGGATCTTTTGTGCCTTTGCCCTTGAGGATTCAGGAATCAGGTCGACCAAAGCAGCGATTTCTGACCACATTTGTCGGTCGTAATGGCAGAGGATGGCTAAAGAATTTGCCGCCCTTACAGTTGTCGCAGCCATCGTGGAGAACTTTTTGCCGATGGTGTCTAGGCGTCGACCTTCCTGGTCCGGCAGTGATGTTAAAGGAGAAGCCGGATTACGTGATCTGACAGAGTCAGGCTTTGGTTGAGAAACAAGGCAGGCAGACGAATCTTCAGGCGCCTTATACTTATTGTCAATGCGTGGGAGTACGGCCGGAACTGAATTAGGCCGTTCCATGAGTTTGAGTCCTTCTTTCCAAATGAAATCTATGATTGGAATGGTATGCACTTGCTTCAGAGGCTGATCTTTAAAATCATAAAGAAAATGTCTTCTTGCCTGACGACCATAGGCAAGTGGAAACGCTTGGCTGCTCTCGCCATCAAAAGGTGAAAACCCCCAATATCCACTGGAGGAGATGCCCGTGGAGAGGCAGGAGGAGGGGACGGAGTCTGAGCCTGGTAATTGTCCCAGTCCGCTAGGGCAGCGTCATCATCCTGGTCTGTATCAGTATGATGGTCAGCATCATCATTATCAGGGTACTGTGGAACTGGTGACCGGGCCGGTGCGACCTGAACGGACGCCTGTATTGAAGGAGGCGGTGGAGAGGCCTGCGAAGAAAGTGGGGAACGACGATTATAATCATCCAGCATGTGTTGAAGATTGGAGATCAAACACAGTGGTAACTGCGCCATAAGAACATCATGGCCATCATCACGTGTCATCTGGAACTGAGATGTGCGACTCCCGTTCATCATCGTCATCATAGTCTTGGCATTTGATATGTAGCTCCGACGGGCTACTGGCAGCACGAAAGTTGTCATCTGCATATGAGTCATCTGAATCCCCCTAGTCTTCAGAAGCAAATAGCTGAGCCGGTGGACCTGAGCGAGGTTGTAAAGGGCTCAAAACCAGTGGAGCTGGACGCTTAACAGTAGTAGCCGTCACCACTGTGAGGGTGGTTGCAGTCACCAGACAATATTGAGCCATCGACGGTCCTGTTGACGAGCTCGTTGTTTAAGTCATCATCGAGGGCTTCGTTGATGATGTTCCTGGCGCCGACGAAGATGTTTTGGTTTCCGTCGACGAAACCGAGGTCTTCGTCGACGAGGACACTGGCGCCGACGAAGATGGTGCTGCCGTCGACGAAATCTTCAGCGTCGACGGAGTTATTGTCGACAAAGCTGTCGTCGACGAGGTACTGGCTGTCGACGAGACCACCGTCGACGGAAGAGGTTGCGTCGACGAGACGTGACGCGTCGACGAAGTCTTCGTCAAAGAATGATGCTTAGGAAGGTTCGTCGACGAGACGGATTTCTTCGCCGTCGACGAGATCTTAACAATGGACGAGATAGGCCGGACTTCCTGGGCCATCGTCGACGAAGTATTCGTCGTCAACGACAGAGTGCTGGTCGTCGTCGAAGTTGGTATAACGTCGACGAATTTCATCGTCGTCGACGGGCGCATCGACGGGCTCGTCAACGAGCTGGCACTCGTTTTTGAGAACGAGGGCACAGGGTGGATCTGCGACGCCAGAGAACTAGGTCCCGCAGGCGTAGAGGCCAGCAGATCCCATGGGGAGACTGACTTCGGAGTGTCCACAAGCTTCTTCTTTTTAAGAAAAGGAGAAGGAATCTCAGTCTCAGACCCACGCTTCAGAAAGGTCTTAGATTGGCGAGAAGACACACTCTCTATATCAGACACAGGGTTGTCTGAGGTCTTCAACCTCTGTAGCCACAGAAGGAGATGGGCCTCTCTATCTTTTAGGGTCTTTGATGAAAATGTCCTACAAATTTTGCAACTCCTCACCTCATGGTCCGGGTACAAGCAGTAGATGCATTTTTTATGAGGGTCCTCAGAGAAAAGACGAAGTTTCGCACAGGCAGAACAGGGCCTGAATAAAGACTTTTTTGTAGAAGACATGTTCTTGAAGATTTGAAGGTTTGATGTTGAAGAAAACTGAGCAGAGCTCAGGGAGACTCCCTTCACACGACGTGCAGTAGAAAATCTGAGGGCTTGAGCTTCTGTGGAGAAGGTTCTAGAGGGTGCTACAGCCTGATTGGCTGGAATGTGGACTATTCTAATGACTTGGATATGTTACTAAAGTGAGCTCTCCCTCAATGCTTTCTATGAGCCAATGCTGTTCTATGGTACTTCAAAATGTTACTTTTTAATATGTATATTATTTGATATCTATATTTAGGTATATATATATTTTTATGTATATATGTTTCTTACTACTATTTTATGTACCGTGGGACTCCCACTTCGACGACGGGGAATTATTCAAGCATGTGTATCTATAAGAGACACCCTAATACTGGAGAAGTGCCCATCCCTGCAGGCCTGACTGTCCAGGCAGTAGTGCTTGGTAAATGTGTGCAGGGACACCCATGTTGCTCTCTGGCAAATGTCCCAGACTGGAATTATATGTGCTAATTCAGTGGTCACTGCCTTAGTTCTGGTGAAATGAGCTCTTAAGCCTTCAGGAGGCTGTTACTTTGCCAATGCATAGCAGATTTAGACGTAAAGAATGACCCATCAATAGATGGTCTGTTTCTACATGGCCTGACCTTTCTTCGCACTACCATATCCCACAAAGAGCTGGCTGTACACCTGGAACTCTTGTGGGCAGTCAATGTAGAAAGACAGAGCCCTTTTGGGACTCAGATGGTGAAGTTGCTCCTCTTCCTTAGACGGATGTAGAAGGGCATAGAAGGTGGGCAAGGTGACCAATTGGCCCACATGAAATTATGTTACCACTTTTGGCAGGAAAGAGGCCCTAGTGTGAAGCACCAGTTTGTCAGGGAAAATTGATCTGAAGGGAGGCTTGGATGATCAAACCTGCAGCTCACTCACCCTCTGAGCAGGTTTTATCACCATTAGATAAGTCTGTTTTGAGTGAGTGAAGAGTGTGTGAAGAGGCTCGAAAGGAGCACAAATTAGAAAGGTGAGAAACAAATTAAGGTCTGACTGAGTTATGATGAAAGGGGAAGGTGGGAACATTTATACAAGACCTTCGAGAAATATATTTACAATGGGAGACTTAAATAATGAGGCTTGGTCTGGAAGCCACAAGAAGGCAGACAGGGCCGAAAGGTACCCTTTTAGAGAAGCCCAGAACAAAGCCTGCTAACAAAGGGTCAAAATTAAAAGTAAAATATAAGAAGGGGAAACAGAAGGTGGGCAAATAGACTTTTCTGTACAATTTGATACAAAGCATTTTCATTGGCAAGTGTATACCGTCTTAGCAGAGGTACGCCTAGGTTTCCAAAATAACATTACAGACTTTGGGAGGTAGATTGAAAGCTATCAACTGCCACCGCTCAATCTTCACACAAGAAGGTGTAGAGTTGACAGGTTTGGGCAAAGGACCTTCCCCTTCTGCTGTGACAGAAGATCCTATCCTCTGGAAGGGGCAGCCTGATCGAAGAATCAATGCTCATGTTCAGAAGCTTGGGATACCCGGCTATCCATGCCCAGTCCTGAGCCACAAGAATGATTTGGGTCCAGTCTTTCCTGATCTTCTTGTGAACTCTGAGCAAGAGTGAATTTGGTGGAAAGGCATACAGGAGGAGCTCCACTTGAGACAAAGTGTGTATTTGGTCGAGAGCTGCCTTGGAAACTCAACACGCAAAACTGCTGACATTGCGCGTTCTTGGCAGAGGCGAACAGATCTAACCAAAACTCCCCCTCCCTTGGATAGATACCTAGTGCCACCTCTGGGTGGAGAGGCCATTCATGAGGCATCTACAGCTGAGTTTGTTTGCCCTGCCATTCAGGGAACCTGCCAGGTGTTGAACCACAAGGAAAATGCCCTGCTGTTCCAGTCATGTCTAGAGACATGGGACCTCTTTCAATGGATCAGCGACCCTACTCCACCCTGTTTGTTGCAGTACCACATGGTGGTGGTGTTGTCTGAGAACACTTGTACAAGCCTTCCCTTGATGGAGGGCAGAAAAACTTTCAATGCCAGTCGGATCACCTGGATCTCCAGCATGTTGATGTGGAGTCCGGATTCCGCCTGAGACTATAGTCCTCTGATCTTCACCTCTCCCAGATGGCTGCCCCATTCCAGGAGTCAAACTTTTTTCACTACTGTGAGATCTGGTTGGTGAAGGGAGAGGAGTCTGCCTCTGACCTTATTGTGGTTTGTTAGCCACCATTGCTGGTCCCTTGCAGTTCCTTCCAAAATATGAACCATGTCGGAGAGATTCCTCTGATGCTGTGCCCACTGGAACTTCAGGTCCCACTGTAGAGCCCACACATGCCATCTGGCATGTGTCACTAGCAGGATGCAGAAAGCCATGAGGCCCAGCAGCCTCAGATTCAGTCTCCCCAAAATCCAGGATAGAGGCTCAAACATCTGTACCATTTTGAACACAATAGAGCCACCCGATAATCCCTGAGGACTCGGTATCATCAATAACAAAATTGTAAATTGTCCCCCGAGGAATTGTTTTAAGAATAATTACAATTTTCAAAATATCACAGCAGTGATCATTAATCCACCAATGCAGGGAAATTTGTACAAATGCCACACAAGTATTTAATTGAAATTGTGTGCTTTTTTTGTTGTTAATACAATTGCAACATGGCAACACACATACTACTCAGATTCCAAACACAATTAGTAGTAGTATATAAAACACCTTTTGCTTCCAGTACGGATAAAAAAAATACCATACATAACATAAATGTTATACTACAAAGCATCAAATTTCAAAATCACAGAAATTATTAAATGAGCAAAACGATGTTGAGCGTCAACATCGTTTTGCTCATTCAAAAAAGCACACAATTTCAATTAAATACTTGTGTGGCATTTGTACAACTTTCCCTGCATTGGTGGATTAATGATCACTGCTGTGACATTTTGAAAATTGTAATTATTCTTAAAACATCTGTACCATAGCTTGAATATCCTGGACTCGCCGCTCGGGAGAATAAACCCGAAACGGCACCATGTCCAGAACAGCTCTGATGAAAGGGAGCATCTGAGAGGTGACTTGGGCATGTTCTTAGTGAACTCCAGCGAGTGCATGAGGCTTGCCGTAGTCTGGGGGTGGAAGAAGACAGCCTGGGGGGAGCCTGTCTTCAGCAGCCAGTCATCGAGATAGGGGAAAACTGGCACTCCTAATCTGCACAGATGAGATGCGACCACCGCCATCACCTCGGTGAACACTCAAGGGGTGCTGGTAAGGACAAAAGGGAGCCCGGTGAACCGAAAATGCTCGTGGCCTACTGTAAACCGCAGGTAACGCCGATGGGCAGGCAGTATGGGGAATGTGAATATAGGCATCCAGCAAGGCCAGTGCTACCATTCAGTCTTCTGGGTCCAGGGCAGCTAAGACCAGAACAAATGTGAGCATCTTTAATTTCTCCTTTTTAGGAAGTAGTTGAGGGCTCAGAAAGCTAGGATAGCACAAAGGACTTTCTCTTTTTTTTGGGACCAAAAAGTAACGGGAATAGCAACTACACTCTACTTCGTGCCCCGGAACCCTCTCTGTGGCTCCCTTGGCCTAGAGAGCCATGACTTCCTCCCTGGGCAGAGACAGATGGTCCTGTTGGCTGGCCGTAAGATGGAGGAATGGAGGGAAGGTAGTCTAAAAGTGAAGAAAGTATCCCCTCTGGATGATCTGCAGAACCCACTTTTCCGATGTTAGTGGCTGCCAGTGGTGGATGTGATGGCGGATCTTGCAACTAACTGGACGCCCATGAGCTAGAAGGGTAAGGCTAAGAGGGTTTGGAGGCTGCAGCTGCTGGGGGGGGGGGGAGATGGCTGGACAAGACCGTTGTCTATTCGACCCACGAGGCTTGTAGGAACCATGTCCTAATCCACCCAGAGGCTGGGAAGCATACGTGGTTCAGTGACTGGGATAGGGTTTCCTTGGTTGGAAGCCCCTTTCCGTGGCCACGAAAGGAGAAAAAGGTAGACTGGGGACGTGGGGAAACAGAGAGGCCCAAGGACTTGGCTGTAGCCTGCAAGTTCTTAAAATGCTCCAGAGCGGAGTCTGTCTTGTCTCCCAAGAGACAGGTGCCAACGAAGAGCATGTCCATGAGGGAACTTTGGACATCCCCTGAAAAGCCAGATGTTCTCAGCTAGGCGTGGCATATGAGCACCACCGCCGACAAAACCACTCTTCCCAGTAAGTAGGTTGTATACAAGCCACAGCGGATAGTGAACTTCACTGCATCTCTCCCGTCTTTAACTGCTTGGGAGAGGTGGCCTACCTCCGGGACCTATGGCAGTACTTGTGCAACCATGTCCCACACTGTGTGGGAACAGCAGCCCAATAAGCATGAGGTGGTCATGGACCGTGATGCAAGGCCGGCGGAAGAAAACATTTTCTTGCCTAGGCTATCCACCCTCTTGGATTCCTTGTCCAGGGGAGCATCCGGGAACATGCCTTGGGAAGAGGAGGCTTAGACCACGAAGCTATCAGGGGTAGGGTGTTGGGTGAGGAAGTTTTGGTTTCCTGGAGTGGGGAAGTGGTGGTGTGCAATTGTCCAATTCACAGGAGCCCCTGTGCTGGGTTTGGATCAGGTCCGCAGAAGGACATTGGTGAGGGCATCGTTGAACGGGAGTAAGAGTTCACAAGAGGAGAATCCCGGTTGCAACATCTCTATCAAGATGTTAGTCTTAACTGCCACCAAAGGCAAATGAGGGTCGAGGACATCAGCCTCTCTTCACACCACCATTACATATGTAGCTTCTTCCTCCGTAGCCACGGTAGGGGTAGCAGGCAAGACTATATCTGGAGACATTTCCAGTGTGCTGGCATCCCCAGTCCCTTACAGCAGTCCAAATTCTGGCCTTACTGGTATTTTAAAGGTGCATTGACCTCTCTTATTCCTCCCGAGGCCTAGCCCTTCAGAATAGATCTCAGACTCTGACCTAGGATGCAGGGGTCCTGGGGGCATTGGAGGGTGTGGCTCCTGCTCCGTGTCATCGGGTATCAGAATTGGGCTGGCGCCGGCGCGCCGGAAGCATCAGCGACGGGACCGGCACTGGGAAGGTTTCAGTGACACAACAAGCACCAATCTGGATCTATGACTGGATTCATGGGGGCTCATCCAAGCTAGGGCCAGAGCTGCCAGCGCTGAGCCAGATGGGGTAGCGTGCAATCCCAGAGGGCCCGAAAGTGTGCAGGAGGGGTAGGACTGCTCAAAATTGAGACACATGGCCTCATAAAATTATTTTGTTTGAGTAAGGTTGCTCCGGCTCCCAGAAAACTTGGGAGGCTTGGAGTTAGCCCAGGTGCAGGTTCCGAGGAACCAAGCCTCGAATGCTGATGCTCTTTTGTCAAGTTCACCAACAGTTGAGTTGAAGTCGAAACACTCTTTGACTTCTTGTGCTTCTTTTGCCTCTTACCCGAGTGTCCCGATGATTTGGAGTGGGACGAAGACGACTTTGGACTCCTGGAACGATCCCGGGCGCTTCCCCTTGCCTGGGATCGTGACTTCCTTGGAGTCACATGCCAGGCCACTAGCAATTTCAAGGGACGGCTCCGTTAAAGCCTTTGGCGCCATGGTCCGGCAATCGGAGCATGACTTGGAATTGTGGTTGCGTTCCAGGCACCAAAAACACACTAGGTGCAAGTCTCTCTCCGACATAGCACGGTGACAAGATCCACAGGGTTTAAACCGGTCTTACAGGATGACATCCTCGACACACCTGGAGTCAATACTCAAAATACCTTGAGAAAACCTGGGGAAAAAACTGTCAAATACAGACAGAGGGGTAGCTCATTCTTGGATCTGCTCTGGCTGGCACGGCAAGAAAAGAACTGACGTCAGCACACCATGGTGGCACCTATATAGGTGACACAGAAGTCACTTCTGCCACAGACAACACCGATGATGCCACGTGAAGCTGACTGAGGCCACCTACCGGCGCATTGGGGTACTGCTCACGAAACATCTTCCGGCTCTAGTCTCACGCCTGGGGAAATTCAAAGATAAGAAATCTGTGGCTAGAAGTCTCTATCAGATTTAATGTTTTATGATGCTGTACATGTCAAATGTCTGTTTTACAATATTATGATGGTCTCATGCCACTGTCATGCAAGATATATGTAAGAAATCCAAAATGTTAATAAACAGATTTTTTTTTTAAAGAATCACACACTTTTTTGGCATCAAGAGTGACAATGATGGATTGTTTAGGTCCCATAGCCCTGATGTCTAGGAGGTAGACAGTCCCCTTAGTGTGACCTGCAGCTTGGTGCTCTTGAATGAAGCCAGACTGGTTGGGATGTATCAGGTCAACCATTAGGGGTTGTTGCTGTAGGGTAGTTATTTTAGTAAGAATTTTGGCATCAATTTTGAAAAGAGACATGGGGCGATACAATCCACATTCTCTGGGGTCCTTCAAAGGTTTGGGGATCCGGAATATGGTAAATTTAGCCATTGTGGGAATTACCCTGCCTTCCTGAATTACCTCCAAATGGAATTTAAAGAGTAAGGGCAAGGCACTTATAAAAGGCAGTTGTGACCTCATTCAACCCAGTACCCTCGAGGGGCATAGTTTGGCTATGGCTGTGATGATTTCTTCCTTCTCTAGTGGTTTATCTAATGTCTTCCGGTATAGTTAGCTTAACTCAAAAATTGACTGTTTACACATAGGCAAGCCTCACTTATAAGGGCCATAGTTCACAAACAGTTGTCTGCTTTCTCTAATGTCTTTAGTCATGTCAAAATAGGAAAGTCGATGAAATAGTTCCTTTGTTGTCTTTTATTAGTCAGATGTATTCAGTATGCAAAGGATCAGACACCAGCCAACGCGTTTCGCCCATAGATAGGGCTTCTTCAGGGCAGTGATAGTAGATGAAAAAGATACTTATGAGGAAGTAACAAGGAGGCGCCTTCATAAGAAATCTGGTCAAGAGTTGAGAGCGTCCCATGTAGGGGAAAAGAAAACTCTTCAAGAAAAACACAAGGGCCTGCGCGTAGCTCGGTCCAAGTCGGAGCGTAGGAGCCGTGTCCGGTGTACGTAGAGTAGTCAGAAATGCTGGTACGAGTTTTCTTTTCCCCTACACGGGACGCTCTCAACCCTTGACCAGATTTCTTATCAACGCGCCTCCTTGTTACTTCCTCGTAAGTACCTTTTTCATCTACTATCACTGCCCTGAAGAAGCCTTATCTATGGGCGAAACGCGTTGGCTGTTGTCTGATCCTGTGCATACTGAATACATCTGACTAATAAAAAGAAACTATCAACAAAGGAACTATTTCATCGACTTTCATATGTGCATTTGATTTGTCCTTTTTTACGTTGCCTCTCATCCACAAACTGTTATATTTATTTTATGATCTACCAGCAGCAGATCATTTGAGGTAGGCAATATAGACTAATAAGACTGTGACTAAATCTGGTAGTGTGGTTTGCTAGAACCCAACTGCTTGTTCTATTTCAAATCCTGTCAAAATAGGTTGGAAAAAACTTTTCTAATATCTAGTGTCTGAAGGCGATAATGTCATTAATGCACAATACCCTGGAAGATGACCTGGGTTAGGTGTATCTCAAGTGGATGTCAGTGTCCTTATCTGTTTGCCTGGGATGTAGAAGAGAAGGTGTATTTTTCCTTGTTCTATTCCGTGGTGAAGGAACCACCACTGGATATTTGGAGGGAGGCTCTAAATGGCAGGGCCCGTATCAGACAATGTTGATGGGCCCACAGGAAGGAAGTTATGCTTGTAGGGTAAGTTGAAGGCAGCAGAATATCTCTCCTAGGCAGAGGAGCTACCAGTTTGCTAGATACTACAAGCATCTTTGAAACGGGAACCACCAGAGGGCGCAAATATGTCAGTACAGGGTCATATAATGATGTAACGATGACTGGCAGGAGTGGATATTTCTGCAAGCCTTAAAGAAAAAGGGATGAACATGGAAGCCCTCTCTTCATTGAAACTTTTTGCATCTACATCGGAGAGCTCTGTGAGAATGTCAAAGATGTCCAGAGACAGGAATGGGGACCTTCAGTAAATCTGGAGCCCAGACAGTCCAGGGAGCCAAGAGTATGGATGGAAACAGGTGGGTCAGAATAGATCAGCCTGGCAGACTTTCTCTCCTTTGGATTGCATGTGACTCCAGATTTAGAAAGCGCAAGGTGGAAAAGCTGTAGATAAATGAATGCATTTTAACATACCCCATCCTGAAAAATGGTTGACAAAAATGTAAATCTACTTCGTTTGTGTTAGAAGTAAACGTTATTTACATTTGGTAAAAATATTTCTGGTGGATTCATAATCTTTCCCCAGATTTTTCCCCTTAAGAATATTCCTTTCAGGATTCATACTGGTCTAGAAAACCTTTTATTTATTTATTTTTATTTATTTTGAAAGTTTTATAGAGCGTGAACAAGACCCTTGCAGGTTTCAGAGCGCATTACAGTAAATGTGTATAGGCATATGAAACAGTAAAAATAAGCAGGACCATAAGAATAACATCAAAAAGCTTAGTAAACGAACAAAAGGACAGATCAAACACTAAGGATAGACAGGACCATAAAGATTGGCAGCAAAGACAATCACAGATAGAAGGGCAAATCAGATAAGGTGCAAAACCGGACCGGTCGGTTTTGAAGGATGATGGTAATACATTGATGATGAAAACGTCACAATAAGTGGAACAAAACTGTACATATAAAAAGCCAAGCATTAGATTGGTAGGTAGGAAGAATGGAATAGGGGTTCTCCACAGTCATGTGAGGCTATGTTTACGTAAATTTAGCCATAAAGATGCCTTTTACTTCCAGTTTGAAGGAAGAGGTGGAGGGGTTCAGTCTTATTTCTGGTGGCAGGGCATTCCATATCCTGGGTGCCATTCCTGAAAAGGAACGATTATAAGTTTTTTTCTTATTGAATTTTTGTGGTTTCATAAAGAGGTTTTCCGCACTTCTTGTTGATCTTGACCCTCCAGGTATTGTGAGTTTTTGCGTGAGATAGTTGGGTGCACTATGATGTAGGGCCTTGTGCGTCATGCAAGCTATTTTCAGGTGGATTCTGGCTTCAAATGGCAGCCAGTTTAGAGATTTTAGATCCGGGGGGATGTGGGCCCTTTTTTTCGAGCCAGTTCTCCACCACTGCCTCGGCCCCACCTGGCTCCAGACGCAACTTTGCCTCCGGATGTGACTTTACTGGAATATATGAACTGTCAAAAAGGGCTGTGGCATAATTTCTGATGTTTTACCACATCCAATCGAGGCATACAGAGTGCAATTGAGAGTGTCACAATGGCAACAAATACAGCACCTAACAGTTTTGCATACCGTGGGATCTTATTAATCACGCAACATGTTTATTGAGGAGGAGGGGGGGGGGTCCGACAGAAAACTGAGGGAAGATTATGTATCCACAGACATATAATTGCCGAAACTAAGTAACTTCTTCTTACAATGGATACATTTTCCTGCGGAGTCTCAATGAAGTACCTACCTGGGAGGTGGGATTGAGCAGTACAACTTAACCAATGAAATCATTCATAAAAGGTCAGGCCAAGTTCACGTTACTTCATGCCTGAGATGAGAGGCAGTAGTGCTTTGGAGAAGTATGGAATGATGACCATGTAGCTGTACTGCAGATGTCGACAACCATGACATCTCTTGAAAGAGAAACGAAAGCAGCCATGGCATTTGTGGTATGAGTTTGAATGCTGTCTGGAGGATTTGTATTGGTCATGACATTGCAGATCTTGATTCCGAGGATGGTCCAGCATGAAGCTTTGCCTTTGATCACTGTCCTGCCCATTCTAGTTCCAACTAAGCTCACAAAGAGCTGGTCTTCAACTCTGTCCTGTCAACTACGATTCATGTAGTATGAGATTGCAGGTCTGGATTCCAGTCCATGCAGATGTCAGTCACCCTTAGTTGGATGCTGAGAGAGGTAAGAGAACTGTTTTTAGAGTAAGAAGTCAACATATCATTTGGTAAAATGTAGATGCCATCAAGAAAGTCAAAACAAGGTTCAAATACATCTACAAAACAATAAATGGAATGAAGAAAAAAAGAAAACCAAACATTTAAAAAATCACACCCTTAGTGGCAATTTAAAAAGAGAAGGTTGGTCAGGAAGACACATAAATGCAGAAAGACCTGGCATGTGGACATTAACTGTAACCATCCCCAGTCTATGCTGTGCAATTGAATAATGCAATAGTAAAAACATCACCAGGCAAGATGCAAATAGGTTTTTCCAGATGTCAACCAAATTTAAATCTTTTTTATAAGTCCCAATCCATTGCCTCATTTTCTTTAAGTTGGTATGTCTACCTGGTGGTGATCTATCTAGTTTTAGGTCCATCACTAAGTTAAAATCACCTCCCAGTATTATGGGAGAGGTAACTAGTAACAGCTGTGAATACAATTTTCGCAGAGGATCAGCATCATCCAAATTCGGACCATAGTACCCTGTGATAGTAATGGGAGAATTTCCTATTCTAACATTAGCTATGGCCCATCGCCCTTTACTGTCTACTTCTGAGCTGGTTAAAGTGGCTTTTAATGACTTTTTGAAAATTATCGCTATTCCCTTTATATTACATTGTTGCGTTGTGCATATTAGAATGTCTACCCACCATAGGTTCTTCATTATTTGATCCCATTCTTCTTTTAACAGGTGGGTTTCTTGTAATATTATTATCTCGCTTTTCCCAGTTCTGATATACTCTAAGATTTTGTTCCTTCTGCTTTTTGTTCTCAAACCATTTACATTCCAGGATAGAATATTTACATCCCTACATGCACTCCCCATTTATTCTGTTCTCTTTTTGTAAAGTATATTTATGAGGAGAAAAGTCACAACCGTTCACTTTATATAACAAAAAACTAGGACACAAATCCAGGATCGACTTCTTTTTGGTTAGCAACGAACTGTCAAAGAAAGTGAAAAGAGTATCTCATTTACCAGCTCACCTCTCAGATCACTCCGCAGTACAGCTAGAACTACAAATTATAGACAACGTATCTGAAAGAAGATTCACGGTCGAAAGAGTTTTGCTGGAAGATGAAGAGATCATAAAGGAGCTGGAAACAGAAACAAATATCTTCTTTGAGTTAAACGCGCTAGGTACCACTGAACAAATAACCTGGGATACCTATAAAGCTGTTATAAGGGGTAAACTCCTGAGCTTAGGGGCACATAAAAACAAACAAGCAAAGCAAGAGATATTAGATTTGGAATCAGAAATCAGATTCTTAGACATCGATATATCCACAGAACAAGAGGAGGAAAAGAAACAAGATCTTTTTAACAAAAGACAGACCCAAAAGGACAAAATAGATCAAATTTTGGAAGAGAGGTTACAGAAAAAATGGGATTCTAGCAAACTGGCGAAACATGAGTTTGGTGAAGGTTGCGGAAAATGGCTAGCGTGGAAGCTTAAATCGGATCTAGCTAAAAACAAAGTGGAAAGTATTATCCCGGATGATCAAACAACTCCTTCCTCTGATGAAGACACTATCAAGCATGAATTTTGGAAATTTTTTAAAGACCTTTACACGGAAGACATAAACCCCTCAGCTCAAATGATAGACTCTTACTTGAAAGATGCAGCACTACTAAAACTGGAAGAGAACGAAAGAAAAGCCCTGGATAAGGAAGTACAAGAAGAAGAAGTGGCAGAAGCAATTAAAAGTTTGAAAAGGGGAAAAGCCGCAGGGCCAGACGCCTTACCAAACGAATTATACATGAAGCTGAAAAATTCTATACTCCCTCATATAACCAAACTAATTAACCTAATTCTAACAAAACGAAAAAACATACCAGATTCCTGGAATGATGCCATAATTACAATCATATTGAAACCCGGCAAGAACCCTCTTAAATGCGAGTCATATCGTCCAATCTCGTTATTAAACACAGACTATAAAATATTCACTAAAATAATGGCAGCACGACTAGGGAGAGTACTATCAAAATTACTGCATCAAGATCAAAAAGGTTTCATAAAAGGAAGATATCTACATGAAGTAACTCAAGAACTTTTGATTTCAATAGATATCGCAACAAATGAGAAATCTCCACTTACCATACTCGCCGTTGATGCCGCAAAGGCTTTTGATAGGGTCAATTGGGCTTTTCTTGAGAATGTCTTGGTTAAGAACAATTTCGGACCTTACTTTATTAATATGGTAAACCAGATCTATAAAAATCCAAGATCAAAGGTCCTAATTAATGGTTGCTTAACAGAAAATATAAAGATAACCAGAGGAACGAGACAGGGATGTCCACTCTCCCCTTTACTATTTAATTTATATATCGAACCGCTGGCAAATAAGTTAAGAAACAACAACAGTATCATTCCATTCAAATACGGTTTATGGGAGAAAAAAATCGCTCTTTACGCGGATGACCTAATGATTTTTACTGAGGATTATCCAAAAGCCAAGGCAAGTATCGAGAAAACCTTAAAGGCATTCGGGAAAATATCAGGATACCTGGTAAATCAAACCAAGACAGAAGTCATGACATGGAACACGACCTTTCAAAGCAATTTTATAAAAACCGAAATAAGGTATTTAGGAATTTTAATAAACCATGATATAGCGAAGATTGCAAATAGAAACCTAAATAAAGTCGCCGGAGAGGTAAGGAAACTGCTTGAGACATGGACTTCTCTACCGTTGAGCTTGATTGGGAGATCGAATATAATCAAGATGACCATCCTGCCAAAGTTTACTTTCCTATTCAACGCAATACCAATGGAATTTGGAAAGACAGAATTAGCTCGAGCACAAAGAAACATAATAAGCTTCATATGGGCAGCAAAAGGATCAAGAATTGCATGGAAAAAGATCAGGAGGAGCAAGAAAGATGGTGGATTGGCCAGCCCAGACCTGGTGGAATATTGTAGAGCTTTCCAATTCAAAAATATCAGAGTATTACTAAAAGACCACAAACACTACCCTGACTATTTTAAAGCAATCACAAATTCAGAGGATCATGTGTTGTTTAAGTTTGGACACCCCAAATACTTTAAAAAAATAAAGCTTAAGATATTAAGGGATTCCGCAAAGATGTGGACACAAATCAGAGGCATTCTAAAAATACCGTACTAAGCAAATGGGCTCCAATCTGGGAATCTCCTGGAACCCCAGAATGCTTAAAAGATGCTCTTGCATTGGCACTGAAAAAAGTCAACATCAAAAATTGGGGACAAATACTAAATGGTTCAAACCTAAAAACATGGTTAGAACTGCAAGAAATGACAAATAATACTATATCCAGATTTAAATACTACCAAATGTTAAGCTGGTCTAGAACTCTGCCCAGTATAAACGGCAATGAAAAATTGGAAGATGACATGATCAAATCAACGCGACAACCAAAAGAAGTGGCAAAGTGGTACTGGGCTCTGATTATGGCCAACAACATTAACGTTAACATGGAAACCCAAATATGGGGGAAAGACTTTGCAATAACAGATTTGGATTTAATCTGGGAAAAATCAGTGGACAAATGCTGGTCCAACTTGAAATCCGCGGCTCTGAAGAGAAATCATTTATATACAATTCATAGGGCGTATTGGACACCAAAAAAACTCTCCAAATTTAAAAACGCTGGAATAAAGAAATGCCCTAAATGTGGAGAGGAAAAATCAGACGACATCCACATGTTTAAAAATTGCCCTCAATTGAAAGAGTTTTGGGATCAAGTTGGTAAGACCCTGTGCAATATCCTGTCCAAACAACTAACTGTGAGTACTACTCTTGTTCTTTTTGGGATATTAGACTCAGGTAATGAAGGGGGGCTTACCAAGGAGCAGGAGAATCTCCTCTTTGTGTTAATAGTTCTTGCTAGGAGAGAGATTTGTATCAAGTGGATAGGATTCGCCTGTCCGACTCATGCAGAATGGATGAACTCGGCAATAAGAATCAATAAACTGGATAAGTTAAGCAATGTAAGCAAAAGATTTAAGTTCTGGGATAGTTTTGAAACTTTCTTAAACCCCAAATAAGTACCACACTTAAGTCCTATGATTAAAGCGATATATCTTCTGGTGGACAAGTATGGTATTTGCCGAGTAGTCAAGTTGGCTAGCTCCCCTCGATCCGATCTAAGCCAGAAGCATTGTTATGTAATGAGTAAAGGAAACTCCTCAAACCAATAAGAGGTCAAAACTCCCCAGCCAAGAGAGATCAAGGGGCAGTGTCGGAAAAGATCAAAGAGGCAGACACCTGATACTCCGTAAGCATACAGTAATCGCAAGATGAGGACAAAAAAAAAAAAAAAAAAAAGATGCAAATAGGTTAATGCCTTCCGATTCACACCAATGCACAAACTTCTTCTGGCGACCAGCAGATACAGGTTTGGTGGTGAGCTTCCTGGTCACCAAGATGCCACCTGTAACCTCATCAGGATGACAAAAGGATCTTAGCTGGCACTGCTCAATCTTCATGTGTGCAGTTGCAGTGTCTGGGGGTTGGGATGGAGAACTTGATCACTATACTGCAAAATCAGGTCCACTCTGTGTGGGAGGGGAAGAGGTGCCCGAACACCGAGCCCAAACAGATTGGTGTACAAGATCCTACTTGCCTAATCTGAAAGTGATCAAAATCAGATGTGGGGGAGCCTCCAGTACATTCCACAATACTCTAGACTGAAGTGGGATAAGTAGGCAATACGAGAAAGTGTGCAATAGGCCCTCAGACCTGCTGAACCTGAAGGCATCCCACAGCAAATCATCCACTGGAAAGTGTACGGCACAACATTGAAGACACTTCTTTTTCCAAGCCATGGGGAAAAGATCCATGAAAGTAAACCCCAATGTGAAGTAGATCACTTCCATCGTCCCAAGGTACAGTTCCCACTCCTAGCCTTCCAGTGAGAGAAAAGCAAGGGAGTCTAGTCATAAAGAGTATGCCTGCATTAATGGGTGGTACCGGGAAGAATCGCGGTCACTGCACCCATGTCCACAGGAGAATCAATCACCTCTCAACATAAGGTCTACAACTTCACACTGACTTGTTTATTGATATAATAGATGGTAGGGGTGTTGTCAAACAGAATACAGATGTTGCCCCCTGAGATGGAAAGGAGTAAGACCTACAGTAAAGTGCAGGTCATGGAGAAGAGCATCATCTGCTGCAGATGTTTGTGGACCAGCATCACCACCAAAATATGGAAATATATGGACTCTTGGTGTCAACAGCAAAGGAACCATGACCGAAATAACCCTCTTCAAGTGATTTTAGGCTGTAGTCATTCTGAAATAAAAACACAAACTTAAAGTGTTGGGACTTCACCATGAACTTTAAGGAGTGCCTGTAGGTGGGGAGTGTCAGACCTTGTACGTGGCTCGACACGGCAGACAAAGGCCACTGGATCCTAACCATGATGGTTGATGTTAATTGTAACTGGTGTTCTTGGGGCCGTCCCAATATGACTCTGCAAAATGGGCCAAGTACAACCTTTTCCACACTTGACTGTAAGGGCAGCGAGAGCATGCAGTAACCAGATTTGGAAAGAGGTAGTGTGGGTGTGCAGAATCTCAAAACTCAACAATCAATCAATAGACACAATGGGCAAGTTACTTACCTTCGGTAACACCTTATCAGGCAGAGACCATACCTAGCCGCAGATTCCTTACTTTTGAACTTCAGGCATCAGGCTGGATCCAGAAGATTTTTCTTTGCAGTATCCCTGCACACCGGTAAGTGGCGTTGGTCCACTCCGCGTGATGTTGGTTTCGTGTTTGTCGTCATCTTGACATCCACGTTGTCAATATAACCGCCACTCCGACATGCTGACGTCAGTACATTTCATCACTTTCCACGCCAGAAGTGTAGATCCATGAGGTAACTGACCATGGTGTGTTAAAAGGAGACTAGGTCCCTGAAAGAGAACAGCCCTGACACTTAAAGACAATTTTGCAGTGCCGGGAGAATGGATGGGTCGGTAAGGAATCTGCACCTAGATCATGCTCTACCAGATAAGGCGTTAGTGAGGGTAATAGAGTGATTGAGACATCTAGCCGCAGATTCCTTACCTTAGAACAAATACCCAAGTAATACCTTCTGGGACTGCGGAAAAACTTAAAACCAGGAAATCCTGTAGGACAGAGTGGCCAAACAGGCCCTCCCAGCGGACCTGAGAGTCAAGGCAGTAGTGCCTGGCGACCGTTTGCAGAGATACCCGCGTGGCTGCTTGACAGATGTCAGAAATAGGAACACTGCGCTGAAGTGCCATGGTGGTGCTTTTGCCCAGGTGGAATGGGCCTTATGGCCTTCGGGAGGCTGCTTCTTTGCCAAGGCATAACATATTTTAATGCAGAGGACAACCCAGCATGATATGGTCCTCTTTTGGACAGCACACGCCTTCTTTGCTCCCGCATATCCTAAAAGAGTTGGTCATTCACTTGGACTCTTTTGTGTGATTGAGGTTTTTATTTATTTATTTTATTTGAGTTTTATATAGCGCTGGCTAGACCCTTAGGTATCAGAGCGCTTTACATATTTACATAAGGTTCCACAAAAATACAACAGTTACAAGTTACATCTGTTACAAGAAAAAATTTAAAGAGAGTCGGAAGATTAAATAAATGGAGCTTAGAAGGGGAAGGGGTGAGGTCAGGTGTAGGAGGGAGAAAGGATGGAGATAGGATGGATGGTGAGATGAAGGAGAGTCTGCCCAAAATCCGGTTGGGTAGATGACGGCCGAGGGGGAAGCCCACAGCCCATCTCCTCTAAAGCTATCAGGTAGCTCCACCGAGCATCAGTCAAGTGGCTAGGTCTCAATGAGAAAACAATTAGAGAGCAAAGAGGAGGGAAAAATGGAGCATAAAGGAGAAAGTGGGTGGAGTAGAGAGGTATGAAGGAGAGTACAAAGGAGAGACGAAGTAAGGTCTGCCCAATGTCCGGCTGAGTAGGTGACGGCCGAAGGGAGTAGTCCACAGCCCATCTCCTCTATAGCTATCAAGTAGCTCCACCGGGCATCAGCCAGAAAGCTAGGTCTCCCCGGTCAGAGGCAGGTTCACAGATTCGGTATCCTGAAGGGTAGGCCGGATGGGGGATGTGTTCGAGGTCTGGACGAAGTCAGTTTTTTTGTCAGAGTAGCACAACGTAGTAGGGAACACTGTGGTAGCCATCTTGGGGTCAGGCAGTCCCAATGATTTTAAACAAGAGATCCAAGCTCCCACAGGAAGGAGATCAGCTCCGCTACTGCCCAAGAGGATAACACCTCATTTGAGAAGTGCTCCCGGCCATCAGCTATTCCGGGCCGTTAGTAAAGAAGGATCGGGCGCGTCTCACTCACCGAGTTACTAGAGTCAGGAACGCTGGTCAGTCTTGGCATCTGCACACTCCCCTCATGGCAGTACACACACCTTCCTTGTGGCGATGCCCGGGGACACCACTACTGCATCGCTGGGCACCACCGGGAAACATAATGCACTCCTCTTCTTCATTAGGCCGCCATATTAGGGTCAGGCATTATCCATATCGAAATCGCTAAGAAGCTGTACTCGGTCCCACCATGAAGCGCTTTACATGAGACACTCGTGCTGCAACCACAACGAGTGAAACACGCATAGCTGTCCCTTACATAACATCCGAAGTCGGAACTCCGATTCTCGAATTGGATTCATAGCTGCCATTTTAGGGTCAGGCATCACCACGAAACAAACACCTCAAAGTGTCAAACTTGGCTGGATCAGTATAAATACCTTCATTCAAGGTGTGTTTGGTCAAATCCTCCTGAATCGGGTGTCTGAAAGAGCAAACAGAGTCCTTGTTGGATTTTAAATATGTCTGTAAAGTTGTCTATCGCAATCCGCCATGTTGTCTCCTCCTCTAACCATACTTGGTTAGATTACTGACAATATTTCTGCTTAAAGCTAATAAGGGCCAAAACGGGTACAAATGACTCTCGTTGCACCAATGCTGCCATTACAGGGCCTGCCGGAGTGTACACCGGGTAAGACCCAGGAGACCCCAGTCGGAGTGGCGCAGGGAGAGTACGCTAGGGAAAGCTCTGCAGTGGGCGATGTGTGTACTTCAACATGTGACCCAGGGAGCCGAGAGCTCCGACGTTTCCGTTTGCGGGGTCGCGGTGCCTCAGGAACTTACACCCACCTCAGGTCTAGTGCTCCCAAAATCATCGCGGCCTCTCAAAACGCCACCGATGTCGAGCCCCATCCAGTCCACCACTGCTAGGCCCCCGACACGGCGCTCCCTCAATGCTGGGCTCACGGGCAACAGAAGGGATCGGAGCACACTGGCGACCCCTCTGAAGATGCCCTGTAGGCAGCCGCAACGCAAGAGGCAGGATCGCTATGCAAAGTTCCAGGCCCGCACCGGAGATCTCCACAACCGGCTTGCACTTTCAGCCCCAGAAAACGATCAACGCTCGCCAATCGAGTCACCGAGCTGTGCCGAATGCCTGCCAGTGCCAGTCCACCCCGACAAGCACAATGTAGAGCGGGGAAAGGCCATTCCTAGGTGCTAAAGTACCAGGCGGAGGGAGACAGAGCTCATGGCAGGTCTGCGGCATGGGCACGGCTGCCCATGTCGCCATCCTTGGTAAAAAAAAAATTGTGAATTTGTCAGGGGACAAATTCCAAGGTCCAGATGTTGGAGACACTCCTCTTCCTTGGAAGGATGTGGAGGTGCACAGAAAGCAGGCAGAGTAACGGACAGATGAAAGGGAGTTACAATTTTGCGCAAAAAGGATGCCCTACTTCTCAGTACCACTTTGTTTGGGAAAACTGTTCGGTAAGGAGGCTATGATGACAGTGCCTGTAATTCGCTCTCTCTCCCCGCAGAGGTAAAGGCCGCCAAAAAAGCTGTTATGATGGTGGGCAACCATAGAGGACAGTTGTGGATCGGCTCAAACGTGCACACATCAAGAAAATGAGGACCAAATTAAGATCTCACTGTGGCATCAGAAAAGGGGAAGGGGAAAACAAGTAGGTTAACCACTTCAAAAATCTCTGCACCAGAGGCGACATAAAAAGTGAAGGCTGATCTGGCAGCCCAAGAAAAGCCAAAAGAGCCGAAAGGTAGCCCTTCAGAGTGCCCAAGGCAGAGTGCTGCTGGGCCAAGGAAAGGATATATAGGAAGATATCAGCTAGGGAGGCAGATAAGGGGTCAAGGAGCATTCTGTACAATATTTACAAAATTAGTTCCATCTGCTGGCATATACCGATATCGTGAAGGGATGCCTGGCTGCCAAAATAACCTTGCAGACTTCAGGAGGAAGATCAAAAGCTGTCAATTGTTGCTGCTCAATCTCCATGCAAGGAGGCGGAGTGTGGGCAGGTTCGGGTGGAGGACTCTCCCCTGCAGCTGCGACAGAAGATCGTTCTGAAGAGGCAGACTGATTGGAGGATCGATGCTCAGATCTAGTATTCCGGTCACACCTGATCTTCTTGAGCACTCTGGTCAGGAGTGGTATGGGCGGAAAGATGTATAGGAAGCCTGAACTCCAATTGCGACAAAAAGCGTTGCCGAGCAAGAGCTGGATTGGACACTCCAACATGCAAAACTTCTGCCATTGCGCATTCTCTTTGGAGATGAAAAGATCTAACCAAGGCTCTCCCCACCACTGAAAGAGACCTTGTGTCAACTCCGGATGGAGACTCCACTCGTGATCAGCAAGGGACCTTCGGGTGGCTCATGTGCTCTGGCATTCAGAGAACCGGCCAGGTGTGAACCACCAGGGAAATGCCCTGTTGTTCCAGCCAAGTCCAGAGGCGTAGGGCCTCTTGACAAAGAGTCCATGACCTCCACTCCGCCTTGTTTGTTGCAATACCGCATGGCTGTACTGGTGTCCATCAACACCTGAACTAGCCTTCCCTTTAAGGACAGTAAAAAAGCTTTCAGTGCCAATCGGACCACCCGAAGCTCCAACAGCTAGGTATGGAGCCTGGTTTCTGCCAGAGACCAGAGTCCTCTTATCTGCACCTCCCCATCTGGCCGCCCTATCCCAGAAGAGACTCACCCGTCACTACTGTGAGATCTGGGTGGGGAAGGGAGAGGGGTCTGCCTCTGACCCAATTGCTGATTGTTAGCCACCACTGCAGGTCTTGCGCAGTGTCCTCCGAGAACTGAACCAGGTCGGTGAGATTTCCTCAATGCTGTGCCCACTGAAATTTGAGGTCCCACTGCAGAGCCCGCATGTGCCACTAGCAGGATGCAAGCAGCCATGAGGTCCTACAGCCTCAGTCATTTTCACCGAAATGCAAGATAGAGGCTTTAACATTGGTACCATAGCCTGAATATCCAGGACTTGCCATTCAAGAGAATAAGCCTGAAACCTCACTGTGTCCAGAACCACTCCAATGAAAGGGAGCGTCTGAGAGGGAATCAGGTGTGACTTCGGCACGTTGATAGTGAACCCTAGCGAATGCAAGAAGTTCGCCATAGTCTGGAAGTGGGAGATGACTGCTTGAGACGAGCCCGCCTTCAACTACCAGTCATCGAGATAGGGGGAGACTGGAACCCCTGATCTCCACAGATGGGCTGCGACCAACACCATCACCTTTGTAAACATCAGAGGGGCGCTGGAGAGGCCAAAGGGAAACACCGCAAATTGAAAATGCTCGTGGCCCACCGTAAACCAGAGGGAGTGATGATGGGCAGGCAAGACAGGAATATGAAAATAGGTATCCTGGAAATCCAGCACTACCATCCAGTCTCCCAGGTCCTTGGCAGACAGGACTTGAGTTATGGGGAGCATCTTGAACTTTTCCTTTTTGAGGAAGTAGTTGAGGGCTCTATGGTCGAGGAGAGGACAAAGTACTCTGTCCTACTTTGGGACCAGAAAATAGCAGGAACAACAACCACAGCCTATTTCTGGCTCGGGAACCCTCTCTATAGCTCCCTTGGTTAAGAGAGTCTTCACTTCCTTACGGAGCAGAGCAGGGTGATCCTCCATCAGCCAATCATACACTGGAGGCACAGATGGAGGGGTAGTCTTGAAGGGGAGGGAGTAGCCCCTTCAGACTATTTACAATACCCACCTGTCTGAGGTGATGTTTCGCCAGTGGTGGAGAGGATGGCGTATTCTGCCAGTAACTAGTCGTAATGATCCTGGGGGGATCGGACTAGGAAGGTTTTGCAGAGCAGGAGGGGATCGTGACTTGGCTCTACTTCTGGCCTCCTGCCCCACGGGGTTGGGGTGAACCACGTCAACAGCCCTGCAGCGGCTGCTGAGCTTGCGGGCCCTCTGGCTGGAAAACGGTTGATGCAATTGGTAGCCCCTTCTGTAACAAAGAAAGGAACGAAAAGCAGATATGGCCCGGGATGTTGTGGTGAGGCCCAAGGACTTGGCCGTAGCTCGTGAGTCCTTGAAACGCTCAAGGGCAGCATCCTCCTTGTCTCCGAAGAGACGGGTGCCATCAAAGGGCACGTCTATAAAGTTAGCTTGGACATTCCCCGACAAACCAGATGTCCTCAGTCAGGTATGACGATGTACTCCCACGGTTGTGGAAATCACTTTGCCCAGCGAGTCTGTCATGTTCAAGACTCAATTAATGGCAAACTTTGCTGCATCTCTCCTGTCTGAGATAGCTTGGGAGTGTAGGGCCCGGTCCTCCTCCAAGACCCTGGTCAGTACCTGTAAACCCGGGTCCCATATCGAATGGGAATAATGGCCCAAAAGGCATGCGGTGTTCACAGACTGCAATGCCAGACCGGCAGAAGAACACGTTTTCTTTCTAAAGTCTTCCAGTCTCTTGGATTCCCTGTCCGGGGTGTGAAAGGGAATGCGCCACATGAAGTGGAAGCTTGGACTATCAAGCTTTGTGGGGTGAGGTAGGTGGTGAGGAAAACTGGGTCACCTGGTGCAGGGCGATGGCAGCGGGCAATCGTCGTATTCACAGGAGCGTCTGTGCTGGGCTTGGACCAGGTGCCCAGAAGGGCGTCCTTTGAGGCCTCACTGAAAGGCACCAAGGGTTCTGAGCTGGACACACCAGGCTTCAGGACCTCTGTCAAGACATTAGTCTCGACTGCCACCATAGGGAGCTGCAAGTCCAGGACCTCTGCAGCCCTACGCACCACCATGGCAAATGATGCCACCCTCCTTCGTAGCCAGGTTAGGTGGAGACAGCATGCCAGAATCTGGAGCAGTGTCCAGATCACTGGCATCACCCAGTTCCTCATACCAGTCCATGTCTTGTGGTTGGGGTATTTTTAAGGGATCCTGCTTCCCCTCTCAATCCTCTTCATCCATTCCTAACCCTTCAGAATAGGGTAGATTGAAAGGCATGGAGCCGTATGGCTTTGTGTTGCCGGGTTGAGGATTAGGGAGGTGCCGCCGGCAAAGCAGAGTACCTCAGCGGTGGAAGGCTGCTGCTGAGGTGCAACAGGTGCCAGTACGGACCTAGGAACGGGCCCACTTGGAGGGGCTAGAGCCTAAGGCACGGAAGCCATGAGGACTCCTCCATCATCTAAGACTGTGGGGCCTGAAGGGGCGCCAGCTGCGTCAGGCCGCCCAAATATGGCACACATGGGGTCATAAAACTCCTTAAGCTGGGCAGGGGTCAATCCCAGACTTGGAAAGGCAGGGAAGCACAGAGTCGACCCAGGCACCTGCTCTGCGGAGCAGGGCCTCGAGCACCAAGCTTCCTCCGCCTTGTAGTGAGACAGATGGGGTGAAGTCGAAGCGTGACTTCTTGTGTTTTTTGTGGTGCCTCTTACCTGACTTTGGCAAAGAGGACTTCGATTCACTGGGGTGGTGCTCGGACATTCCTCTCGAACGAGACCTGGACAGGGATCGAGACCGAAGAGGTGACCACCCTAGTGCCAGACACCAGACTGCGATCAGCTTTAGGGACTGCTCCCTCAAATCCTTTGGCGCCATGGCCTGACAATCGGAGCAAGACATTGCGTCGTGGTTGCGCTCCAGACACCAGAGACACATTAAGAGGGGGTCCGTAACTGACATGACGTGGTGACAGGCGCCACGCAGTTTGAACCCCGGGGTCTCTTTACTAGACATCCTATACACCAAAAGGACTAGACAAAAAGTCTGTTACAAAATTACATGTGTTAGCTTGCTTTGATGGATCAGTATGATGGCTGGCTCGGAAAAAAAATAATTGAGAACAGCGCGCCGCAGCAGCGGTTATATTTACGACGCGGACATCACAAAGACGGCAAACACGACGCCGACTACGTCACGCGGAGTCGACCAACAACACCTACCAGCTTGCAGGGGTACTGCTAAGAAAAATCTTCCTGATCCTATTGTGTTTTTATCCAGGAGCCTAAATCGATATTACCATTTTTTGCCTTTGTTCGGTTATAATCAATAATATCCCTATAACGGCACAGTAATCATATCCATAATCAGTCGTAGCACATGCTGTCATATTAAGCAAGGCTACTTCCCCAGACTCCTAGAAAGCACAACCAGTTCTCTAAACAAACCAAACCTCCAGCAACCTGGGAAATCCCCCTTGCTTTTGTTTTGATTTAGTCCTAGAACTCCTGTAAAGCACTGTAAGAACGGCCAGTTCTTAGTGACATCTTTATTGACGTCTTATGTCCAACCTTACGTCAAACCCGGCACCTTTCAGGTATAAATATACCAACGTTGCCTTAAGCAAACACACGGTGGTGGTTTTGCAGCAGAGCAGCTATCTACTTGCCCGAGAGCCCAGCTGATGCGAGAGCCCACGGACGCTGCCCCTCCTCCTTGACGCACTGAGAGAGACGCTGTCTTTTCTCCCGCCGAGAAATCCAGCTCCGGTGTTTCCAGATACCTTCGCGGGTTACTGGGATATCGAGTCCTGAGAGAGAGATACAAGACCTCCTGCTTTCTATTAACCCAGGTACGGAGCTGACTAAAACCTTAGAGAGAATTCTTGAGTCAGATTCTTGGCAAAACCAACTTAAACTGCTACTTACTTACTCCTTCCCACGTATTAGGCTTAGGTCAGGTACACCGGGGTAGGCGTATTTAGAAGCACCAGTTGAGTACGTTAGTCAATGTATATAAGTATGTATATATTTTATCTATTTTAAAAGTATTTTATGGCTAAGAAACCATATCAGTGCTTTTACAGTATTATTTCTTAATCCTCCTTTTACTGTACGCACTTTACTATGAGTATTGCAATTGTGGCAATTCATTTCTCTTGTATGAGAAAGAAGACTGCTCAATAAATAATCTTTTATTGAAACGCCCGTCTCTCTTTTCTCTGCACTCTGGTGAAACTAAGTATGCACACTTGACTGAGTGAAATAGCGGTCTATTGTTTTCACACGACTCTAGAGATACACTCTTATTCTGAGGGAGCAAAGTTGTCATGTTATATGGTTGTCAGAAGCTAATCCCTTCTTGTCTATCCAGGGAGGTTAAACTCCTCCTCGTTTATTCGAGAAAGTTTCTAGTGACATCTGAGCTAGCTGGCAAAAACTTAAGTCTAATATAGTCAGTAGAGACCTAGTCGACTTCAGTCCTACGTCTATACTGCTGAATATATTATTCCAATGCGCAGAGCCTATTGGGAATATAGAAACTAGACTACATGGCGCCCAACGTTTGGTAAGGCGATAAATCTAAAACGCAAGACGTTAGAGTAACTCAGTCGTGCTTTTTCACACAGACCCTTTTCCCGTAAATACTCCAAAAGACGTCTGGAGTGGGTAAAAGGTTAACATCCGCCGGAACTTAGTAGGAAGAGATTCCTATGTATAGTTTTTGGTATAGTCAACGTTGAAGGATACAGTGTTCCAAAAATATTGTGCACCTAATCTTTGTTTCCTTGAAACTTGATCTGCAACAAAAACCTTTCTGACAGTAAAAATGTCAGAAAGTGAAGACGAAAGGGAGGCAGCTAGAATAGCAGCTCGACTTCTAGCGGATGACACAAGTCTCCAAGAAAATGACCCGAGTGTTATACTCATTCCGGTCAACATAAGGAAATCTATAACTCTTAAACAACGCCCACGACAGCAAGGAACTCTTCAGCATCGTCAAGGAGTTCTCCAACCCCAGCACCGGCAACAACGACATCGCTGCTTCACAAGAGCTCTGCGACTCTCTCGCCTCGTTCTTCCACCGCAAGATCGCCGACATCCACAACAGCTTCGGCGCACCATCCACGCACCCAACCGTCGAACCAACGCCCCCCACTGCCACCCTCCGCACCTGGACCACGGTGACCACCGAGGACACAACCCGCACGATGAACACCATCCACTCCGGATCTCCAACCGACCCCTGCCCCCACCACGTCTTCAACAAGGCCGACTCCACCATCGCACCCCATCTCCGGAACATCATCAACACCTCCTTCAACACCACCACCTTCCCGGAGAGCTAGAAGCATGCCGAGCTCAGCGCCCTACTGAAGAAACCGACAGCCGACCCCACCGACCTCAAGAACTTCCGCCCCATCTCGCTCCTCCCTTTTCCTGCCAAGGTCATCGAGAAGACCGTCAACAGACAGTTTGCCGCCTTCCTCGAGACGAACGGATCCCTCGACCCCTCGCAGTCCGGTTTCCGAGCCAACCACAGCACCGAGACCGCCCTGATCGCAGCCACCGACGACATCAGAACCCTGCTCGACAACGGGGAAACAGCGGCCCTCATCCTCTTGGACCTCTCTGCAGCGTTCAACACTGTCTGCCACCGCACCCTAGTTCAACGCCTCAGCAACATCGGCATCCAAGAGAAGGCACTAGAGTGGATCATCTCGAGAGAGTCCGCCTCCCCCCATTTTGATCCGAGGCCACCGAAGTCATCTGCGGCATACCGCAAGGATCATCACTCAGCCCCACCCTCTTCAACGTCTACATGAGACCTCTTGCAGCCATCGCACGCCAACACAACCTCAACATCATCTCCTACGCCGACGACACCCAACTGATCCTCTCCCTCACCAGAGACCCCGCCACCGCCAGGACCAGCCTACACGAAGGGATGAAAGACGTCGCCGAGTGGATGAAGAACAGCCGCCTGAAACTGAACTCAGAAAAGACGGAAATCCTCGTCCTGGGACCATCGCCCTCCGCCTGGGACGACACCCTAGGCACCACGCACGCAACCTGGGCTTCATCCTGGACTCCTCCCTCTCGATGACCAGACAAGTCAACGCCGTCTCCTCATCATGCTTCAACACCCTACGCATGCTCCGCATGATCTTCCGATGGATCCCGACCGAAACCAGGAAGATGGTCACCCAGGCACTAGTCACCAGCCGACTGGACTACGGAAACACCCTCTACGCCGGAACCACAGCCAAACTACAGAAAAGACTCCAACGCATCCAGAACGCCTCCGCCCGACTCATCCTGGACATCCCCCGACGCAGCCACATCTCCGGCCACCTGAGGGACCTACACTGGCTCGCCGTCAGCAAGAGGATCACGTTCATGCTCCTCACCCACGCACACAAGTCTCTCCACGACCTGGGCCCCAAGTACCTCAACGACCGCCTGACCTTCTACACGCCCACCCGCCAGCTACGTTCTACAAGCCTCGCCCTCACCGCCGTACCACGCATCCGAAGAGCCACCGCCGGAGGACGATCCTTCTCCTACCTGGCGGCCAAGACATGGAACTCCCTCCCCATCCACCTTCGGCTGACCCAGGACCATCTCGCCTTCAGGAGACAACTCAAGACTTGGCTGTTCGAGCAATAGCGGACCCTTCCCCCAAGCGCCTTGAGACCCTTCCGGGTGAGTAGTGCGCTATACAAATGTAATGATTGAATGATTGATTAATTAAACTTATTGAAAACGGACTAACACCAAGAGGTGGAATAGTCTTATTCGTAATTGAGGCCCATGAATATCGGCAGACAGAGGTATTCTATTCATTGATAAACTTTCCAGCAGCAAATGCTGTCACACACGACTTCCACTATTACAAAATAGAGGAACCTCCGGATGAATACACCCCTTTCGAGGAGGTTGAAATCCCATTAAAATACCAAGAGCACCTGCTCTGGTTTAAAGGCGCCCTAAAACATAATAATCACATCACCAGGCTCGGTCCACTAGGTAGACCAGGAGCAACGTGGCCGGTTCTAGCCAGCTACACACCACATCCAGACATTGAAAACATTTCAGTACCAGAACTTTTAGCACAGCTAAAACAACTAATTAAAATACATAGACAATTAGTCCAATATGTAATGGGGACTACAACAGTACAACCAGCAATTAACATTCCACAGCTGACCCCTCATCAGGGGAACACAAACAAAATAACACCACAGAACATACAATCCTGTCTTGGTAAAACACCCGCAAAACGGGAACAAATTCCATTCTGGTTAGCACAAAAAATCACTCAAATAGAGGCAGTATTCCCGGATACTACACCTACTGAGAAACACAGAATTCTGACTATCTGTCTTCTAATGGGGATCGCACCACATGTGGGGGACTGTGACACTTGGGGCACAGTCTTTGCCTCCATTTACACAAAAACACATGGTGTTCCGTCCATGGCGGTTATACCAGATGTGCTAAGACAGATTCAAAATGAATACGGTCCAGAACCTGCTTTAACTCTGGGTATGAAACTACTGAAAGACTTCAAGCAGGTCTCGGCTATATTATTAGCCAACATAAAAGGAGAAGCAGCATCTGTGGCGATCCGCCAGAAATTGAAAGAAACAGATATAGCAGACCAACCAATTGAACTTGCCAGAATCATAGAAAAATCCTATGAAGAACCACGAAGAGATAGTTTGGGTGGGAAACCTGTAAAACCCCAACTAACTGAAAATCCTGAAAAAGTATTAATTAAAAATAATATAAACACTCCAAAAAAGAGCTGAGATGGAAATAAACAATCCACTCCCAAAGAAAAAAGATTCCAGTCCAGAGGAAGGTCTCCTCGGCGGAGAGAAAGATCTCCGGACCAAGGACACAAGTCTCCCCAGAGGGAGCCCTCTGAGAAAAGATACAACCTTAGAAATAGGGATAATTTGAAGAAACCTGATAGATATCAAGATATTGATACACGTCCCTCTCGATCTTTTCAGACTTCCTCGCAGAAATCGGAAAGAAGAGGACGGTCAGAACACAGGGAAGAGCACGTCAAGTCCAAAGACAAAGAACCTGCTCAACAAAGTAAAAAGTTACAATTTCCAAGAAAGAAGGTAGCCAGTATTAAAATAATTAAACATGCCGAGGATACTGAGGATACAACTGAAAAACGGAGAGTGGGCCCAGACAATGCTAGACAGCGCAGCAGAAGTGACAATAGCTCGCAAGATCCTGATGAATCATCTGGAGACTGTGGACACGAATGAATACATTCAGGTGGAAACTGCAAATACCAGAGTTAGCAAACCTCATAAAATATACGAAATAACTTTACGTATAGAGGGAGATAAGACCAGGAAAGTAAGGGGTCTCTTTTGGAATAATCTTTCAAAAGGCTATGACATCCTTTTAGCTGAGAAAGACAGGCCACCAGAGTTTGTCAGGGAGTGCCCTCATGGCGAAGAAATGATTATGCCTACCTTCTCAAATCATATTTCTATTCACAAAAAATATACATATGCAAGAAAATGGGCAGTAGCCAAGCTCCTGCATTATATAAAAATCATGTAGGATGGGATGAGGACTCTCCTCCTCACAAAATCCAGTTAAAATGTCAGCCAACTGCACAAAGACAGTACCCAATTAAGCAAGAAGCTAAAAAACAAGTCAGGGAGATCTTAGATCAACTTGAATACCAAGGGGTGATTGAAACATGCACCTCTCAAATGAACAATCCTTTGTTTCCTGTCTCCAAGCCAGACGATTCATATCGTCTAGTTTTGGACTACAGACACCTTAACTCATGTTGCAAGACATTTGCAGTACAAAAATCACACAGTGCAGCACTAATGAATAACATCATGCGCAAAAAATACAAAATGACATTAGACATCTCTAATGGATTCTTTTGTCAAAACATTGCACCTGAAAGCAGGTATTTGACCGCTTTCTCAATAATGGGGTCACAGACAATTTCTGTCGACTCCCACAGGGATTCAAGAACAGCCCAGGATTATTCTCAGCAAGAGTAACAGAGTTACTACAAATATATGATGATGAGGCATTATCTTATGTCGATGACATCTATCTCACAGATGATGACCTGGAGACTCACTTGAAAAGAGTAAACATCATAATACTTGGGTTTGCAGCAGAGGGTTACAAATTTAACTTTAAAAAGTCAAGAATTGCCCATCTAATAGTCCTGTTTTTAGGATATGAATTATCAAGTCAAGGAAAAAGTCTAGCGGACAATTTCTTAGAGAAATGCGCTGTACTCCAAGCACCTAAAACGCTGAAGAACTTACAATCAATACTAGGTTTCCTGAATTTCGGAAGAACATACATTCTAAATTATGCAGAGAGGGTTAAACCTCTCTATGAATTAATAAAACATGATTTCAAACCAATCAATTGGACTCAAAAACACACAGAAATTTTGAGATCATTGCAAGCAGACATGTTAGCTAAAACAAAATTGCAAACTCGCGATAACACACGCAACCTTGTAATCCGAGTCATCCCAGGAAGATGCGGATTCACGTACCTGACCTCTAATGAGGGAGAAAAGGTACCAATAGCTTACAAATCACACTTGTACACAGAAACTGAAATGAAATTCAGTTCTACTGAAAAAATTCTAACTGCGGTTCAGACTGCTGTAGCAAAAGAAAGAGCCCTAGCACAAGGTAAACGAATAATAATCGTTACACCAATACCAGCCCTAGAAGCGGTAACAAAAGCAAGCATTCCAAATGCTAAAGCACTACATCCGAGATGGATACAATGGGTTAATTCTCTTGCTGCAACAGACGTAGTATACGAATTTGATCCTAATTTGAAAACACAAGAATTTCTACAATACGAATATGAATGTCCTCTGCCGACCGAAATCCTGCCTCTAGAACGCTACGGCTATATAATATATATAGACGGATCAGCACAACCCGCAGTTGGGAGTAAACAAGCTTACAGTGCTGCGTGCGCGATTGTTAAAGGTCGTTGGCACGAAGGGAAATTTAGACCATTGGTCACTAAAACCCAATCTCTAGGAGATTGTACAGTTCAGCGAGCTGAACTACTAACATTTAAGATGGCGCTTGAAAATACCGATCGCGAATTCCCCACACTGATAGTGTGCGATTCATATTACTGCATCAAATCTTATAATGAATACTTGCAGAACTGGGTTCAAAACGGTTTCAAAGATGCAAAAGGTGGCACAATCAAGCATAAAACGCTTTGGGAACAAGTAGTTCTGTTACAGAAAGAACTACAAAAGAGTCACGTGATACATACACTGAGTCATCAACGTGATGGCGTTCACGTTGCGGGGAATTCATTGGCTGATGAGGCCGCGAAGGCAGCTGTGCAAACGGCTTCCGTAGCTGCTATCACCCGGTCAAAAACAAAAATAGACAGCGATATCATGCAAGCTGTCAGTGCTACGGTAAAAGATGATATAAAATCACTCCTGAAAGGCTTTCCAGTAAAGTACTCGTACATAACTGATGCGAATAATGTTCCATTTGCTCGAATCCCTGGAGTGGGGGATAGGGCAATTCCAAACATGGAACATAGGTTAGGACTAATTACAGCGGCACACGAAGGGCTGGCTTCTGCACACGCTGGTGTTTCCGCCACAATATCGTTACTAAAACAGAGATATTGGTGGCCACGCATGAGAAAAGAAACTAGGAACTATGTTCTAGAATGTGAAATATGCCAAAGAATGAAAGTATCAACAGTGAAACGACCGGCACAGACGCCCCTTCTAATCTCAGATAAACCATTAGCGTGTGTTTACCTGGACCACTGTGGTTCCTTACAAAGGGATGGCAACTATAAATATATTATGGTCGCAGTGGATTCCTGCACGCGATTCATTTGGATGTGGCCCCAGCGCTCGGTTGACGCCAGAACTGTTATAAAAGATTTGCGAGTCTATATCGGCACATACGCGATTGGCATGCTACATTCTGACCAGGGTCCTGCTTTTAGCTCTCGAGCTTATAAGGAGGCCATGACCAGCATGGGCATTGCATTGCGGTACTCTTGTCCCTTCCATCCTGAGGGAAATGGGATTGTGGAAAGAAAAAACCGAGACATAAAGCAATCTATAACGGCGAGGGTATTAGGTTCGGGTGATGGGTGGGTCCAACATTTAAGAAGTGTCCAACGTAGTCTTAATAATCTGCCAAGAAATTCTCTAAAAGGTTTCAGTCCGTACGAACTATTGTTCGGGACTAGAATGCATATTCAGGATTTAGATAGTCAGACTTCAGTGGTAGAAGAAAAATGCTTTGATATCAAAGATCGTTTGGCTATTTTACAGGACTTAAATGAAACAAGAAAAGGCCTGAGCAACGTAAAGTTAAAACAGCAGCCAACAGCCACTGAAGATAAACCACCTGTCCCAGCAAGGCCTGTCTAAATTCCAAAGATTGGGGATCTGGTCAGAGAGAAGATCGCGGTGAAGAAGGAATTTGGGCCTTCTTACAGAAAAGCAGTACCTGTCTTAGCTGTCAGCGGAACGAGATCAGTTGTACTACCGCCCCTTGCTGGTAAAAAGGAGAACCGAGTTGTATCCATCGACCTGGTAAAACCACAATCATGTGGCCAATAATAAGTAGTAGGCCCAGTGGACTCCCAAGATGTAGCAGAACACCGAAACTTGCGACAATAGAAGAGGTTCAAACTGAGAGACTAATCACACTTGATAAACTTGCAGTGAATAAAAAAGGACTATGCAACAATGCCATGGAACTGGTGCCTCTTGAAACCCAAATTGCAACAGTTCGTCAAGAAACACCAGTCTACAACGATGTAGCCTCAGACTATGCTAATGAAACGAAGAAAATTCCAAAAGCAAATAAAAATCCGGAAGCGATTCCAGCAATTGACAGAACTGCATCTGGCTACTTCATCAATTTCGATAACTTTTCTGAAGATCCAAGCGAGCCTGAAGAAATGCCAACAGCAAAAACTTTTAAAGACAAAGTAACTGAACTTCTACATCAACTCAAAGAAACCTATCTGATTTCTCCATGGATTGAATTTTGGATTGTGTTAGGTGTACTTTTCCTCCTGCTTTGGCTCATCATGGTTCTTTGTTTAGGAAGATTTATTAAGGGAAAATACAGTACAATTGACACATCAAGTCAGAACATCAACTTGGTCCTAAAACCACACAAGTCATCTCACATCGAGAAAAGAGAACTATCATCAGTAAATGTCACAGCCAATCCAGTACCCGGTGGGGTAGCTTGGGACAAAACGGATTACGAAATCTATGGCCCGGTCGAGCTCTTGAAATATCCACACCAGTTCAAGGTTTCATTAAGTGACTTTGTAAAACCGAGTACATTCTCTGATGATTGGGACTTTGAAAGTATTAATGATATGATGTCAGATTTAGTAATGTCAGCAAGATTTACAGAACATGATTACTTACAGGGTTCATCAAATTATGAAGAAATGTATTGTTATAATCACTTTGCACATCACTATTTGCATAAATCTGCTCAGCCTAGAAATGTTTTTAATTATAATCAATGGGAACATTGTGCAACTCCACCAAAAGGTAGTTCGAAGACATTTTACAAGAAATTCCCCTACTTCTCAGGGTTTAAGACAAGTGATGCAGAAATGTTTAATTTCAAATTGTCAAATAAGACAGGGGTAAAAACAATGCTGAAAAACACTAAATTGATCTATTCTGAAACATTTTTTGAAAAATGTACTACATTTGGTTTCGATTTTTGGAAATATAACATTGAAACAAAAATCATCTGGGGTACAAAAGAATGGCAGGTCCAAGGTTTAGAAGCATTATTTAGAGCCTGCATGATCCCAGAACAAATTATATTCTTGAATGACACCATTCAACAGACAACCTGTCTTGGCCTAGCCAAGATAAAAGAATTAAACAAACCGTCTATTCCAAAGCCAACACCTGACAGTAATAGCACTACAGATGTTGAGATAGACGTATCCTATATTTTTAACCAAAACAGAACAAATCCTGATTGGAAAAAATGGTTGATCTGGCCCACAGACACAAATAACTGTCAAAATAGATTCCTGAACAAAATACAGGGGTTCAAGTTGACCAGGCCAGACCCTAGATACTCCCAGAGACGACATCCAGGGATAGTTACAACATACAGTGTAGCAAAACTCTGCCTCGAATGGCTACAGAAATCCACACTGACTGAAATTAAGCAACACTTGACTTTACTTAAAGACGGTGCTGACTTCCGTGATTTCATAATGGGACCACGCAAACAGCATCAAAAATGTTTCATAGCGGCCGGTATATACGCTACTTACAACGAAGCTTGGAAAGTGATGCAAATTAAAACAGCAGAAAAAATACGAGAAATTGATCGTATTAATTTGGAAAAATCATTTTCTGTTATGGACAATGGGTTAATGACTGTCCTCCAGAATATATTCACTGGACAGTATTGTATCTTTTGCTATTGATATAATAGAGCAAGACTTACTAATGTTACAACACGGTCAGTCCCAATTACGTTCTATTGTACAGCTTGGCTGGACGTTGCAAAATCTGCGTTCAGGCTACGTGCCCTGGCGTTTAATCAACACAACGCCATTATTCTCTATCTTTAACCTTACTGATACACAAATCAGTTTGGCACAAAAAGGAGCAGACTATACGATTCTGAGCATCGAAAAACTTGAGAGATTACCATTGACAATGTCAGAAAGACCTGCCATTGAATGGATAATACATGGAATAATCACAATTCCGATAACAACTTTCCAATTTAAATACTGTCAAGAATATATACCAGCGGGCCAGTATGAAAGGTTGGGTAAAGGGTACATTAAGTCATCATGGAAATTGCCTTACACACACACATGTTATAGTGAAAAGAAACATAATGTATTTCTTAGTGGAAAAAATTGTAAACAATCACTAAGCGGTATACTGCTGTGTCAAGGTATTGACCTGCATGGGGCCTGTGAGGGGACTTCAAATAACCTTTCATGTCACCAGCATGGCACACCTGCAACAAGAATAGAGCCATTCTTTAGACGACTTACTAACAGGAGTTATATTCTAATAGTGGACCACAGCTGTTGTGGCATGGTGCCAGGGAAAGCTTATATTGTAAGCGGGAGCTCCATGGTCACTTGCTGTATGCAAGTATTGTATCCAAACAGCACTCCAGACATGGAGGCAAAAATTTGGCCTTCTTTGAATATCTCTTCTATTTGAATTGATACTTTAAGCAGAATAAAGTCTGTCCTTTTACAGACAACGGTGCCCTTGACGTCATCAAAAGAAACGTATGATCTACAAGTTGCAAGGACAACGTCAGAGATACATACCCTTTTATTAACAAATTGCCCCGTGCATTTCGTAGAAATGCTAAGCCAAATCCTAAAAATGTCTGATACCAGTGGTATCCCACATATATTTAAGACAATTTTTTCGGGACTGTTAACTCCCTTCGAAACAGTTCTGGGCATTTTTCCTAATTTTGTCCATTCTGTGTTTGGCGGCCTACCACTTCTGTTGGGACTCGTAGCAGGCATTTTATTTTTGATCCTTCTGCTCCGATATGGCAAGCCAAGTCGCAGACAAGACTCCAGCAACAATGGAAGAAACGATCCTGGCTATACGCTAATCGGGACCGCATAACTAAAGTCCTTGGATTAGCCCGGCTAAGAGATCTGAATATGACCTGGTTTCTTTCATTCAGACCCATCTGGCAGAATTGCATCTTACCTGTGCTTCGATGTATGCTATGCGGAGAAGAATGCGTGTTGGACGTCTGTCTTACACTACCATCAGCAGTACCATTGGATACAGATACTTTGCTAAGTCCAGTAACGGCTCATGCATCGTGTTGTCCCCAGCGGTTACCCATCCTGATGACGGCATTCGTTGAGACTTCGCCACTACGATTAGGCGGTAGTGAAGTACGAGAGGAGAGCAACATCGCTCAGGTACGAACTTCTGTGAGCATTGCTGATCCTGACATCGACGATAGCAATCATGCTCGAGACTGCTCAGTTGCGGCATTTTCGAACTTGATCGAACTTTCACCTGAAGCCGTAGACAACTTTTTTGCGAGTCTGTCTGAAATGATGTTCTCCCCTAAACAAAAAGAATAACTTTTTAAGCAAACAAGCACACAGCGTTCCCTGAACTCTGAATTCGGCCTTCAGCTTTGATAAACAAAAGCTACTGAAAATATTTGGAACTATTTTCTCCCACTGAAAGCAAAATTATTTTTTCTTCGATTCCAAAATATTTACCTTTTTTCGTGGCACTTGTACTCTGCTTAAAGTAGAACTATTCTTAGAGAACAGAGCTTCTATTTTTAGGAACTCTAGAGACAATATATTACCTCAGCCTCTAGCACATTTACAGCAACTGTATTTATATGTGATGGATTGGTCTCGACCTTCTTTTCTGTATTAAGAGCCATTTCATGTGTAAATTTCGCAAATCTTTCAGCTAATCAAATATATGCATCGTTTTAACTGAATGATTACACTGCTTGAAAAACGTACAGTACCAATATCATTTTCGTGTATTTCGCACACACCATTTCAAAAAAAAAAAAAATGTATTTTGGGGTGGGTTGGAATACACATGCACCTTTAAATGTTTTCTATTGCTTAGTTTTAGTAATGATGGACATTAGATCGTGGAGTGGGTATTGTGTTTTTATCCAGGAGCCTAAATCGATGTTACTTTGTTCGGTTATAATCAATAATATCCCTATAACGGCACAGTAATCATATCCATATTCAGTCGTAGCACATGCTGTCATATTAAGCAAGGCTACTTCCCCAGACTCCTAGAAAGCACAACGAGTTCTCTAAGCAAACCAAACCTCCAGCAACCTGGGAAATCCCCCTTGCTTTTGTTTTGATTTCGTCCTAGAACTCCTGTAAAGCACTGTAAGAACGGCCAGTTCTTAGTGACATCTTTATTGACGTCTTATGTCCAACCTTACGTCAAACCCGGCACCTTTCAGGTATAAATATACCAACGTTGCCTTAAGCAAACACACGGTGGTGGTTTTGCAGCAGAGCAGCTATCTACTTGCCCGAGAGCCCAGCTGATGCGAGAGCCCACGGACGCTGCCCCTCCTCCTTGACGCACTGAGAGAGACACTGTCTTTTCTCCCGCCGAGAAATCAAGCTCCGGTGTTTCCAGATACCTTCGCGGGTTACTGGGATATCGAGTCCTGAGAGAGAGATACAAGACCTCCTGCTTTCTATTAACCCAGGTACGGAGCTGACTAAAACCTTAGAGAGAATTCTTGAGTCAGATTCTTGGCAAAACCAACTTAAACTGCTACTTACTTACTCCTTCCCACGTATTAGGCTTAGGTCAGGTACACCGGGGTAGGCGTATTTAGAAGCACCAGTTGAGTACGTTAGTCAATGTATATAAGTATGTATATATTTTATCTATTTTAAAAGTATTTTATGGCTAAGAAACCATATCAATGCTTTTACAGTATTATTTCTTAATCCTCCTTTTACTGTACGCACTTTACTTTACTATGAGTATTGCAATTGTGGCAATTCATTTCTCTTGTATGAGAAAGAAGACTGCTCAATAAATAACAATCTTTTATTGAAACGCCCGTCTCTCTTTTCTCTGCACTCTGGTGAAACTAAGTATGCACACTTGACTGAGTGAAATAGCGGTCTATTGTTTTCACACGACTCTAGAGATACACTCTTATTCTGAGGGAGCAAAGTTGTCATGTTATATGGTTGTCAGAAGCTAATCCCTTCTTGTCTATCCAGGGAGGTTAAACTCCTCCTCGTTTATTCGAGAAAGTTTCTAGTGACATCTGAGCTAGCTGGCAAAAACTTAAGTCTAATATAGTCAGTAGAGACCTAGTCGACTTCAGTCCTACGTCTATACTGCTGAATATATTATTCCAATGCGCAGAGCCTATTGGGAATATAGGAACTACACTACAATCCAGCCTGACACCTGTAAGTTCAAAGGTAAGGAATCTGCGGTTAGATGTCTCTATCAGATAACTTCAACCCAGTGCTTGTATTTTTTAAGAAAAGAAAGTACTAATTAATAACACAGCAATACCAAATACATATCAGGAAAATCCAGTATACAGGGCTGTGATCCTGGTTATGGCTCCCCATTATGGTGCTACATCTGCTGCCTTTCCTCAGGCTAATCCCACCACGATGTTTCCTTAATAGCTTGTCTGTTGAAAATTAGTACGTTTTGGTGAACATTATCTGCGCCATCTTGCCTCTTCCCCTGATGCCACACTTTTGTCGTGCGCGCCCGCCATTTTCTAAGATGCCCCGATCAGAACGAACCCTTTTGCATGCCGCTGGCCCCTGACATAGCCCTTCGCCTTCACTAAGCCTGCACGCTATCCACCCCCTGCTTGCACCTGCCTTGAGTCATAAACCCCTCTTCGGCGCTGCTCTGCCCCAGGCCCTCATCCTGTTCCCAGCGCGACACCTCCCTGCTTTCCTTTCATGATCTCCGGCCCTTAGATGCAAAACCCTTTTTCCCCGTGTGCCCGTTTTGTCTTCCCCGTTCCCAAGCCGACACCCAGCTCTGCCGATACCATCCTTGCCCCTCCCCGTACAATAGAAAGCTTCCCCCATCAAAGAATCCCCGGGTTGATCAAAGCCCCCACCCCATGAGATCCGATCAAACCCCCCACATTCCGTGAATCGGCGGATTATCCAGCTGCGCGATGCTCATCACCTGTTGTGACTAGGGTGGGGACTTCAACTGTAAATGTGTGTGGGAACGGGCCCAAAGGGGAGTTCCGAGAATGTCTTTTCCGTACATCAAAGCTTTAACATGTATGTGTAATCTACAATAAAGTCATAAATGTGTGTATAAGAGGCCAGGCCTCAGGAATACAGTTAGAGCACCTCAGAACGATACCTTCTGTCCGTTTCGTTGTGTTCTCCTCCGGAGAGAATAAAAACCCTTGTTTCCTGCTTTCCAGTCTCCAGCGCCTGCCTCTTCATTGATTTAAATAACTAGAGGGTCACAGAGGCAATACTGCCGGGCAAATATCGATTGTCCCCGACCCGAATGAACTTTTTACAATTGGCGTCCCAAGCGTGGGGCCCATCAGCGACTCGTGGATCCAGTGGGAGAGGTCCCGACGACAGAGTGAACGACTGCAACGATCGGGAGAGCTCTTGCCCAATAGACCCTCGTCTGGCAGCCGATCATCCGAACTTCACTAGTTCCGAACAGACCTCTCTCGAGTGATCTACGGTCCTGACTGGGAACCATCAGGAGTGCCGTGAGAAATACGAGAAAAAGAGGACGATCGGGCGCTGGATTCGGAAGACAAGAAACTGTCCATGCGGTCCGGGTAAGGTCGTGTTACCACGACAAGTTGCGAAAAATTTGCTTGATTGTTTGTTTGTTCAAAAATACTAGTATTGCTCTGTTTATTTTTATTTGGAGATTCACTGTCTGCAAACGGAGAAACAACAGGCTCTCTCTCTCTTTGCAAACAGTGGAGGATAGGTAGGGTAGCAGCCGTGCTTATTTTTTTCTCCCCCACTCAATAATTGCTTGAAACTGAACTGTTGTTCGCAAACTATTGTTTCCTGGAGATTCCCTGTCTGCAAGCAGGGAAGAGACCACCCTTTTTGCAGATAGTGAAAAGGGTAGGTAACGCAGATCTTTGCGGACCTACTCATTCTCCCCATTGTTATTTATTGGTCGTTTGGTTTTATATTTTTTTTGATCCATGAGGTATTCACTGCCTGCAAACAACGTTGAATAGAAATATTCTGTACGGTCTTTGCACCTAGTGATAAGATAGGCAGTGCTGACTTTTTAGTCCCTCGTTACGAGCCGTCATGTCTGTCTTCTCCCCACTGATAAATAGCCTGTTTAGTCCGGACCGCGTATTAGAGGTGGACCATATAGCTCCATTAGAAGGCACCCCTAATAAGGACATGTTCATAAACTATGGGTTAGTCACCATAGCTTATAATAAATTATGGCACAGGTATACCGAAGAGAGTCAAGACAAACAGTGGCCACTGGCAGGATCCTTTGACCTTGATAAAATAGAAACGTTAGAAATAGCCCTTCGAAATAATAAGACAACGCCAATTATGCTCGACAGTCTCGGTATGTGGCGCAGAGAGGCTACGAAACGACAGAGAAAAGACGAGGATAAACCAAGTAGGGAAATATACCGACAGGACAACCCCAGGACACCGCTACCCACAACTTATCCCCCGACACTATGCAAAGGACGACCAGACTTAGGGTCAGACCAATGCGCTTTTTGTAGGTATGTCGGACACTGGAAAGCCCAATGCCCGACTCTACTGAGCGTGAGTAAAGGCAAAGGGCCGACAAGAACGACAGACCGACAGTACGAGAAAAGGCGCGAGACAAAGAAGAACCCGACTTACATAGACAGACCAGACAGAACCACCACGTTTGATTATGCCCGATGGCACAGATTTCGCCAGGAAAATCTCAGCGGCATGCTCACGTTCTCCTAGGTCGGGCAATGTCAAGACGGGAACCCAGCCTCGTTTAAAATTCACAGACGGAAAGAGATAATTATGACCAATAACTGTTTTTATATTTGTCTTGGGTCTTTGTATGTCGATCTTGTACTGTCCCCCGTCTGAGTTTGTGTGTATGTAATGTGCAAATCTGCGTCATCCCTCTACACGTGTTTCCGTGTTACTCGACCTCTGTTAGCAGAAACTTAGCATAAAAGCAACCTGGAAAGAAAGAAATGGTAAAACAAAATCCGTAGACCATTAATGAACTTGAACTTTTAATTTAACACAACAAACAAGGAATAATAACGATAAACTGTAGAAAATGAAAGTCAAACAGAACATTCGCCCCCCCCCCATTCTGGAACCTTCCAAAGTAGGGCAGGGTTACGGCTACGCCCAACCAACGGCAACCCATATAAGGCGAGCCCGGCCGCCAACTCTTGGTCAGGAAATCTTAACGTATGGGGGAGCCGGAGGAGAGGCAGGAGCCCGCAGCCTGAGCATTTGCAGGTAGTCCCGCCACATGTCTCCTTGGCCGGCCGCAACGGGCCTGGAAAGACTAAGGTAGTCCCGCCACATGTCCAGGGGAGAACGAGGCACCTCTTCCTTTTCTCTTCCGTCACAGCCGCAGCAGTCCTGGACGGCGGGATGTCCTGCACGTACCTCCACAACAATTTGTCCAAGTTGGGCTGGGAGGGAGAGGCGACGCGGACGAGCCTCTCCCACCTCCACCGGTAGGAGGTTTCCCAGCCCCCAGCCCGACGCCGAACACCCCCAGTCAGGCGATGGTGCCAATACTTCCACAGCACCGAACGTACAATGGTGGCACCCCAGTACTTGCGCAGCACCGAACGTACAATGGTGGCACCCCAGTACTTGCGCAGCACCGAACGTACAATGGTGGCACTTGGGGAACACCGGATGTGGAGAGGCCTTCATGCGGGGCGATGAAAAGGAGCGGCATGGAGTACACCGGGAGAAGGAGACGAGGCGAACGAGTCTCCCTTGCCCCCAGGTGGGGGCATCACAGCCGCACCCCAGCCGAACGTCCCGCTTTCACAAAACAGGGACCTCTTCCTTTCACTCCGAAGGGTCTCTTCCACTCTTGCAAACTCGACGAGAGTGGCCCCGGTAGGGCCTCAAAATGGCGTCTGGGTCCGCTGGAAGGTGGGCCCCGGCCACTAGAGTAACTTTGACCAGCAATATAACTCGAACATTTGCCCTCTGGAGCACGAGCCCCCATCTCCGACAGCATCTCCGCAGCCTTGAAGATCCTACAAGGGTCCCCGGCGGAACCTTCGGCCTTTGCAGGTTTCCGGTAAGGGACGGCTGCCTTGATCGCCAACGAAACAAACATGACATTGCCACACCTTCTGTTAGCGTGAATTCTAGAACTGCCGAAAAGGACTCTGGTCCAAACTGCCAGTAATGGAAACATTTCCCCCTGATGCTGCTTCCGGACTGAGCCGGCCCCGCCCAAAATGGCGCTGGTATCAATCGGAACTTACGAACACCTCGTGGTGTTCCTTCGCACTAATATAAACTTGATGTTCTGAGATTTTATATGATCCTTTGTACACTTGGCTAGAAAAGACAAGGAGAACTTACTCGACGAACAGTATGAAAAGATTCCCGTTACAAATGTTGATTACGAATGTACAATGTATTATATTTTTATAACTGATGTAAACCCCATTTACGACGCACACGTACGGTATGCATATAGGAAATCTGATTACAACTGTTATGATTATGCTTCTAAATTATGAAAATATATGCCCCCGAACCCCCAGCCAATTAATAGACGTTTTAGTCTCTTACAAATGAATGAGTAAAACTTTCCGATGTTTTTATTGCTGCAAACGACACCCCCCACTGTACGCACTTTAGCCATTGCCACGACCGGCCAAATACGACCGCACCCTCATAATCCATATGCTGAAATGATTTTGCAAAATAAAGTCTTTGAAACTATGGACGGGTATTGCATGCTTTATTTTAAAAAAATATGGGATGGGTGGGAAAGTTCTTTTCTGTGCACCCTACTCTGCTCTCTCTTTAAGGTTAAAAGAAGATGGTTGCCCAGCCCTGGAGGACGGATCGGATCGACAACACGACACTCCGCCTTCAAGGTACGCGACTGACTCATGAACTCTCGCGTAGAGGAAGACCTTGACTTCCAAGGATGGGTAAAACGAATGGTGTAAATGAGGGAATGTAAAAGGAGGGTGAAATGAAATAATGTAAATATTATAAAGTACAACGTTCCAAAGTAGCAGGGACCGAAGAACCGAAGAACCTTAGAACGCCACAGCGTTGAAAGAGGTTTAAGGACCCCGATAGTGAGATACATCCTTTGACTAGATACCTCGCACTAGGCACCTCTGGTTTCCTTTTTATGTTTCCCCGCACACGCCCTACATGAACACACTACCCCCCCCCGACTCCAGAAACCATATCCCCGGGGACCCTGCCCCAAGGAGGAAAGACGAGTAAGAGGTAAGTAAAGGACTTATGAATCCATGTATTTGAATGCGCGCGAATGCTGTCTCCCCCACCCCCCCCCCTTTTTTTCCTCCTTCTGCAGGTTACATCAGAGATTATAGCCGAGGTGTGGCGAAGATCTGAAGCCTTGCCACGTCTAATACACGAAGCGGACTAGCGCCGCAAGGTGGTGTCTAAGCACGCCTGCAGACTACTCACGTACCGAACAAACCCGAAAAATTAGCACAACCTGATAAAAAGTGATCACCCTTAAACCAGACCGGACGAATGAACCCATGTCACGTATGATGCGAAACTATGAGGGAATGTGTGTGTGTGTGACTGAGGCGTTGGCCCAACTGGTCGAAGGACCGAGAATGCGAGAAAGTGCGACAACATGGTACCTCCTTTCTTCTTTCCTTTTTCTCAAGGCACGTCCCCTCTACCCTGTCTAATGCTCAAACTGCATGATTACAAGATTCTAACGCAGACTCGTGAATGCCCTTTACTGTGTAATGCACTAAATAGCCTTTCTTGAATACACTGCCACCCTCTCTGTTGCACGTGTACTATTTAGCCTGCCGTTGCACTCTCTCTCTTCCTCTATTTTTGCACTCCCACTCTTCCGAGTGGTTAGCCCCGAAATTGGCAGACTGCCACCCCTAGCACCCCACCTAATTGGCTTCAAGTACCGTCAGTATTTGCACAAAAACTTGTCTTTAATACAATCACCCTGAGACCGCGTCATTACCTCTCCTTTTCCGCTAGAAGTCAATGAACCCAGGTTGGGCCGTAAGGGAAAGGACAGGTAAAACGACAGAGGTTCCCTAATCTGACCCGAAAATAAGGGAACTACATGTCAACGGCTCCTATAGTATAATACAAGGACCTCAGAATACGCGACCCTCCCCTCCCCGAATTGTCGCAATACCCAAACCGGAAAAATGACCACCCCCGTTACCTCCCCTGTATATGTCCCTGGTTGTTTCCCATAAAACCCCTGTCCTTCCTAATTAAGTAATCGGGCTGTAAAAGGTTACGTAGGACCCAGAATGATGTTTTACAAGGTTAACAGACTAGTTCAAGGTAAAGAAATCATCGAAATGAACCCCGCAGTAGTTGCAAAACAGGATGCACCGATAGAAAGGAAATGTTTAGCCATGTTCGTCTCTCAGCAAAATACCTGTGTAGTACCATGTTGACGACTCACTGCACCCTTTTGTAAATGTAAAACTCTAGAGAACGGCATATCTTCGCCAGATTTGTCTCACAAGGGTGGGTTACCATCAGATGAACTGCCATGCCTGTAATAAATAATTATGAAGGAAAGTCATAGTAAATCCAACAGAACCCGTCACCGGTCATTCATATGCCAGTTGTGAACACTAAAATAACGGGCATTTTTCATTCTTTGCCTGGAGCTGGGAGAGAAATAGACTTTTTGATTATCTTCATCTGCAAATTTTCTAAAGACTGTCTTTTCAAACTTGTTTAAGGGTACCGCTGTTGGAGGAGAAAAGGACCGGATGTGGGAGCACGAGGCCCGACTGCAGACTAAGGAACACCTGCGACATTAGCCAAGGCGAGACCACGACTGAAAAGAGCTGCAGGACGAGGCACTGTTTTCGACAACATGAGAAGAAAGGGTCGACCTGATGCCCCTGCTCGATGTCCAATGCCTGTCGACAAGTCCCCGCTCTCTGAATTCGGTCACACGCCCGCCTATTTGAAGTCTCTCGTTCCCCTAGTTTGTTCCTAATTTGGCCTTGCTCCATCCCCCTTTCCCTCTGACCTACCCTATGGACTGTTTTGTACGCTCTTCTTCCATCCGAACTTTCTGACAATCACCTCAAAGGACACAGGGCGAAAAGGACCTTTCCGACCAGAAACGCGAGGAAAGGGTCGTGCCCTGCAACGCAGAACTTAGAACAGAGCTGGACTTGTAGCTCCACCGCCGGTGCTCAACAGCGCCAACGAAAGACCACAAAGAACAATGAGAACTCGTAAAACTTCGAACATTTGACATCCTCAATCACCGTTTTTTTATGCCTCATTTCTCTCCCAGCCGCCATTGTATTGATCCTGCTCCAATCCGAATCTGAAATATGTATTAACCTGCCAGTTCACGTTATGATATGTACTTGCTGCTCGCCGTTTTTGTATTACATTCCTATGACTTTCCTGCTGAACAAGTTTATCAAAGTTTATCAAATAGGCCCGCCTCCTGAAAACTAGAAAAGTTAAAATGTATCGTTTACAACTCTTTTTATCTAGGGTTCCTACCATTTTCCTTCTCATGCCCACCACAATAGAACCGAGTAGAAAATGAACCAGCAAGATGTCTTGAATATGTTAAAGGGAGGACTGTTGAAAATTAGTACGTTTTGGTGAACATTATCTGCGCCATCTTGCCTCTTCCCCTGATGCCACACTTTTGTCGTGCGCGCCCGCCATTTTCTAAGATGCCCCGATCAGAACGAACCCTTTTGCATGCCGCTGGCCCCTGACATAGCCCTTCGCCTTCACTAAGCCTGCACGCTATCCACCCCCTGCTTGCACCTGCCTTGAGTCATAAACCCCTCTTCGGCGCTGCTCTGCCCCAGGCCCTCATCCTGTTCCCAGCGCGACACCTCCCTGCTTTCCTTTCATGATCTCCGGCCCTTAGATGCAAAACCCTTTTTCCCCGTGTGCCCGTTTTGTCTTCCCCGTTCCCAAGCCGACACCCAGCTCTGCCGATACCATCCTTGCCCCTCCCCGTACAATAGAAAGCTTCCCCCATCAAAGAATCCCCGGGTTGATCAAAGCCCCCACCCCATGAGATCCGATCAAACCCCCCACATTCCGTGAATCGGCGGATTATCCAGCTGCGCGATGCTCATCACCTGTTGTGACTAGGGTGGGGACTTCAACTGTAAATGTGTGTGGGAACGGGCCCAAAGGGGAGTTCCGAGAATGTCTTTTCCGTACATCAAAGCTTTAACATGTATGTGTAATCTACAATAAAGTCATAAATGTGTGTATAAGAGGCCAGGCCTCAGGAATACAGTTAGAGCACCTCAGAACGATACCTTCTGTCCGTTTCGTTGTGTTCTCCTCCGGAGAGAATAAAAACCCTTGTTTCCTGCTTTCCAGTCTCCAGCGCCTGCCTCTTCATTGATTTAAATAACTAGAGGGTCACAGAGGCAATACTGCCGGGCAAATATCGATTGTCCCCGACCCGAATGAACTTTTTACATGTCCCACCAGCAGTTAGGGCAGTAGCAAGAATCATGTTCAGGAGTAGTAATAATTATATCCACCCAAGTCAAAGGCGCAGTCAGTTCTCCATCCTCTATATTCTTACCGCCAGGGATGTAGTGGGCAATGCATTTAGTCTATTGTGCTCCATCCAAGCAAATTTAGTGGCCACAGGCAGAGGAATGAATCAAATAAAAACAGCCGCGGGGGCCGGGCCGCCAAGGAGGCCAGACTCAGCCTACATCTTGATACATGCAGCCACCCGGCTCAGTTCAGAGGAGAGCAGCAGCGCTAGCACTTTACAGCTCCGTCCAGCCACAGGCTGAGAGTTAGCCTCAAATTGTCTATTTGGCTGACTTATGTTCAGGTCCTGACTGGACCTGCGCAATTACCACGGCAGTAGTAGCCCCAATCAGACCGGCACAGTCGCCATGCCAGTTGTAGTGCCGAACAGGCTGGTGCCTTCGCTATGGAAGCTGTAGCTCTGAGTAGTCAGGCCGTATCAAAGGAACTATTGCAAAGTATGTAGAAGTATCAAAACAATTGAGTAAGAAAGAAATGTGGCACAAGAGGCATCCAATACCAATTTATAAAAATAGATCTTATTTTTATGAGTTTTTTAGACACCAAAATTAACAAAATTTGCTGGAGGTTTCATAAGATATGAAGTTTTATGCAAATTAGAAATCACTGCTTTTCACTCAGAATGCAAACAAGCAACCTTACCACAGTCAGCAGTTACTTAAGAACTTTTGACAAGTTACGTAAAGTTGTGTTCAGCCACTCTGGCCTGCTTTGGATGACCAACTTCAGCCTGCTTTGGGTGACCAACTCTGGCAGAGAGAAAGTCAAGGGGCCCAGTAAGGCATAGCAGGCCAGTTACCTCGCAGTTAGTGCCGTCTCCAGTCCATTTCCAGGCTATATGGGTCAACCGCCATAGACATCAATGGAATAGTCCCGATGCAAGGGATACAGAATGCTGACCCAGTCAAGAGTTGCCCTCCTGGGCCCACCCCTTGGACCATGAACACAGTGGGGCAACTTTAACCACAGAGGCCAATGTCCCTCAAAGTCCAGGTGAAGTCCAACCAAAGAACAGTTACCACTGGTCTACTGGTCTCCCGTCACAGTGAAACCAGCAGTTCCCGGCAGCTAGTGTCTGTCTTGGATTCCCAAATTGCACTTTGACGACTCTCCCAGGTCCAGCAGACTTGGGTGCAAATTTTGAGTATCAGGGTTCAATCTCCTCGGCTGCACTTTGATGGGCAGTGGAGAACAAGCAGTTGTGGCCCTGGGGCTGTAACAGGAAGTCAGGCAACTAACTCTTGGAGTTCACTTGTTCTGTGTTGGCTTAAGAGATGACTTTCCCTTGAGCAGGGCACCACAGGCACAGCCTTCTCCTTGCCAGCCCAGAAGCAGCAGGTGCAGGCCACTCCTTAGTACAGCCTCTCTTTGCCAGGTCCAGGAAAGAGCATGGTAGTCTTTCTTCAGTTGCCTCTCTAGTACAGACATGATCTGAGGGCTGGGTGCCAGGGTTGTCACTTTTATGCACATAGCTTGCCCTGGAGATGGGGTGACTACTAGCCAATGGGCTCCCAGGTCCCCTCCGCCTGATGACTTGCTGCAATGTGACACCTGGCTATCCCAGATTGCTTTGTTCTACAAACTCCTAAGATGGCAGGACCCTTATCTGGTGTGTAGAGCTTTGCTAGCCAAACCTAGAGGTGTCGCTACTTGAGGGCTGCATGTTTACAGAAAACTGGTTTAACAAGAGTTTTCTCCTCTGTCCCCAATGCTAACCTCTCTACTAGAACAAAAGAGCAGCCCCTCTTGTGAGCGCCACCATTTACCCTTCAAAGGAGGTTTCTCCTTTGAATTTTACCTTTTGTGCTCACGCCTCATGTGACTTCCTGTCAGGGAAAGGTAACACCTTTTCCAATGGCAGGCCTCTATTGTGTCCGTCCTGTGAGTCGTTCACACTTCTTAGTAGGGCAGAAAGCTGACTTGTGGCCAGCACCTGAGGATGGCCACTGGAAAACGTGGGCTACAGAGTAGCAAGTTTCGAAAGTTGCTTTTTACTCATAAGTTACATTAAGCGTGACTTGGGCATCAAGTCGGATTTAGGGTAATGATTTTTTTGATACCTTAAAGTACCACTTTTAGTAGTCCCATTCAGGAGTTAGCACAGCTGAGCTGTCAGCGTTTAACCCTGTACTCGCCAATGGTACCAGTAGCCTTTACACAGTAAAAATGACAATTTGGGGGATTTACAGTTAGGACAGACAACTACATTTGCATCTTTTTAATATACAGCACCCTGCCTTAGGCCTCGACAGGCCTACCTTAGGTGTGATTCATATACTTAAAAAGGGAGGTCTGGACTTTGGAATTGGTTTAATTGGCAAAGTTGAGCTAGCAGTTTAAAACTGTTTTACTAGCCTCCAGTGCCAGCCTGGAAGACGTGTTTTACTTTGTCACACTCAGGGTGGCACAATAAGTGCTGCAGCCCATGAGGGACTCTTTAAATACAGGTTCTGAGTACCCATGCTACTATAAACTATGGGGTTTATAAGTAAGTTACCTTTTGACAACTGGGTATAAGCCAATTAAACGTACACTTTTGAGGGTCCGAGCACTGGCACAGAGGTCTTGTTAGCAGGCTTTAGTGCACTCTGAGTCGAAAAAACAGCAGCATCAGTCCAAAACTTTGGGGTGATCATGCAAGAAGAGCATTTCCTTACAGTTGCACTGCATAGTGCTGTATTTAGATCCTCAAAAGCCTTTTGAAATTACGTAATCCAAATCACTTTCTTTTTTTTGTTTGAATATGTTTTATTAGTTTTCCAACAATTATCATCTATACAATACACTTTTAAGGCAGTGAGTAAAGGAAAATGTTATACATAGTTCGTCTCAGTCCATAACAACAATTCTAATCTATGATAGTAGATAATAAGTTCCTGTCACATCACAGAGCTTCGATACAGTCGGTGGATTACACGAGAGGTGTTGAACTCTGTGGCAAGTGTGTTGCTGTATGACTTTAGGTGCATCGTAAGCCAAGGCATAGGGGTGCAGGTAGTGGGCGGCATGTTCTTGCGCCCATGTGTCTATCCCTGGTCCTTTCCGTCGGATAATGTGTGAGATATACCCCTTCGCGGGAGCGCCATGCATTTGGTCCGGAGTAAACAATTGTATGGATCCAATACCACATTTTCAACATTTTAACAAAGGCGTCGGGGGGGAAAACTGACATGTCCCCCGAACTGAACTAGTGATGGAAGGATAGGGAAAAGAGGGGGGGGACAAGTCTTAAAGGAGAAGGATGAGAATGGCAGGACAGTGTAGTGGGAGGAGTGTCAATGCATTTCCATGGAGGTGCTGGGTCGGTGGGATGACAGTGGCTCGGGGTGACTGTGGTCACGAGGAGGGCTAGCTCATTTTGCGGAGGGAGTGGGAGGGGGGGGGGAAAGGTCCGGTATTGCCCGATGGGCATCAGAGCGTTAGTGCCGGTGCAGTGGGGGATTCTAGGGCGCCTTCGCGGCACAGCTACGCAGCAGCATCTCGTCTCTCAGGCATGTGTTGGGACTTCCCTTCGACCCTGGCAGTAAGGTGGTAGTGGGAGCATAATGTGTTTCTTCCTAGTCATCGTCAGGTGTCGACCCAGGGAGGGGCACCATTAAATGACTCCCTGATCCAGGCTCCCCTGTTGGAAGGATTGCAAGGTTTCATCCCAGAGTTGCGCAATGGGGAATTTTCTCAGTCCCGCCGTCTCCTCCCTGCGCAGTGTGAGACCCTCCGCTCTCGCCCAGTTGTCAAAGGAGGTGTACCAGTGTTTGACTTGTGGGGGTCTATCATTTTTCCACAGTTTAGTGAGCAAGCGCTTGGCCATGATGAGGCCCAGGTCTCGGAACCTGGTTGGTACCTTGTTGAGTTTGGTCCTTTTGTACAGGCCCAAGAGACACACTTCCCATGTGTGCGGCAGGTCGTCACCGGTGCTCCGCTTCAATAGGGCAGTCACCATTTTCCAATATGGTGATATAGCGGGGCAGGCCCAAAGCATGTGCAGGAGAACTGCACCAACCAGGGAGCATCTGGGGCACGCGGAGGTGGTAGTCGAGAAGTATTTATTGATCTTGTCCGGCGACAAATATGCGCGATGTAATATGTAAAATTGCATGATTTTAAAACGTGAGTTGCGTGGGACATTGACCGGGCCGCCCAGTACCACAGCCCACTTCTTGTCCGTCCATACCCCCTTCCTCTATCCTCCGCCCACTCATCCCGGAGTTGTTGTGTGGATCGCTGTGTGTGTATTAGGAGGACTTGGGTCAGTCAGTGGACCACGTGGGAGCCGTTGCCCATGACATGGAGGTATTGCAGAAAGTGGTTCGTCTGTGGTTCGTCGGTCAAGTCTCCCCAGGGGCACGCCAGCGTGCGTATGATAGACGCGTGAAGGAGAAACTGTCCGGCCGGCAGTCCAGTGTCCCCAGCCAGAGTCCCAAAGGGAAGTAGGGTGCCTTCAGCATATAGATCCCCTAGCGTCTCCACTCCCGCCCCCACCCACCCGTCCAACATTGCTTCTGTTAGTACTCCTCCATCTCTGGGTGTGCCCAGCTGCGGAAGCGCCGGGGCATAGGGCCTCACTCCACATGTCAATTTTAAGCAGCGCAGGAAGCATCTGCGAGCCACGGCCACCTGAATTCGCGTTGGAAGTGGGTTCTTGGTCAAAGGGTGGAACAGTGTGCACACCTGCGTGTGTGTGTAGGTTACAGCATCTGTGGTGGTGTCATCTAAGTTCCTGCCACTTAACCATCCCGTTACCCATTGCATCTGAGCCGCCAGGTAATATAGTTCCAAGTTGGGAACCGCAAGGCCCCCAGCCTCCGTAGGCACATAGAGTTTCATCAAAGCCACACGGGGCCTCCCCGAGTTCCAGATGAGGTTCCAAATCAATGTCTCCAGTTCCCGAAATATCCGGGTCGGAACATATAGCGGGATGTTGGCAAAGTAGTATAATAGTCTTGGCAGGACTATCATTTTAGTCAGTGTGACTCGGCTGGGCACGTTTAAGGGGAGGGTCTTCCAGAATGTCATCTGTGCTCGCAAGGAGGAGATAGCTCTGATCAGGTTCCCCTCTAGTATGTCAGGCGGGGTTCTATAGATATGTATGCCGAGATACCTGAATGTCGTGGGGTGCCAAGTAAGTCTCCCACTATTTATGCAGATGTCACACTCCTGTGTGTCTGGGCTGAAGGAGTACGCCCCTGACTTCGCCCAGTTGACTTTAAGTCCCGACATGGCTTCAAAGGTCCGAAAGGTATCCGACAAGGACGGCGGGAGACAGGTCAGGTCTCTAACATACAGGAGCAAATCGTCCGCATAGAGCGAGACTGCATGCAGGCCATCCGCCAGTGGGATCCACCACTCCTCTCCCCGTGCCCGTAGCAACTCTGCGAAAGGTTCCATCGCCAATGAAAAGAGCAATGGGGACAGAGGACATCCCTGTCTGGTCCCTCTTTGCACCCGAATTGCATCAGACAGTAGCCCGCCCGTGCGCACACGCACAGTCGGCCTCTGGTAGAGGAGCCTCACCATATCAATATAGTTGTCTCCAAGGTCATATTTTTCCAGTGTCGCTCTGATGTAGGGCCACTCAACAGAGTCGAAGGCTTTCTCAAGGTCCAAGACGAGGCATCCCGATCGGGGCCAGTTGTGGGTGGCATATGTTTGTATTTTGAACAATCTACGGATGTTGCGGGAGGTGCTGCGCGCAGGTACAAAGCCATTTTGGTCATGGTGCACAAGGGTTGGGACTAGGGGAACCAGACGTTGAGCCAGAGTAGAAGCAAGTATTTTGTGGTCGGTGTTTCGTAGGGCCAGCGGCCGATAAGAGCCCATACGCATGCTGTCTCTGCCTGGTTTTAGGAGGGAAATAAGCGTGGCTTCGTTGAGTGTGAGAGGGAGAGCAGAATCGTCAATGGCCGCCGCATACATCTTCAGCAATTCTGGGATCAGAATATCTGAGCAAGCCTTATAATATTCGGCCGGCAACCCGTCTGGACCCGGGGACTTGCCATTCGATAAGGCAAAAATGGTGGCACGCAGTTCGTCGGCCGTGAGCGGTGCACCCAGATCGTCCCGCTGCGCAGCTGTTTTCCTGTCTGATGAGCCAGGCCAATAGTTTGCCGGGCTTATCACCAAGGTGGTGCGTACGTGCCGAGTGGGCCGCGTAATTGACATGACGCAGACGCTCCAGTAGCCTCTCGTGCTCAGCGTGTGCCACGTGTAGTGATTCATCTACTCCACCTATCGCCTCCTGTTCCCGCCGAAGTAGATCAGACTCTATGCGCGTCAGGTCCCTCTCCAGTTGCTTCTGTATGTGCCCCTGTGTACCCAGACAGTGTCCCCTGAGCACCACCTTGAAGGCGTCCCACTCAATCTGGGGGGAGGACGCCGTGCCGGTGTTCTCCTCAAAGTACTGCGCCGTTTGCGTGGAAAGGGAGTCGCGGAAGGGGGCGTCCAGAAGCAGGGCTGGCTGCAATCTCCAGGTGGGCACAGGCGGGTGCGGGCACGTCCATGCAATGTTCAGAATGTGTGGGTTATGGTCGGAGTGGGTGCGACCCATGTAGTACGTGTCTGTCACCAGGGGGAGAAGTTCTGTGGATATCATATATCTGTCCAGTCGCACATGTAAATTGTGTGCCCCTGAGTAGTAGGAGTAGGTTTTGGAGGATGGGTTGTGGGTGCGCCAGGCATCATGTAATCCCCATTGTAGTGCCCAACTGGTGAGTGCTTTCATATCTCCGTGTGTTGCCGTGCCGACAGCGGGTGGGTAGGAGCGGTCTAGCGTGGCATCAAGTATATAATTGTAATCGCCACCCAATATCCAAGGTATGCCGTGCCAAGGCGACAGTGTTGTGGACAGCTGCGCTAAAAAATCTTCTTGTTCTGTGTTAGGAGAATATATGGAGGCTAGGACCACCGGCTGACCGTCCAGTTTACCCCGTATTATCACGAATCTGCCCCCGGGATCTATGTGTGTGTGCGAGGCCGTGAAAGGGGTCCCGGGTCTCACCCACAAGAGTGCTCCACGAGCATAAGAGGAATGTTCAGTGGCATAGAGTTGTCCGCGCCATCTGCGGCGCAGCGCCAGCGCTTCTGCCTTATTCAAATGTGTCTCTTGGAGCAGGGCGATGTGGACCTGGTGACGCTTGAGGTAGGAGTGAATCTGATACCTACGCGATGGCGTGTGCATGCCCCTAACATTCCAGGTGCATATATTTATCGCAGTCATTTAACCATAATAGGTATTCCCCACATTTGTCTCCCTCTGCCCCTCCGCTCCAGGAGCCCGCCCCCAGGACCTCCATACATTTCCACTAATCTCCCACAAAGACATCCTCGTTGATACTAGTTGAAATTATCCATAACACAGGGGGGTTGGGGGGTAGAAAGCATAACAAACCACAAAGGGTTAAACCAATAAAAAATGCCAAAAGGTCGGTTGCCAAAAATGCCGCCGTCCAAACTCTCTAGTGAGATTAATAACTTTTCAGTTCAGGGGGGCGCTATACAAAAGGCACAGTCATGGCTTCAGAGCAAAACGATCAGTGGAGAAGACATCGCCCCTCCACGGGCCCTGGGAGGCTAGTAATGTCCAGCAAAGAAACATGGTAGTCTGTTCTGGCATGATCTTTCCCATGCGTGTGCTCCCGTAGAGCCAGCCATAGTTGAATAAATGGTGTAGGCTTGTATCACACACCTGCAGTCAGATCGCCAAGAGTCAAAGCTTAGCAGGTGTCGGCAGCCGGGGATCAACCCCAGTGGGGCATCGCTCCCCCAAACAAGTGTCAAGAGTAGTACTCACTGTGTCTCTTGTCTGCAGTTGGAGGACGCATCAGGGGTCCCGCCCTGGGCGTTCAACCGTCCACAATCCCGTCGGGGCATCCGTTTGACTGGCGGTCTGAGCGACATTATCGTTCAGGCGCACCCTGCTGAGGACCAATGGTGTTCGTTAATTATACAAATCCGCTGTCTGTGGTGTTACATCCGGCCGCTCTATGGATTGCTGAGAATCTGGTAAACCGTATATAGCTTCATCATCACTCGGGAAAGCCCGGGGACTGGTGACCATTGCAGAGTCCGATGTTGGTGGGCCGCTGATTTCCGTCACTTTTCGGAGGGCATCTTGCTGTTCCTGTAGGACAAGTTCCACAGGTGGGGAGTGTGTATCTGATCTTTGCGATTGATGAGTTGAGGGTGTTCTGCGTCTACGGCGACGCCGCAGTCCCCGGGTGCGTGCCGTGGTCGTGGATCCCTGCGCACGCCTGGGCGTTGTATCGACACCTCTGTCCAGCCAAGCCTCAGTTTCCTCCGGGTTGGTGAAGAAGTCCGTTTTGTCTTGTGCTACGACCCTTAGTTTGGCGGGGAAGAGGAGGGAGTACTTAAGTCCAATTTGGCGCAGTCTTTGTTTCCCCACCAGGAAGGAATGTCTCTGGCGTTGCACCTGTACTGTACTGTATAGTCGGGGAAGAACATCACTTTAGTGTTGTCGATTTGGACATCTCCAAGTTTCCTGGTTTCGCGCAGGATTGCGTCCTGGTCACGGTAATTCAGAACCCGGAAGAGCAGTGGTCTAGGATTTGATCCCGTGGGGAGAGGCCTCGTCGGCACTCGGTGCGCACGTTCAACCACGAAGTGCGGCGACAGGGCACCCTCCGGCAGTAGTGCTCTCAACCAATCCTCCACATGCTGCGTGGGGTCTCTCCCCTCCCATTTTTCCGGCACACCTACTAGTCGGATGTTGTTTCTTCATGCCCTCCCCTCTGCGTCCTCGGCACGGTCCTCCAGGAATTCCACCCTGTTTAGGAGATCACGTACTTGTTTGTCCACCTGGCTTACCCGGGGTCCCAGGTCTGTCAGCGTGCCCTCCAGGGATGTGGTGCGTTCCGCCAGTTTCTTGTGGTCAGCTTTGAGATGGTTGAGGTCAATCGTCACACTGTCTATATTGGTCTCCAGCGAGGTGCGGGTGAGCTGGAGCGATTCCTCAAGCCGTTCCATGGCGGCCAGCACAGTGTCCAGTTTCGTCGACACTTGGTCCGTGTCCGTCTGCTTCGATAGCCTGTCCATTTTCCCCTTGGAAGATGGACCCCCAAGGCCAGTTCGAGTCTTCACTCCTCCAGACATGGGCAAGTCAGCGAGTGGGGTAGCCGATGCTGGCTGGGATCCCCGATGGCAGGGGCCTTTCCGGTGGACGGCTCAAGGAGTGCCGTATCAGGAGCGTGGCAGTCTCATGAAATGTCCGGGTCACGCAGTGTTCTCGTCTCGAGTACTTCGAGTTGTTCACAACCTCTGGTGGATATAGCCGCCATGAATCAGGGCGCCGGCCGCCATCAGTAGCGTCCGTGTAGTGGCTGTGTGGCAGGGGTTACCCCATAGCGCAAGTAGACCATGTGCTAATGATCTCGCATCGTTCGCGCCGTCTTCCTGTGTCGCTTTACACAATGTCCTCTAGTCTTTTGTTCTCCTCCGCTCCGGGCACATGGGCACCACGGGCCGCCAGCCGTGCGCGGCGTAGGGGGTCCCCCCAGAGGTCGAGGTCACCGGGGTGAGGGGGGGGAGACAATCAGCAGCTCACCTCAGTATCTCGGATCGAGCGATCTCCCCAGTGTGGGAAGGCTCCGTGCTCAGTCTCTCACATAGGACTTCTTTTCGCCACCTGGCCTCGTCCCCCTCCGCTGCAGCGCTCCACGTGTGCCTGGCCTGATTTCAATCCCAGAGCCCCCGGGGTGCCAGGCGATCAATCGTGCATCGTGCCAACACACCGATGCCCATCCACAGACACCAGATCTTCTTGTGGTTGGGCGCCGTCTCCAGGGGCCGGGCCTGGGTGGTCGGGGGTCTCCCCTGGCCTCGTGTCCCAGTGTGATCTCCTGTCTCTTATGAGCGCGCTCGTGGTGCGTGGCGCGAGGGCGGCGTTTTCAAGGGGCCCAGTGGTTGCAAGGGCAAGGGTGGTGCTTGCTTGCCTTACCCTCCGCGCAGCATGTGTAGCTCTTCCGCAGTTGTCCCGGGTGGTGTATGTCCTGGAGGGTGCCTCTGTGGTGCGCACCGAGTCTACCACTCAGCAGGGCGGGTCCGCTTCCGCCGCCGGGTCGTTCCCTAGCTCTCCGCCATTCTCCCCCTCAGGCTCGTCTTTCGGGGCTTCTCTCCGGCCGCCGACCGCAGGACGTAAGAGGAGCAGAATCGGCCATGTGGGTCAGCCGCGGGCAGCACCGCGAGCGTGCGGGTCTAGTCAATGCACCCGCCGGTGGCCCCCAGTGTCTCCCGGCGCAGGCTCCGCCTCTAGGCCCAGCCCCGTGCGCGATCCCCGGCCTCGCGTCACCACGGCCGCCGACCCTACAGCCCACAGCACGGCCACGACTGCCCAGAGAAGGTCCGGAGCGGCCAGGAGCAGTCGAGTATCCTCAAAGTTGGTAGGCGGGCGGAGGGCGATGCCGGGGTGTCCCGCCTGTGATTTGTGCCGGCTGCTGGGAACTTGGACGGATTACTGGCCCGTGGAAGGGGAGCTCCGGCCGGAGCTCTACCCTTTAGCTTCCGTCGCCATTGCGTGCCAAGCCACGCCCCCTCATCCAAATCACTTTCTTGGACTGTTTTTTGGATGTAACGGCTGTCAAAGGTGCAACTGTAGTCCCATACTCAAACAAAAAGTTCCTGCAGTACAGAGCCCTACAAATGTTTTCATTTGGTTCTAACCTCCCACTGCAACACAAACTGGAAGGGCGGACCTACCCATTACCCACTTGTTGCATGAGGCAGATTAGGCAGGACTGCCCCGCCTGGTTCATGATGATCAGTTTCACACTTGTATCCTGACCAACACCTGTTCTAGGTGTCTCATGCGGCCCACCCATGAATTGCTAAAGATAGTAATATTGTCAAGGTAGGCCATGCAGAACTCTTGAAGCCCCAAGGAAAAAGTGGTTCACCAGGTGCTCCAAAGTGGCATTCTTAAGCCCAAATAGCATTACCCTACACTGATATAATCCTTCTGGCATAGAGAATGTAGTCTTCTGCTTGACACTAACGCAATCGGCCACCAACGATTGTGACGCAGGAAGCAACCAGTTGTGATTCTACTTTACGCCACCCCTTTTTCTAACCTGGAGGGCTCCCACTGCCACCAATGATTGCGATATGTGAAGGTTAAGCAGCATAAATTATATTTCTATTCCCAACTGTTATTCTTTTCTTGGGGGTCCTATGGAACTTTATGGATACCTTAAGAATCTGTGTTTAATTCTGTGGTATGATAGACTGTAGCAGAGTTGTGCTGATTAAAGATGGTTTATTGAACAATTATCAGGTTAAATCATATAATCATTTTAGCCCCACCTGGAGCAGCTCTCTTGCTGCTCAGCCCTCTCTTCCAACTGTCATCCATTCACCAGGCATCCCACACATTCTATATGACCTCACACACTTCAACATTCCACCATTCATCCACATAGGCTGAGCAGCAAGACAGGTTAGTGAGAAAGGCACATGGCATCCAAACCAGGATACCACACCACCTTCCCTCTTAAAAGGAACAACAAATGAATAGTGTAAATGAGAATGGTCATTCTAAAATTTAAACTTACATTGTAAAATTAAAATTATAAATAAATACATAAAAGAATCCAATGCGACCACCTCTACCCCCTTTACACATAAAACAGGGAAAAATTGATAGCACATATTTTCGCACAACATTTTTTTTTAAACAGGATGTAAGAAATTGAATTCAACGTCACCAAAACAACATACTAGTTAGCCAGACTAGCAAAGCAAAGGTAACGGAGACTTCAACAATTAAAAAAAAATGCGAAAATTAAAAACACAAAAAGTACTTAAATCAATTACAATTCCCACCAAGTACGTGTGCACAACGTACTATAATAGGAATATGTAGGTGACTACACTACAGAGTCACATGCAATGTACTATAATCTAAAATAAAACATAACACGTGTAGGTGACAAACCCATGACAGCAATTTCAGTAAAATTGGGAAGTCACATGCTGGAATACAATTTCAAGTATTCAAATTAAAAGCAAGACATACACTAAAAAGACGACCCCACGGGCAAAACAACTTAAGTAAAAGGTGGAAGTCACGTGTATAGTATAATCGTAAAGATATAATTTGTACGAAACAAATTGGTGACCGGTTCACAGCACTAAATTAAGAAATTGTGAATGTCACAAGCACATATGCTAATGTATAGCATTTAACTTTCAATTAAACTAAAAACGTGTATGAAACCTGTGTAAATAACCATAACACGTAATTAAGAAACCTACAGTAGTAATGTAGGTGATGTATCCATGACTAAATGAAACACAGGCTAACAAATGAATATTATAAAGTAGTAAAACAATTACCATTCACCTGCTACTCTCCTACTTCCTATAATTGGTTAACCTCATGACCAATTAGACATAAAAACATTTAGCTTCTTATGGGACCACGCACACAATTCAGCGAAGACATCACAGACTTCATCAGCCTGCACGCCCTCCCCTCCACTGACTACATCCTCCTCGGGGACCTCAACTTCCACCTGGAGAACAACAAGGACCGCAACACCACCGCCCTGCTGGAAAACCTCGCCAACCTCGGACTCAAGCAACTGGTCAACACCCCCACCCATTACGCCGGCCACACGCTTGATCCCGTCTTCTCTTCCAGCAAGTACATCACCTTCAGCCACGCCACCGGACTCCACTGGACCGACCACAGCTGCGTCCACTTCAGCTTCAAAAGATCCACGACCCACCACCACCCGCAACAGGTACCTCACAGGAATTGGAGCAAGATCACCGCAGACCAGCTCACCACCTCCCTCAGCCAGAGCCCACCCGCCAACACAACGGACCCCAACGAAGCAGCCCGCAACTTCACACAGTGGCTGACTGCCTGCGCCGACGACCTCGCGCCACTAAAGAACCCTCCCAGCAGACCCAGAAGCAAGAAGGCATCCTGGTTCACCGACGACCTCAAGGACTCCAAGAAGACCTGCCGCACCCTCGAGAAAGCCTGGCTCCTCGACCGGACCACCGACAACATGACCGCCCTCAAACACGCTACCCGCAAGCACCACCAGCTCATCCGCACCACCAAGAAGAAATCCCTGAAGGAACGACTGGACAACAACGCCCACGACAGCAAAGAGCTCTTCACTATCGTCAAGGAGTTCTCCAACCCCAGCACCGGCACCAACGATATCACTCCATCACAAGACCTCTGCAACTCCCTCGCCTCATTCTTCCACCGCAAGATCGCCGACATCCACAACAGCTTCGGCGCCCCACCCACGCACCCACCCGTCGAACCAATGCCCCCCACCGCCACCCTTTGCACCTGGACCACGGTGACCACCGAAGACAGCCCGCACGATGAACACCATCCACTCCGGATCACCGACCGACCCCTGCCCACACCACATCTTCAACAAGGCCGACTCCACCATCGCACCCCAACTCCGGAACATCATCAACGCCTCCTTCAACACCGCCACCTTCCCGGAGAGCTGGAAGCACGCCGAGATCAGCGCCCTCCTGAAGAAACCTACAGCGGACCCCACCGATCTCAAAAATTTCCGCCCCATCTCGCTCCTCCCTTTTCCTGCTAAAGTCATTGAGAAGATCGTCAACAGACAGCTGACCGCCTTCCTCGAGACGAACGGATCCCTCGACCCCTCGCAGTCCGGCTTCAGAGCCAACCACAACACCGAGACCGCCCTAATCGCAGCCACCGACGACATCTGGACCCTGCTCGACAAGGGGGAAACAGTGGCCCTCATCCTCCTGGACCTCTCCGCTGCGTTCGACACGGTCTGCCACCGCACCCTAGTCCAGCGCCTCAGCAACATCGGTATCCAAGAGAAGGCACTGGAGTGGATCATCTCGTTCCTCGCCGGAAGAACACAAAGAGTCCGCCTCCCCCCGTTTCGCTCCGAGGCCACCGAAGTCATCTGCGGCATCCCGCAAGGATCTTCACTCAGCCCCACCCTCTTCAACATCTACATGAAACCTCTCGCAGCCATCGCACGCCAGCACAACCTCAACATCATCTCTTACGCCGACGACACCCAGCTGATCCTCTCCCTCACCAGAGACCCCGACACCGCCAGAACCTGCCTACACGAAGGGATGAAAGACGTCGCCGAGTGGATGAAGGACAGCCGCCTGAAACTGAACTCAGACAAGACGGAAGTCCTCATCCTGGGATCTTCACCCTCTGCCTGGGACGACTCCTGGTGGCCCCCAGCCCTGGGCACCGCACCCAAGCCAACCGACCACGCACGCAACCTGGGCTTCATCCTGGACCCCTCCCTCTCGATGACCAGACAAGTCAACGGCGTCTCCTCATCGTGCTTCAACACCCTGCGTATGCTTCGCAAGATCTTCCGCTGGATCCCGACCGAGACCAGGAAGACTGTCACCCAGGCACTCGTCACCAGCCGACTGGACTACGGAAACGCCCTCTACGCCGGAACCACAGCCAAGCTACAGAAAAGACTCCAGCGCATCCAGAACGCCTCCGCCCGACTCATCCTCGATGTCCCCCGACGCAGCCACATCTCCAGCCACCTGAGGAACCTGCACTGGCTCCCCGTCGACAAGAGGATCACGTTCCGGCTCCTCACCCACGCACACAAGTCTCTCCACGACCTGGGCCCCAAGTACCTCAACGACCGCCTGACCTTCTACACGCCCACCCGCCAGCTACGGTCCACCAGCCTCGCCCTCGCAGCCGTACCACGCATCCGAAGAGCCACCGCCGGAGGAAGATCCTTCTCTTACCTGGCTGCCAAGACTTGGAACTCCCTCCCCATCCACCTTCGGCTGACCCAGGACCATCTCGCCTTCAGGAAACAACTCAAGACCTGGCTGTTCGAGCAGTAGCATACCCCTCCCCCCAAGCGCCTTGAGACCCTCCCGGGTGAGTAGTGCGCTATACAAATGGCATGATTGATTGATTGATTGATTATAGAATGCTGTACTATACATAGTAAAGTCTAAATACAGTCCGCGAATCGCACCCAGATCAACCTTCTTTTCACCAGATAAATTTTGAAGCCAAGAAGGAAACAAATTAGAATGGGTGTCCCTGTTCCTCAATAATGTAAAAGGAGAGACGCCTGTTGTACAGTGTGGAGAGGTGTTGTAATTCCACACCTTGTCTCTAATGAAATCCTCCACATTAAGTTTGCATGTTAAAGCCGTTTGTATCCCTTCCTTAATCACTTTATTCCCTCTTTCTACCAACCCGTTAGACGATGGAGAATACAAGGCAACTTTCAATTATTTAATGTCCAAATTGCTAAGGAATTTACTCATTTTATCAGAAATGAAATGCGTGCCATTATCAGTAACTATTATTCAAGGTGTACCTTCCACATTAAAAACTCTCTTCAAGAAAGAGATTGTAGAATCAGAATCGTTTTTTTAACAAACTCATGATACATCCATTTCGAATAATAGTCAACCAGTAAAATAACGTACTTGCACTCTTGATCCAGGACCGAATACGGCCCAGAAAAATCAATACCAACCTTCTCGCAAGCAGAATGCGGAAACTCAGTTGGGTGTAAAGGAACTTTCAAAGTTTGCCAAGGTTTATCAGAGACTAGACACTCAGGACAAGAATCAATCAACTTCCTAAATTGTTCATCCATAGAGGGCCACCAGTAATGTTGCTTAATCCTCATAACGGTCTTGGTGACACCTAAATGCCCTTGATGAGCCTCGTTAATGATTGAGGAACGTAACTTGAATGGAGGAATAAACTTGTCGCCTCTACGAACAATACCATACTCCACTGAGAGTTCCTCGGAGACTTGAGCAAATCTGCGTAATTCACCCTCCAAACACCTAGGCTCAGGCCAGTAATGTGTTGAATGTTAATAACTTTTTGAAGGACCGAATCACTATCGTTGGCAGACTTCCAATCCATTTCAGATATAACTGGACTTAACTCACACACCGCATCAACCACAGCAACACATTCAATATCTTCCGCAGAGATATCCTCATCGTCATCCTTCGCCATGGAATAGACTGTAGCCGAGTTGTGCTGATTAAAGATGGTTTATTGAAGAATTATCAGGTTAAATCATGTAATCATTTACGCCCCACCAGGAGCAGCTCTCTTGCTGCTCAGCCCTCTCTTCCAACTGTCATCCATCCACCAGGCATCCCACACATTCTATATTACCCCACACACTCCAACATTCCACCATTCATCCACATAGGCTGAGCAGCAAGACAGGTTAGTGAGAAAGGCACATGGCATCCAAACCAGGATACCACAAATTCCAATATATCGGTCCTTGGTGAGTTTGTTTAGGACTCTATATCTATTTTTATAATATGAAAATGAATAGCAATCTTTTCGGAATTATAACCACAAGCAGTAAAGCTCGAATTACGCACATTTACTGTTAATGGTATATCACAATGTAACTGAGTGTCTGGCTCATACAGGGACACCCCTACTATGAAAAAGGGCCATCGACAATGCCCAAAGACAACAAAGGTGCGCCATATCCCTGAATGTGAGAAGATGTCAATCTCTCTGGTTTCCTTATGTATCTATGTGGTCATTGCCCCACATATACAATTTACTAACCACTGTTCTGTGCCTTAGGAGCAATATGGCAGCTGTAGATGCTTAAGGATCCTTTCAGATTCATATATGAGTGTCATAGCTAACAGAACCTTCCTTTTACCACTAATGTGTGACTACAAAGGGTATCGTCTCCTCTCAGACCAGAAGTTTGGTATCCCCTGCGTTAGTTAGAGTAAGCTACATATCTCCATGTGCATGTACTCATTCACTCAGCGTGTGTGTATGTTTGATTTGCAGTGCAGTGTCACTTTTTACACTTATTTGCATGATGTTCCTGCATGTGTTGATGTTTACAAGTGCCACTCTATGCATAACTGTGTCTCCAACCAAACTAATTATAAATAAATGTTCGTTCTTTTTTTTATTACCATTTATTTTAAAAAGCATACTCTACTGCCAAGGTAGGACTCATCTTGGCACTACTATATTGTATTGCACTTACTGACGTTAGGTATGTTAGTTTGTTAGGGATCCCCTGGCCCTAAAGAATGCCCATGACCTGTATTAGGTAAGAATAGGGCAGAAACATGTTGGCAGATTATGGATGGGTGTGTCATTAAGCCTCCACTCCATCCCAATATTGTTTTTAACTGTACCAGAGGTTGCCATTAATAAAGGTGATAGCCCGTTTTCCTCTAGGTAGTTTTTGTTATCTGGAGTCCTTTCTGTCCAGTAGAATTTTATCTAAGATCTCCCTCTATTTTGCGGTTGAGTCTGCCCTGGTGGTATCGTCCAACCAGGATAAAGAGAGGTCGCCTACGATAAATCATGCCACAAATAGTGGGTGAGGCTTCCTCTTCCATTAAGACAGGTGTCTCGCAAGGGAATTCTCCAGTACCCAAATAGGGTTATTAGCTTGGCACAGACCACAATATTAAATCATTGTTTCACATGTTTGTGTTGATTTTGAGTTTTCGTGGAGGGTGCGCGTTGGCTTACCTTCACCTCTCCCCTTGTGTGATCTGAAATGCTTATAGATTTAAACCACATGCAGGATGTGAGTTAGAAGTAAAAAGGGTAAACAAAATAAGATGAATACTCCCAGAAACTTCGTTTAGAGCTTCTTTTTGGCAAGGTTGGAGATTTTAGTTTTTTCCATTACCCTGCTTGAGATAGAATAACTAACTCAACAGAAAAGATCCGTCTAACACTCAATCATTGAAAGGGCAAGAGCAGTCTGAACTAATTTCAAAAGGACAAAACCCAGGACGAAATACAGATAGCGAAGAGGTTCCTGAAGAAAGGAAGGAGGATAATAAAGACAGTAGATATTAAGAAACAGGGAAATAAAAGGAAATACAATCATAGGTATGCTTTCATTTCAGAATACTTACCTTTGCTTAAATGTTTTTTTTTCTGTGGGGCTCCGGATTGTAAACTTCTGCATCTAAAAATATAGAAAAAATGGCCTGTGAGTACTAAGGAGACAAGATTACCACAAGAAAACAATCACAGTCAATACGTATAACAGACGTTTGCATAACAAAGACTAAAGTGAAATAAACCATGTAACAGAATCTCCGTATTGAGTCTTACATTGCACTAGACCAAAAAGACCCCACTTGCAGCCACCATTGTAAGGGGACAGAATACACTTGGTACATGAATACCCGGCAATTTCAGATTGCAGGGAACTGAAGAAGAACTCTGGGTCTTAGTAAGGGAAGTTTTGGAGGAAGTAGAGTAGACAGGTAAGGGAAATCATTGATCGCGCCATCTCATTTCATGTTGTGGGGTGGGGTACCAAGTTGCTGGTAAGCTGCTTCATACTAGGCCAGCAATGGAGAAGTCAAATGTGAAGCATATTTTTGAAGAGCTAAGCAGGAAAGCCAATGGGACCAGGAGTCATCCCAAAGTGGAGCAAGCCATGATCCTCTGTTATTTCTTCACCACTCAAGAGGGAATCAAGTTTTGACTGGCCTCAGCAGAAAGTCGGGAAACTACAAAGGTCCAGATGTAGGTAAATCATATTTACCGACTCTTAAATACCGAATTTTACCGATTCGGTATTTAAGAGTCGGTAAATATGAAGTACCGAGATGTAGGTAAATCCAGATGTGGATTTACCGATTCTTTAAAAGTCGGTATTTACCGATTCGGTAAATACCGACCGGTAATGCTCCATTCATTCCTATGGGCTTTGAAGCCCATAGGAATGAATGGGGCATTACCGGTCGGTATTTACCGATCGGTAAATACCGATTTTTGGCAAGGGTGCAGGGGGTGTCACTTTGACACCCTCTAGCACCCCCAAAAAAGGTTCGGGGGCCATATGGCAGGCATACCTGCCCTAAGGGCAGGTCTGCCTGTCATATGGCACAGGTGTGCATGCACACATGTGCATGCACACCTGAATCGGTATTTCACCATCAAATTGAATTTGATGGTAAAATACCGATTTCTTAGGCCTTGTGGGACTCATAAGAGTCCCACCTACATATCGATTTTACCGAATCTGTAAATATACCGGTCGGTAAATTTACCGACCGGTATATTTACAGATTCGGTAAAATTACCGATCGGTAAATTTACCGAACGGTAAATTTACCGATTCTGCCCCCTACATCTCAAATTCCTTTTACCGGTCGGTAACGGCCGAATTCGGCCGTTACCGACCGGTAAAACCCTACCTACATCTGGCCCAAAGTCTTTTACAGTAAGCCTATCATGCTCGGCATTGGGAGGGGTATGAGCAGTGCATAGGGATTTATAGTAACTAAGAAAAAGCTCAGGCAACTAATGATACTTATCTAGAAAGTGGAGGCATATACTAGGGTCATTAGAGAGACAAACAATACAATAAATGGAGAAAAAAATCTTGTTTATTCTAATATAGAAAAAATATATAGAACAAATAATCAATAATTTACAGATCCATGATCTTGATGATTGATCATAAAGACAACCATTCATATTCTACTAACTCCCCACATTCATACTACTACACTTCTCTCTTACATACATAAAACACTAATATTCATTATAAGAAATGCACATATATATTTGTCAACAGACTGATTACAAAATAGTGGCCTAATTTATATAGTCTTCATTATTCATTTCAAAGTTAATGGCCTAATTATTCATCATTCTTGTAAAATAGTGGCCTGATTATTCATCATTCTATGTGTGTTGCAGCACATAGCCTTCATCGGGAAGCCACAAAAAATAATAACAAACACAACAATGATGGACAGAATGTGGATCAATGTCACACATTCACCCCAGTCCAAAGATCTGGGCCCAAATCCATCGTTTTTCCACCCCACACCACCCTGGGTTAGACAATGGCGATATGCAAATCAGCGCTGACCCTGTGCCCCATGGGAACAGTCCAGTCCGAACTACAAAAGCCATGTCCTTCCCAGAACGGAAACAAGCATCCGAGGACCGGCCCGGTTTCGAGGTAACACCTCTCATCAGCCCGGCTAGCTTGATTCCAGTGGTGTGGAGTGCCTGGGACTCACGTCTGAGCATCCCCAGTACACTTAGAGCGGTAATTGCAAACACAACAGTGATGGACAGAATGTGGATCAATGTCACACATTCACCCCAGTCCAAAGATCTGGGCCCAAATCCATCGTTTTTCCACTCCACACCACCCTGGGTTAGACAATGGCGATATGCAAATCAGCGCTGACCCTGTGCCCCATGGGAACAGTCCAGTCCGAACTACAAAAGCCATGTCCTTCCCAGAACGGAAACAAGCATCCGAGGACCGGCCCGGTTTCGAGGTAACACCTCTCATCAGCCCGGCTAGCTTGATTCCAGTGGTGTGGAGTGCCTGGGACTCACGTCTGAGCATCCCCAGTACACTTAGAGCGGTAATTGCAAACACAACAGTGATGGACAGAATGTGGATCAATGTCACACATTCACCCCAGTCCAAAGATCTGGGCCCAAATCCATCGTTTTTCCACTCCACACCACCCTGGGTTAGACAATGGCGATATGCAAATCAGCGCTGACCCTGTGCCCCATGGGAACAGTCCAGTCCGAACTACAAAAGCCATGTCCTTCCCAGAACGGAAACAAGCATCCGAGGACCGGCCCGGTTTCGAGGTAACACCTCTCATCAGCCCGGCTAGCTTGATTCCAGTGGTGTGGAGTGCCTGGGACTCACGTCTGAGCATCCCCAGTACACTTAGAGCGGTAATTGCAAACACAACAGTGATGGACAGAATGTGGATCAATGTCACACATTCACCCCAGTCCAAAGATCTGGGCCCAAATCCATCGTTTTTCCACTCCACACCACCCTGGGTTAGACAATGGCGATATGCAAATCAGCGCTGACCCTGTGCCCCATGGGAACAGTCCAGTCCGAACTACAAAAGCCATGTCCTTCCCAGAACGGAAACAAGCATCCGAGGACCGGCCCGGTTTCGAGGTAACACCTCATCAGCCCGGCTAGCTTGATTCCAGTGGTGTGGAGTGCCTGGGACTCACGTCTGAGCATCCCCAGTTAACTTAGAGCGGTAATTGCAAACACAACAGTGATGGACAGAATGTGGATCAATGTCACACATTCACCCCAGTCCAAAGATCTGGGCCCAAATCCATCGTTTTTCCACTCCACACCACCCTGGGTTAGACAATGGCGATATGCAAATCAGCGCTGACCCTGTGCCCCATGGGAACAGTCCAGTCCGAACTACAAAAGCCATGTCCTTCCCAGAACGGAAACAAGCATCCGAGGACCGGCCCGGTTTCGAGGTAACACCTCTCATCAGCCCGGCTAGCTTGATTCCAGTGGTGTGGAGTGCCTGGGACTCACGTCTGAGCATCCCCAGTACACTTAGAGCGGTAATTGCAAACACAACAGTGATGGACAGAATGTGGATCAATGTCACACATTCACCCCAGTCCAAAGATCTGGGCCCAAATCCATCGTTTTTCCACTCCACACCACCCTGGGTTAGACAATGGCGATATGCAAATCAGCGCTGACCCTGTGCCCCATGGGAACAGTCCAGTCCGAACTACAAAAGCCATGTCCTTCCCAGAACGGAAACAAGCATCCGAGGACCGGCCCGGTTTCGAGGTAACACCTCTCATCAGCCCGGCTAGCTTGATTCCAGTGGTGTGGAGTGCCTGGGACTCACGTCTGAGCATCCCCAGTACACTTAGAGCGGTAATTGCAAACACAACAGTGATGGACAGAATGTGGATCAATGTCACACATTCACCCCAGTCCAAAGATCTGGGCCCAAATCCATCGTTTTTCCACTCCACACCACCCTGGGTTAGACAATGGCGATATGCAAATCAGCGCTGACCCTGTGCCCCATGGGAACAGTCCAGTCCGAACTACAAAAGCCATGTCCTTCCCAGAACGGAAACAAGCATCCGAGGACCGGCCCGGTTACGAGGTAACACCTCTCATCAGCCCGGCTAGCTTGATTCCAGTGGTGTGGAGTGCCTGGGACTCACGTCTGAGCATCCCCAGTACACTTAGAGCGGTAATTGCAAACACAACAGTGATGGACAGAATGTGGATCAATGTCACACATTCACCCCAGTCCAAAGATCTGGGCCCAAATCCATCGTTTTTCCACTCCACACCACCCTGGGTTAGACAATGGCGATATGCAAATCAGCGCTGACCCTGTGCCCCATGGGAACAGTCCAGTCCGAACTACAAAAGCCATGTCCTTCCCAGAACGGAAACAAGCATCCGAGGACCGGCCCGGTTTCGAGGTAACACCTCTCATCAGCCCGGCTAGCTTGATTCCAGTGGTGTGGAGTGCCTGGGACTCACGTCTGAGCATCCCCAGTACACTTAGAGCGGTAATTGCAAACACAACAGTGATGGGGATGCTCAGACGTGAGTCCCAGGCACTCCACACCACTGGAATCAAGCTAGCCGGGCTGATGAGAGGTGTTACCTCGAAACCGGGCCGGTCCTCGGATGCTTGTTTCCGTTCTGGGAAGGACATGGCTTTTGTAGTTCGGACTGGACTGTTCCCATGGGGCACAGGGTCAGTGCTGATTTGCATATCGCCATTGTCTAACCCAGGGTGGTGTGGAATGGAAAAACGATGGATTTGGGCCCAGATCTTTGGACTGGGGTGAATGTGTGACATTGATCCACATTCTGTCCATCATTGTTGTGTTTGCAGTTACCACAAAAAATAATAAAGGAATCCAATGTGTAGTCTGTATTCTTTCTCTTTTCTCTCCTCAACTCGAAAATACTGTTTTAATATAGTGATTTATATCCTCAGTTGCTTCAAATCAACCTGACTCATGCAGTATCTACATAAGTATATCCTGTGGTATTATTGATGTACTGCAGGGAAGATAGAGGATAATCCATATAAGTAAAATTTTATGCGGTCCCAGAGTTCGTAAAGTGCGAAAGTGCTCTCAGAAGGCGGCCGCCTTGAGGTGTTCGGTAGAGCACGAATAATGGCCGAGCCGCGAGCCATCCACAAATATCGATTCATAACTGTTCAGTGAGCCGACTTCCAGCGCTTCAGCGTGACGGCTCGAGAAGTCGTAAGTGTATATACCTGATACACTTCCCTTAGAAACAAAACCCTAGAACCAAAGGTACCGTGCCATTCAAAGGGATATAACCCCCTCCACACGGCGAGTCCCCCTGTCCCGCCCTTCTTAACCGTTTTCACCTGACTGTGCTCTTTTACCTTGAATCACTGACAACGTGCTTTGGTGCCTGAAAAGGTTGCAGTTTATTCAACAGCATAAGTTTATACATTTTCCAACATTCACAGTCATATCAACATTTATTGTCCATGATACCCATTTACATTTTCTTGTCATTAATCCCTTTGTTTTGCATTATAGACCCAGCCTCCTCACTTTCCTGGGAGGGGAGGGGCACCTTGTCTGGGCTTCCGATTCACAGGTCTAGGTTTCAACTTGCTACGGACTTGGAGGGTGTCCGTCCGAACCTGCCTGGGTCGCAAGTGCCATCCTGCTTGCTCTGTAACCCTTTTGTGGGCCCTCCCTTCCCCCAGGGGTCCCTGCCGTGTTTCATCCCAAGAACCTTACTTGAGCATCTACTCTATCTTTCCTAAGGCTGAGTCCTTGCCATCTTCTCCCTCTGTACCCCTGCGGTGAGGCATCAAAAGGGTCCTGCGGGAGTATCACATCTACTCTTTCTATGGCGGCACGCCACCCCTTGGCTCCCTCAGTGCCCCTGATGTGAGGCATCCCAAGGACACTGTGAGAGCCTTCCATCTACCTTCTAGTAAGTTCTTTCTTTTTACTACCTTTCATGTGTTTTTTCCGCCACACTACCTACGGTTCCTCGATCGGAGGTATCTCCCCCGGCCTCCCCTTTTCGCTTTTAGTTGAAACCCATTTGTTCCTGTACCCCCCCAATGTTTAGTAGGAACATGTCCATTCCCTCCCCAGTGAGGTATACCCCATCTTCCAGGTGATAGTCCAGAGATCTCAAGTTTATGAAACCGTGTCTCACGAAGCCCCATCCATTGGCCTTACAAACCTTTGCCATGTTGACATTGAGAATCTGTTTAGATTTTTCCACCGCCACTAGGTTCACCACCCCCCACCAGGCCTTCCGCACTATGATTTCTAAAAAAATTACTCCTGCGGGCGGATCAGGTACGCTAAGTCCGTGAGGATTTTCTGCATGTTTCTAGTAGCGCCCACTTACCCAATGCTGCAAAGGCATTTTCTCCCAGGTGGACCACTACCGTGTCCGGTCTGCCATCTTGCTGGAGTGCTTCCGGCGCTGTGGGAAGCAGTTGGTCCCATTTCATTCCCCCCAGTCTACTTCGGTGTCTTGCAGTCATATCCCGCCAAATTTGCGTCTGGCCGCAGCCCATTGTTGGGCTCACGTCACGTAAGATTGCCCCATGATCCACACCTACTTTCGCGGATTATTCATACCTGGACGGGGCGGGGAGAAATCGGACTCAGTATACGGTCAGGCGTACATAATGCTTAAATGTGCTGGATGCCCAGCACCCTATCTCCTAGATAAGCTCGCTATTCAAAGCTAGCCCCGCTGCTGTAGTTGCCGCCCCTATTCTGAAAGAGTGGGAGCCATACTCGTGTGCAGGGAGACCCATTGCTTCCAGGGTCTTCCTCATTACTGCTATGAACTGAAAGCAGGTAAGGAAAGACCCGTTCTTGTGCTTGAAGAGCGGCCCATTGCTCCCTACCCCTGGGCCCAGGTATTCTTGCAGTAGGGACACCGGGCAACAGGCTGTGTCTTTAATGGAGTGTATCCTGGTCCACTTTCCCCTGCCTGCCTGGTCTGTCTTGGACCGACGCAGCAGTATGTCCATGTAGCCTTTGCCTATTTCTACGTCCCTTCTATGGGTGCATGCTGATCCTGGGTAATTAACAGATGGGGTTACTAGCTCGCTGACCCTGTAAGCCCCAAAGAATACAAACGCGAATGTTGCACCAAAGAGTGCTTCCTCATGTCTCGAGGAGCATATTCCTGCTAGAGCCCCCAATATCCCTAGCAGCATTCTAAAGTGAATGGGGCGTCTTGCATCTTTCTTTGTGCACTGTACCCTGCCCCAGCCCTTCATCACCATTCTGCATCTGAAGGACCTAGTTGGGTCCTCTTGCGCTGCCGTTTTTGTGTAATATGTCACAGCATTTAAGTGTGCCTGGGCCCAGGTCTTCTTTTTTCCTGACATGAATGCCCACTCGATGAACTCTAGGACTTCCTCCTGCGTGGCCCACTGGCCCCTTCCTAGACCGGTTATGGCCTTGAATGTCTCCCAGCACTTTCGGTAATGGGTGTCCGTCTTTGGGGCCAGTGCATTGTTCAGCAATGTCTTCAACCCAGGTCCACCCATAGCCAGGCATCATCTGGCATTGGGGTCATCCGTTTGTCTGGGGCAAGCTCTCTGAATTTCTCCCACTAAAAATGAGAAATGGCATCCGCAACTGAGTTGTCTATCCCAGGGATGTGACTCCCCCTATATGCGATGTTGTCCTTCAACTGGCAGCCAACCAGTTTCTGCAGCAGGGATGCCACTGCTGGGCATTTTGCTGACCCTGTGTTAATCGCCTGCACCACGGCGTGGTTGTCGGACCATATTGTTATCTGTCTATTCGCCAGCTTCTGGGCACAAATGTGGAAAGCCACCACTATGGGGAACAACTCCAGTAAGGATATGTTTCTTGTTAGCCCCGCGCTCTGCCAGGCCGCTGGCCAGGCAGGCCCCTGCTGACCATGCGGTCCCTAGGACTGCCCCAAAGCCAAGCCCCCCTGCAGAGTCAGTGTAGAGTTCCAATTCACCTGCATGTACCCAAGGCTCTCGCCATATCAGGGTGCCACTGAATTCTGACAGAAAATTCTCCCATTGCCCCAGGTCCTCCCGCATCCCTTACGTGATGCGGACCCTGTGGTGCTTTTGTGTCCTGCCCCTGGTCAACCATGCTAAGCGTCTTGCAAAGGCGCGCCCTGCGGGGATCACTCTTGTAGCAAAATTCAATTTCCCTAGCAGCTGCTGTATCTCCCCCAGTGTCGCATTTCTTTGCTGCCTCAATCTCCTTATGGTGTCACGTAGTTCAACTACCTTTTCCAGTGGCAACCTGCATGTCCCGGGTACTGAGTCCAACTCTATCCCAAGGAAAGACAGTTTAGTGGTTGGGCCCTCTGTTTATTCCTGCACCATTGGGATGCCTAACTCCTAGGCCATCTTTATAAAATTGTTTAGGAGGTTGTCGCAATCCTCTGAGTCCGCTCTCCCAATAAAAAGGAAATCATCTAGGTAGTGTACCCACCTGCCCTTTGGCACGCGCGATCCCAGCTCCTACTCTAGAAAACTACTGAAAGCCTCGAAGTGTGCGCATGATATCGAGCACCCCATTGGTAAGCATTTGTCATAGTAGTAATGTCCTTCTTGTTTGAAGCCCAACAGTGGGTAGCTGTCTGGGTACACTGGCAATAATCTGAAAGCTGATTCTATGTCTGATTTCGCCATCAGGGAGCCCTTTCCTTCTTGCCTAATCAAGTCCACCGCATCGTCTACCCATGCGTAGGCCACTGAGCAAGGTCCCTGTTCTAACCAGTCATTAATGGACTCCCCCTCAGGGTGGGACAGGTGATGAATCAGCCAGAATTTTGGGCACTACGAAGAGCGGAGATACCATCATGTCTGTCAACGGGGGGAGTGAATGGGCTGGCCACCCGCCATAGTTGTATTTCCTTCTCTACCTTCTGTTTTGCCACCCCAGGGTTGTCTCTAACTGATTTCAGGTTTAGGCTTTCCCGGATGTATGACGTTACAACGCAGGCTATTACAACGTCTGCCTTTACAACGCGGTTTTTACATCGCATACCATTACAACGCATAGCGCTTTTGGGTGCTGGATAGTGAATAGTTTAATTAACTATTCCAACTCCAGTCCCGTGGACACTAGGGAAGGTTATTGGATAGTAAATTAACCTATTCCCTATCCTAGAGCGCCCCCCAGCGCAATGCATTGTAATAGTTTGCGTTGTAATGACCGAGTTGTAATGGTAGTGCATTGTAAAAGTTTCGTTGTAAGTGATGTTTACCGGTTTTCCCGGGTGCCCTTGGGCCCTTTGTAGAGGATTGGGAATCCCTGTGTGAAACCTTCTGCTAAAAGCTGTCTGTCTGTTACTTTGTGATAGTCTTTTAACAAATGCAGCAGCCTGCTTGTCTTTATGGGTGTCGGTAGCATCTGTCCTCCACCCCTTTCCCCACTGCACCTGCCTGGAGGGGCCTGTATTTCACTTCTTTGTGCCTGTCGTTTCTTCGTTGGCCCCTGGCCCTGTGGTCCGTCTATAGCGTATGGTGTGATGGTTTCCCCCGCATGACCCACAAGCGTGTTTAAACCTGCATGAAGCTCCCCATTTACATTAATCTTTGTCAAATTCCCAACATGGCTAGTTTGATTTGCTACCAGCCTGATTTTTCCCTTTCAAATCTTTCCCTTGACCCTTGAATTTGCCCTTACTCCCGTAGGTTCGAAAATTGCTCTCCTTTGCGCCAACTCCCTCCCTGGCCGCCGCCATGTGTTTCAGGAAACCTTCCATGTCCTGACAGTCCCATCCCATTACTGGCCATAATTGCACCTTCTCTATAAAACCCTTGTCGTATTGTAGCCATGCATCACCCGGATACTGCTGCTTCGCCTCGTGCACCTTCTGCTCATTTAAGATCTATGCCGCTGCGCTTTGAGGGACTTTTTCGATGAACACGCATGCCAGTGTTCTGAATGACTTCAGCCAATTTTCTATTGATCTTTCTACTCTAGGTTTCCGGGGGGCTCTCCTGTCCTCGTCTTTTTTTTGTCTTGTGTTGTTAGGTCTAAACCTGCCTGGCGCACTTCCAATAGTGAAAAGATGTCTATGAACTCCTTTCTCCAAATCTTCTCCTTCACTGTAAGTGGGATGAGGTAGGCCAGCCCTATCATCTTGATGGTTGTGGGAGGGATACTCGGGAAGGGGCGCAGGTACTCGCTTGCTGGCTTCCCGTTAATGTCTTGCCCCTCTCTTCTCTTGGTTGTACTTGGGCTATCCCCCCTGATGCCCCTGTACTCCTTTGCGTGGCTGCCTCGGTTCTTGTCTTTTCGCTTTGCTGCACCTGGCTCTCTACGCTCGTTTCTTTGTTTGTAGCACCTAATGCGTGGCCTCCCTTGTCTACCCTTAGGTCTGGTGCCAGGTTGCTCCCTCCCCCCCTGCACCCCATACAGTATTCCCAGGGAATGGAGTCCTCATTCCTGGCCATTGCCACAATGGCATCCATGCTGTCGGTTGCGCTGCCCCTGCGGTCTAGACCTCCCCCTGGAATTCTTGTCGCCCTTGGCCTAACCCTGTTTGCCACTGGGGGTGCATGGGCCACACTCCTTGCATTGCTACAGTGCTCACCCCCAGTTGGGTGTCTATATTAACCTTTTGCCCTATGCCTCCTTGCGCCCTCGGCCCACTCCTGCACCCTCGCTTGTTGTTTAGCGCGCCATGCTTACCACTCTCTCTGATGCCTGCGCCGATTTGTCTCCCACATGACCCCTGCTCATCGCTACCCTCCTCTGATTCTGAGCTAGTCGCCCGCATTGGTGATGCATTTCTCATGCTCTTGGCTGGGTTCTTTCCCTTGTTGCTTTATGCAGGGGCTGCCGTTTTGGCTGCAGGCCCCTTTACCCCCACCTTCTTCGGGGGCGCCGCGTTGGGGATGCCTGCTGTGGCCTCTTTTCCTTTCTTTGGGCCCCATCCTTGATTTGCTTGTCCACCCAGCTCTGACCCTTTAGGGCTACCAGTGCCCTGGCCTGTTCCTGCATGGCTTGCTGGTCCTCACCCAGCTCGGGCCCTGTGTCTCCTGCCAATATCTTCTGTCCTTTCTTTGCGACCTTCGGTCGTGCCTGCTCCCCGTTTGCTGGCCATCCCTGCCAATTTTTGCACTGTGTTCTTCTGCCAAACTGTTTTCAAATTACCCCTGAACCTCCCCTGCAGCAGTGTGTCTTCCCTCCTGCTTCTTTACAGGCTCAGATCTCTCCTGAACTGAGGTCCAGTGTGTCATCCCGGGCTCCGGTCTTCCTCAGTCTCTCCCCAACACTCAGGGAAAATTAACCACAATTCCCACGCTCTTCACGCTTTACATGCACCTTCCGATTTGGCTCAGTGAAAGATGGTCCTGTATTAGTGCACCTTTGTAGTTTTCCGTCTTGGCGCCGGTAGCCCTGCGGCAGTGAAGGCTCTGGCTTTTTCCCGCTGTTCCCCAGCCACTCTGAGAAAGGAAAACAACGTCCTCGCGCTTTTGTGCGCATTTGTTCAACTCCGCGCTCCGAATCAAAATAAATTACCGGCCCTTCGGCGGTGTGGGGTGGTTTGAGCCCGCTCCTCTAGCGGGTGCTTTTTTAACATGTGTGTCCCTTTAAATCCTTGCCGCGCGCTGCTTCCTGGAGCACTGGTGCTGGCTCAGTCCCACTTCCACGCAACCCAAGAATGAGCGCCAAAGCCAAGTAGAGCCCACTGCTGCTCCCTCTGGTTAAGTGCTGGTCACAAATGGGGGCGGTTTCCCGGGCACAATCTTCCCTCTGTGCCTATGGGTCTCGAAAGACAAAAAAGAGGTGCAAGTTTGCCGCTGATGTTGCTGTTCGTCTTCCCACTGCTGGCCATGTCCCAGCCGTAACCTGGTGAGGCAGATGCTCTGGTCTGGGTCGTCCCTTGGAAAAAAGGATCCGTTGCAGGCGATCTCTTCTCCGGTCCTGATCTGATTCAGGCTGCAGTCTTCAGGAGCTCCGGTCTCATGAGGAAGTCTCCCGAAAGGTGGGTCAATCCTGCCTCTTCCGCAACGATCCTTCTTATTCCTTTGCGAGGGGGTTGTGGTTATGCTATTCTCCGGCCGTTGGCCCTTTTTAGGACTCGCCTACGCAGTGCGCATGCGCTGGATAGGAGTGGACCTCTTGGAATCCATCAGCTTTTTTGCCCAAAAACGTGCACGCTTTGCATTGCTTTCAATTGCAACGCGTGCACGTTTGGCGTTTCCCTTGCGGGAGCGAGCTTTGGCGATATCTGTTTGTAATTATCTTGCAAACAGAAGGTGCCCCTGCTTGCTCCCGCAAGGGAAACGCTGTGTGTGCTCTCTGTCACACTCCCCCCACCCCTCCCACTTGTTTACCGAGCGTCAGTTAAACCGCGGGCTACGCCGAGAGTGAGACACTTTTTTTTATTGCCGTGGGTACTAGTGATTGCCGATCATTTGTCCCAAGCGTGTGTGAATGAGTCACTAAATTCCCGTCGTACAGTACAACCAAGGCGATGCTCCCTCGGCCTGGCGGATATTTGTTAGGCGAGGATACGTCTCCCGCCGCTTCCCTCACCACAGGGCCCCTTTAATGGCACAAATTATTTCACAGCCCGGCAGAGTTGGAACGGAGGCCCGGCAGATACTTTAATGAAGGTTTCTTTAATTAGCTGCAAAAATAGATTACTTATCAGGGGACTCATTCCCTATTCTCACAGCATTTTGTAAAAATGCTACATTTTGCGCAATTATTTCTCTCTAAATGCAGCTGTTTTCTGTGGTGCTAAGGGACCTGATGCCAGGGATAATTATGTCACGCTCTGCTGCACGAAAACTGGTATGCAATTACTCTTATCCCGACTGCAAACAGCTGAAACATAAACATTTTTGTGTCTGGCTTCATAACATGACAACCTAGCACTCAGCTGCCAATGGAGCAATTTGCACATGGCATCCTGTCAATGGATGCCCAACAGCTGAGTGGGGTACTTGTAAAGCAATGCTAGCTGCAATTATGCCCTATCTTCAAAGTGTGCCCTGGGACAATCTGGTGGGGAGCAGAGGGGAAGATGTGATCAGTTTCCGGGTTGTGGGAGGAGCCTGAGCCAATGCTAACTTAACTTATAAGCGCAGTGTAATTAGTCCCACTGCTTAGGAGGAGCAATCACCTGCACCCCCAAAATGAAAGGAAAAGAAATAGAAAACAAATACGTTTTCTCTACTGAGACAGGGAGTAGAGTGTTATTCTTACCCATACATAGCTCTCAAGATTCCCATCTCCATGCCGGAGTAGCTCATCTAGACCATATTATTCCTTTGCATTATGGGAGTTTTAGTCCTCTTTTATCCCAATATTTGAGGTCCTAAGGTCTCGGCATGCAAAGAATAAACCTGGACTGGATGAGCTACTCACTCCTGGCCATGGGAAACTTAAGGACTTGGCTAACAACATAAATGTATTATATTTTGGTGTTAATGACGTTGTGGTAAGAAAGACCTTAGAGATGCTTCGGACTCTGAATATTTCCATTGGATGGTCTCCGGCTGGATAGAAAGTTACAATGTGGAATGCTGCATGATTTGAGGGATGTGGTGAACACGAGTGATTATTCAAATTAACCATTTACTGATTGTTTCCATGTTGTGTGCTGCGGCGGACATACAGAACTTAAAACTAAGGAGGAGGGATGTGCTAATGTTTTCCATGGGCACTTTCATTGTAAAGGGTGATGATAAGTAGTGCAAAGCATTGCACTGCTTTACTTACCATTAAAAAAGCCTGAAGGGGACGGCGGAGCTTGGACCTGACTAAGATGGTCATCCATGCAAGAGCTCTATGAGAACAATGGTTTACCCCAACGGACTGCCTAAAGGGAGTCAAAAAGCCGATGCACCTTAAAGCCTGAGTCTGCTCTCCAATTGTGGCAGCTGGGGGCTGGGGGGGGGTTGTGGTGTTTGTAATGAACTGCTCACTGAACTCGCCTCAAAGCTGCACCTACTGAGCAGCATGGTGTAGGGATTGGGTCTGCATGACTCTGCTGCCCAAGCCTCTGTTGCTCCCTGAATGGCCTTGCAGTGGGACAGAACTGCACCCGCTTTGAGGTGCTCTTCATGAGGTTGGAGTGCAGCAGTGCCTACCTGGGAGGTGTGGGGACGCCGATAACCAGAGCATGGCTCTCTCTTCACAATGGGGATTGTGATCCCTCGTTTTCTAAAGTCCACTGCAGCCAGCCACAGAATGGCCTTCACAACCTGCATGCGTGAGTGGATAATTTTACATTTTGTTCATTTAGACAACACAGGTGCATTGCAGCACAAAGGCATAGTACCCCCCAACTGATGTATGATGGCTGAATGAAAGCCATTAGGCCAACACCTCTAGTAAAACAAGCATTGGCATAGCCAATAGGTCTCGCCTTTGGGATCTTATAAGTGTTTAGTTATCCAGCACAATATCCTTGGTGCAACAACATCAACTATTGCATAGCTAAGCACTTATAAGGTCCCAAAGGCGAGACATATTGGCTATGCCAATACTTGTTTAAACCCCCCCCCCTCACCTTACTTGACTTGGCCCTTGATTGTGGGTGGCCCGCACTTGCTTCCAGTGACCAATCCTGGCCCTGCCTGCCTAGCCGGCATGTAAATGGGGGGCGGGGGAGGGCCTCCCGCCTTCGGACAGTGTTTGACCAGGGCCCCCATTTGGCCCGGCTTCCCCTTCCCGTCCCGGGTTATATCTAGAAACAAACAGATGGAGGATATTCCAGACAGTTAATCTGAGAGGTGGATTTAGTAGTCGGGTATCTCTCACTACCATGGTGATCCATGTCCTGACTCGACAGTCGTTAAGCCCAGTTCAAGGCCTCCCTGACCCTAGATCAAAGTCCACATCTGCATGTGCTGGGCTATGTCTTCTCTGAGGAGGGGAGTGGTGGAGGGGTCACTTACCAGTTTGCCATAACTCCAGCCAGTACTAAATTGCTGGTAGGCAGGGCTTTAAGTGAGCCGGGTCCTGCCGGTGCTCATCACCATCAGTTCAACAAAGCAGTTGCTGAGATGGGTCTCTTTTGGGCTCTCCATTTTTTACCTCACCATCAGGGTGAAAAAACTAATCTTAACTCTGCAGCAGTACCACCCTGCACTGCCTTTGAGGTAACTTCAAAGAGACTCATTGTAGTACTTTTCCAGTCTCATCATTTCAAAACTGAAGCATTTTTAATATTTTATGCAACAAAGCCATAGTTGTTGCTTATTTATTTTACATCAAAAAACAAAGGAGCGTCACTACTGAAGTGACTGTAGGAACAAACCAATTAGTTTGTCAGCAAGTGTACAAGTACATAAGAAACCATGTTGGGTTCTTAAAAAGGCCCTCACTCACCACTAGTTGGTGACATGCTTCATCATTGGGCCCCACCGAGAGTCTTCGGGGTCCGGCCCAGGGGTATGCAGGGGCAATAACGGGTGCCTAGCCAAGGAGGCGGTGTGCCATTTCGCTATCCACCCTCCCCCCGTGACCCATGGCGCTCAGATCTGTAGCACCTAATAATAAACTCGGTTCCACTCCAATACGTTGGAATCTCAGAAACCCTTCCAATACATTTTTACAAAAATTTCACACCAGTAACCCTTGGTCAGGGTGGACCTTAGCGCGCCCATACCGCCAGGGTTCCTACATGACACTATTCACTTACACATTGGTCCTGATGAATGCCTGATTAACTACATCACATAGGCTGAAACATGTTCATGTTGACCTAAATCACTACACATAGGGATAAACTCGGACTTTAAATTTTGGTCCCTTATCCTTCACTGTTTTTATACTGTCCAATTGGCAAACTAATAAAATACTTTTTTTGACCTAATTGTGACATTTTAAACCCTTTCACCTCACTTTCACGAACCAGCTCCGCAGTATTTCTGGCGTTGTAGCACACTGGGGTGGCATTCGGCCACTCCCGGTGGGGCCCAATGATGAAGCATGTCACCAACTAGTGGTGAGTGAGGGCCTTTTTAAGAACCCACCATGGTTTCTTATGTACTTGTACACTTGCTGACAAACTAATTGGTTTGTTCCTACAGTCACTTCAGTAGTGACGCTCCTTTGTGGTTTGATGTATGATTATTCTAGGGGTATAGGAGCGTCTCTTTTCCTTCCCTGACTCTTGTTGTTACAAGCCTATTTATTTTATGCAACTAACATCCATTGACAAGGCCAATAGCTCTGGCTTGTTGTAGGTAATGTGACTTGTTGTATCATATATCTGGATTCAAACACAGAAGCAGCAAACTATTAATTGGGCGGGACATTGTGCTAAGTGCTGATTTTTAGCTTACGTGTTTTAAGCCATGCCCTTAACTACATCAGACAGGCCCCTTTAAGAGGCCCCCAGGTTTTTTCATCCCACTTAAAACCCTGCCTGTAGGGTATTGAATAAGTTGTTTTTGCTTTGCGAATGATCTTCCTTTTTGTCAGGAGAAACGAGATTTATATTAGCTGCGTTACTTTCAGCTTCTGTTTGACAACAGGAAAGGGTCGCCCCGTCTGTTGAACCTGTAACTGTAATATGGGTATATGCTTACATGTGAGAAGTGGGAATGTCGCAGCACTGTGTCTCTGTCAGGATAATCCTAGAATTGGGCAATTATGGGTCTTGTCGCGAAGGGAGGTTGTGATGCCAGCAAGCAATGTTCTTGCTTGATTACGAAACTGTCGGACAGTGTCTCATTTGGTAGTCAAGAAATGTTCTGGATTTGACCCTTCCCACTGTCCCACATATCGGAGGTTGCTCCTGTAATCTGCCCTTGGCATGCTCGATCCTGTGCTCGAGATGGCCAACCACCTCCTTAAATCATGCACCACCACAGTCACAGTATTTAACGAGTCCTCCGTATGTGTGATATATATCTCAGTACCCTACCACAAATTACTCCATCAAACAGTGCATGTAGCAGGGTTTGGTATTGGAAATATTGCGATGTCCCAAGCAGGCTTATCGTACCATTCTGACCCACACAGGATTCCTAGACTTGTGTTGATAGCACCTCGATGGCTTTAGGCTTCCCCGATGGGCAAGCCATTCAGCATCCGATGATCTGGGGCTGGGCTATGCCTGCCTCAATTATTCAGCTCTGCTCTTCCCCAAAGGTGCTACACCCCCATCTGGAAATCCAGCAACGTACTCTACGTGTTGCATCATATCCCGACGCAGTCTTCTCTCCAAGCTCCTGCGGACTCCACCCTGCTCCATGTCTCAGAGGCAAGCCACACAGGTCAGTTCCGGTAGCTGGATAGCTGCGTCATGCAGCATTTCTCTCGCAGGCTGTGATGAGCAGTGCCTGGTCTCCGTGCCGAACCAGGAAGCTGCAAATGTATTGGAGGCCTTGTTTGATCGCTCACTCAGCCAGGTGAACAGCCACAGAGGTCGGGTCGTTGGTCGAGGAACGGTGGGGTCCTCCTTGACCTCCTCAAGGCCTGACTCATGGTGCAAGTCCACCCCGGCTCTTGTTCTTCTGCGCCCCCGACAGCCCACATTGGCAGACATGCAGGGATAAATTGGTACTGCGGGCACTCTGGCATTGGCCGAAGGGCAGGTGTCTCAATGCCCTTTGTGGGCCATTTTCTTCTCCTTTCCCAGTCTACAGAGGGCACTGGACAGGGAGAGTAAAGCAGCCTTGCTGGGCAGCTATGTGCTATGGCTGTTCAGCAATTATCAGCTGTGGCCTCTCCTTGACCCCTGCAAAGCCTTCAAGCTGATGGTGGGCTGGGGAGCAGGTGATTGTGTGCCAGAATCGGCCTCCCTGGGGCCCAGCTGTTGCTCAGGCCATCGAGCCACTTTCACCTCGGCCCCCCTACGGCCTAGGCAGCCCAGAAAAAGTGTTTGCATTTGACACCTCGTCCGCAGCCCTTCTCTTTCAGGGCATAGTGGGCGAGGAAGAATGGATCTCGCTGTGGGGACCAGGCAGGGCCAAGCTGGGTTGGGGCGCTTAAAGCAAACAAGGTTTGGAGCTAAACGTGCTTGCCAGCTCGCCCATCTTGCTGTCCTTGAGCTTAGAGGCTGTGTGGGAGTGCTCATGCCACTCCTCACACCAGAAGAAAGATTATGACAGCAGCAGCAGTTTGTTATTTCAAAAGACGACCGGCTTACTTGTCTTTCTGTTGGTGTGCAGCAGGGCAGTCAAACTCTGTGGAAGCGGGCCAAAGAGGTAATTGGCCTGTCATGGGAGCAGGAGGCCCTTGTGGCTCCACAATCACCATGGAGGCATGTTTTGTCTCGAGAGAAATGACCAGGAGAGCCATAGTATTTACTTTTACATTTCAGACGGTGCTGTGTGCAGGGTAGGGCCCTGCCAGTGGTAAGCACCGTAAGTAATTACAGCCTGCCACTGAAATGTCATTCTATGCTGTCTTATATTAAAGTCTTTAACTTTGCAAATAAAAACCTCTGATCTGGTTCTTGGCAAAGACTGTAAGAACCCTTAAAGTAATTCAAGACCGCTGTGCAGTCCTCTTTTACCTTTCACTCATTTTGGATCATGCTGCGTGGTATGCTCCCCTAACCTGTGGTAGTATTTCCTTTTTTCTGATGAGTTTCTGTCGTTTTTGTTTTCATGTAATAGGAGTCGTGTTAAATGCAACTTTAAGTGTGAATGGGTGTTGAGGATGGGACATGATTTAGAGCTGTAGAGCTAAGACTGAAACCAGTGTATGATCTTGTCAGTGCTTGTCACTGGGTCAGAAATATATCCAAATTACATGATCATCTGTTCATTTGCTTCTTTGGTAGTAGAGAAAGAGAGAGACAGAATTGGTTACATATGGGCCAGTGGGTACCATATTTCCTGCGTGTTCCCTCCTTATCCCCCACTCCATCATCCATCCCATGTCTACTGCCCTCCCTGTTAGGGAGATCAGATGGAGCATGTGCCTACTACACGGCTGACAGCTCTGGCAAAATAATATGGACCAAGTAAAATTGTGATTCTATCGAAATTATGCAGCTACACAGCTATGAAAGCACAGACAGCACCAAACAAAAAAAATGCATAGTTTAATGTGTGGGTAGAGGGGGACGCCAACAGTGGTTGTCGCACAGGTCGCCACCATTTCTAATGCCGGCCAAGGGGCCAAGTGATGTTGTGAACTCACACCATCTTCACCTTGAATGTGGGCCACTTTTTGCGGCAGTGCCCGAGCCAAATTGTGATCCCAATCCGACCCTGCACACATGGCTCAAATAGAGGAAATTATAGTCGCCATCACCAAGGACATCTTGTGAATTGCGTCTTAAACTCACTGTAGATACTGTATCAGCAGGATCACAAAGGACTGTACATTGCTCAGCTGAGTTATTCTACAATGCTATTGCCATCTTCCTTGTCAGGCAACACCCACACCAAATTTCCCCCCTTGTTAGTACCGTTTTCTGGCCATATCGTTCTTTCATCAACTTTTGGCTTGCTTGAGGGTTTTTCTTTGCCTGACTTATTTATTTCCTTATCAAAGTCCTGCGGTAAATTACAAAGTCCATCACTTCTTTTTAATGATACTCAGAAATTCCTTCCCACCCTTTTCTGTTTAAGGCAAGCGGGCTCTACAATGGGTGCCCCACCAGAAGCAAAAAGAGACATGGCAAGAAAACATCTCACTTCCTCCGGTAGGGTTCCAATTATGATATAAACGGTCTTGTTAAACCTTCCTACCAACCCTATGGTCTATGGGTTGCATGTCGCAGAGAAGTGATAGGCTACCCCAGATTGCTTCTTTATCTCCCTATTGTATGAGGAAATAACGTTTGTTTCTTGTTCAGAAATCACTGTCTTAGTAAATCCGACCCTTGAAAAAAAAAAAGTTTCCTCACTACGACAATATAAATATCCCATAAGAGGCACCCAAGAAAACTGCAATGCCATTCCATATTCTCAAAATTCATTTTAGAAGTTGCAATATATCAATCTCATTATTAGCAAACCACTGTTTCTGTAATCATCAATGTATAATAAATATCTGAATCGCATTTATCATTATTTTTTGACTACCATTACCAAACCGTTATTTGTCTCATCATCAACATGTAATAGATAGTTGAAAAAACAGCAATGGACCGCACACCGCTAGCCCCTCCTCCAGGTCGCCCCTAAGCACTCTGGTATGTGCAGTGCCTGAAGTTTGAAGAATTACGGAAAGTTCGTAAGTGGTTCACCTATGTAGGTGCAAGTAGATACTTGTTATTCCCCCGATCTCTAGACCCGGGACATGGCCTGGGTTTCGGGATATCTTCCCTCATCAGTAGAGAAAGTCAATAGGGGTGGAAGAGAAGGCCGCCTCGTAACCGTCACGGGCCTCGTTGCCCAGCACGCAGGTGCGTCGTCCAGAAGCTCGTCAGCTTGGGAGGCTCAAGGGAGCCCTTATGTAGAAAAAACAGCAATGGACCGCACACCGCTAGCCCCTCCTCCGGGTCGCCCCTAAGCACTCTGGTATGTGCAGTGCCTGAAGTTTGAAGAATTACGGAAAGTTCGTAAGTGGTTCACCTATGTAGGTGCAAGTAGATACTTGTTATTCCCCCGATCTCTAGACCCGGGACATGGCCTGGGTTTCGGGATATCTTCCCTCATCAGTAGAGAAAGTCAATAGGGGTGGAAGAGAAGGCCGCCTCGTAACCGTCACGGGCCTCGTTGCCCAGCACGCAGGTGCGTCGTCCAGAAGCTCGTCAGCTTGGGAGGCTCATGAGGTTCCGTGACGATTTTACTCGTGTTTGTAACATTGTCGTAAATACATAATTTTGGTATCAGTGAACCGCAAATGATCCATTTAGTATATCCTGGTGTTTTCGCTATGCTACGAGCAAGAGCACTCCAGTTACAAACACATTTCTGTTCTACCCGTGGCATCCATCTTAGAACACGGAAGCCATTTTGTATTCCTTGCCCTCACATAGTCAATGGACACGCAATGACCTCTTTTCATTAAAGGACACGTAGGCCTTAGCCGGCGATTCACCTTGCGAGTGACACGTGCACCTTAGGCCAGCAACGCTGTGGCAGCATGACTCGGCAAGAGCTGCCTCCCCAGCCTGAGGCCAGTCCTGCTATACTGGTTCTTGTGTTCATTTGCCTGATCATGATTAGGCGGCCGAAGCTGGTAACCGAGCCCATTTACGACCCACAAACATCTCTTATCCTGTCTTTCTATCTTCCACACCTGGCTCTGCTCCTTTCCTTCTGGGCCTTTATTAGGGGGAGGTAACGAAATTTACGATGAGGCGGTCCGGGTCTTGAATGAAGAATTGACATGGGATTATGATGGACTAGTGGGAACCCCTCATTCGTAATGTTTTGACATCAGATACTGTTGACGATTCCTGTGCAACGCCAAATATTTATTGTTTAAGACACGAATGTTTAGAACTGTGGTAACATGTAAAGAATTTGCCCCGAGCAGAATATTTGGTATATAAGGAACAACCCTCTTTGTACAAATTGAACAGGCTCCTAGACACTGCCCGTGTGCAGTTTCTGTGACTTCTGTGTCCCTGCAGTAATAAACCTTTGGTCTTTGACGCCACCATCGAGAAGCCCGTGTTTCTGTTTGTTTGTGCACCGAGACAGGTTGAACTCCGGGGTCTTCGGGTGTTTTCCCTGACACCTCTGGACGGAACCAAAAAGTCCAGAACTCCAATTGGCGCCCAACGTGGGGCGACGTCATTCGGTACCGGTCCAAAAGCCTGAAGAGTTCGAGGAGCTTCGTGTGAAGATTTCAGAGGGAGGCGCCCCACTTCATCGATCCCGGCATATCGCAAAAGTGGCCCCGACGTTCTCTTCCGCGAGGGTTCCCGTTCAGACGGCTGCAGTGGTCCGTTGCCTTGACCGTCGCCCTGTCTTGGACCCGAGGTGCAGTCCTTAGTACGGCGAGACGTGACGGGTTTCTCCTTGGTGACGTCTTCAGTACCTCAGTTAAGTATTTTGTGAGGGTTGCTCCTGTTTGGATAATCCTTTTAGTTCTCAGTTCAGTTCAGTTCTGTAAGATTATCACTGGTTATTCTGGTTACGATAATCATTCTGTTCAGTCCAGGTATCGATACGTTTATCAGTTCTGGTAGGCCTAAGTTCTTGGTTCGAGTGCGCATCTTTTCTGTTTGTGTCTTGTTTGTTTTGTGTTCCGGATTATAAAATGGTAAGTCGGAAAAATTGTATGTTGTCTTGTTTCAGTTGCAACAGTGATTCCCAGTTGGAGGACTCGTGTTTGGTTCCTCCGATTGGAACTCCCCTTTATGATCTATATTGCAAATTTGGTGTGGGCCCTATCTCTTATAACGAGGTATGGATCCGCTTCACAGAGAAAGATGGTGTCCTTAGTTGGCCACTACATGGTAGTTTTGAACCTGAAGTTCTCGATAATCTAGAAAGAAGGTTGTTTAAGAAGAAAGCCCGGCCGGCAATGTTTGATTCTTTCCGTTATTGGCGAAAAGAATCTAAACAGAGAGAAATTAAAAAGTTGAAGAAAGAACAGAAAGAGCAAGAGTTGACTTTAGAACAGTCTGCTAGGCAGCTGCAACTCAACGAGTCTGAAAAAGCGATGGAGGTGGCCAATAGAGAGCGTAATTTAGCGATAGACAAGTGCTATCCTGCTTTGCCATCGAGTACGGCTAAGATAGTAGAGGACCCTGAAAAGGATCCCCTGTTGTCTTACTTGTTACGATCACCCCCACCGTATGCACAGGGTGCTACGGCTCCACCTATACCGAATGTTCAATTACCGGTTGCTGGACAACCTGGTGTTCCCGCTCCCCTGAATCAAGTTCCTGTACCTCCTGTGGTCAATATTAATGTTCCTTCGACAACCCCTCTTCCAGGGTTGCCGGCTTCTTTACCTATACCTGTATCGCTCACACCTGCTAGTTCACAAGCTATTTTTCCTGCTACTCCTACTGTTCCTAATCTATCTGTTCCAACTGCTACTCTATTTACTGCCTCTGCTAATATTATGACTCCACTTTCTGTTCGTCGGAGAATCACTGATTCTGTCTCTAATATTCTATCTCCCTTCTATAAAACTCTGATTAAGACTCCTACCTCTGACTCTGTACAGAGGCGTAGTCAGCTTCCCAGTACTGAAGAAAGAGGAATATTAGATTCCACTGCTCTTAGATGGGTTTCAAAAGTTGGAAGATATAATGTACAAGATGTATTAGATACATTTATGCAATGGAATGAACCGACACAACGATATGTGTTCGACGAAATGTGTTTCCTTCTACGTGAGGAATTGGAAGAGGATGACACTGAATCAAATCTAGGAGAATTAATTAATGTTCAGAAAGAGTTTGCTGCAGGTATGATAGTCGGTCAAAATATAAAAGAAGCGATGGAACTGGTTCTAAGTTATAGGACCGACTCATCCCTTCGTTCACCGAGAGAGTTAGAGAAACGCAGTACAAAACAAAATCGTCAATATCCAATGAGAGAGGTTCCACCAATTTGGCGTGAAGCTGTGCAAGCTAATGCACCGCTTGGTATTGCGGCCGCTCCGGCACAATTCCAGAGAGTATGGATACATATTCCATGGAAGCGAGCTGAAGTATTAGCAGTGAAACAGGCCTTGCCAGATCCGCGTAAAAATCCTGCAGGGTACTACAAAGAGTTGGCTCAAACAGTTGACGCTTGTGTATTGAATCTTGCTGACATAGATCTGCTATTTGGTAATGTAGTACCGCAACCAATTTGGGCTAAAATTCGTAAAGAGAATCATCCAGTTGCCCTAGGTGGTGACTGGGCGGCTATAATTGCAGCGGATGGTCAACAAATAGGTGGTTCCAAACCAGAACCCCTAATTGCTAATTTGCCTGGTAGGATAATCGATTTAATGAAAACCTTGATGCCAGCATTACGCGTTAACTGGGACAAATTGTCCGCGTGCAAACAGAAGAAAGACGAAAGCGTCTCCGACTTTTTCACAAGATTCGAGGAGACTTTCGTGGATCATAGTGGTCAGGATATGAGCACAGAAGGAGGTCAGAGATTATTTGTTGATAAATTTGTGCACAATCTGTTACCAGAACTTAGTGGTAAATTAAAGAATTCTGAAAGTGCGTGGGCTGTCTCTACGACTGCGCAAATACTTGCGACTGCCCAGTACTATGAAAATAGGGATAAAGAAGAGAAGGAAAAATCAGATAAAAAGACGAAAGATTTAAAAACTAAAGTACTTTTACAGCAAGCTTATCCGCCTCGCACGAATCAGACTAATATGCCGCAAGGGTCATATCAAAGAACGGATTATAATTTTCAAAGGCCACAATACCAATGGAATCAATGTGCTTATTGCAAAGTGGAAGGTCATTACAAAAATGAGTGTCCAGTTCGGGCACAAAATAATGCTGCGGCAGCTCAAAGAGGTCGTGGTAGTTCCATGCAAAACTCTAGAGGTCGAGGACGAGGTGCTATGCCTCCGCAGACGAGTGATCGCCCTTCTAATTATTTCGACCAGCGAAATGGACAATCTGCCCAACAGAATAGGTCTCCACAATATCATGTTGAAGACTATTATGAAGCTAGTGAGGAAGTTCAGCAAAGTGAGTACTAGGACAGCCATGGACAAAGAGAGGGAGTAGTATCAGTTCCAGTAGATCAGAGTGGGCCTTATGTCGCAGTAGCAACATCAGGTATAGTCGAACCGTTTCTGTTGGATACTGGTGCAGCAAAAAGTTCTATCATACATGCGAAACTCCCTGGCGCACCTTTGTCTGGCTCAACAAACGTTTCAGTAGGTTTTTCGGGCGCCCCTGTTCATAACCCTGTTTCTGGTCCTTTGTCTATTTCTGTTGGACCCTGCCACTTGAAAGCACCCCTGATTTTGACGACAGGTTGTAATGAAAATCTGCTTGGTTTAGACTTGTTAAAACGCCTGTACGCGACATTGTACTGTTCTCCAGCAGGAGTACAGCTTACGTTGGGTAAAAGAATAATCTCTCCGATGTACTTGTCGATGGATGCGCTCCCACCAGAGCTGCGTTCACTCCCTGATACTCTTTGGGCGACTGGTCCTAATGATGTAGGTCTATTGGAAATTCCACCCTATGTAGTAACTTTGAAAGCAAATGTCAAACTTCCACGAATTCCACAATACAGAATCTCTAGTGAAGGTGAGCGTGCGCTCCTACTGATAGTGCATGATCTGATTGAGAAAGACGTTATAGAAGAAACTAGAGGTAATGTCTGTAATAGTCCTGTACTGCCTATTTTGAAACGAACTGACCCTACAAAACCTCCAATATACAGGTTTGTAATTGATCTTAGAGAGGTTAATAAAATTGTGATTCCACAGTTTCCTGTGGTTCCAGACATTACTGCATTGTTAACGTTGATTCCTGCTACAGCAGCATGGTTTTCGGTTGTCGACTTGAAAAATGCCTTTTTCAGCATTCCGATAGCCGAAGAAAGCAGAGATATCTTCGGTTTCTCTCTAGGAGGACGAAGCTTCAGGTTTAAACGCGCTCCACAAGGCTATTGTGAAAGCCCATCCATTTACAGTCAAGCATTAAAAAGCCAGTTAGATTCCTTCGTACTTCCTCTTGGTTCTGCTTTAGTACAATATGTCGATGATCTTCTAGTGGCTGCTGATGACAAGGAAACTTGCAAAACAGCTACGATTTCTTTATTGCATCATTTGTCAAATTTGAATCACAAGGTGTCACCTTCAAAAATGCAATACTGCTGCCAAGAAGTGACCTACCTAGGTCATCTCTTGTCAAAGGAGGGAAGGAAGTTGACCCCAGAAAGAATAAAAGCAATTACGCAGATGAATGTTCCTAGCACGCAGAGAGAAGTACGTGCCTTTTTAGGTATTACCTCATATTGTAGGCAATGGATCCCAAATTTTTCTCTTTTAGCAAGACCATTGGTAGCCTTGACTGGGAAAGGTGTTCCGAGTCCGGTACCATGGTCTGCTGAATGTCAGCAGAGTTTTTCTGAGTTACGAAATGCACTGTGTTCAGCACCTGTATTGGGTACACCCGACTACAGTAAGCCATTCACGCTCTATGTCCACGAGAGAGAAGGTTGTGCATTGAGTGTGTTGACGCAGAAATTTGGTGATAAACAACGCCCTTGTGCGTATTTTTCATCAACATTAGATCCAGTAGCTAGAGCGTTGCCTAGTTGCTTGAGAGCTACAGCCGCAGCTGCAGCTTCCATTCGACAATCTGCTGGTTTAGTAATGAACAATATGCTAGTGGTTATGGTTCCTCATGCGGTGGATACACTCATGAACCGAACCAAGACGCAACACCTTACCAGTGCTAGATTATCAGGTTATGAACTGACACTGTTAGCTAGTCATATTCAGATCAAAAGATGCAATGTATTGAATCCAGCAACATTGTTGCCGACTAGCCAAGAGTCGAGTGATTCCGAACCACACGACTGTTATTTCAAAACTGAGGAAGAAACAAAAGGACGAATTGATCTAAAAAACACTCCGTTGTCAGATCCAGATGGCACGCTGTATGTTGATGGGTCTTGCTTCAAATTGGAGAATGGTGATGTGACTGCTGCTTATGCAGTAACGACCTTGAGTACGATTGTGGAGACTGCAAGAGTGAGTCAGAATTCTGCCCAGGCTGCAGAATTGATCGCGCTAACAAGAGCGTGCGTTTTAGCTAAGGGAAAGAGAGTGAATGTGTTCACAGATAGTCAGTACGCGTTCGGCGTGGCCCATAGTTTTGGCCGTTTGTGGAAAGAGAGAGGTTTCATTACGTCCCATGGGACTAAGATTCAACATGGTCAGCTAGTTAATGACTTGTTGGAATCTCTAACCTTGCCGACTGAAGTTGCGATTGTGAAATGCAGTGCTCATAAAGCAATCACGGATGATGTTGGTCGTGGGAATGCTTTTGCTGATGAGACTGCAAAACAGACAGCTAGAAATATGATGAGTAGAATGTATGTTGCAACGTCTGCAAGATGGATTTCTGAGTCTGGAATGTGTGAGGACACAGTGGAAAGCGTGAAAGAAATTCAGAAAGAGGCGACTGAGGAGGAAAAACTTGCATGGAAAGAGAGCACGGGTAAATTGGACTCGAGTGGGTGTTGGATTGACTTGTCAGAACAACAGCGTTGGATGTTGCCTGATGCGTATGTGCTTGCAGTAGTAACGATGGCACATGGAACAACGCACATCAGTTCAAAAGGGATTTGTAAGATGTTGGCTCCGGTCTGGAAGAATGATGGGATTAGTAAGTGTGCAGAGAGAGTGGTGAGAAATTGTATGGTATGCTTGATGCATAATCCTGGCAAGGGAATCCCCACACCTGCAGGTCACTTCGCTCCTCCTTCCTGCCCCTTTGAAGTGATCCAGCTAGACTTCATTCACATGGATCGTTGTAATAACCTGAAATACGTCCTAGTGGTAGTTTGTGCTTTCTCCAGATGGATCGAAGCATACCCGCTAAAGGACAATACTGCCTTATCCACTGCCAAAATTCTTCTTAAAGAATACTTCCCCAGATACGGAATGCCACGGATTGTATGGTCAGATAACGGAAGTGAGTTCGTAGGGAAAGTTATGCAGAGTGTGTGTGTCGGCCTAGGGATTAGACAGAAGTTTCATAGTGCGAATCATCCCCAGTCCGCGGGTTTAGTCGAGGGTTACAATGGCACCCTTAAACTGAAACTTGCTAAGATACAAGCATCCACGGGTTTGTCCTGGCCAGACGCATTGCCTTTGGCTTTGCTATCAACAAGAGCAACTGTACATTCTAGAGTAGGGCTTAGTCCTTATGAAATAGTTTTTGGTCGTCCTGCAAATGTTTGGGGGGTACCTAGACCAAAAGAATTCAAGCAGCTGGAATACCCAATGTTAATTGATTATCTTTTCGACTTGACTGCTAAATTGAGTCTTATTCACCAACAGGTTTTCGATGCATTGCCAAAGCCACCGGAGAGTCCAGGCCATCAGCTGAAACCGGGTGATCAGGTGGTCATTAGAAATTTTGCAAGAACGAAAAATCTTCAGCCCAGATTCATTGGCCCTTTCCAAGTCCTACTAGCAACGAGAACTGCTATTCGTGTGGCCGGAAGGAAGAACTGGATCCATACGACACATGTCAAACGTGTGCCTTTGCCACTTCCTTACGACAACTGGGTAAAGAAAGGAATCGGTGCCTCTGAAACGGAACAAGTCCCCAGGTTCATACCTTTCAGCGATGCAGAACTGATCACTGATTCACCAAATTCTGACTCTCCTCTTGAAACTGCTCTTTTGAACCCTGAACATTTGTCATCCACACCCAACGAACATTTGCCATCTGCACCAAAAGAACATTTGTCATCTGAAAACGTGAACATTGCAACGTCGGCTGAAAATACATTGTTTCCAGACCAGACAGCTCCTGCAAAACTGAGATACAACTTACGTTCTCGCAATATGGACAAATAAAGCAGGAAACTGCCTATTTTCAGATTTGAATTTCCTATACATTGCCTCCAGCCAGGAAGTTTGCTAAAACTTTGTATTGTTTCTTTTTGTTTTAAAAATTGCCTTGCCGTCTGGGTAGCCGTAGGGTCGTGGCTGTGTGCCTAGTTGAATCTGCGGGGGTCAGACACAAGGTCGATCTTTCTGTTAGTTCTGGGAACTCCCAGGGCTGATAGAGGCATTTTCATCTACGTACACATCATCAGTGGTCGCGAACGGTCGTAGAAGATGGAGCTTCCTGAGCTGCAACGAGAAAATGTAATTTATGGTCGCAGAAATAGACTGTACAGAATACTTCACAGCAAATGCTTTCTAATACAATGTGCAGTTACATTTTTAATTGTTTTGATAACGTTGGTGGGTGGAATCGTCTTTGGTGTACATTTGATTTTTATGCCAGTAACTACAGTACCTCCCCTTGATCCTACTACTTCTACGGTTTCTTCTATGCATTCTTTTCACTCATTTCCTGAACACGAACAAGCTCGACGCTCAGAATTTATTAACAATACATTTGTACAGCTCTTGCATCAACACCAACTGGTAGTTAATACTACAGACTGCTGGGTGTGTGGCTTGATACCTCACACTATGGATAAAGGCATTCCCTATTTAGTCTTGCCTTTTAGCTACAATGGATCATTTCAGGCCTTTCAGACCATTTTTTCATATGCCCTTGAGACCTATCCTCCGCGTCCACCACGGTCCACTAAATACAACTCAGCCAACAAAGCTTTAGTCCAGGGAATTATTGACATGATTAAAGACGTCAATAATACTCCATCTTACCCTAGAGATGAATTACGGGTGTATTTGAGTTGGAACTCTACAGAGTATCGCCTTAGTTTGGGAGAAAGCAAGCGTAAAAGCTCCACTTCAGTTTGGGTCGTGCCTCACCGAGGTCAGGTCTGCTTGCAAGGAAATGGGAGAAATCTGAGAGCTCAGCTAGGGAGGAGTGAGTGCGTTGAGACTTACGTATTTCCGTCTAACTCCTCCCCTGCCTTTCTGACTGCTAGGGGTACCTACTTCATCTGTCAGGACAGAGCATATACATGGCTGCCTGCTGACTTTTCAGGTTCATGTTATATTGCTCGATTGTTACCTCCGACATACACTGCTTCTTCAGATTATCACAAGACCAGAGTAGCAAGAGGTGTCTTCAGCAAGGAAGATACCGCTGGTCAAGAAGCTGGAGACTTTCTCAAAGGTTTCCTTCCGTTTTGGGGGCCTATGGCCAATAGTAGAAATCTACGTCAACTAACACGGGTAGTTGAATCTACTATTACAGAAACTGCTGGTGCCCTTAGTAACTTAACAGCTGAGCTTCAGGCGGATCGTCTCATGACGTTGCAGAACCGTATGGTTCTAGACGTAATACTTGCAGATCGAGGTGGGGTATGCAGAATGATCCAATCGAGCTGCTGTGTCTTTATTCAAAATAATGCTCCAACAGTCTATGAAGCGATCTCTAAGCTACACAAGATTTCCGACTCTATACACGTAGATAAGGGAAACTGGTCCTTCATGGAGTGGTTTTGGACTCTGGTATCAGCGTGGGGATGGAAGGTTCTGATGGTCATTGGTGTCATCCTAGTATTTCTGTTCTCGTGCTGTCTTATTATCCAATGTGGTCCCGCTCTGTGTAGTCTCTGTGTTGCAACCTGTTTCAGAAAACCACCTGCATTAGGAGAAAAGGCACGAGACAGGATGATGATACAACAACATGTCACTGACCTAATGAGCATAGAATTAGACTCTGACTCTGATATAGACTGAGTAATTGCCTATGTAAGGGCAAAAGGAGGGTCTGAGGTTCCGTGACGATTTTACTCGTGTTTGTAACATTGTCGTAAATACATAATTTTGGTATCAGTGAACCGCAAATGATCCATTTAGTATATCCTGGTGTTTTCGCTATGCTACGAGCAAGAGCACTCCAGTTACAAACACATTTCTGTTCTACCCGTGGCATCCATCTTAGAACACGGAAGCCATTTTGTATTCCTTGCCCTCACATAGTCAATGGACACGCAATGACCTCTTTTCATTAAAGGACACGTAGGCCTTAGCCGGCGATTCACCTTGCGAGTGACACGTGCACCTTAGGCCAGCAACGCTGTGGCAGCATGACTCGGCAAGAGCTGCCTCCCCAGCCTGAGGCCAGTCCTGCTATACTGGTTCTTGTGTTCATTTGCCTGATCATGATTAGGCGGCCGAAGCTGGTAACCGAGCCCATTTACGACCCACAAACATCTCTTATCCTGTCTTTCTATCTTCCACACCTGGCTCTGCTCCTTTCCTTCTGGGCCTTTATTAGGGGGAGGTAACGAAATTTACGATGAGGCGGTCCGGGTCTTGAATGAAGAATTGACATGGGATTATGATGGACTAGTGGGAACCCCTCATTCGTAATGTTTTGACATCAGATACTGTTGACGATTCCTGTGCAACGCCAAATATTTATTGTTTAAGACACGAATGTTTAGAACTGTGGTAACATGTAAAGAATTTGCCCCGAGCAGAATATTTGGTATATAAGGAACAACCCTCTTTGTACAAATTGAACAGGCTCCTAGACACTGCCCGTGTGCAGTTTCTGTGACTTCTGTGTCCCTGCAGTAATAAACCTTTGGTCTTTGACGCCACCATCGAGAAGCCCGTGTTTCTGTTTGTTTGTGCACCGAGACAGGTTGAACTCCGGGGTCTTCGGGTGTTTTCCCTGACACCTCTGGACGGAACCAAAAAGTCCAGAACTCCACTCAAGGGAGCCCTTATGTAGAAAAAACAGCAATGGACCGCACACCGCTAGCCCCTCCTCCGGGTCGCCCCTAAGCACTCTGGTATGTGCAGTGCCTGAAGTTTGAAGAATTACGGAAAGTTCGTAAGTGGTTCACCTATGTAGGTGCAAGTAGATACTTGTTATTCCCCCGATCTCTAGACCCGGGACATGGCCTGGGTTTCGGGATATCTTCCCTCATCAGTAGAGAAAGTCAATAGGGGTGGAAGAGAAGGCCGCCTCGTAACCGTCACGGGCCTCGTTGCCCAGCACGCAGGTGCGTCGTCCAGAAGCTCGTCAGCTTGGGAGGCTCAAGGGAGCCCTTATGTAGAAAAAACAGCAATGGACCGCACACCGCTAGCCCCTCCTCCGGGTCGCCCCTAAGCACTCTGGTATGTGCAGTGCCTGAAGTTTGAAGAATTACGGAAAGTTCATAAGTGGTTCACCTATGTAGGTGCAAGTAGATACTTGTTATTCCCCCGATCTCTAGACCCGGGACATGGCCTGGGTTTCGGGATATCTTCCCTCATCAGTAGAGAAAGTCAATAGGGGTGGAAGAGAAGGCCGCCTCGTAACCGTCACGGGCCTCGTTGCCCAGCACGCAGGTGCGTCGTCCAGAAGCTCGTCAGCTTGGGAGGCTCAAGGGAGCCCTTATGTAGAAAAAACAGCAATGGACCGCACACCGCTAGCCCCTCCTCCGGGTCGCCCCTAAGCACTCTGGTATGTGCAGTGCCTGAAGTTTGAAGAATTACGGAAAGTTCGTAAGTGGTTCACCTATGTAGGTGCAAGTAGATACTTGTTATTCCCCCGATCTCTAGACCCGGGACATGGCCTGGGTTTCGGGATATCTTCCCTCATCAGTACAGAAAGTCAATAGGGGTGGAAGAGAAGGCCGCCTCGTAACCGTCACGGGCCTCGTTGCCCAGCACGCAGGTGCGTCGTCCAGAAGCTCGGCAGCTTGGGATGCTCAAGGGAGCCCTTATGTAGAAAAAACAGCAATGGACCGCACACCGCTAGCCCCTCCTCCGGGTCGCCCCTAAGCACTTTGGTATGTGCAGTGCCTGAAGTTTGAAGAATTACGGAAAGTTCGTAAGTGGTTCACCTATGTAGGTGCAAGTAGATACTTGTTATTCCCCCGATCTCTAGACCCGGGACATGGCCTGGGTTTCGGGATATCTTCCCTCATCAGTAGAGAAAGTCAATAGGGGTGGAAGAGAAGGCCGCCTCGTAACCGTCACGGGCCTCGTTGCCCAGCACGCAGGTGCGTCGTCCAGAAGCTCGTCAGCTTGGGAGGCTCAAGGGAGCCCTTATGTAGAAAAAACAGCAATGGACCGCACACCGCTAGCCCCTCCTCCGGGTCGCCCCTAAGCACTCTGGTATGTGCAGTGCCTGAAGTTTGAAGAATTACGGAAAGTTCGTAAGTGGTTCACCTATGTAGGTGCAAGTAGATACTTGTTATTCCCGCGATCTCTAGACCCGGGACATGGCCTGGGTTTCGGGATCCGGAGGAGGGGCTAGCGGTGTGCGGTCCATTGCGATTGCTTCTACAAATAGGCTCTCTTGAGCTTTGAGCCGACGGGCTCCTGGACGACGCACCTGCGTGCCGGTTCTGGCATCGAGGCCTTTGACGGTTGTTTGGCGGCCTTCTCTTCCACCCCTAACTATTTTCTCTACTGATGAGGGAAGTTATCCCGAAACCCGAGCCATGTATCGGGCGATATCCAAAAACCCGGGACATGTATCGGGTCTAGAGATCATCAGTTCAACAAGTACCTACTTGCACCCACATGGGTGAACCACTCAAGAACTCCATGTACCAGATTCCCAAGGGGCGATCCGGAGGAGGGGCTAGCGGTGTGCGGTCCATTGCGATTGCTTCTACAAATAGGCTCCCTTGAGCTTTGAGCCGACGGGCTCCTGGACGACGCACCTGCGTGCCGGTTCTGGCATCGAGGCCTTTGACGGTTGTTTGGCGGCCTTCTCTTCCACCCCTAACTATTTTCTCTACTGATGAGGGAAGTTATCCCGAAACCCGAGCCATGTATCGGGCGATATCCAAAAACCCGGGACATGTATCGGGTCTAGAGATCATCAGTTCAACAAGTACCTACTTGCACCCACATGGGTGAACCACTCAAGAACTCCATGTACCAGATTCCCAAGGGGCGATCCGGAGGAGGGGCTAGCGGTGTGCGGTCCATTGCGATTGCTTCTACAAATAGGCTCCCTTGAACTTTGAGCCGACGGGCTCCTGGACGACGCACCTGCGTGCCGGTTCTGGCATCGAGGCCTTTGACGGTTGTTTGGTGGCCTTCTCTTCCACCCCTAACTATTTTCTCTACTGATGAGGGAAGTTGTCCCGAAACCCGAGCCATGTATCGGGCGATATCCAAAAACCCGGGACATGTATCGGGTCTAGAGATCATCAGTTCAACAAGTACCTACTTGCACCCACATGGGTGAACCACTCAAGAACTCCATGGACTAGATTCCCAAGGGGCGATCCGGAGGAAGGGCTAGCGGTGTGCGGTCCATTGCGATTGCTTCTATGTAATAGATAGTTGAATGCCATTTATCATTATACTTTAAGTACAATTATATGTATTAATTTGAGTAAGAAAGAAACAATACTGTACATAGACCATGAAATAAAAAACACAGCCAATACGTGTTTTAGGCACCTATCGCTTTTTCAAGGCAACTAGTCAGAAAAGCAGCACTATTTAATTTACAAAATGGTCAGTCATATCATCCACATACGTTTTCAAAAGGATTCCAGGCAACAAATTGTTTGTACTGTCCCTAAAAGTTTTGAGGTCTTCCATTCAAATCTGATATACTATTTATTTTCATCAGAAACGTTATGCTCTGTATCCCCACATTGGTAGTGATGGAGCGAGATTCTGAAATAAATTTGTTTCGACTCGCAAGGTTAAACTTCCATAATAAAATAATCGTATCAATTAGCATGAAGTGAATTATACTAATCAACTTAGATTAAAATGCATACATGACATAAGGGACTAATATATGTGCTCTATGTTGCATCTGCATGTACGTGGAAAATAATAAACTAACCTTGTCCATTGTCTTTGTCAGTATTAATGTGGCTGTTTTATTAATGGCATGTGCTTATTTGTGTGTGCTTATGTTATGTCTTTTTGTCTTTATGTGGTGCAAGTAAGAGAAAGAATCCTGTTTGTTACTAAAATGTTTTGGCTAGGTAACATTTATTAATGGGTTAATAATTAGCAAAGGAGGGTGGGTAACAGAACGAATTCTAATTCTTTCATTAATAGATGTCTTGTGTTTGTTTATACATTAGTTTTGCGAATGGGCCTAAGAAAATGGCTGGCAGTGCTGCAGAATATGAAACTTGACCAGAGTGAAGCCTTCACTCATGCGCAGACGAAAGAGCATTTTGCTGAACTGACAACGTTTAATGCAGAAGCAAATGTGGTCGAGTCGAAAGTGTTCTTGGAGTCATATCCAAGGACAGGATGCGGCATGGCCTGTCAAGATTAGGAAGTGAAAAGTTTTGTGCACGGAGAATGTATCTTTCTTGAGGAAGCAAAAAGGATGGAGAAACTAAGAACAATAAGGGCTATGATGAGGCCTCGGACTTGGTCAGGAGAACATGACCTAATGGTGGACTGACATGGCTCAGCCAATTAGAAGTTCGGATTTTCAGAAAGATTGTGTGATAAAGATACTTTAGCTAGTCAGAAAAGGTATAAGAACTGACCCCTTTGGAGGGAGGGCGCTTCTCGCTTCCCGAATCCAGTAAGGCGTGTCGTGCTGAAGGACTTTTTGGAGCACGTAAGGATCAATAGGGTTAATGACTATTTCCTTTAGATTAAGTGAGTTTTAGACAGGGAACTTAGGTGATGGAAACTGTTTATTTTACTTAAATCATGCTAATTGATTTTACTTTGAATCTTCAGTCTAATGTGCTATTCCTTAATAAAAGCTGCTAAAATAGTTAACAAAGTATTTAATATAATGCGCTTACTTGAATAAAGTTAATAAAATAAGATTTTGAAACAACAAGCTGGTCTTGTTTATTCATGGTCTTGTTACCATTAGTTGATCCATTTACCTTACTGACTTAATTAATATGTTTTATGCGCAAACCATGGTAATGTATATAAATGTATAAATAGATTGTGACTAGGTTCTGATTAATTAGGTCACATGATTCAGTTGCCCAAAATCTTTCTCGTTAGTAAATGGGCCTTATGAGTGATTTATGATTAATGGTGAGTATCTAGTGTTGGGTAGCGTTGCTGTGACAGAATGTCTATAGGGGCGCTGGATCAAATCTCTGGTAGCAGAGTTCGGTTACTATGGTAACTGACATGTTACATGGTAATTACATAGGATTCATGACTAAAACATGTTAAGTTTGTCAAGTTGTTATATGTTGTCGAAAGGTTTTTTCAAGCAGTGTGAAAAATCCTAGTTGTACCGGTACAAGAGTAGTGTGACAAATGAAGTTGCACAGTGCATTTGTTCTGTTTCAAAATAGTGGTATTGTCATATATCACTAGTGTTGTGGATGTACAGCACGAGTTTAGGGATTTTAGGTGTGTTGGGTAGAATGTATAGTGAGGATTGTCTATGAAATTGTAGCTTTCGAGTATAGGGACTTGGAGCCTGTTTTAAAACTCACTGCGAAAAGAGTAATAGAATTTATCTAAACTTGTGTGAAGGGTAAAGTAGCGTCGTCTATTCTTACTGGCGTGTGAAGTTTTCTATGGTTGGTTAAAGTCTTACCAAGATTTCAAGTATGCATGGTTAGGGTTTCTTCTGTTTGAAAGTACGTAAATGATTTTGTCATTGCGTTCGAGTTAAACTTTGAATTGTTACTTTATGTGCATTCAGAGGGAAACGAGTTCCTTATTGCCTGTTTGAAGGGTAGAGTAGCGATACTTTATCAACGATTGAATATTCTGTGAGAATAGCGTTGTCTATTCAACGCAAAAGAATACCTGAGTGATTGTATAAACTATCACTTTATTTAGTGAAACAGACAAATGGTTTGTTTTTCTGTCGTTATTAATCGAAATTCATTGAAAAAGTTTCTTAAAATGGCGCTGTGAAAATATTTTGTAAAGGAGGGGTGAGCTCTAGGAGTGAGAGACGAGAAGCTGCAGCGGCAGTATACGTCACAGGGTCCGCGCTGTGATTGGCTAACATACGTCACAGCTAGCGCGCTGATTGGCTCACTTGACTCAGACGAGCTGTTAGCTGATTGGCTCATCCTGAAAACGGTAATTCTATTGGTTGAGCAAGGTGGTGACGTAGCTTAACCTGATTGGCTTGTTGGTGAGTTTCGCGCACGGATTGGCTGATTTTGCGGAACAACCAGGAAACGTTTACGATCATTTAGAATTAAGCGGATTTGATTAAAAACATGAGCTATTACTACAAAGAAGAGGAGAAGAAGCTTACATGGCTTCAGAAATTAAAAAATATATTTACACCTGATAAGAAAATCAAAACGCGAGGTGGAAAATTACTTCATAAGTACAAAACACCTGCAGCATATATGGAAGGTGAATATGGTTATCACACTTGCCTTTGGTTTGATAATTGGATGGATTATACCAAAAATGATGGTGTTTTAGCATGGCCAGAAGACGGGTCATTTAATATGAGGGTTTTGACAAATTTGAGAGAAAAAATGATGGCTCTTGTGCCGAAGCCTAGACCTACACAATTTGAAGCTCTTGTTGAATGGGAAGATGAAATGTTTGAACTTGCACGAGAAAACAGTGGTATAATCAGAGGTCCAAAATTAGACATTAAGAGGGAAACTCATGAAGATAGAATCGTCGTTGGAGACAGGCAGACATGTGTAATGATATGTACCCAGTGAGAGTAATGGTTACTGAAATACCAGGTCAAAAGAATACTCAAAAGAAAAATAATATTGTTGAAGAAAGTGAATTAGAAGAATCAGTTTTAGAAGAAATGTATCTTACAAATAGGAAACAGACTCCTTTTAAACCAGCTTGTGCATGGTCTACCCCGATGATTTCTACAGAAACCACTCCAAGTGCACCGCCACTTAATGATGAATCATCTAGATTTTACCCGAATAATACGGAAACTCCTGAAAGAGTAGAAACGAGAACTAATTCTAGTACAAATGGTGAAAATAGAAATTTTCCTGAAACTCCAGTTTAGAAATGAGACTTCCAGAAGTCTAATGAGGATTGGAAGAGATGAGGAAACTCCAAGTGCTTCAGAATATTTACGATCAAAAGAAGAATTAATTTGACAGTTAACTAAAGGTATGGAAGCAGTAACAGTTCCAGTAACAATAGGTCCTGTTCAACCAGTATTCGATCAGGGAGAAATTAAACATCCAGGTTTGACTATTCCATTAAATGCAGAAATTCAGAAAGTGGCTGAAAATTTTTACTCAGATTTGTCTGAAATTCATAGAGAGAAAACAATGATGCCTGATTTAACTTTTAATCAAGGTTCATCGTGCAGAACACCAATTGGTGCAGAATCTGATAATGAAACCCCAGAAAAGAGTGTTGAAAAATCAAATGTAACAACCCCAAAACTTGATGTTGCTAGATTAAAAGCAGATTTGGAGGAATTAATCATTGGCACAATTGGACCTGATAATTTAAAGCATTATCAAGATGATGAATTGTTATTTATTTGTAAAAGTATACAATGGAAAACGAAAAATAAATATGAGCAGTTGGAAGAATTAGCTAATGAATTAGAAATTGAATTGAGCAAACAGAAGAATTTGGGAAAACATTACAGATTAAAATTCACTGAAAGAGACATTGAAAACTTCAATACAATGGGAAGAATATTACATATAAAAGATTTGATTGTGTATATAAAAAGATTGGGAGATTTAAGCAAATGGAGAGTGAAATGGACAAAGAAAAGAGAGGAAGAAAGGAGAGAAAGGGGCATGGTGGCAAATCAGTATCCAATGAGGGAAATAGCAGGAGGTGGATATGTGCATGTTCCATGGTCAAGACAGGACATTTTGTTGTTTACAAATGATTTCCCTCGGCTCAGAGAAAGGCCAGTAGAATGGTATCGACAGGTGGATAGATTCATAAAAGTTTCAAAAGTTCTGTGGATTGATCTTGATGGATTCTTTAACATAGTTGTCCCATCAGATCTTTGGACAGAATGTAAAGTTTCTGTAAGTTGGCCAAAGGTAGAACCTGCTCGAGATACAGTAACAGGTGATCCATCATCAGAAGTTATGGGTCTGTATGATAAAGTAATTTACTGGTTGAAAAACAAGATTCCCCCAAAAGAAGTTGATTGGGTTAAAATTGACAGAACAAATCAAGAACCAAAAGAGTCAGTACATTCATTCTATGAAATATTACTGTTGGTATTTAAACAATACAGTGGCTATGAAAAATAAAGTGAAAAGGACATGAGCCACTTCATATACAGATTTGTTTATGGCTGAAGACCTGAAATTGGAGAGATGATTAGAAATGGGATTGTTGGCTGGCAATCACTCTCAGTTGATGACATTTTGAGAAAGGCTAAATACTGCAGTGATGAGATAGATGCAAAACAGAAGAAGCTAAAAGAAAAGGCAATGTGGGCACAGGTCAAGGTAGCTGAACAACAAATTGCAAATTTAGAGAATAAAAATGTCAATGTTAATCAGAATCAGAATCAAGGTAAATTTAAGGGTAATAAGCAAAAATTCAATGTTAATATAGAGGAGTTGAAACAAAAGCTCCCTTGTTTTAATTGCGGCGAAATTGGACACTGGAAGCGCAAATGTAAAAATCCGCCCAGAAATTTTAAAAATGCATCATCGAATCCACAGATGCAGAATGATGTAAATCTGCAGCAACAGCTACAGCGACAGTTAAATGAGCTAAATCTGCAGCAACAGCTACAGCAACAGTTAGTGAATCAGCAGAGTCAGATTCCACAACCGCCACTTCCAAACTGTATGAATGGTCAGAGGTACAATTCGGAAATGGGATTCTGCGGAGGTGATCAGGTTATCAGATCACAAAGAGTGAATGTGCCAAATGTTTCTCGACAATTTTTGATGACAGAAAATGGAGGAAGTGATTCTGAGGATTATTTATGACGGTACCTGAGAGAGGGGGAAGAGTGTGTGCTTGGAGCCACTCTTGAGGTAGATCAGTCAGGTCCATTTATAAATGGTAAAGTGAATGATGTAGAAATCCCTTTTCTTGTGGACACTGGTGCTACCCGTTCTACTGTTAGATCAGTGGAAATAGAAAACCTGCCTCTCTCTGGTGATTGTATCCAAGTAGTTGGTGTAGCTAATCAACAAATTAAAACAGATTTAACAGAACCTGTAAAGGTAGAAATTGGTAAATTTAAAGACAAACACAGATTTGTAGTTTGTAACAGCAGTCCTGTAAACTTGTTAGGAAGGGACATTTTATGTAAGATGAACTGCAAAATATATTGCTCACCGGAAGGTATTGAGCTTCAAACTCTTGAAGAAGATGGGCTTTACAGATTAACAATGTTAATGGTTGAAGCAGAGGAAAGTAAACTATTTCCTGCATTTGATAAAGATAATCTTCCTGAAGAATTAAAAAAGATAGTTAAAGCTGAAATTTGGGATTTGACAGGAAATTAAATGGGCTTGATGAAAAATGTTGATCCAGTCAAAATTACAGTGAAACAGGGAGTAGATTTTCCAAACATTCCTCAGTATAAAATGAAAGCAGAAACAATTCAAGGTGTCATTCCTGTAATTGAAAAATTTATAAAACAAGGTGCACTGAAAGAAATTGAAAGCAGTCCTTGTAATTCACCGATAATGGGGATCAAAAAGCCAAATGGAACTTACAGGATAGTTCAGGACCTGAGAAAGGTTAATCAGATAGTTGTTCCATGTTGCCCAGTTGTTCCAAACCCAGCAGTGATTCTTTACCAGATTCCGCATGATGCAGAATGGTATACAGTCATTGATCTTTGCAATGCGTTCTTTACTGTTCCATTGCATCCAGATAGCCAGCAAATTTTTGCGTTCAGGTTCCAGGATCGCATCCTAGCATGGTGTCGTATCCCTCAAGGGTATACAGAGAGTCCATCTATCTTTAATCAGTTGCTAAAGAAATCCTTGGAAAACCTAGATTTACCTGGTAAGTCAACATTGGTGCAATACATAGATGATTTGCTAGTTGCAGCAAAAACACGAGATAATTGTGTTACAGATACGATTACTCTTTTAAATCACTTGGCAGATGGGGGACATAAAGTGTCTCCTGCAAAATTACAGTTTTGCAAACAAGAAGTAAAATATCTTTGTCACAGAATTGCAAAAGGAATCAGACAGGTGACAATTGAGAGAATTAAAATGATTCAGGGAATGCAACCTCCAAAAACACAGAGACAGGTCAGAATGTTTCTAGGAATGGTTGGCTATTGTCGTCAATGGATTAGTGGATTTTCAGTAATTGCAAAACCACTGCAGAGACTAACAAAAGCTGACATAAAAGACCCAATTGTTCTGACAGAAATTGAGATGGAAGCATTTGAAAAGCTAAAAAGAAGCTTGTGTGAAGCTCCAGCTTTAGGCATGCCAGATTACGAAAAAGATTTTGAGTTGTACTGCAGCGAAAGGGAAGGATGTGCATTATCAGTCCTTATTCAGAGACATGGAAAACTGAGAAAGCCAATAGCATACTTCTCAGCAGTTCTTGACCCTGTTGCGAAGGCATTACCAGGCTGCTTGAAAGCAGTAGCTGCAACAAGTGTGAGCCTTGAGCAAAGTGAGGGAATTATAATAGGATTTCCTGTAAAAGTCTATGTACCCCATTCAGTTGAAATTCTTCTTACCAGAAGCAAAACACAACATTTTACAAGTAACAGGTTAACAAAATATGAGAAAACTATTCTGAGATCAGATAATGTTTCAATAGCAAGGTGTGTAAATGTAAATCCTTCCACATTATTGCCTGATGGTACTGTGACAGAAATTAGAAACGAAAATGACATCGATCATGAGTGCTAGGATGTTTTAGAATATTGTACCAAGCCAAGGCAGGACATTAAAGATGTTCCTTTGCCCGAGTCAGATTTTGTTTACTTTGTTGATGGCTCTTGCTTGAGAACAGACAAGGGTTTTCTGAGAGCAGCATATTCTGTCTGCACAGTTGCAAGTGTGGTTGAAGCATCATGTCTCAAAGGAATTCGTTCAGCTCAAGTAGCAGAATTGATTGCTTTGATTCGTGCTTGTGAAAGAGCAAAAGAATTGAAAATCACCATAGTGACTGATAGTCAGTATGGATACGGAGTTGTCCATGATTATGGTCAGCTCTGGTCTCAAAGAGGTTATTTAACTTCTGCGGGAACACCAATCAGAAATGCAAAATTAATCAAGAGATTGATCGATGGCATTCAATTACCAGAGAAAATTGCTGTCGTGAAATGTGCAGCTCATAAAAAGGGTGAGGATTACATCACAAAAGGGAATGCCTATGCAGATGAAATCGCAAAATATTGCGCAAAAACAATTATTCAATAAATCGGGAGAAAAATTATGAACATGTTTTGAATTCACTTATGCTAACATCTGTAGTTGAAACATGGCAAGGAGTTAAGGAACTGCAAGATGAAGCAGATGATGAGGAGAAAGACACTTGGTTAAAAGCAGATTGCAGACAGCGAGAAGAAGATGGGATTTGGGTTTATAAAGATGACAGACCAGTTTTACCAAATAGCATGATTGCTGACATGGCCAGAATGTATCATGGTCAGGGACATATTGGAAGAGATTCCATGATTAGGCTATTCAGACAGACTTGGTTTAACCCAAAGTTCAGGATAATTGCAGAATCATTTTGCCAGAGATGCTTAATCTGTCAGCAAATGAACCCAAACAGGAAAACAGTTGTGAGCATGGGAACCATAGGACGGGAGGGTGGTCCTTTCACTAGATTGCAAATGGATTTCATTGACATGCCACCCCACAACAAACTACGTTATGTCCTTGTGATAATCTGTTTGTTTTCAAGGTGGGTTGAAGCGTTCCCAACACGTCACAATGATTCAGTTACTGTTGCAAAATTGCTTTTAAGGGAGATCATACCAAGGTACGGTTTTCCAGTGACTGTGGAAAGTGATCATGGAACACATTTTGAAAACAGACTGTTACAAATGATTTGTGAAGCATTGAACATAAAACAAAAGTTGCACTGTGCCTACAGACCAGAAGCATCAGGTGTTGTTGAGCAAGTAAATGGCACAATTAAGAACAGGATTGGTAAAATGTGTCTAGCTACAGGAATGAAGTGGACAGATGCACTCCCACTTGTTGTGATGTCTCTAAGGAGTACTCCTGATAAAAAGACAGGTTTAAGTCCACATGACATTGTCATGGGCAGAGTCATGAGACAAGCATTTGTACCTGTCGGGAAACTGATGAGTATAAATGATAGCGTCATTTTGGAGTACTGTAGGAACCTTTCTGACGTCGTGCCTTCTGTGTTCCATCAGGTGGGAACTGAAGTGATAACAAGAGACAAAGAGCATGCACATGATCTGTTACCAGGAGACTGGGTGAGGACAAAAGTTCACCGAAGAAGAAACTGTCTAGTACCCAGGTGGCAAAAAAGCAAGAGAGGTGATTCTTGTCACAACAAATGCAGTAAAGTGCAAGGGTTTGAAAAGGTGCATTCATGCAAGTCACACAATTCGTGTTCCACCACCTGAAAATCCTGACGAAGGTGACACTACAGCAGATTCAGATTCTGAAGAAGAACCTGAGAAAAATCCAGATTCTGAAGATCGACAGGAAAGTCAACATCTGGAAAATTCAACTGCGAATGAGGCATTGAATGGAAAAGACTTAGAGATTGTGGTAGTAGACTCTGATGGTGATGAAAATCTGCTAGAAAAAGAGGCGGAAAAAGAGTCTGAACAAGAAGCAATCCATGATCAGGAGAGTATTGAAAAGCAGATTGGAAACTCTTGAAGAAGGAATGAAAATTCTGAAACTGGGAAGTTGAAGGTAATTGAAGAAGAAGAAGAAGACGAATTACCAAGTACCAGCTATAAGGATAGAGTTCCTAACAGAGTGAAATTGCCGAGTAAAGAAGTACCTGATTCCAGAATTCAAATTTCTGACAGTGAAACTGAAGCGAGTGATGAAGCTTCTCAAATAAGAAATTTCAGAAAAAGAGCTTGGAGAACAGAATGCAATGTGACCGAGCCAAAGAAGAAATTACTAATAATACTGATAACTGGCCAAGTGAAAATGAAGGACTAAAATTCAAATTGTGAACAGATCAAAAGAACAAGTGAATGAGGTGTCAAGTCAAAAAGGTGACCCTGAAAAGAAAAGTGAAGCAGGAAAGAAAATAGAAGTTATTAGTAGTAGGGCAAAAAGAGTTGTAAAACCTAACCAGAAGTACAAGTCCCCTGAATGGACTTATATAATCATCCCACCTGTGGTGGAGGTGAACAGTAGTAGTCAGGAAGAGATAGATGAGATTAGTGACAATGATTGAAATATTTCTGTAGAAATTTGAGTTTTTGTTTTTGGGCATAAGGCTGAAGAAAATGTGTTAGGTGACACAAGGTCAAAGAAATTGTGTTAGCGGGATAAACACATTGATGTAAAACGCAAAGTCGAAGAAAAGCTGTTAGGAAGTAGGGTTTTCTTAAAAAAAAAATATCAAAAATAGGGGGGGTTGAAATTTTAGAAATTTTTAATTTTTGATTTTTGTTTTCTTTGTAAGGCTTTTGTTATTAGAGTGAAAATGCCTTATACTTATACTAATACCAATTCTAGATGTTCCATTTTAAGGAGATGCTGTAAAATGTCTTCTATTTGTGTGATTCTAATAATCTTGCTTTGGTTAATTTTAGCTGTCATTTTCCCTTTTGGGATTGACAAGGAGACGTACAAAGCTAATATGACAAGTAAAGCTACAGTTAAACAAGATAATCATGGTGCAACAAGTAAAACTAACAGAATTATTGATCACAAACCAGAGATTCACCAAGATAGATCTGTTGGTGATTTTTCTAGCAATACTTTTTCAAGACTTCTAGCAGAGTATGTTAAAGTGATGGAAGTCAAAGACTGCTCCATTTGTGTAAAATTGCCTGCTTCTGTTTCAGAGGGAGTGACATATAATATGCTTCCTCTTACTTATGGCATAACCTGCAGTGTGATAGCTAGCTTATTTTATCAGACTGGTCGTTTAGAATATTACTATTCGAACCATGATGAAATCTTTGCAAATTTGAAAATTGACAAAAGTCTGAATAAGCATAAACATGCTAATCAGATGAGGGAATTCTTTATTGTGACTAATGAACTCACCTACGAGTATGCTTTTAAAAACAATTTAACTTGTAAGTTGAGAACTGAAGAAAAATCTTTCTTGAATTTATTTGAAGAGAGAAGAGCAATTTATAAGAGAAATGAAATGCTTAAGCAAACCAAATAGAAATTTGGGCAAATAGAGGATGAAAAGCGAAATGGCAAATCTTTTGAAAATGTTGCTATTCACATTGATAAACCTGTTAGTGGTAAATTTTGCATTAGAAGAGATAATACGCTGTTTGATAATTACTTTGTGGGTGCCAGTCAATGTGAGGACACTTATCAAATCATGGGGGGTTGGGGATTCAAAGATGGCAAGGATCCAATTTCCCCTGGAATTTATTTTGTGTGTGAAGACAAAGCCTATTACAATCTCCCAGATCACTGGTATGGGACTTGCTTTGTTGGTTTAGTCTTTCCAATTTTTTTTCATGTTGACAGAAATGCAGAGGGTTCATTTGAGATTAACAGTCATCTGAGCAGATTTAAAAGAGAAAGTTTCTCAGAAATTTTGGGAGACATATTTGAAGCAGTAATACCTTTAGTGGGTATAACCCTGAATGCAGTTAAAATCAGAAAACTGTCCACAATTGTTGACAGATTGTCAACTGATACAGCTAGTGGTTTCCAATTAGTGGATACTGAGCTTATTGCTATAAGGTCTATGGTAATGCAGAATCGTCTTGCACTTGACATTCTGCTAGCAAAAGAGGGAGGAGTTTGTGGCATTTTACATGTCCAACACTGCTGCACCCATAACCCTGATAAGAGTCAAAGTATTGAGATGTATATCAAAAACATTTCAGAGATTCATTCAGAAATTGAACCTTTAGAAGAGGAAGATTTTTCAGAACGTTTGAGCAAAAGGTTTGCAGCAATCAAAACCTGGTTTCAAGAGTTAGGTGGTTCAATCTTAGGCAAAATACTGACACCTTTATTAGTTATAGTCTTTGTGATACTTTTGTTGAAGATCAGTTGCATGTTACACAAGAGAAAGAAGTACCTAAGGGAAAAGAAGAGAATTTATAAGCTTAGAAAGGAACACGAGAGAGAGATAGAACTGGAAGAGTTTCGTCGAACTCAATATGAGAGTTGCAGACAAACAGCTGAGACAAGACTTTAGAAATACTAATACAGTGTAAATCAAAACATGTTCATGTAATAAAAAATGTTTGCTACATTTTTGGGTGTAGTTTGGTGATTTTGAAATCACCAGATGAGGGAGTTGATGGAGCGATATTCTGAAATAAATTTGTTTCGACTCGCAAAGTTAAACTTCCATAATAAAATAATCGTATTAATTAGCATGAAGTGAATTATACTAATCAACTTAGATTACAATGCATACACGACATAAGGGACTAATATATGTGCTCTATGTTGCATCTGCATGTACGTGGAAAATAATAAACTAACCTTGTCCATTGTCTTTGTCAGTATTAATGCGGCTGTTTTATTAATGGCATGTGCTTATTTGTGTGTGCTTATGTTATGTCTTTTTGTCTTTATGTGGTGCAAGTAAGAGAAAGAATCCTGTTTGTTACTAAAATGCGTTGGATAGGTAACATTTATTAATTGGTTAATAATTAGCAAAGGAGGGTGGGTAACAGAACGAATTCTAATTCTTTCATTAATAGATGTCTTGTGTTTGTTTATACATTAGTTTTGGGAATGGGCCTAAGAAAATGGCTGGCAGTGCTGCAGAATATGAAACTTAACCAGAGTGAAGCCTTCACTCAAGCGCAGACGAAAGAGCATTTTGCTGAACTGACAACGTTTAATGCAGAAGCAAATGTGGTCGAGTCGAAAGTGTTCTTGGAGTCATATCCAAGGACAGGATGAGGCATGGCCTGCCAAGATTAGGAAGTGAAAAGTTTTGTGCACGGAGAATGTATCTTTCTTGAGGAAGCAAAAAGGATGGAGAAACTAAGAACAATAAGGGCTATGATGAGGCCTCGGACTTGGTCAGGAGAACATGACCTAATGGTGGACTGACATGGCTCAGCCAATTAGAAGTTCAGATTTTCAGAAAGAATGTGTGATAAAGATACTTTAGCTAGTCAGAAAAGGTATAAAAACTGACCCCTTTGGAGGGAGGGCGCTTCTCGCTTCCCGAATCCAGTAAGACGTGTCGTGCTGAAGGACTTTTTGGAGCACGTAAGGATCAATAGGGTTAATGACTATTTCCTTTAGATGAAGTGAGTTTTAGACAGGGAACTTAGGTGATGGAAACTGTTTATTTGACTTAAATCATGCTAATTGATTTTACTTTGAATCTTCAGTCTAATAAAAGCTGCTAAAATAGTTAACAAAGTATTTAATATAATCGCTTACTTGAATAAAGTTAATAAAATAAGATTTTGAAACAACAAGCTGGTCTTGTTTATTCATGGTCTTGTTACCATTAGTTGATCCATTTACCTTAGTGACTTAATTAATATGTTTTATGCGCCAACCATGGTAATGTATATAAATGTATAAATAGATTGTGAATAGGTTCTGATTAATTAGGTCACATGATTCAGTTGCCCAAAATCTGTCTCGTTAGTAAATGGGCCTTGTGAGTGATTTATGATTAATGGTGAGTATCTGGTGTTGGGTATCGTTGCTGTGACAGAATTTCTATAGGGGCGCTGGATCAGTAGTCATATCTCAAAGAGCAGATATTCCATCTTCTACGGACCAAACATTCAATGTCTACCCAAGTGATCAATTGATCCAAAATCCACTCTAAATAAACAATAGTTGTACTAAACGTTATAGGTATTCTAACAACAGCTTCGAATTATTTACAAACCCGTAATAAGACCGGTATAGTGAGTGACTTAAGATCACATGAAAAAACAGCCTAACTACCACATTTGCAGTCATGCTTCTCAAAGGTACACAATCTGATACCTGGTTGAAAGGTCAAACATACCAAGAATTTTAATCCTCACCATCTCAAATAGAAAACCTGTCATTGATAGGGACACTAGTGGTGCCTTGGTCTTATCGATAAATTGGCAGTTAGAATTGGTTCTGCAGAACCTCTCTGTGTCTCTGCATATCTATAGCAAGTTGTACAAAGATACCAGACTATCCTGGGCCATTCTTATGTCCAACTATCCTGCTCAGGGTACTACATGGACCTGTGATCACTGAACGTTTCTGTGTGCTAGTGGAACCACCAGCCTCTTGCTACCACCTGGCTCAGGATTCACAAGCTCACTATACAGCAATCCATATTCCCAGGTAACATAATGTCTTCCAACCACTCCCTTGCTGACTTATTATTGGTCTTCCTTCCAAAGTCCTGCAAGCATAGCGCAATCAATTCATGCCTGGCAGAATCTACCCAGTTAGGTGTTTCAGCAGCTATCAACTCTTGTCGATCAAGCAGTTAACCAGACTGCCATACCAGGTTCATTGCAAGTGTTTGATCCATCTTTGCCTCTGGAGGAGAGGCAATAGATGCCAAGGCCTGTGCCTCTCCACTCCTCATACTAAACCAAGGGCAAATGAAATAATTGCCCAAGAGCCTTGCCACTTTCTAACCCCTACATCGACCATGGCCAACTTTTTTTTTTTTTGTAAAACTTTTTTATTGGCATTTATTTAATAGTACATACAACACATCTGATAATGCAGTTGATATTGACTGACAAGCAAGATCGCACAATTGTGCTTTATGTTGACATTAGAGTTTAAAGTCCTAAAGTATGAAGGACCGCACTCAGTCTTTTAGCCGGCGACAGTCCCAAGAGATCTGTGTCTAATTATAGCTAACAAGCTTACAGGGTGGTCGCCGCGCCTTGCTGGGGCTGTAGGGTGTGTCTGTTCCACCCTTGCACTCTATCATAGGGGTTATGGGATGTCAGCCATGTGTAAACCTTGAACAAACTGGGGATATCTAAAACTGGGGTGCACTGTGTCGCATACAATAGTTATGTGTGATAATTCGCCTGAGAGCTGTACCATTGCGGCGTATCATACTGGACTTACGCCGGTGCGGGGGGGAGATGGGATCACTGATCGCTACCCGCGTGAGGGCGTGATGATAAGTCAGTTGTGGCCGGCAATTGCGACCTGTCAGGTGTCTGGGCCCCTTGTATGCCGCCCTGGCTAGTCTCATGGGACATGGGAGCCCCGGGGGAACCGATCGTCCGCGGTCCCCGCCACTGTTATTGTTTATTGCGCAAATGAATGAAGTAACATGGCCCAGGGCATGGAAATTGAATGTTTGCTGATTCCCTGGACTTTCTCCGCTCGGAGAAGTCCTTCTTCCGCCGTACCCCACATTTTTACCCCGCCCACCCATGCCGCCAGGGGAGGACACTCCGGTGCCTTCCAGTGCATAGTGATGCACCGTTTGGCCAGAAGGAGCACCAAGGAGGCAAATCGCCTCTCTACTTTCATGTGCTTGTGTCGCTTATGAATACCCAGGGCGTTAGCCTCCCATGTGTATAGATCCCGTAGCCCCGTGACCATTCGAAGGGAAGTGTGGATCGTGTGCCAGTAAATGTGAAGTGATGGACAATCCCATAACGTGTAAAAATGAGGCATTAGGCTCCAGGCATCTAGGGCAGGCGAAGGAGCTACCTAGGAAATACTTCTGTAGTTTTTCGGGAGTGAGGTAAGCCCTATGCAGAATATGCAATTGTATGTTTTTGAATCGGTAGTAGCAGGATACTTTTTTGGTATGTTTATGTGCCCTAGTCCATTCCCTGTCATGCAGTGGTCTGCGAAAGTCGCTTTCCCATTTTTCTCTGAGGGGTGCAAGTGTGGGTTGTTTAAGGGTTCGTATGGCTTTATAAATCCAGGTGACTAAGTGTAGCTCTGGACCCATCTGCAGGATTGCATGAATTACCGGATGTGTGGGTGTTCCACGTCAATCGTGTGACACTGCTTGCGGCAGTCTTCTAGGAGCTGTCTATGCAATAGGAACTGTCCCCTGGGGAGTTCGAAGTCGTTCACAAGCGCCTTCGAATGTCTGTAAGTGTCCATTAAAATACAGCGCCCCTATGTCTGTCAGGTCATAGTCAGTCCATATGTGTAGCATTCTCTCTGTGTAGTGTACCCGACCTTTAGGGAACTCTACTAGTGGCAGAAGCGGGGAGTACGGAGGTGCAGCCCGATGCATTCTGTGAATGAATGGGACAGGCGCGCGCAGTCATTACCTGGAACGGCTCAGTCGAGGGTGGAGCAGCCCCTTGTAGTAGCATGCGGTGGATAGTAGGGGTTTGAATGTGCCCGGTCGTGGTGATAAGTTCCCTTTGCTCCCTGCCCGCCATCCAACGGGACACCCATTGCAACTGGGCAACCAAGAAGTACGCCTCAAAGAATGGGGCCACTAGCCGTCCTTGGTCAAGGAATAGTTGCAGTTTTTCAAGGGCAATACACCGGCGGCCGGAGCCCCAGATGAGGACCCCCAGCAGGGTGTCGAGCTTGTGAAAAAGGGATCGTGGGGGAACCACCGGGAGATTGGAAAAGAAATATAGCAGGCGCAGAACGAGAATAATTTTTGCGACCTCTATCTTCCCTGTGACTGCCAGTGGGAGATCTTTCCAAAAGTAGACAGAAGACCTAATGCCAGCCATCAGTTTGTGGTAGTTGCCCACGTATATGTCCTGCGGGGTATGATATAGCCTAACTTCTTTTTTTTTGTTTGTTTATTGCAAGCAAGACAGATTACATAGATTTTTCCATATATACATACTAGTAGAGAGCTGATTACAAAAAGAAATGTCCTTTTTTTTCCTTCATACAGGAGAGAAAAAAAAGTGCATAAATACAAATGCAACATAATAAAGAAGGTGAAACCAGAACCAACAAAGCGTATACCAAAGGAAAAATCTGATAATACTCCAAAGACGAGAGAAAAAATAAATAAATAAAAAAGACACATCCGCAGGAGTACTTATGGAGACAAGTCTCACCCCAGTTCCCCCTGAATCCACTGCTGGACCGGCGCCCAGATTTCCCCTCCTAGGGCTCTTTTTTTCCACCCCTTTGTTCTATAGATGGCATGTTCTAGATTATACATAGCTAACAAGCGGGCCCTCCAAGTGCAAAAAGATGGAAGTTCTGGGCTAATCCAATCTTGAGTAATGCATGCCCGCAAGATTGCCATAGAAATGAATATCAGGTTTTTCTTTCCTTCTACTGATGTAGCCAAGGACACCCCCATCAGTACTAACTCCTCTGTCAAACTTACTGGAGATCCAAGTAATAAAGACAGAAACGATTAAATATCAGACACGAATGGGGTTAATTGTCGACACAGAAAAAACATATGTGCAGCATCAGCCGCGAACAATCCACATCTACTACACGATGTACCCTCTGTTGTTCCCCATTTTGAGATTTTTGCTGGCGTGTAATATAAATAAAAAAGGGCCATATAGTGCTATGTGCGCATTCTGCCTGTGAGGAGAATAGAATTGGCCATGGAAATAGATTCCTCTATCATGATATTATCAGAGCCCAGCTTCTCAGCCCATCTGTCTTTATAGGTCAGTATGTCGTCTGGGCAAGATAGATTATAAAAAAAAACAATCCTATTTTTGCTATACAAACTATCTATCAGGGGAATCCTCTGCAGACCAGAACGTTCCATAGAAGTTAAAGTATTAAGAAAGCTATGCAGTTGCAGGTATTTAAAATAGTCACTATTTGTAAGATTGAACTTGAGTTGAAGGTCTAAAAAAGACATCATATGATTATTCTGCCATAAATCACCAAGACAGTAAACACCACAGTTGCGCCATCTCGTCATAATGTGATCTCTAAAAATAGGAGGAAAGATATATGGGGACATCAAAGGGGTGTATCTCAGAATTTTTGGGATCCCAACGTGGCGCCTGATTGACTTCCATACCCTGAACGCCGCTTTTAGAGTCTTAAATTTAGTTTTTTTGTAGTAGCTAGGTTCTACATTTTTTAACAGGCACCTACGAGACTCGACCCCCAATGCAAACTCATATTGATGGGGCATGAGAATCTAAGATTCGCGCCTTTGTACCTATTATTAAGGGAGTAATAAACTGTAATACAGAGGCAAAATAATAAAACATGAAGTGTGGAATACCCCACCCACCCACCCCTTGCCTTTGGAAGAATCAGATTATATACGCTCTGCATTGGCGTTTATAGCCCCACAGAAATCGAGTTGCCATCCTCTCTAGTTGTTTAAAACAACTCAGAGGAAATTCAAGAGGCACTGTTCTAAATAGATATAACAGTTTCGGGAGTATCAGCATTTTTAAGACGTTATTCCTCCCATATAAAGAAAGATGCAAATGATCAATACGCTCCAATGTGGAGTTAGCTTCTTTTTTTTTTTTTTTTTTTTTAAATTCTTTTATTAATATAAAGGCGTCGCAATCAGTGAGAATGATACATACAATCGGCACATTTACGTGTAAATAATACCAAACTGGATCACAAGCGGTAGCATTCCTGTTATATCACAATCTCATTTTGCCTGTCAAATCTCCGTATATGTAGTTCCGTACATCAGACATATGATATCAGTAGTGCTTAACATGTTAAGTAGTAGTGCCACGATGCCCAATATGTGAAACTGTCTTATAACTTTTAAGAAACATTCCCCCCCCATACCCCAACTTAGTGTCATCACTTCTAATTATATCGCACACTTCTCTTCACCCCAACAGGCCTCTTTGCCCTAGTGTCTTAACTCATCGCAGTCATCCCAACACGTTGCCACAATTAGTACTGAAAAGCATAACCCCCTAGTCTCTTTTATCACTCCTCCTCCTCCTCGGAATCTAGGTCATCTCCCTCCGGTAAGGGCTCACAGATTTCCCCCCTGTAAACATTCCACTCTGTCCACACCTTGTTCCATTTGCGGGGGGCAGCTCGAAGGACATACACAGTTCTTTCCGTGACCATCAGGATGTCCATGTGTTCAGCCCATCTGTCTGCAGTGGGCACGTCCGGAGCCCCCCATTTCTGTGCAATATCATGTTTCGCTACCGTCATGGCAAGTGTGGCCCAGATGATACCGTACCTATTCAGGTCATTGGGGTCCCATATGTTTAAAAGGCACTTACGCGGGTCTGGCATAGTGGAAACCTTAAGTGTCTGGGATATGGTGCGCATTATCCGCGTCCAGTATCCCTGTATTTTCGGGCAGTCCCAGAGTGTGTGGAACAGTGTTCCTTCCTCCCCGCAACCTCTCAAGCAAAAGGGAGTGGGCGCTCTGTGTATTTTGTGGAGCAGAGTCCTGGTGTAGTAGATGCGATGTAAAATTTTTAGTTGTACCAGTCTAAATTTGGCCGAAATGCCTATTTCTCTTGGGGAGGCCAAGGCCTCATTCCACTCCGATTCATCCATCATACCTATCTCCCCCTCCCACCGTTCCTTAAGTTTTATCGTGGGGTCTTGTAAGTTGTTGATTCGTTTTTTGTAAGTGAGGGACGTGGCGCTCTGCTGCATATATTCTGTTAATAGCCTGTCCTCAAGTGGCGAGGAGTCCGGCAGATCAGTGCCCTGCGGGACCGCTTGGAGCAGTGCGTGTCTAATTTGGACATAACGAAATGTTTCAGTGGGTCTGAGGTCATATTGCTGTTGTAGTTGCGAGAATGGTATCACTGTGTCATTGTCCCAAAGGTCCCCCACCGTGGAGATACCTATTAGGTCCCACTGTGCGAATCCCTTGCATGTTCTAAGGTTTCCCAGTGATTTTGTGTCCCACAGTGGTGTCATCTTAGTAATTCTTCCTGTCCAGCCCAGTCTTGCCTGAGCTATATGCCAAAGGGCTGCTGTGTGTCGTGTCGGGCCGTGTAGGTGTTTAAGCTGCGGTTTATTATACAGTACCGACAGCATGGAGTCTGTCCCTAATTGTGCCCAATCAGCCCTGTACGCTGGGTCGTTTGGAGTTAGCTTTTTTAAGAACTAAATTAAGATTAAGTTCTGGAATGACGGACACTAGGGTTGTAATCTTAATACCCAGATATGTCGCAGCAGAGACAGTGTTAAGATGTGCAGGAGGGTTCTGGCCCACAAATACTGTTTGTGTTTTGGACATGTTTAATTTATAGCCCGAAAAAGCGCCGAACTGAGTTGCGAGCTCTTCAATCTTTGGTATTGCCTTTGCGATGTCTGTGGTGGTCACCACCACATCGTCCGCGTAAGCGAGTGCTCTATATCTGGTATTTGCAACCTCTACGGGGGCGATCTCCTCCGCTTGATTCAATTTATTAAGAAAAATATCTATGTAGATGCCAAAAAGAAGCGGTGAGGACGGACAACCTTGTCTTGTACCTCGATAAATGGGAAACAAGCCAGATTTGTTTACCCCAAGTTTGATACAGGAGATTGGTGACTGATACAGAGCTTTTAGTGCAACAATCATCTGTGGACCGAACCCTTTCAAAACAAGCAGATCCCAGAGATAGGGCCAGGCCACCCTGTCGAATGTCTTCTCGGCATCCAACAGGGTGATCCCTATGGCCGTGTTAGCCCTTGCACCCAGTCCATTAAAGCAATAACCCTCCAGACGTGATCCGCCGTGTCCCGATTAGGAATAAACCCATGTTGCCAACGAGACACTATACAAGAGATTACGGCTGAAATTCGAGAGGCTAAGATTTTTTTAAAAACCTTGCTATCAGCATTGATTAGCGAGATCGGCCTATATGAGGCCGGGTTAAGGGGAGGTTTATCTTTTTTAAGAAACACCATTATAGTCGACTGATTCCAGGAGGCTGGAGGAGTCCCCTTCTGTGCTTCCAAAAAGGTAACAAGCAGATCTTGTTTTAGTACATGCCTAAATATCCTAAAAAACTCCAGAGGGATACGATCCGGTCCCATGGCTTTGCCAACAGCAAGAGAGAGTAGAGCCGCCTCAATTTCCTCCCATGTGATATCAGCATCCCGAGACTCAGCCTGGGCGGTGGTTAATTTCGAGATGTTATCAGGAGTAGTAAAATTCCGAATAGAATCGCTGGAGTACACTAAGGTATCCTGCTCATACAACTTGGTATAGAACTGACGAAAAACCTCCAGAATTTCCTCAATGTTATTATGGATCTGGCCTGTCTCATCCTGTATGGAATTGATAGAGTTTAGTACTTCTTTTTGTCTTACCTTTTTTGCCAAAATCCTACCCGAGTTTTCCCCCATTTCATATATGTGTGATCTAAAGATTGCAACCTGCTCCGCCAGTTTGGTCGCAAATATCTCATACAATCTTGACTTATGTATGGCAAGAGTAGTTTTAATATGTTCTGAATCATGTGACGTATTGATAGCAGTAACTCATTTTTCCTCCCAATCCTGTACCGCCTTATAATATATAGCAAGTTGATTCCGGATATTTTTTTTGTTTGTTAATAGAATACGCAAAAGTCTCCCCACGTACTCCGGCTTTAAAAGAATCCCACACATTTTGAACAGAAGCACTTCCTCTGTTAAACTGAAAAAATTCCCTGATCCACTTCCCCATGTGTTCTATATATGATGGGTCTGCTAGCAATTTCCGCTCAAAAGACTATGATCTTACTTCGAGTGCATGCCCGGCTTCTGTTTTAAGCTCTATCAGTACCGGATTATGGTCTGAGATTATTCGAGGAAATGTCTCATATATGATATTAATAAGCCCGGAAGTAACAAAAAATTAGTCCAACCGGACAAATTTCTGATGCGGGGCAGAAAAAAATGTAAAGCCCGGTGACAAAGGGTTTTTAGCATACCCCACATCACAAAGACCAAAATCCACTACTAGGCCTCTTAATGCTTTATATGTCTTTTTTTTAAGGCCAGGATATATTGAATCACCCCGAATATCCAAGCCGGCTTCTAAATGAATATTTAGGTCTCCACAGATTATTAAGGGAGATGGCCAGCCAGCTAATTCTAAAGTTAGGAAATTCAGAATATCGGGATCATCCGAGTTTGGGGCATAAATTGAGCATATTGTCCAAGTTTTGCTATCAATATTAATTTCTAAAATCATCCATCTACCATACTGATCAACTTTAATACGTTTGAGACACCCCAACCCTCTTTTCATGAGAACAGCCACCCCTTTTGTGGTGGTACCTTGACGGGTGCAACCCAATAGATGCAGACCCAGGTCGTTAAGAAAATGCCTATTATTCCAGGTGAGATGCGTTTCCTGGAGACACAATAGGTCTATCCTCATGCTCAGTATTATTTGTGCACATACCCCCCTTTTTTTCCTATTGTTAAGAACACATATGTTCCAGGACCAAATCCTTAATTTGCCCATCATAATAATTTATTCGGAGAATACACCATTGAGCCCCCAACTGTGTCTGTATTGATCTGTAAACTCCCCTTCAAAAAAAAAAAAAGATTTTTATAATTCATGTTGCATCTCAAATCTCTCTAAATATCAATATTTCTGACCTTGCTTGCCCCCCTCACCCCTCACCATCCACCCTCTACCCCCCTTCCCTCCCTCAACCCCCCCCGACCCCAACCCACAGAGGGCAAAGGGACTGAATAGTCCCGGACATTGATGACGTGAGAAGCATCCAGTGCCTCGCGACTCGCTTCCCATCACTTAAGACTTTCAACTTATCGCCCTGCAACAAAACTGAAAAATACTTCAACATAATTCTGTTTCATTATCACCCACAGATGAGAGAAGAGAAAAAAAAAAAAAAACAGAACAAAAGGGTGCCCCTCCCAGGAGTAAGCCCCCTTCACTTATAACTGACCTCAAAAAAGAAAGTTATACAACTGAGAAAAGGTGAATATAGATCATAATGAGGCTAGTAGCTCTTTAGCCGCCCTTTCCGAAGTTAGAAAGTGCGATTTCTCTTTATGAGTTACTTTCAATTTTGCGGGGGTAAGGAGAAAAGCCTGGGCGCCCTTGGCCTGAAAAGATGGGATTAGTTGGCGGAATTGCCAGCGCTGTTGAACAGTGACATGGCAATAATCAGGGCGAACAAAAAAACTCCAGGCCTTTCCCCTTACGTTTCCGATCCGGCCTGGCCAGGTCATAAAGAGCCTCTCTAGCCAGAAAGTTGTTTAGACTGATCAGTATGGCTCTGGGTTTGGCATTTGCGGCAGGTCCAGTATTTTTTTGAAAGGGAAATCTGTGAGCCCTTTGAAGTTCCTTGTCCCACTTCCACTGGGATAGTTCCGGAAAGGCCTCAGAGAAAAGCTCACTGACAAATTGCCTAACATTCCCCCCCTCGCTCCCCTCGGGTATGCCCAAAACTCATAGATTATTACGCCTGGATCTATTCTCCAGGTCAACCAGTTTCCAGTTTACCTCGTCCCTTAGTCCTTCCAGAGAGGACAGCTGCGATTTTTGCTGGGTCATAGTATCTTCAATCGCCGAAATCCTTCCTTCCGACTCCACAACTCTAGCGGTCATTTCATTGCAAGATTTAACCACACGCCTCAGGTTGTTTTGTAGCCTGCGGACTGCTCCTTGAGTACGCAAATTCTCTGCTCTTGTCTCCTCCCGGTGCTGAAGCATAACCTGGTATAATGTACCCAAGGTGACCTCAGGCATCTGAGACCCATCCAGTAATTCTACAGGAGTCGTTAGTATTGGGGAGGCTAAGATATGGGACGTGGATCCAACATTGTCACCTTGCACTTTGCACACTGTGTTTTCTTCAGCCCCCCACTCTGGTCTCCGCTGTTCATGTGTTGAGCTGATCAGACTGTTAACGCTTACATCATCTCTCCAGTCTCCGTCTAAGCTCTCTGACTCCAGGGCATTAGATATGTCTGACATAGAATAGAAATTCCCAGCCGAATCAATAGATTCAGTATCCCCCACGGGAATTGATTCCTCCTGTGTATTGATACCAGTATGTAATGGCCCTGGAATTTCTTGCGTAATTGGCAAAAGAGAGGTGAGCACTGGAGTGAGGGAGACCTGCTTTGCAAGGGGATTCCCAGCAACCTGTTTTGCTTTCTCCTTCAAAGTGCCAGTATTTCCCACATTCCCAACCTTCACTGCGGACAGAGATTCAGAAACCTGAGTGGGAGCCATGATCTGCGGCGTATTTAAATCATTAACAGTCACTTGCCCGTCTTTGTCAGTAATTAAGCTCTTTTTCTTAAACATCCCAGGTATTTTGGGAACTGAGCTGGTCCTACAAGCCCCAGAATCCACCACTACTGCCTGTGCGGGAGTGGATTCATCAGCCTCGACAGCAAGTGTATTTGTAACAATCTCTACAGTTATATTTTGCCTTTGAGGCATCGGAATGTCACCTGCAATAAGACTCACAGTTTCTTCGTTCAGGAGCCACTGCTGCCGCCGTAACTGCTCTGGTTTTTGGTTTTTGCACTTTGGCTGCTGTTCCAGCCTAACTCCTAGGTATCTGACCGCTTTGGGGCACCATGAGATGTCCACGTTACACAGTCGTAACGGACATTGGGGCAGGGCCTGCACCAAGGGATATACAGTGGATTTAGGCCAGTTGACTTTGAGTCCCGCCACTTCCTAGAAGTCTTGCAAAATGCATAGTATAGGGGATAGGTCTGCTGTAATATCCCAGACATAAATGAGCACATCATCAGCGTATAGTGACACTGCATGGGTGGAATTGGCTATTGAGATGCCCCACTCTTCGCACGGAGGTGGATTGCCAAGGGCTCCATTGCCATGGTGAAAAGTAGGGGAGAGAGTGGACAGCCTTGCCTGGTGCCCCGGCGGACTGGAAAGGAGGCAGGAATAAGGTGGCCTAGCCTCGGTCTGGAGCTGGGCGCGGACTAAATGAGCTTAGTGTAGGCTAGTAGACGGGGTCCTATGCCCATTCGCTGCAGGACCTGAAATAAGTAAGCCCACGAGAGGGTGTTGAAAGCTTTTTCGAGATCCAACAGCAGACACGCTGCCCGGAGGATTCGATCACGTGTCTATTCCTGCACGTGAAACAGCCGCCCGATGTTGTACGAGGCATTTCTGCCCGGAACAAATCCATTCTGATCTGGGTGGTTCAGCTGCAGGAGGAGCGTGGCGTACCTATTCGTCAGGATTTTTCCGTAAAATTTATAGTCCGCAGGTAGTAAGGCTATGGGCCGATAGGAGCCCAGTCGGTGGGGGTCCCTATCTGGCTTAAGAAGGGACACTATGACTGATTCACACATGGATTGGGGTAAAGCACCCTCATCTAGGACCACCTGGAATTGCACCTCCAGCTGGGGGACCAATTGGGAGGTGAAGGCGTGGTACAATTCTAGTGGAAGGCCGTCTAAACCAGGGGCCTTGCGGGTAGCTAACGCCTTCATTGCTTGTCTGATTTCCGTCGCCTTGATGGGCCAGTCGAGGTCTTGGCGGGTGTCGTGGTGTCGCGGTCTATGTGCGGTAGCTGGAATTGATCTAGAAAATAGGAAAGGGTTTCCTCAAGAGCCTGGATGGGACTGGCATATAATAGTGTGTAGTGCTCTTGAAAGGTTTGTAGGATCAAGTACTGAGAGTATAAAAGAGTGTCTTGAACATTACGGATGGGCGGAAGGGTCAAGTCTTGCTTAACGAGCCATGCCAATAATGTGCCCGCCCTGTCTCCCTCTTTATGGACGCGAGCCGCATACGCCGCAAAGTTGTATCAGCGCATACTTGCCAGCGCCTCCTCATAGGTAGTTTTGGCGCTAGCAATGTGGGCTGGAGTGGCGTTATCCGGGTTGACCTCTTTGGTAAGGTCGGCCAGCGCTCGTTCTGCACTTTGGATATCACGCTCCAGAACCCGTCGGATTCCCGTAATGTGATGAATGCAGTTTCCACGCATAACAACTTTAGAGGCATCCCACTCCTACGCGCATGTTGTGGCTGTGTTTGTGTTTTCTTGGAAGTAACGGCATATGTGGTCCGCTTGAGTTTGTTTAAAAACCGGGTCGTCAAGACAGTCCCTAGGGAGGCGCCAAGTAGGGACAGGGGTGTGCGGCGGGCGCCATCGAACCGTTATTGTGTGGGCGTCGTGATCTGATATGGTTCTGTCTAGATAGTCTGCATCTGAATTAATAGGTAGGATAGAGGGGGAGCAGAGGAAACAGTCCAGGCGTACCCTAAGGTCATGAGGCCTAGAATGGAACGAGTAGAGTCTGGTAGTGGGATTTCGGGTTTGCCAGGCATCTGCAAGGGACCAGTGTTGTGTCCATGCTACAAATCGTTTTGCCTGCAGTACAATAGGGGACGCCGGATGGGGAGGATTGGATCTATCCAGTGTTATATTTTGCACACAGTTGTAGTTCCCACCTAGGATCCAGGGAATTTGTGTGTATGTGCTTAAGGGGGTGGAGAGCGTGTCCCAGAACTTATTTTGGTCTATGTTAGGTCCATAGATACTCCCCCGCAACACTGCCTGACCGTCCAACCGTCCCTGCAACAGAACATATCGGCCGGCTGGATCAATGGTGTGAGACTGCTCCTGAAATAGAACATCGGGACGTACCCATATGAGGGCGCCCCGAGCGAAGGCTGAATATGTAGTGGCACATATGATACCCCTCCACCGCCTGCGCAGTTTCGCCACCTCTCCAGCTGTAAGGTGCGTCTCCTGCAGGAACGCAATTTGTGCATGGTGGTGTTTGATGTAAGCCTATATGGAGTATCTCTTGCGCGCGGTGTGCATACCGTGCGCATTCAGTGTAAGGATGGTGATGCTATCAGTGTGGGCCATCGGTGCATGCGTAAGGTGTATAGGGCAGGATGGGCAAAAGGAACCCGCCCCAACACGGGGGACCTATCATCAAGGGCGCTACATCCAAACTAGCTCTCAATTGGTGCAAGAGCATCAACATATTGTAGGGGTGACGGCCTGTGTCCACGAAGCTATAGCTGTCTGCTGGTCTGCCTATATGGGCAGATTAAGCTCAGGGTGGCGGGAAGGCGCATGGGTTACGAGGGCTATCTGTATCAGTACGCAGAGGGCATCGCCCCTAGCCCTAAATCCTCAGCATGTTGCAAGGGTCCAGTCATATCAAGTCGTCTGCCGTTCACGGGGTAACCGAGGTCAGAGCCACTGAGTCCACTCCGGATTGCGTTGTTTCACTGTCCCCTTCCTCCTTCGATGTAAATATGTGGGGAGCCCGTTCAATGCCTGTTGCAGGGGAGGCGGGACAGAGGCCCGCCACTGCCTTCAGAGCTTTACGTCTCTCTTGAACTATTTGTTCCAGATCCTGGGACCCCAGGGTGCTTGGAAGCGACGCAGAGGCACCCGGTCGGTTGCGACGCCATAAGCGTTGTCTTCTGGGGCCTGTTGCTCTCACGTGTTGCTCCTGGATGCGTTCTGCCAGATGGCCCGCAGTACAGCGCTGGTCCGCCCAATCATGCGCCTCCTCCGGGGTCACAAAGAAGTGAGTAGTGCCATCGTGTATGACTTTAAGGCGGGCTGGGAAAAGCATGGAGTATTGTATTTTTTCTGCCCGTAGACACAGCTTCTCTTCCAGAAAGGATGACCTTTGGCGCTGAACCGCTCGGGAGTAGTCGGGGAAGATCATGATAGTTTTGTTCTCGACTAGGAGCGGTCCCGTCTGTCGGGCTGCCCGGAGCACTGCATCACGGTCTCTGAAGTGTAGGAATTTTGCCAGGATTGGGCGTGGCGGGGCTCCCGGCTGGGGACGACGCGCCGGAACACGGTGCGCCCTTTCAATGGAGAAGAACGTTGTCCGTTCAGTACTGGGGGTGAATGACTTGGTCCAGGTCTCCATATACTCCACTGCGTCAGCTTCTTCAATTCCCTCCGGCAGGCCAAGAACACGGATATTGCAGTGCCGCGATCGCCCTTCCAGATCATCGATACGTTCTTCCATTGCGGACCCACCCAACACAACTTTCTGGAATTGGCGTCAGTCTATGGTCTTCCTTGTCCTGGTCGGTTGGCGCATGTGCAGTGCCCCTTAGCTAGTCACCGCATTACCTGGACATTGCCTGCTGCTGGTAATGGGTGGTGGGGGAGGTTCCTCGGGTTGATGGTATCTCTTCGCCCAGCTGGGGGCCCAGCAGGGGGCCCAGCAGGTGATACTATCTGCATGCGTGGGCTGTCGTGGCGCAGATACCCGTCAGCCAAGCACCCACTGCGGCAAACTGCGTGGCTTATTCGGCATCTGCGGTTGCTGGTGCCTCGCAGCCTCACAATCGGTGTCTCCTGAAGGTGGGGGCCCCACCACTATCTCAGTCCCTGTGTGCCCTGTTGTGTCCCTCTGCCCAGATTGGTAGTAGCTTGGCTGAGGGACCACCCCGTTCCAGGGCTCGGCAGTGAGGGGTGGTATCAGGGTCGGCGCACCGTTTGTCTTCCGCAGCCCCCCCCAGCCCACAGAGAAACTGGGTGAGCCTCTGGTTTAAGGTCTTGTATTAGGGCAGAATCTCCGGGCCCCCAACGGTCATCGTCGCAGTCCCTAGGGCTCGCCGTGTGTTAATGCAGGCTGTTAGGTGGGGCGCAATAGGCCACCATCTTAGGGTCAGGCAGGCCGCGTTATGGCTGCGACCTCGGTCTATAGTTGCGAGGCGTGCAAAGCCTCTCACCAGATCACCGTCGTGTGGGCTCACCTGGGCTTCAGCGGCAGTCCAGGGTCCCTGAAAGCATGCCACACAGCTCCCCAGGTCAGTGGCAGACGGGCCCCGCGCGGCTGGTGAAGTCGGCGGCAGTCCGAGTTCACCGAAGGCATGCTGCGCGGCCCTTCAGGCCGGCAGAAGACGAGCCCCTCCCGGCTGGTGCAAGCGGTGGTGGTGCTCCTTGGCAATGCGCACCTCCCGATTTCCGCTGTTGCATGCAGCCTGCTACTTCTCCGCGATGGGCCCCAGGCAGGGGGAGGCCTCTGCCGCTCGTCGGGCGCGTCAGAGGTACGGCGCTGGCGTTTATGAGCAGCCCCGCCGCTCCCGGGAGGGAGTAAAGTAGCGCCCTCAGTGTCAGAGGGCCGATGTTAATTCTTCCGATGCGCTGTCTCTATCCACATCTTCTTTATGGTATCAGGAGCCCGATGCGGCGCAGCAGGGGATCTGCAAGACCATGGAGAGTCAACTGTCGAGGTGGGAAGCCACTGGTCAGACGGCCGCCATCTTATGCTCGGCGCCACTTCCTCGCTGCAAAATCCATATTTCAGCCCCTATGTTGTAGATGGAATGATCCATTCAGCAGACTCTTCTTATAAAGGTTTGACAAGTTTATTTGCAGCACAGAAACAAACGTGCATCTCACCATCTGGCCAGGCTCCAACTGCCAGGGCTGGAATGCTAGCTGGGTAAGAATACAACTGAGAATATTCACAATATTCTAGAAGTGATAAACTACCAATGACATGAAGAACAGACTACACTATACAGTAAGATCAGTAAGATTAAAATCATATTTACAACATATTTCCCTCCCTTGAAACTCTGAAAAGGAAACAAAATAAAATAATACATCAATGAGTCAACGAATATAATCATCCAGATAAACAGGTGGACTACGAGTACGTGAACTCCTAGCACTGTTATTAGTAGAGTCATTATAAAATGAGAAATTATTTTGAGTCATATAACTTTGGCTCTGAGCACCAAGATTACGTGAGGCATCACCATCACCTTCTTCCCTCCTAATTTCTGACACAACTGGAGCATTCACATTACTTTGAGTAGATAACATATACCCATTACCATTTGAACACTTGTCAGAAGCTCCATCATTAGGCTTGGCATTAGAACACTTTTGGAATAAGGCAACTCTGCTTTAATTCCATTTCTCTCCGTTCTCTAGAAGAACATAATGTGGGAACACTTGTTTAACAAAGAATGGACCTCTAAACGTAGAAAGTCCCTTTGAGATTCTCCCAGGTTTAACTTTGACAAGATCACCCACCGAAATCGACACAGAAGCCCTATCCGTCATTATTTGGGAGGAATACTTTTCATAGTGATTCTTTAACCAAGACCGTGTTAATTTTGTATTTGGAGGTCTACCTCGCATCAATTCAAAAGGAGATTTGAGATCTTGCTTGTGGGGAGTAGAGCGATATGCCCAAACCATCTCCTGAACCTTATCATTTGAAAAACAACCCAAAGCACATGTTATTTGGATTATACCCTTTACCAATCTGTTCACTCTTTCACAAATTCCATTACCCTGTGGATTATACAGACTGGTCCGATGATGAGTTATACCACAACTCTCTAGAAACAATTTCATTTTATTGGAGGTCAATTGTGTCCCATTGTTAGTTATAATAACAGAAGGGAAACCTTCATCAATGAATACACCTTTGAGAAAGTTAATTGTAGAGTCAGTGGTGATTTATCTAACAAAACTTACTGTGAGCCATTTAGAAAAACTGTCTACAACCACAATTGCAAAACGTTGATTAAACTGCAATTCGTCCATTGGCCCTATAAAGTCCAGGCAAATACTATGCCAAAGTTGGTCAAAAGAGGATATTTTCCCAACACCTTGAGCACCCACTGTTTTTTTTGTTGTTTTTTTTTGGAAAACCTTTATTTGACATTTCAACCAAGTACAAACACGGGCCTACAACCCCTAGGGCCGGCCGCTAAGCAGTTGCAACACAATAAAACAATCAAAACCCAGACTCAGCATCCCGGGGAGCAGATTCGCCACGTCCAATATACGTACTGGTTGTAAACATATCAAGTTGGTAACAGGATAAAAAGGTTCCATTTTATAATATAAGATAGAAGGATCAGGTGCCATACAATATCTGAAGTTGCGAAAAAATGGGGGGTGGGGGGGGCGAAATAGCATATGTCCACAGTGAAATCATCTTTGTGTAAGTCAGCGGCGTTAAAACATATTATTAATGGTAAGCGAGCGTACAAATGCAGTTCACGCCAGCTGAGTGCCCGCCCAGTAGCACTGAAACATCGCGAGAATGAGGCACATATGAAACAGCAGAGATGGCCATAAAATTGAACCCATTACACTGACCCGGAAAGGAAGAAAAGAAAAGGGCAAAGAAAGATAAGAAGAAAAAAGGCCATAGAAATAAAACGAAAACAAAACACCCATCCCCCAACCCCCCACCCTGCACCCCTGCAGATGACTACGGCCTACCCCCCAGCAGCGTGCCTGTCGCCCAAGAACTGAGACCCGAAATATAGAAAGACCCAGAGAAAGACCGAAAGAAATTAAACCCCACCCAAAGAGGGGAAATGGAGGAGGGCTATCTTCTACGTGCTCCCGGTCCCTCTCCCCCGCCCGGGGTCCCCCCGAAACTGTCACATCTGAATAGTCCAAACTGAGAAAACATCCCGGGGGAACCACCAGCCCTGCCCCGGACTCAGTTAAGCTAATGAAGCAGTCCCGTTACCGATAAGACCACAATGAACTACCCAAACAACAGTCTCAGCCTTGGCCCCGTCGATCGAATTCGCCGAGTCCCTCAGACGAATAAAGCCCCATCATCAAAATGTCAAAAGATACATAGAAGTGGTCGGAGCATAGTTCAGTAGATGGAAGAAGAACAGTAGATCCCAAAGTAAGCAGCTGGTACCGACGATGTCCCTCCCCGTCTCCGAAGCCAGGCCTTATCACATCCGCCATCTTGATATACCGACTGGGGAGGGGGTTCGACACAATCCAAAACAGTGCACAGTACCAATTAAAAGGTTCCAGGATAGGGACAGCAGTTGGATGTTCGACAGCTGCAAAACCGGGGATTCCAAAAAATTAGTTAAATCACCGATCACAGCCCATTCAAGGAGATCCACTTCTGTAGGGGCAGGCACAGCTTCCAGCACTGGGTCTAATTGCGCCACTGGGGCGTCGATCAAGAGACAAGCTGGCTGCCGGGTCTCGGGCATCGAGACAGGATCCGGTCTCAGTCCTTTAAGTCCATCTGCCGCCGACAACAGGCCGCAGGTCTGAGCTGCCACAGTCGCCTGAAGTGCCTCTAGGGCCGCCAGCACCTCCCGCAATGACGGGCCCCTTTGGGCCTGCTCCGCCTGGTTCCATATTTCCTCAGGCATAATGGTCCCCACGGAGAGGCGCCTTCTCCGGGGTGAGATCAGCAGGAGCAGGACTGTGCGGTGAGGGACCAACCATCAGTATGCATTAGTACGCGACGAGACTCCAACCCAGGTGCGCCGGCGATGCAAGTGCCGGGCCTCCTGGTCAGGGACCCCCGCGACACCGCACCGTGCGTCACTCGTCTCCTCACCTCCAACACAACACCAGGCTGCAGATGATAGCAAAGCAATCCCAAAAATTTCCGAAAGTTCCAGAGACCGGACCCTGCCGCCCTCAACAGTCCGCTGTTGTTCAACTCAGACCAGGCTAAGCCAGCACTCGAGACCCAGGCTTTCAGACTGGGTTAGGCCACAAATCGGTCCTCGACGTTACTCAGCTCCACAATGTCAGCAAAACCCCGGGATCACACCATCGGAGTGCGGATTAGTTCACACACACAGATCCGGAGCAGGAAATCAGGATAAGTGACAGGATCTTGGAGCTCAAGACGGAGGTCAGCGGAGCCGGGAGACTATGCAGCCATCTTGCTTGCTGTCGTAGCTCCTCCCGCACCCACTGTTTTTAACATCTTTTCTCCCTCTTTGCAATAACTACAATGTTCAACACATGACACCGCATCTGCATCAATAGATGGCCACCAGAAATTCACTTTTATTCTACGCTGGGTAAGAGTTTGGCCTAAATGCCCTTCATGAGCCAGGTTGAGAAGCTTGTGCCTTAAGGAATAAGGGGAACAAATCTATCTCCCCTCATTAAAATGACACCATTGGAAACTGATAACTCATCCAACACCTTAATGACTGGTCTTACAAATGGCTCAACTGTACTCTCTCGCCTGGTGCCTATTTTGATGAGATCCATGACCTTCTGTAAAATTAAATCACTCTCCATACCTGAACACCACTCCTCCTTAGTAAATGAATCTCCACCAAGGGATATTACATCTTGAAAGAAAGCAACTGCACATTCCTCCTGTGATTCTAAAGAAACATCACCAACTTTTTTATCCTGAACGGGAAGTCTGGATAAGCAGTCCGCCTGGATGTTTTTCCAACCCTGAATAAAATGCAATTCAAATTGAAAATCCTGCAACCTTGAAGCCAGCCTCGCCAATCTGGGTGAACCCTTCCCCGCACCACCAGGAGCCAACACGTTCACTAAAGGTTTATGGTCCGACCGTAACAAAAATTTGGTACCCCACAAATATGTCCTGAAGTAGTGCGTACCCCAGACAGCAGCAAGCGCCTCCCGTTCTATCACCAAATAATTGCGCTCAGAAGAGGTCAGTGGTCGAGAAGCAAAAGCTATGGTTTTCTCTTCATTCCCATGTCTTTGTAAAGGTACTGCTCCGAAACCAATGCTGCTCGCATCCACCATTAGAATTGAAGTACACTTAATATCAAATGGCGTCAACACCTTTGCATTAGACAATTCTCTCTTAATCTGATTGAAGCAACTTGTGTGCTCCGCACCCCAAACAAACCTAACACCTTTTTTTAATAAATTCCCCAGAACAGCAGTCTTGCTTGAAAAATCTCTCGCAAATTTGGCACAAAATTCAATCAACCCCATAAAGGATCTCAATTGATCTTTGTCCACCGGACACGGGGCCAATTCAATTGCTGACAACAAGTTCTCCTTGGGTTTTACTCCATCTGCCGTGAGTGCATACCCCAAATACTCTATTTCCCGCACTAAAAATGAGCATTTCTCCTTGCGCAGTGTGAGGCCAGCTTCATCTATCCTAGATAACACAAGTTTAAGTACTTCATTATGCTCACCTATAGTATCTCCAAATATCCGTATGTCATCTTGAAGAAAAGCTCTTTCCCTATACCTTTAAAGATTTCCGAAACCATTCTCTGAAAGACGCTAGCCACAGATATATATCAGACCAAAGGGTAATCTGGTAAATTGAAAGGTTCCCTCACCAGTTATGAAGGCTGTGAGATGTTTCGACTCCTCATGGAGTCGAATCTGGTGATATGCATGTTTAAGGGCAAGTTTACTGAAAAATGTTGCTCCCTGCAACGTTGTAACCAGTTCACCTATATTAGGCAACAGGAAGACATCAGCTACAACACTCTTATTTAAGGATCTAAGATCCACACAAAATATAATTTTTTTATCAGCCTTTTGAGTAATAACCACCGGAGAAATCCACGTGGAAGCTTCGACTGGTTCAATTATCCCCCCTTGAAGCATTTCTTCGATGACACTCTTGACATCCTCCCTTACTGCAATAGGCACCCTTCTAGCTTTGTGCTGGATTGGAATTGCATCCTTTTTCAACAGAATTCTATGTACATACCCTCTCAACTCATTTCTGAAGACATGCTTGAAATTAAGTAAAATGTCATTGACGCTAAAATCATCAACCACCATTACTTGTCCTTCAGCTCTGGGATTGACTATAATATGAAGATCATATTGATGCATCCAACCCAAAATGGCTGGACCATCAACTGATATGTACACCTTCCCAACTGTTGCTCTGTTCTTAAAGCGTATGTTACTTTCAAAATACCCAAGTAAATCAATTGTTTCTCCTTGGTAGCCCGTAGGAGAAATATTGCTACTTAAAAGTGATTTTTCATACGGACAGCACTAGCTCGGATACGGATTAGAACCTTAAAACTTCGATTTAGGTTAACAACCCCTGCTTTGATTTGTACAACAGAATGCTCATGTGTTACAGATGTACTCTCGTATGTGTATGTTCCGAAACTACGGTGCCTACCTTATTTTGTGTTTAAATGTGATATTGTATCGCGTTGTTTCAAAATGCCAATAAAAATTATTTCAAAAAAAAAAAAAAAGTGATTTTTCACTCCAGACTTGTTTCAACATTGATTCTGGAATAATGGTCCATTTTGAACCCGAATCCACCATTAGACTAATATTTGTGTTATCAATAACAAAATCTGCTTTAGGACGCTTCTCCCTCTTTTCCTGGCATACATTTACATTAGTGTCTTCTAAAACCAAAATTTTTCTCAAATCTCTTTTTATGTCACTCTGATCATCTACCACAGCTACATAACCTTTTGTCTTATTTTTGCACATCTTGGCAAAATGCCCTATTTTGCCACACTTCAAGCACTCTTTATTGTTTGCAAAGCAAAATTTTGCATCCGAACTCTGAGCACTGCTGCCACACCTTGAACATATTTTGTTCTGACTTCTGTTGTTAAAATTTTTCTTCTGCAAAACATACCCTTTTTTCCTAACCAAAGCTACAGCACCTCCTTCGTTATCACTATTGTCACTATTGGTTGAAATCTTATCAGACAACTCAGCAATTTTATGCTCAGAACCACATTTTTGTAATTCTCTAATGCACTTCTCAGATTCTTCTACTATTTTCGCTAGATCAATTGCAACTTTCAGTTTTGGATTTTTTGCTGCCCACAACCTTTCCTGTATTTTACGATTATTACACTGGACAATCAATTGGTCACGTATAAGCTCATCAGTCATCTGTCCAAAATTACATTTCACTGATAACTCACGTAACCGGGCAACAAAATCGTCAATAGACTCCTCTTCGCGTTGCTTGTTCTTGTAAAATTTGTACCTATTCATCACTAGGTTCTCTTCTTTCGCAAATCTTATTTCTAGTCTGGCAACTGCTTTTTGAATTCATCAAGCACGGACTGACTGCCAGAAGGTAGAACTTGAGGTAAATACTTAAATATTCTCTGTCCTTCCTTCCCCAAGGTGGTCATCAACAACGCTTTCTTTCGCTAAGGTTTAAAATCTTCTCCATCTAAAGCTTCTATATAATTGTAGAACATAGCTATCCAATCCTCCCATGAAATTGTAGGATTGCCAGGTTCACTTAGAAACTGAGGGGGCAAAGCTACTATAACCTGTTGTGACATTTCAAAACTTAACACTTCCTATATTACGTAAGGAAATATTAAATAGTAGCTTATTATTCAGAATGTTGACTATGAAACATATAAGTAACTCTAAAATCAACACCCGCCCTCCAAAACACAACAGTTGCAAAGAAAATATTTTCACCTCGTTACATATAATAGATTTGATTAATAAGATAACCCAATCATGCACAGACAACCTGTACACCGCAAACAGTCTTACTGACTTCTCCGCTTCAGTTGTCCTGTGGAGAAGATGTCAACAACAAGAAGGTGAGTGTCTCACCGTAGAAGATGACACTCAGTGACGCTAATAACGCTGGGCATACATCATCATTGACAGCTTGAAAATGTATCAAAACAACTTTCCGACGATGTTTCACCAACCGCTTGCAGGTTCCCTTTATACGTGTTGATTCGCTACTTAAAGATGGCCGCCAACGTCCTACGCAAGTACGCGGAGCAGTGTCACACGTCTTCCACACTCGCGTACAGTTGTTAGGGACGCTTGTTGCTAGATGATGCGCCTTCCACGTATCCTCCTAGCAACGCTGTTGCAACCAGCATATGTCGTCAGTGCGCGAACCAGCCATGTAGCTCCATGACAACGCTGTCGTCAAGCGCATTCATCAGCCGATGCTCTTTACAACTGAGACAGCGCTCGCGCTAACGTTTAAAATTCGCTCACCATGTCTTGTCACCTTCCGCTCTGTAATTTCTCACCACGGCACTTCCTAAAGAAATAAACCATACAGAATGGTTGCTTCCCACGCAGTGACTTTGATTAAGGTGTGAGCACCGTTTGTTTTCTGTCTTCTTTTTCTTCCGCTGCAACGCTGAAATACTCCACCGCCTGGTCAGATCATTAACCTCTCGCCAAAATATGGTAGATAGAATTATCCATTCAGCAGACTCTTCTTATGAAGGTTTGACCAGTTTATTTGCAGCACAGAAACAAACGTGCATCTAACCAGCTGGCCAGGCTCCAACTGCCAGGGCTGGAATGCTAGCTGGGTAAGAATACAACTGAGAATATTCACAATATTCTAGAAGTGATAAACTACCAATGACATGAAGAACAGACTACACTATACAGTAAGATAAGTAAGATTAAAATCATATTTACAACACCCTACAAGGCCGAGTCTGCGGTGTGGACGTTGGCACTGGACGCCTGATGCTGTCAGGAACCACTGGATGTGGGCCAGCACCAGCTAGATTCCATGGGACTAGGCGAGGTGAAAGCCCAGTCAGGGAGCCTCACCGAGACACGTCCATCTTGGTGGCCATCTTAGCCACGCCCCTCATTGACCATGGCCAACTTGCCACTGATTTCTACCTCAGCTCGGCAATCAAGTACTCCATGTAATCTGCAATAGCTATCAAGCCTGCGCAATTGGTACCACGAGAAAGTTTGAGACACTTCCTCTCAACTATAGTCCTGCAAACACCTGTATTCCCCAGGGTAGGTACGTCTCGGGCATGGAAACTAGCTTCCAACATAAACTCCAATGTATTGGATGGTAGCGGTTAAGGACAGCCAAGTACCTTTCCCATATATCTGTTGCCACCAGGTTGGGTGCTACAGGCACTCTTGCTTTACTTCATCCACAGCCAACACACTTGCTATGATGGATGCAGCGGGTACACTTCCTTTCAGCTGACCGTCTCTTTTGTTGTACTCTCGTCCTTCAGTGACACTTATAATAAGAAATCAACTTGGGCTTGGAAGAAAATTCTTGTCACACCTTCTCCTCGAGTTTCTAACTTGGAACCAGTGAATTGTCCTGCTGCACCCTCTGGTTTGAAACCAGTCTGTTGAGTAGTTCTCTCTACCTTACAGCAATGCTACTGCAGCCCCCAGTTAAACCAGTTAGCTATCCACTTGTTATCCAACATGGCAATCTTCTATGGATACTTCTCTGTCAAGTCTGTAGGTATTGCATTAAGTGGGTAGAGAACATCTCCTTGAGTCATTCTGTCACATCAAATGGTTAATGGCATTGAAATCCTTCACATCCATCCCTCTCACCCACTCAATTCCAAACATGCAACCCACCATAAATCCAGATCCCATTCAGAACACCCACCATCAATTCACTTGCTCCTCTTGAGCCTCTGAGTGTACTTAGGTTGCTTACATCCAAAATGTCTGATCAAAGCGCCCTTCATCCACTCATAGTTGATTTGATCAGTCCCTGACATTTTCCCAATAACGGTCTTATGTTCTATAGGCAAGCAATTAATTGAAAAGGATACTTTGGGCACAGAATTCAAAGCCAGCACTATTCCATTGATCTCAAAAATCACAAACTATTTTAAAATACCCTTGCATTCCACAATGATGTGCAGCAGCTCTTTTGGAACTTTAGCAGGTGCTCCTGTAGGGTTGGAGATACATTCACTTCTACCGGATGTAGCTGGGTCTGCTGCCATTCTGAAGGTTTCCTTATCTAAAGATATCCTCTCTCTTTAATTCTATATTTCTCTTTTCTCCCTTTAACTTCTTCTTTCATCCTGAGCCCCCTACTTCTGTCTCTCCTGCATCCTCTACTCTCATCTCTGGTAAGCTAATCTCAACGTTTCCCTCTTAAACTCTGGGCCTTATCCTCTTCCTTGGCTTTCTGGAGGGCTAGCTATAAGTTCTGGGTTCTCAGCTACACTCAGTCTACTCAAGAGAATAATTCCTGGAGCCTTGAAATGCAGGGGTCTCCCAACTTTTCATAACAAGAGCTAATCCTCAAGTAAAATCATCCTGAGCTACTATCAAATGTTATCACTGTACAATATTGACCTAATCTGTTAACATTATACCAGTAACCACTCAAACATCGCAGCAGAAGCATCAGGAAAAGCTTTATCAATATAAAATGCCTCCACATGCCTAATGAAATAACACTTGAAGCTTCATGTACCCTCTGGCACAAAGGGCATACCACAACAATAGGTCCCTCCAACCCAGCTTCAATTACAATTTAGCTATTAGATTTAAATGTTTTGAAAATGCAACCATTTTGGTTTTATCAGCATATTAGTTTCTGAAAATAGACATTTTTCTTTCAAATACCTATTCCATTTAGGGTAAACAAGCTTAATTTCTTTTTCTGAAGGAAAACTAATTTTTTACTTCAAAATACCAGATTTCATATTTTTGTAAATACGGAGTCTCCATACATCAGCTTGTCAACTTCATCAAGTACTCAAACCTATAAATGCTTAACATGTAAATAATGTGCCTAGCGGACGTGGCCAAGCCAGCCTAGATGGAGGGCGTGACCTTCTAACACTTCGTCATCTACCATCCAGGCCGGTGACTCGCCGGGGTACTGCCAGTGAGCTCAGCCGCCTCCCTACACCTTGTGCCGCGTGGCTCCGGATACAGCGGCCGAGGGCGCAGCCGCTGCCTCGCACCGATAGGAGCCATGCTGGGACAGAGAATTGGGGATCATTGAGCTGCTTTTCTTCCCTGATGTGGTGGCTGGGTGCACTTCAGCTGGCAGCCCTCTGCGAGTGGAGGAGAGGTTCCCCCTACACAGGGGCGTAGGAAGCACTAAAATTCTGGGGGGGGGGGGGACAGGGACAACCTTGTGGACTTTCCAGTGACCCCATACAAATCGCCTGTTGTGTGAGACCGTGCACTCGTTAAACAAATATAATCGCATAGTTTTGAAGTGACATATTGAGAAAGGCAGGCAGTAGTCAGAGTTTGCAAGTATGCTTTATTGTTATTTACATTCACATAGTAATTAGACTAAATGTTAAACAAGCATTTGCAATGCAATAGGTCTCGCATTAGGAAAGTGTGAGATATTGGTATTGTAAATGACGCATTTTTTATTTATGTGTTGGTTTTGAAAATAGCGAAATTAATAGCTTTGTCATTTACAATGCCAATAGTTTTTACTTTAGTAAATGTGACACCTATAGCATTTGTAATGCAATATGTGTTGTATTTATGTGACTTAGATGTATTGATATTACAAATAACAATGGCTTTTAATTTTTTTAAATAATTAATACTTAAATAAAAGTTATTGTAATTTATAATGGCAATAGCTTAAACTTTTGTAAAAACCTTTTGTGAAGATTATGTTCAGTGTATTTTATTGTGACGAAAATCCAAGAGCAGAAGTGAAATATTAACATATTTTTGTGACATTTGTAATACAGCTTGAAACATTGAGAGAACATATTTGAACCAGTTGTTGTTGAATTGTTGCACAGATTGATGCTGTGGTGGTGCTGAGTGATGTTGTGGTGGCGACGAGTGATGCTGTGGCGTTCAGTGATGCTGTAGTAGCGCATAGCGATGTTGTGGTGCCACTGAGGGATGCTGTGGTGGTGCTGAGTGATGCTGTGGTGATGCGATAGACAGAGTGAGTGCGATAGACAGAGTGAGGGAGGGCGATAGATAGATAGAGGGAGGGCGATAGATAGATAGAGGGAGGGCGATAGATAGCTAGATAGATAGTGAGGGTGATAGATAGATAGATAGATAGATAGATAGATAGATAGATAGATAGATAGATAGATAGATAGATAGATAGATAGATAGATAGAGTGAGGGCGATAGATAGAGTGATGGCGATAGATAAAGTGAGGGCGATAGATAGAGGGCGATAGATAGATAGATAGAGTGAGGGTGATAGATAGATAGGGTGAGGTAGATAGATAGATAGATCAGGGCTCGAAAACTTCACTCGACCGCTCACATTTGCGAGTCGGATTAATTCAGGACGAGCTATTTTTAGGTCCTACTCGCCCTTTCTGGCGAGTTGGAATGCAAACTGACACTTGACCTCTGCCTCTGAAAGCAGAGGAAATGTTACAAGATAGCAAGAATTAAAGGCATCTTTATTGCTCACAAAGTAAATGAGCAATAAAAATGCTTTTAAATCTTGATAATTTGTCACATTTGCTCAGCTTTCAGAGTTAGAGGTCAAGTGCATTTCAGTTAGGTCGAGGAGATTTTGTAGGTTACTAGACCTGCAGGTCTAGTGCATTTTGTTATGATTTTTCAAGCCCTGTAGATAGATAGATAGATAGATAGATAAATAGAGTGAGGGCGATAGATAGAGTGAGGGCCATAGATAGATAGATAGATAGAGTGAGGGCGATAGATAGATAGAGTGAGGGCGCCAGATTGATAGAATGAGGGAGATAGATAGAGTGAGGGCGACAGATAGAGTGAGGGCGACAGATAGAGTGAGGGCGACAGATAGAGTGAGGGCGACAGATAGAGTGAGGGCGACAGATAGAGTGAGGGCGACAGATAGAGTGAGGGCGATAGAGTGAGGGAGATAGATAGAGTAAGGGCGACAGATAGAGTGAGGGCGATAGATAGCGTGAGGGCGATAGATAGAGTGAGGGCGATAGATAGAGTGAGGGCGATAGAGAGAGTGAGGGCGATAGAGAGAGTGAGGGCGATGGATAGAGTGAGGGAGGTGAGGGAGATAGAGTGAGGGCGATAGATAGATAGAATGAGGGCGAAAGATAGAGTGAGGGCGATATATAGATAGAGGTTTATTGTTGGGAAATCCAAGGCAATTAAGTAATTAAGTAAGGAGTTACAGGGATGTGGAATTCCTATAGCCCGACGCCCAGGACATTTTGTTTGGGGTCAAGGGCAACAAGTTTTAATGTGCATTTTGTCCTTGGGACAAGCAGGCCCAACCCCCAGCAGCACACACCCTTTGGCTGCCAGTTTGCAGTACCACATTAAGGATCAGGGAATGGCATTGCCTGCAGTTAAGTTAATATTTGTGTGCATATGTTAATGCTGTTCAAACTTGTATTTATGGTTCATTAATTGAGAGCCTTTCTTATTAGGCTGAGCGCTCTCAGTAAATGTAAGTTCTGACAGCGCTACTGACAGTGGTTCCAGTATAAAAATGTGGACACAAGGTTTCAATGTTTAAAAGTTTAGCAATATGAGGATATGCATAATGCTCCCAGAATGCTCTCTGATTAGATGCAAATATTTGCAGAAGCTTGAAAGTAAGATTAATGATTATTTGCTTTCACTATAAATGTTCCTAAAAAATGAAAGTAGGAAAAACATTTTTGTGCTAAACTACTGTAAAATTTCAGGTACCACTTCTTTGCAGCATCATTTAGTCAAATCTGTTGATGCATGCTAGTATTTTTCCAAAATATTCATATTAGAAAATCAGTGTAACCAGTTTCAATACGATTTTGGGAAACAAAAATAAACAAGCATTGGCGAAGCCAATAGGTCTGAAATGGTGTTCAGCTTTTTAGTTTTGGCAATGCGTGACTTGTTTTGGCATGGTTTTTATAAAACCTTATTGATGTGTGAGCTGCTAGATCCTCACCATTATAATAAACATTGGCAAAAGCAAAAATTGCTTTTGGTCTCAAAAAAGCATACACTGCTACATTAGTTAGTGGCACTGAACAGAACTACTTTGTGTGAAAGAGTAGAATGCTGTCACTCACCGTGAAGCCCGCCGATACAGAGAGAGAATTCTAATAAACACAAAAGGTCATGGTTAACCCAGACCAAATTAGGGGCCCACTTTTTAAAGAAAGTCTCAAAAGTGCACCTTTGGGATATGTCCTTGCAGTAAGGGCAGCTATATGGCTTTCGTGAATTCTCAAGAATTTACAGCAGTCGGGCAAGAAATAGTACTCCTAGAAAATATTTGTGAACTGCATTTTAGCATGAGCAAATGTGCATGTGTAGATTTGCTCTTGCGATAACCTGAGAGTTTGAAAGTTTATTTTCCCTCCAACCACTTTATTCCCAACACTGGAAGAAGGTTTACGTCTGCCATTGTCAGGAGTAAATTGCCAACATTTCTCAGTATTGGACAAGATTAGAGAAGAGTTTTTGAAAACCCTTAATGCAAGTTAGTAGGTTTGCATAGACTCAAAAGGACACTCCAACCCTGGAACTATTGTTTACCACTACCTTCAGTCCCAGTATTTAGATCTGTAGAAACATAAAGGGATTGCTAGTATTCAAACACTACTATGGTATGTGCCCTGGCATAATCAGAGAGGCTATATAAGAGCTCTTATATAATGAGGTTGCTGCCATAATGTTGCGCCGCACAACATGGCACCAAAGGGACAAGTGGATTTTGTTACAGGACAAGTAGATTTATGAAGCAACCTGTCCCATGGACAAGTAGATATTTCAATAAATTCCACACCCCTGGAGTTAGCTACTTACATTTGAATAATATTTGTTCCAGAGCACCTTGATCCAGTTTGCAGGACCAGCAACATCTCTATCGGAAAGATGTAATTTAAAGAGTTTTTCTGGGGCCCAATAAAGGAATGTTGATGCAAGAGTTTTGTTTATGCCAAAGAAGGCATGAGTTTATTTTGTAGGAGATGAGCACATATGTTATTTCATGATTGCGAGTTGGGAGGTTCTCTATACCAAGTTTGGAAGTATGCGGTCCATTTAGACTGAACAGGAGGGGGGAGGGGGAATGTTTATGGGTGTGTGTATTCATTTATAAATCTTCAAAGCAGAATGACCCAATTCAGGCGTTGGCACAAGAAGGCAGGAATAGGTGGCAGAAGAGGGCCCAAATTGGAGATTTTAGCTTTAATTTTCAGGAACTTATAAAATTCTAGATCTGAAACGAAGAACTTGTGTTGAAGAGATGCAAATGGTAGAGGGTCCTTTTAAGAAAATATATTGCTAATCAAGTTGACACCTTTACACACCCAAATAGGACCAATCCTAGCGAAGAATGGGCTATCTGTTTTTCATTATTCCACAAAGACATATCACAAGATTTAGAGAAGTTACTATTGATAAGTTTATCCTCAATTTTTAAGGCTTTCAGTTACAGCATATCTAGAATGATACAATATGAGTGCGTTAGAGACAACGTGGTCATAGAAAGAGAAGCCACTAGAGTGTAAGGATAGCAATAATGGCACATAACGCAATGAACCCTCAGAAGAATATGGATAAAGGATGGTGTTCAGTGAGAGCAAAAAGGAATATCCTGCTACTTCAAGGGCGGTAAAAGAGGTGTAAAGGCGGGCACCACTTCAAAGTCACTCCCGTAGGGTATGCTTAACAGGGCAATGGAACAAAGTAAGTCAAAATACAGAACAAGGCAGATTGCTGATTAGCGTAGTAATCATAATCTATCAAAGACGTTAATGCACGATATGAGGTGTAGATATGGTGTAACAACAGAGTTCACAATTAGATTACCCACCAGGACAAGAAAAGAAACAGTAGGAACATGACTTTACTTGATCGTTGGCAACCCAAGGTGTGTATCTGTCTCCTTCACCATGAAATGCACCATGTGGGGTAAAGCAGGTAATTGCGGACAAACTATGATAAATCCTGCTGGGATGCATAACATTGCCTGAAGATACACAGGAGAAGCATGCTATAAGGAAGAGGCCAATAGCGCAGTAAGTTGGAGGTGTTGTGCTGACGAGAATTTCCCAAATTACAGAAGTGTTGCTGAAACAACCATGTGTTATCGGAGTAACTATCAGCAAGAGCTCTCAGCGTGGAGGTTCAGAAGAGGACAGCCTCTAATGAAGGGGTGTCACCTGGTTCAAGCTAGGGCAGTGTTATTGGAGTCAGCAGCACGGCAGCAAGAGAACGCAAGCCGCCGGTTACTGCAGTGCCGGCAGAATGGTAGAGCACTAGCCGGTGTCAGGATGAAAATGAGCACACTGAGAAGCCGGCAGGCAGCAAAGGTAATAAAGTGGATGACTTACAGCATTGGTTTCTCGAACAGAGCAGCCCATGGAGATAAAGACTTCACTCAGCCGTGTCCTGGCTTCTTAGCGATGTCCAGTGCCGAGAGGGGAAGGTTAGCTCATGCTCCGTCAACGAGGCGCAAGTCAAAACCTGGGTGTTCTGCATGTTCCAAACATCGTGATCACTGAAGGACTCCAGTGAACATGGAGAGAATCCCTGAGCTCAGACAGGCCGAGACCTAAAAAGCATGCAAGCGCAGTACAATGGTCAGCGCTTCTACCTGCCAGAAGCCTCTTACAAGCCTACAAGTGTCATCTTGATCTCCCTCAGATTTTTGTTGGAAAATTTATTTGAACCCACATATTCATCTGGAAAGCATACTTTCACACTTTGGGGCATCTTGAAGCTAAAATAACAGATCTTTATTGTTACCCAACTCAAAGCATTGACTTTGGAAGGATGAAAGGTTGAGTGAGACCTGTTGGAATTTGAACCTGTGACCATGAGGTCAAACACGCATCCCTAGAGGGGATGCATTAATCCACTAAGCCACCAAACCTTACAACCAAACCCCTTGTGTGGTTCTGAAGATTCTGGATTCATGTAATCGTTCTGGACTCGAGAATTAAAACTTCGTCGAAACATGACGAATTTGGTATCAAAAGACCGAGAATGACGAGCACACCATGTATAGATATTTTCAGCATATTCGAGTGACGATTTCACCTCGAAATCGTCATTTGCGTTCTGAACCCTTGGCTTCCATTTATGTGTTGCCCTTTACATAGGCCTTAATCCAGCTAAATTCAATTCCACAAGGACACATACTCCTTAATCGACTTTCCTATGACCTGTGCAAGTTGGAACCATTGCCCCAGGCCGAACTCGTTAGGTCAGTTCCCCTCCCAGTGGCCGAACAAGATAGCATCAAGGCTCAACAAGCCATAAAACCATTTCAGCGCGCACACCTGCCATATCTTGCTCCCATCTGTCTCTACTCTTTTTGCTTCACTTACTTTATGGTGGGGAGGTGCCTGTTTTATTGGGGGTCCACCGATATCTGATGAAATGTTGGGCCTTGCCGGGTGATTTGTTGTGGGCAGCACGACGTGAAATATGTACATGTCATCATGACTCTGCTTTTTCTTTTGTAACCAATAACTGTAAATGACATACTACAAATTCGAAGAATGTTTGCCTGAAGCTGAATATTCTGTATAAAGAGAGAAGCCTGACTTTGTAAATTCAAGCAGTCTCCTGAGAATATACTTCCCCGTGTGTTGTACTTCTAGGACACTTGTTACCTTGGTTGCAGCCAATAAATCGATCTTTGACTTCACCTAGAAGACTCTGAGTTTCTGTGGTCTGGATCAGGAAGAACCCGAGGTCTCTGGGTGTACCCTGACACCGCTGGGTTACCGGTTCTGTGCCGGTTCTTAAAAACCCAGTACCTCAGCTGGCGCCCAACGTTTGGGGCGATTCCAGTGGTACCAGTCAGCCAGAGGTTCGTGAGGAGCTTCGTGTGAAAATTCCGGAGGACGGCCAACCACCTGATCGACCCCTGCATGTCGACGTGGTCCGAAGGTCTTTGCTGCGAGGTTCCCCGCTTCCCGACGGCTACAAGGACTGCTGCCCTGGCTATCCCCCTGATTTGGACCCTTGAAGTTTGGAAGAGCGAAACACTAAGACGAGTGTTCTGGTGACGTCATCGATATCTCAGTTAAGTATAAGTGGAGCGTCTCCCAGTCCTTAGTTGGTCTTAAATCTTGGGTATCCTTTGGGATAATTGTTGGTACTTGCAAGCACCAAAACCGAAGGACTCGTGTATTCACGAGAAATATCGTAATCGATAATCCTTTGAAGTTTGGAACTAGACTAGAGAGCGAAGATGCCTAGTCTTAGACTTGGAAATTTGTTTTGTCTTGGTTATAATAATAGGGACTCCCGATTGGAGGACTCATGTCCGGTTCCTCCGGTTGGAACTCCAACTTACGAGTTATATGTCAAACACGGAGTAGGCCCCATCACATACAATGAAGTATGGATCAAATACACCAGAAAAGATGGTGTTTTAAAATGGCCCCAATATGGTAGCTTTGATACCGAAATCTTAGATAACCTTGAAGTCAAACTTTTCAAAAAGAAAGCCCGGCCGGCAATGTTTGACTCTTTTCGCCTATGGCGTAAAGAAGCCAAACAGAAGGAAATCAAATTAGCTAAGAAAAATAAGAGAGAAGGGGGAATTTCAGTAATGCAAGCTGCTATGCAGTTTGAAGACAATGAAGAAGAGCAGATGAGTGAGCAGTTGCACAGGCAACGTAAAATGGCAATAGATAAATGTTATCCAGTTTTGCCGTCTCTTCAGCAAGAGGCAGCAAAAGAGCGTGAAAAGGATCCATTAATGTCGCATTTATTAAGTTCACCACCCCCCTATGCGCAAAATGCCACGGCACCCCCGCAACCTGTGGTTGTGCAGCCTGTGCCTCCTATTCCTCCGCAGCACTCACCAGCTGTTCTCCAGCTGGCTCCTGTCCCTATGGTGCAGCCTCCTCAAGGCCCACCGATCACACCTGTTTCACCTGTGCTTTCCACAATTTTGCCTACTGTACTTTCTACTTCTCCTAATGCTCCCTCTACGATTTTGCCTAGTGCTCCTTCTATTTCTCCTGATGCCTCCTCTGCTATTGTCTCTGCCCCTGCCTTATCTCACCCCGTTTTTCCACCCGTTCTTCCTACAGTTTCACCTTCCATTCGGCAGAAAATGGCCAGCACTGTTACTAACCTTTTCTCACCTCTTTTTGGGTCGCCTACTACGCCCCCTAAAATGGAACGAAGACAGTTGCAAAGTCGACTGCCTGACTATCAAGAGAGAGACTCATTGAATCGTTTAGCACGGAAATGGGTTATGGACACTGTGAAGTATGATGTAGAGTCTGTCATGGAAGTCTTCCATCAATGGGAAGCACCGACGCAGAGATATGTTTTTGAACAGATGTGTGTTTTCCTTTGTGAGGATTTGGAAGACAATGATCTGGACTGCAACCCGCAAGAGTTGTGTCGTGTACGGTTTAGGTTTGGAGAGGGCATGATTGTAGGTCCCGATGTAGAGAAAACGGTTGAAATATTGTTATCATATCGGAGTAGGGGGAACAGTTCTGGGTCACAATCTGAACCTAGTGCATCTAGTAGGAAAAAGGCGCGACAATACCCGATGAGAGAAGTTCCCCCACAATGGAGAGAGGGCGACAACTGTTAACCCACCTATTCTGCCACACTTTCAGCGTGTATGGGTACATGTCCCATGGAAGCGAGCCGAAGTTTTAGCGCTCAAGCAGACATTACCTGATCCGCGTAAAAATCCTACCGGATGTTACAAAGAGTTGTCACAGACTGCTGGATCATGTATAATGAATTTAGCCGATATCGATATGTTATTTGGGAATGTTGTTCCACAGCCTTTATGGGGTAAAATTCGTCATAGAGATCATGATCAAGAGTTAGGTGACTCATGGGCTAATATTGCTGCTGCAGATGCCCGACAAGTTGGTGGTGCTAAGCCTGAGCCTTTGATAGCAGAACTCCCTGGTAGAATAGTTGATTACATGAAAACGATAATGCCTGCAATACGTGTAAATTGGGATAAGTTGTCTGCATGCAAGCAGAAGAAAGAAGAGACAGTCTCAGATTTCTTCACCAGGTTTGAAGAAACATTTGTCGACCACAGCGGTCAAGATATGACCACAGAAGGTGGTCAGAGATTGTTTGTCGATAAATTCGTGCACAATCTGCTTCCAGAATTGTGTAAAAAGTTAAAGGATTCAGAAAGTTCTTGGGCTGTGTCATCTTCAGCCCAGATATTGGCTACTGCACAATATTACGAGAATAGAGACAAGGACGAGAAAGATAGAGTAGAAAAGAAAACTAAGGAGTTGAAAACGAAGGTTTTGCTACAGCAAGCATATCCGCCACGTGGTGGTGGTAATCAGAATAATAATGGTCAGAATAACTATCAGAGTAATTTTCAGCACCCTCAACAGTATCAGAGGAACTCGCAAAGAGCCGAGTACACTCTGCCACGTGTCCCTGTAGGCCCCAACCAGTGTTCATATTGCAAGGAAGAAGGTCATTTTAAGTATAGTTGTCCTATTTTGTTACAACGTGCAAATGGTACTTCTGGCGTAAGAGGTCGTGGTATTCAGCAAGCATCTAGAGGTAGAGGACGTGGAAACGCCCCTCAGAACGCACGTCCCCTTCCACCACAAAATTCTATGAATAGGTTCGATCAGCAGAACAACGCATCTGACAGGACAGCTCAATACTATGTTGATGATTACTATACAGAAAATGAGTATTTGGAGGGTAATGATTGCTAGGACAGCCAAAGACAAAGAGAGGGAGTTGTTTCAGTTCCAGTAGATCAGAGTGGACCTTACGTTGAGGTGATTACATCAGGTGCGTCAGAGCCTTTTCTGTTGGATACTGGTGCTACAAAGAGTTCTATTATGCACTCCAAACTCCCTGGCGCACCTTTGACTGGCGAAATGAACGTTTCTGTAGGTTTTTCTGGCGCCCCAGTTAGAAATCCGATTTCTGACCCTTTGTCTCTTTCTGTTGGTCCTTGCGAATTCGAAGCACCCCTCATTCTGACAACAGGTTGTGGTGAAAACTTGCTAGGATTGGATTAGTTAAAAAGATTGTATGCGACTTTGTACTGTTCTCCTTCAGGAGTACAGCTTACTTTAGGTCAGAAAGTGGTTTCTCCCATGTATTTGTCGAGGGATAAACTTCCAGCAGAATTGTCGTTTCTTCCAGATATTCTTTGGGCCGCTGGTCCTAATGATGTAGGTCTTTTAGAAATTCCACCATATGTCGTAACATTGAAAGCCAACGTTAAAATGCCACGAATTCCCCAATACAAAATCTCGAGTGAAGGTGAAAAAGCTTTGCTAGCGATCATTTACGAATTGATTGAAAAGGATGTGATTGAAGAAACACGAGGCAACGTTTGCAATAGTCCAGTTCTGCCTGTTTTAAAACGAACTGACCCTTCTCAGCCACCTGTGTACAGATTTGTGATTGATCTTCGAGAGGTGAATAAAATAGTTGTGCCACAATTCCCAGTTGTACCCGACATTACCACATTATTGACTATGATTCCAGCTTCTGCCGCTTGGTTTTCCGTGATTGACCTGAAGAATGCTTTCTTCAGCATCCCGATTGCTGAAGAGAGCAGGGATATTTTTTCCTTCAGTTTAGGAGGTCGCAGCTTCCGCTTTAAACGCGCTCCTCAGGGCTACTGTGAAAGTCCATCGATATACAGTCAAGCTCTAAAAACACAGCTTGATACGATTGTTTTACCTAAAGGTGCTGCTCTTGTACAGTACGTGGATGATTTGCTCATTGCTGCAGACACTGAGGAAATTTGTAAAAAGGCAACGCTGTCATTATTGCGTCATCTGTGTGAACTTCATCACAAGGTGTCACTTTCCAAACTGCAATATTGCCGACAAGAAGTGACCTACTTAGGTCACCTCTTATCGAAGGAGGGAAGGAAACTGACCCCAGAAAGAATTCAGGCAATAGCGAAATTTAATGTGCCAAGAACACAGAGAGAAGTGCGTGCTTTCTTGGGCATTACATCGTACTGTAGACATTGGATTCCGAATTTTTCGTTATTAGCCAAACCCTTGGTGGCATTAACGTGCAAAAATACACCCAATCCCATTCCTTGGTTTGAAGAGTGTCAGAAAAGTTTTCTCAAATTGCGCACAGCATTGTGTTCGGCTCCTGTGTTAGGTACCCCCGACTACAGTAAGCCTTTCACATTATATGTCCACGAGAAAGAGGGCTGTGCATTGTCTGTGTTGACTCAGTTATTTGGAGGTAGGCAGCGTCCATGTGCCTATTTTTCGTCGACTTTGGATCTGGTAGCTAAAGCATTGCCGAGTTGTTTAAGAGCCACAGCAGCAGCAGCTGTTTCTATTCGACAGTCTGCTGGTCTAGTAATGAATAATACACTAGTCGTGATGGTCCCACATGCAGTAGACACGTTGTTAAATAGAACCAAGACACAGCACTTAACTAGTGCTCGACTGTCCAGTTACGAATTTACATTACTAGCGAGTCATGTGCACATAAAAAGGTGCAGTACCTTAAACCTAGCTACGTTGTTGCCAATTGCAGAGGAATCAGATGTTTCAGAACAGCACGATTGTTTTCTCAGAACAGAGGAAGAGAGAAAAGGGAGAGTAGATCTATCCGATACTCCTCTTGCTGAATGTGATGGTGCGTTATGGGTGGATGGTTCATGCTTCAAGCTCCCGAGTGGTGACACGACTGCAGCATATGCTGTCACGACTTTGCATACAGTTGTTGAAGCTGCACGTGTCCCACATAATTCGGCTCAAGCAGCAGAATTAATTGCACTCACGAGAGCATGTGTGTTGTCCAAAGGAATGAAAGTGACTATCTACACTGATAGTCAGTATGCATTTGGAGTGGCTCACAGTTTTGGGCGATTGTGGAGAGAACGTGGGTTCCTGACTTCGCATGGAGCTAAGATTCAGCATGGTCAGTTGGTGAATGAACTTCTTGAATCACTGACCTTGCCTCTGCAAATGGCGATTGTGAAATGTAGTGCTCACAAGAAAGGGACTGATGATGTTGGTCGTGGAAATGCATTTGCTGATGAGATTGCGAAAGAAACGGCAAAGAATGTAATGAGCCGAATGTATGTTGCAGGCCCTGCAAGATGGACTGGTGATGTTGGAATGTGTGAAGACACAATAGAGAGTGTGAAGTCCATTCAAGCTGAGGCTACAGAGAAAGAATTGAGCACGTGGAGAGAAAGTACGGGTAGAATGGATGCAAATGGTTGTTGGATTGAATTATCAGAGCATCAGAGATGGTTGTTACCTGATGCATATGTGCTTGCAGTGGTTACAATGGCCCATGGAATGGCTCATATCAGCGTAAAAGGGATTTGCGAGTTGTTGGCCCCAGTATGGAAGAATTCAGGGATTCCCAAGTGTGCAGAGAATGTTGTCAAGAATTGCATGGTATGTCTGAAACACAATCCTGGTAGGGGAACCCCAACTCCAGCTGGTCATTTTGCACCTCCTACGTATCAGTTCGAGGTTTTGCAGCTAGATTTCATTCACATGGAGAGGTGCAACAATTTAAAATACGTACTCGTTGTTTGTGCCTTCTCAAGATGGGTAGAAGCCTATCCCCTAAAAGATAATACTGCCTTGTCCACAGCAAAAGCCCTTGTGAAAGAGTACTTCCCCAGGTTTGGAATGCCTAGAATGGTTTGGTCTGATAATGGAAGTGAATTTGTGGGACGTGTGATGAAGAGAGTGTGTGAAGGGCTAGGTATTCGGCAGAAGTTCCACGCTGCAAATCACCCCCAATCAGCTGGATTAGTAGAATGTTACAATGGCACTTTAAAACTTAAACTGGCCAAAATCCAAGCGAGCACAGGTCTTAAATGGCCTGACGCTCTACCCTTAGCACTCCTGTCCACTAGAATGACTGTGCATTCACGAGTGAAACTTAGTCCATATGAGATAGTTTTTGGCCGGCCAGCCAACATATGGGGAGTGCCTAGACCCACAAAATTTAGTGAACTGGAACACCCTGTTTTGATCGATTATCTGTATGAATTGACGGCTAAATTGCGTGTTTTGCATCAACAGGTCCACAACACCCTGCCTCCGGTCTCTGAGACTCCGGGTCACGCCATTGACCCCGGTTCCTGGATTCTTGTCAGAAACTTTCAAAGAACGAAGAACGACCAGCCCAGGTGGACTGGGCCTCACCTCGTCCTTCTTTCTACAAGAACAGCCGTTTGGGTGGAGGGGAAGACCAACTGGGTCCACGGGATCCATTGTAAAAAGATCCCTTTCCCTCTGCCTCCTGACCAGTGGGTCCAGAAGGGTGCCGCTGACCCAGAACCTAAAACAGTGCCACACGCCGCCCCCTTTAATGATTTGCATGTAAAAAGAACTGACTCTGAGCGAGAAAGTGAGAACATTTCGCACAAGGCTGTGCCACCATCCAAGCTATTGAACACTACAGAGCCTGAACTTTTGTTCCAGGATCAGACAATACCAGGAAGACAACGATATAATTTGAGACCGAGAAAAACGAACTAATAAAAGGAAAACAGTTTCTTTTGCAATTTGAGACCAAGATCCATGGACTAATAAACAGATATTTCTTTTTCCTCCCAAATACTATTTTTGAAAGTGCAGCTCTCCCATCTAAGAAACTTACTTATTTTTGTTTTTCGAACCGCCATCCGGGTTCCGCTGCTAGGGCCGCGGTTGATTAAAGTCTTTGGGGTGCAGCTGACGACGTTAGGTCGGTAGTTCTGGTTGGTCCAAGGGAGTTGCCCTAGACTGACAGAAGCATCCCTTAGCAGAGGCAACCTCCCAACGCGGGCAGCACTTTAGAGAGGATGGAGTTTCCCGATGTGGAGAGACCTGCCAAGCGAACTAATTTTAAGCACAAATTGTGTAACGTGATGACAAGGAAAAGTTTTATAATATTGTGTATTTCTATGCTATTCAGTGTAATGATATTTTTGATAAGTTATGTTTAATTTTATTTTCGTGTAAAATTTGCACCCACTGCATCACCCATACCTCCTCCCACTGTTTCCTCTCATTCTTTCCACCCTCTGCCTGACCACGAATCAAATAGGAGATTGGAGTTCATTAATAACTCCTTTGTTCAGTTGTTACACCAATACCAACTTGTAATGAACACAACTAACTGTTGGGTGTGCGGTCTTATGCCTCACATCACGGATAAAGGTATCCCTTATCTGGTCCTGCCATTCAGTCACAATGGTTCTGTATGGGCATATAGGACAATGTTCATATATGCACACGAAATCTACCCCCTACGTTCTGTAACAGACAATCCTAGAAAAAGTGCTCTAGTCAAGGGTATAGTAGACATGATTAAGGAAGGTATTTCTTATGAGACTATCCCGAGAGATGAGACACTAGTGTACATAGGATGGAACATGACTGGATATGGAGCTACTCTGAGTGAGAAACAGCAAGCTAAGAGATCGTCCCCGATTTGGATTGTACCCCGTCAGGGTCATCTGTGTCTGCAAGGTAATGGCACGAATCCCAGGGCTCAGTTAGGGAAGAGTATCTGCACTAAAACATATGTTTTTGGATCTCAGACTTCCCCTGCGTTTTTAGCAGCTAAGGGTACCTATTTCATCTGCCACGATAGAGCCTATACATGGTTGCCCCCTGACTTTTCGGGCTCATGTTTTGTTTCCTTCCTGTTGCCTCCCACCTACACAGCAGCGGCAGACTACCACAGGACAAGGATAGTTAGAGGTGTCTTGAGTACAGAAGACACTGCAGGTCAAGAATTTGGGGACTTTGCAAAGGGTTTTCTGCCGTTCTGGGGATCCATGGCTAACAGCAGGAACATAAGGTAATTGACAAGGGTAGTTGAGTCCACCGTGATTGAAACTGCTGGTGCCCTTAGTAACTTGACTGCTGAGCTCCAGTCGGATCGACTTATGACCCTTCAGAACAGGGTCGCTTTAGATGTCATACTTGCAGAGCGAGGTGGGGTATGTAGATTGATCCAATCGAGTTGCTGCGTTTTCATCCCAGATAACGCTCCAACAGTGTACCAGGCCATCTCCAAACTACATAAGATTTCTGAATCTATTCATGTGGATAAAGGAGATTGGTCGTTAATGGGATGGTTCTGGGAACTGATATCTGCCTGGGGATGGAAAATTCTGATGGTCATTGGAAGGAATGGTCTTAGCAGTTCTTTTCCTGTTCTGTCTATGCATACAGTGTGCTCCTGCAATATGTGGCCTTTGCGTCACATCATGTATAAGGAAGCCTGTATCAAGAGATTAACTGAGTACTAGAATGATGTTACAGCAACATCTCAATGACTTTAGGAATATAGATCTGGACTCAGATTAGCATGAGGATGGATTAATTGCCTATATAAGGGCAAAAGGAGGGTTTGTGGTTCTGAAGATTCTGGATTCATGTAATCGTTCTGGACTCGAGAATTAAAACTTCGTCGAAACATGACGAATTTGGTATCAAAAGACCGAGAATGACGAGCACACCATGTATAGATATTTTCAGCATATTCGAGTGACGATTTCACCTCGAAATCGTCATTTGCGTTCTGAACCCTTGGCTTCCATTTATGTGTTGCCCTTTACATAGGCCTTAATCCAGCTGAATTCAATTCCACAAGGACACATACTCCTTAATCGACTTTCCTATGACCTGTGCAAGTTGGAACCATTGCCCCAGACCGAACTCGTTAGGTCAGTTCCCCTCCCAGTGGCCGAACAAGATAGCATCAAGGCTCAACAAGCCATAAAACCATTTCAGCGCGCACACCTGCCATATCTTGCTCCCATCTGTCTCTACTCTTTTTGCTTCACTTACTTTATGGTGGGGAGGTGCCTGTTTTATTGGGGGTCCACCGATATCTGATGAAATGTTGGGCCTTGCCGGGTGATTTGTTGTGGGCAGCACGACGTGAAATATGTACATGTCATCATGACTCTGCTTTTTCTTTTGTAACCAATAACTGTAAATGACATACTACAAATTCGAAGAATGTTTGCCTGAAGCTGAATATTCTGTATAAAGAGAGAAGCCTGACTTTGTAAATTCGAGCAGTCTCCTGAAAATATACTTCCCCGTGTGTTGTACTTCTAGGACACTTGTTATCTTGGTTGCAGCCAATAAATCGATCTTTGACTTCACCTAGAAGACTCTGAGTTTCTGTGGTCTGGATCAGGAAGAATCCGAGGTCTCTGGGTGTACCCTGACACCGCTGGGTTACCGGTTCTGTGCCGGTTCTTAAAAACCCAGTACCTCACTTGTTCAGAAGTTGATTTGATGGCACACAGCAGCAGTGGAAGTAATGCTGCAAGTCTTTATGGCCCTTTCCTATCAGACCTTAACACATTTGCTTCAAAGCTGTTTCTGCTAAAGAGGGCAGGAAACTTATAGAGAACGATATCAGCATGGAATCTCCTACTTTCAGGCCTTCCTCCAGTATGTTTGCAGTTTTTAGATCGAGCTTCTCTTGGCTCTGTTATTTGCATAGAAAAAAAAGCTTTTGCAATGCAATCGGTCTCGCATTTGTGAAAGTCAGAGTTATTGGTGTTGTAAATGATATTGTTTTTCACGTATATTTTGGGTTTGCAGTGGAGTGGATTAGAGTAATTGGTAGTTTGTGTATGAAATGCAGCGAAAATATATCCAATCATCTGAAATGTTAATGTTTTATTCATAATTTCATTAGTACATTTTAATTTTAATGCCAAGAACGATAAAAAATAGTGCTAGTTTGCAGTGTTATTGATAAGGTACCTTAAAGCATCTGGAAAAACAAATCCGTTTTCACATAACAGTTTGCAATTCGAGGCCTATTAACTGTTCCCCTGCTCAAAAATTTTTAACAGTAAGATAACCGTTTTTATTTCACTTATCATAAAAGTGCATCCCTGTAAATCAATATGTGCATGCAAAAGTGTGGGGTTTTGAGAATGTATTACAAATGTTCAACAAAGGAATACTCAAAATGTATTTATAAACACTTGCAAACATCTAATGTGCTACCACTTGCACTTCTGCGAAGGATTACTGCAGGTCAAGGGTCAACGTATTAATGAGAGTGTTTGGGATGTCTGCTGCCACCAAACAAACTGGAAGCTTGTTTGATAGCTAGAGGGCTGAAGGCAGAAGAGCAACGGAGAAAGCAAAGGTCATGGGGCAATGTCCCTTCTCTGCATGTAATGAGCACACGCTGTGAAGCAGCATTGTAGTGTAGCTCCTATTTTCCCAATAGGCTCTGCGCATTGGAATAGTACCTACAGCAGTAAAGGCCTAGGCCAGACGTTAACTAGGTCTACTACTGTCGATACTAGACTTAATTTTTGGGTTTGCCAGCTAAGCTCAGAGTTCGCTAGAAACTTTCTCGAATGTTCAAGGAAGGAATTAACTCCCCTGATTAGACAAGAAGGGATTTAGTTTCTGACAACCATAGAACATGACAACTTTGCTCTCCCCTAATCAAGAGTCAATCTCAAGAGTCGTGTGAGCACAAGGCAATTATTTTACTCAGTCAGTACGTGCATTCTTAGTCTCATCAGAATGTAGAGAAAAGGAAGAGACGGGCGTGTTCAATAAAAGATGTTATTTATTGATCAGTCTCTTTTCTCGTACAAGAGAAATGGATCGATATTATTGCAATACTTATAGTTAAGTAAAGTGCATACATTAGAAGCAATAGTATAAAATAATACTGTAAAAACATTGATATGGTTTCTGAGCCATATGATGTTTAAAATGATTAAAATATATTTACATACACATATACATTTGACTAAACGTACTCAACTGGTGTTTCTAAATACGCCTACCCCGTGTACCTGACCTAAGTCTAATGCGTGGGCGGGAATAGAAAGTTACAGTTTAAGTTAAGTTTGTTTTTGCCAAGTGAATAACTAAAGAATTCTCTAGGAGGGGTTATTCAGTTCTGTACCTGGAAGTTAGGATGAAATGAGGAATGGTATCTCTTTCTCTGCTCTCGATATTCCAGGGTGCCTGCGAGGGCTGCCCAGAAGCGCCGGTGCTGGGTCTCTCGGCTTGAGATAGCAGCGCGTCTCTCAGCGCGTCAGGAAGGCGGGGCTGCTGCCTGCGGGGTCTGCTTCTGCTCTCGGCTTCGGCAAGTATGGCTGCTCCGTCTTGTCACCACGCGTGTCTTTGCATAGGGCAAGGTCGGCAATATTTATACCTTAAAGGTGCCGAGATTGACGTAAGGATGGACATAGGTACGTCAATAAAGATGTCATACGACTTGCTCGTTAGCACATTCTTTACTAAAGTTCTCTGTGAAATCAAAACAATGGCCGCACGGATTATCCAGGTTGTCATAGGTTTGATTTGTTATGAGAACGTCGTATGCCTTATCAGGGGCTGGAGGAATGTCACTTGTCTAATTAGATCTCAAGCGTTATGACCTAATCAGATAACACGTTCCTGTGCCGTAGTGTGACTGCGTCAGATAACGGTATCTGCATCATGGGGGTTTTCTTGCCTCATGGGCTGACTGTTAGTTAACTTGATAGTTAGTTTAACCAGAATAGGGTCAGGAATAGGGGGACTGATTCAGAACCTATAGAAATACACGACACCCACTCCACGCTAACTATGGTCATATCTACTAATCTATGCATAGTATAACATAGTACAACATACTATAGAGTATAGTGTATACCTTACCACCCCAAAATACATAAATGCATTTCGAAATTTTCAAATATACTGAAAAATTGCAGTCATATATATTGTATGCACTTAAGCTATGAATTAAATGCAAAAGTAAACACGCATTTTATGCATTATTGCTTGTTGGTATATGAGAAATACACATGAAATGGCTCTTAATATGGCTATACAGAAAAAAAGTCGAAACCATTTCATCACATAAAATATATTGTGAACATACCAGCGGGCAGCTAAAGTCTATATAAAGTCTATAAAGTATCTAAAAAAAATAGAAATCTTAGTTCTCTAGGAATAGTTTCTTACTTTAAGCAGAAGATCAGTGTCCCGGGAAAAAATATATAGAAAAATATTTTAGGGGCTTGCTGAAAAAAGTTGCTGTCCGTGAACTGGATTGTAATTGTTCATGTGACTTTATTGTTAAAGTTGAAGGCCGAATTCAGGGAACGCCGTGTGCGAGTTTACTCAAAAGTCTCTATTTCTGTTCCGGAGAGAACATCATATCATTCAGGCTTTTGAAAAAACTGTCAATAGCTTCATGGGAAAGTTCCTCTAAGTCGGAAATAGGGGTAACCATGCATTCATGCGCATGATTGTCTCCATTGACATTCTGATTTGCATTGCTGACAGAAGGTCGTACCTGTTCGATGCTGCTTTCATCTTGAACTTCACTACCCTTCAATCGCAGTGGTGAAGATTCCAGGAATGCCGTCATCAGAATTGGCAGCCTTTGAGGGCAGCACAGTGCGTGAACCTTGGTAGGAACCAACAGTGTATCTGCATCCACCGGCGCATCCGATTGTAGCGTCAGACAGGTGTCTAACACGCATTCTTCTCCGCATAGCAGACACCTTAGTACAGGTAAAACACACCTTTGCCACATTGGTCGAAATGATAGAAACCAAGTCATGTTCAGGTCTCTAAGCCGGGAGAGTCCCAGGATTTTTGATATCCGGTCCCGGTATCCAATGGCTAGGATCGTTTCTTCCATTGTCGTCAGAGTTTGGTCTGTGACATGGGTTGCCATAACGAAAAATAAGGACTAGGAATAGGATTCCTGCAATTAGTCCCAGGATCAGGGGAAGTCCGCCAAAAATCGAATGGACGAAATCTGGAAAAATACCCAGTATGGCTTTGAATGGTGTTAATGCCATCGAAAATACTGTCTTAAATACCTTTGAGACCCCAGTGGTATCAGAAATATTTAAGATTTCGCTCAGGATTTCCGCGAAATGTACGGGGGAATTGGTTGATAATAATGTATGTATCTCTGCAGTCGTCCTTGCGACTTGTAGATCATACGTTTCTTTTGATGACGTGAGCCTTGTAGGCGTCTGAAGAAGCACTGTTTTCATTCTGCTTAAAGTGTCTATTCGAATAGAAGTAATTTTCAAACTGGGCCATGCCCTCGCCTCCCTGTCTGGAAAGGAGCTGGGGAACAAAGAACGTCCACAGCACTTGACCTTCGCTGTTGTAGTTACTAGATAAGGAGTCCCGGGCATAAGACTGCAACATCTGCGGTCTACAATAAGAATGTAACTCCCATTATAGAGTCTTTGAAAGAATGGTTCTATTTCAGTTGCAGGTGCGCCTTGCTGGTGACATGAAAGGTTGTATGAATTCCCTTCACAGGCTCCGTGCAAACTAATACCGTTACACAGAAGTGTGCCGCTTAGTGACATAGCACAATTGTTGCCACTAAGAAACACTTTCTGTCCTTTGTTACTGACACATGCATGTGAATAGGGCAGGTTCCAAGTTGTTTTAAGGTACCCCTTTCCCAATTTCTCGTACATGCCAGCCTGTATATATTTTTGGCAGTATTGAAACCTGAAGGTTGAGATTGGAATATTTATGATTCCGTGGATTATCCATTCACTGACAGGTCGTTCTGACATTGTCATTGGTAATCTTTCTAGTTTTTCAATGCTCAAGATTGTATAATCAGCACCCTTCTGCGCCATACCGATTTGTCTATCAGTAAGGTTAAAGATTTGGAATAGTGACGTTGTGTTGATTAAACGCCAAGGCACGTAGCCTGAACGCAGATTTTGTAACGTCCAGCCAAGCTGTACAATAGAACGCAATTGTGACTGACCATGTTGTAATAACAGTAAGTCTTGCGATAATATATCGATTGCTGAAGACACAATGCTGTCCAATGAAAAAATTCTGGAGGACAGAGTCATTAACCCATTGTCCACTACAGAAAGTGATTTTTCCAAATTAATACGGTCAATTTCCCGTATTCTTTCTGCTGTCTCAATTTGAGTAACCTTCCAGGCCTCATTGTATGCTGCATATACAGAGGCTGCTATGAAACGCTTTTGACGCTGTTTGCGTGGTCCCATTATGAAATCACGCAAGTCAGCACCATCAGTAAGTAAAGTTAGGTGTTGCTTAATTTCAGGCAGTGTGGAAGTTTGTAGCCATTGAAGGCATAATTTGCCCACACTGTAGGTTGTTATTATCCCTGGGTGATGTCTTTGGGGATATCTAGGGTCTGGCCTGGTCATTTTGAAACCCTGTGTTTTATTCAGGAATCTATCTTGACAGTTATTTGTATCTGTGGGCCAGATCAACCATTGTTTCCAATCAGGATGTGTTCTGTTTTGGTTAAGTATATGGTTTATGTCTATTTCTTCATCTGTATCAGAGTTATTGCTAAACATTGTTGGCTTTGGAATAGACAGGTTATTTAAATCTTTGATTTTGGCTAAGCCAAGACAGGTGGTTTGTTGAACAGTGTCATTTAAAAATATCATTTGTTCTGGGATCATGCAGGCTCTAAACAAAGCTTCTATACCCTGTACTTGCCATTCTTTTGTACCCCAAACACTTTTCAAATCAACATTTTTGTCCCAATAATTAAATCCAAAAGTATTCATTTGTTCAAAGAATAAGTCAGAATAAATCAATTTTGTGTTGGTTATCATGGTTTTGGTCCCTGTCTTGTTTGACAATTTAAAATAAAATGTTTCCGCATTACTTGTGTTAAAACCTGAAAAATATGAATATTTGCCATACACGGTTCTTGAGCTCCCTTTTGGAGGTGTAGCACAATGTTCCCATTGATTAAAATTTAAAACATTTCTAGGTTGTGCAGATTTATGCAAGAAATGGTTACCATAATGGTTATAGCAGTACATGCTGTCATAATTTGTAGAACCCTGCAAATAATCATGTTTTGTAAATTTAGCAGACATTACTAAGTCAGACATCATATTGTTAATACTTTCAAAGTCCCAATCATCAGCAAATGAGTTTGGTTTTGCAAAGTCACTCAAAGAGATCTTAATTTGGTGTGGATATTTCAGGATCTCGACCGGACCATAAATTTCATAGTCAGTGTTGTCCCAGGCTACCCCACCAGGTATTGGAATTGCTGTAAAATTGGCTGAAGAAAGTTCTGAAGAAAGTTCTCGTTTCTCGACGTGTGAAGATGTGTGTGGTTTGAGGACCAAGTTGATGTTCTGACTTGCTGTGTCCATTTTAGCATATTTTCCCTCAATGAAGCGTCCCAAGGTAAATACCATGATGAGCCAAAGTATGAGGATAAATGCACCAAAACCCACCCATAATTCAATCCATGGAGAAATCAGATATGTTTCTTTTAGTTGTTTCAAAAGTTCCTTTGCTTTGTCTTTAAAGGATTTTGGTGATGGCTGTGTCTTTTGTTCACTGAAGCCGTCAGAGGAATCATCGAAGTTGATGAAGTAACCAGATGCAGTTCTATCAATTGTTCCAATTGGTTCAGGATTTTTGTTTCTTGCATTTTCACTTGGTACTTCTGTATAGATTGGTGTGTCTCTGCTAAATGTCTTTATTTGGGTTTTCAGAGGTCTTAGTTCTATTGCATTGTTGCATAGTCCTTGTTGTTCTTCTGTTGGCGTTTCGAATGTGATGAGCCTCTTTGATAGGACCTCTGTACTGGTAGCAAACCTTGGTGTTCTGCTACTTATTGGGAGTCCACTTGGCCTACCGTTGGTTATCGGCCACATGTTGTGGTTTTACCAGGTCGATGGATACAACTCGGTTCTCCTTTTTTCCAGCAAGTGGCGGTAGTACAACTGATCTTGTCCCGTTGACAGACAATACAGGAACTGCTTTTCTGTAAGAAGGCCCAAATTCCTTCTTTACCGCGATCTTCTCCCTGACTAGATCCCCGACTTTTGTAATCCAGACAGGTCTTGCTGGGACAGGTGGTGAATCTTCAGTGGTCGTTGGCTGTTGTTTCAACTGTATGTTGCTCAGGTCTTTTCTTGTTTTGTTTAAGTCCTGCAAAATAGCCAAACGGTCTTTGACATCAAAGCTTTTTTCTGTTACCACTGAAGTCTGACTATCAAGGTCAGAGATCAACATCCTAGTTCCGAATAATAATTCGTACGGACTGAATCCCTTCAGAGAATTTCTTGGCAAGTTATTTAGACTACGTTGGACACTTATTAGATGTTTGACCCACCCAGCTCCCGAACCTAATATCCTTTCTATTATAGATTGCTTTCTGTCTTGGTTTTTTCTTTACACCATCCCATACCCTCAGGAAGGAAGTGAGAAGATTCCCGCTGGGCTGTGCTCATTTGGCCATTCTTTCCCCCCCCCAGGCTGGATTGCCTGAGAAAAAGAAAAAAATGGTCGAACGTAGCATGCTCTTAGCGTATATGCCATTTAGACTCGCAAATCTTGTATAACAGTCCGGACGTCAGCCGAGTGCTGTTGATCTACATTATAAGTGGAAACTAGCCTGTATATGTTAATCGCAAGCCATTCTTTTTGTTGGTAATATTATCCGCCTTGCTACGACGAGGTATTAAACTGCTTCTCTCCCCACTGCGATCTCTGTTGCAGTTTGGGCAGTTTTTTACAAACATGGTGTAGTGCAGGCTCATGCCTGGCCACCAGTACCGTGATTGTAATTCTTCCAGAGAATCTTTTAATTTATGGTGTCTGAGACCCTCGCTCATGTGTGCGTCTGCGATTAACAAGTTTCTCCTGTCCATGTTTGGAATCACTCTATCCCCCACTCCAGGGATTCGAGCAAAAGGAATGGAGTTTGCATCTATGATGTATGTGTAATTGAGTGGATAGTTGATCGGTAACGCTGAGCAGTCGCCTTTTGATGACGTTTTCACCGCCAGCAATGTTTCGCCGTCAATGTATTTTAATGTACGCTTTTTTCGATCTACGGGAGCCGGTTTACTGGCTGCCGCTGCGGCTGTTTCAGCCAATGAATTCCCTACAACGTGAACGCCATCACGCTGGTGACTCAGTGAGTGTGTCACGTGAGTCTTTGGTAGTTCTTTTTTCAAAAGAGCTACCTGTTCCCAGAGCAGTCTCTGCTTTATTGGTGCATCCGTCTCATCTTTGTAACCATTCTGAATCCAGGTCTGCAAATCCTTGTTATATGCTTTGACGCAGAAATATGAATCTGACACTATAAGTGTCGGGAATTCGCGATCCGCATTATCTAGCGCCATTTTCAAAGCTAATATTTCAGTTTGTAGTTCTGAATTAGTTTCTACTGAGTGTGATTTTGTTAATAGAGGTCTTAGTTTACCTCCATGCCACACTTCTTTTGTAATCTCACATGTGGGATTGTATGCATGTTCTCCCCAAACTGAGGGTTGAGCATGTCCGTCTGTATATATTACACAGGCGTAATGTCGTAGAGGCAGAATGTCGATTGGCAGAGAATACGTCTTTTCATATTTTAGATTTTTCAATTCTTCTAGTTCTTAAAAGACTGTCAACCAGGCAATACTTGATAATTCATATCCTCCGTATTGGATTTTCAGATGGGCAATTCTGGATTTTTTGAAGTTGAATTTGTAACCCTCTGCAGCGAAACCAAGTATTATGGTGTTCACTCTTTTCAAGTGAGTCTCCAAGTCATCATCTGTTAAGTAAATGTCATCGACATAAGATAATGCTTCATCATCATATAGTTGTAGTAATTCTGTTACTCTTGCTGAGAATACCCCCGGGCTGTTCTTGTACCCCTGGGCTAACCGACAGAATTGTTTTTGAGTGCCATTTACTGAGAATGCAGTTAAATATCTGCTCTCTGGTGCTATGTTTTGACAAAAGAATCCGTTGGAGATGTCCAAGGTTGTTTTGTATTTTTTGCGCACTATGTTATTCATTAGTGCAGCACTGTGTGAGTTTTGCACTGCAAAAGTTTTGCAACATGTGTTAAGGTGTCGGTAATCCAAAACTAGACGGTACGAATTGTCTGGTTTGGAGACCGGAAACAAAGGATTGTTCATTTGTGAGGTGCAAGTTTCAATCACCCCCTGGTATTCTAGCTGATCTAGTATTTCATTTACTTGTTTTTTAGCTTCTTGCTTAATTGGGTACTGCCTTTGTGCAGTAGGTTGTGATTTTAACTGGATTTTGTGAGGAGGAGAATCCTCATCCCATCCTACATGATTTTTATATAAAGCAGGTGCTAAGGCCACTGCCCACTTTCTAGCAAGTGTATATTTTTTATGAATCGGTATTTGATTCGAGAAGGCAGGCATAATTACTTCTTCGCCATGAGGGCACTCCCTGACAAACTCTGGTGGCCAGTCTTTTTCAGCTAGAAGTATGTCATAACCCTTTGAGAGGTTATCCCAAAATAGTCCCCTTATTTTCCTAGTCTTATCTCCCTCTATACGTAATGTTATCTCGTATATTTTGTGGGGCTTGCTAACTCTGGTATCTGCAGTTTCCACTTGAAGATATTCATTCGTGTCCACTGTCTCCAGATGATCCATCAGGACTTTGCGAGCTATGCTCACCTCTGCTGCGCTGTCTAGCATTGTCTGAGCCCATTCTCCGTTTTTCAGTTGTGTCCTCAGTATTCTCGGCATTGTTAACTACCTTGATACTGGCTACCTTCTTTTTGGGAAATTGTAATTTCTTTTTCAGTTGAGCAGGTTCTTTGTCTTTGGACTTGGCGTGCTCTTCTGATCGTCCTCTTCTTTCCGATTTCTGCGAGGAAGTCTGAAAAGATTGAGAGGGACGTGTATCAATGTCTTGATATCTATCAGGTTTTTTAATATTATCCCTATTTCTAAGGTTATATCTATTCCCAGAGGGTTCACTCTGAGGTGACCTTTGTCTCGGGTTTGGAGATTTCTCTCTTCGCCTAGGAGACCTTCCTCTGGACTGGAATTTCTTTTCTTTAGGATTGGATTGTTTGTTTCCATCCCAGTTCTTTTTTGGTGAATTATTATTATTAAAAAATATTTTTTCTGGACTTGTAGTCAGTTGCGGTTTTACTGGTATTCCACCTAGACTATCTCTGCCTAGTTCTTCATAGGATTTTTCTATGATTCTGGCAATTTCAGCTGGTTGGTCTGCTATATCTGTCTCTTTTAACCTCTGGCGGATAGCCACGTTTGCTGCTTCACCCTTTATGTTGGCTAGTAATATAGCCGAGACCTGCTTGAAGTCTTTTAGTAATTTCATACCAAGAGTTAAAGCAGGTTCTGGACCGTATTCATCTTGAATTTGTTTTAGCACATCTGGTATTACCGAAATGGATGGAACACCGTGCGTTTTTGTGTAGGTGGAAGCAAAGACTGTACCCCAAGTGTCACAGTCCTCAATGTGTGGTGCGATTCCCATTGGGAGACATATAGTCAGAATTCTGTGTTTTTCTAATGGGGTGGTGTCAGGAAACACCGCCTCTATTTGGGTAATTTTCTGTGCCAACCAGAATGGTATCTGTTCCCGTTTAGCTGGAACTTTACCTAGGCAGGATTGGATGTTCTGTGGTGTAATTTTATTTGTGTTCCCCTGGTGAGGGGTCAGCTGTGGAAGTTTAATCGCTGGCTGAATTGTTGAAGTCCGCATTACATACTGAACTAATTGTCTGTGAATTTTTAGTAGTTGTTTTAGCTGTATTAACAGCTCTGCTGCAGGCATTCTTTCGATGTCTGGATATGGTGTGTATCCGGCTAGGACCGGCCACGTTGCTCCTGGTCTTCCTAAAGGACCGAGCCTTGTAATGTGATTATTATGTTTTAGGGCGCCATCAAATAAGAGCAAATGCTCTTGGAATTTGAGTGGTACTTCCACTTCCTCGAAAGGAGTGTACTCATTAGGAGGTTCCTCTACTTTGTAATAGTGGAAGTACTTTGTTATAGTATTAGCTGCTGGAAAATGTATCCATGTATAGTATACCTCTGTCTGCCGATATTCGTGTGCCTCGATTACGAATATGACTGTGCCACCTCTAGGTGTCAGTCCATTTTCTATAAGTTTTAAGGTTATAGATCTCCTTTTGGCGACCGGAATGAGTATTATATCCGCGTCTGCTGCTTGCATGGTAGCATCAGCATCTGCTATTTCAGTAGCTAATCTAGTAACCTCTCGTTCTTCATCGCTGTCCATTTTGCTGACAGGATGGTATTATGTTTATTTGCAGATCAGGTTTCTTTATGGAAACAGAGATTAGATGCACAATATTTTGGAACTGTTTTATCCTTCAACGTTGACTAGACCAAGAACCATACATAGGAGTTCCCTCCTGCGAGGTTTTGGAGGATATTATAACCTTTCACCCACTCCAGACGTCTTTGGAGTATTTGGGAAAAGGGGTCTGAGTGAGAAAGCACGACTGAGTTACTCTAAATGTCTTACGTTAGTTTTATCGCCCTTTCCAAACGCGTTGGGCGCCATGTAGTGTAGCTCCTATTTTCCCAATAGGCTCTGCGCATTGGAATAGTACCTACAGCAGTAAAGGCCTAGGCCAGACGTTAACTAGGTCTACTACTGTCGATACTAGACTTAATTTTTGGGTTTGCCAGCTAAGCTCAGAGTTCGCTAGAAACTTTCTCGAATGTTCAAGGAAGGAATTAACTCCCCTGATTAGACAAGAAGGGATTTAGTTTCTGACAACCATAGAACATGACAACTTTGCTCTCCCCTAATCAAGAGTCAATCTCAAGAGTCGTGTGAGCACAAGGCAATTATTTTACTCAGTCAGTACGTGCATTCTTAGTCTCATCAGAATGTAGAGAAAAGGAAGAGACGGGCGTGTTCAATAAAAGATGTTATTTATTGATCAGTCTCTTTTCTCGTACAAGAGAAATGGATCGATATTATTGCAATACTTATAGTTAAGTAAAGTGCATACATTAGAAGCAATAGTATAAAATAATACTGTAAAAACATTGATATGGTTTCTGAGCCATATGATGTTTAAAATGATTAAAATATATTTACATACACATATACATTTGACTAAACGTACTCAACTGGTGTTTCTAAATACGCCTACCCCGTGTACCTGACCTAAGTCTAATGCGTGGGCGGGAATAGAAAGTTACAGTTTAAGTTAAGTTTGTTTTTGCCAAGTGAATAACTAAAGAATTCTCTAGGAGGGGTTATTCAGTTCTGTACCTGGAAGTTAGGATGAAATGAGGAATGGTATCTCTTTCTCTGCTCTCGATATTCCAGGCTGCCTGCGAGGGCTGCCCAGAAGCGCCGGTGCTGGGTCTCTCGGCTTGAGATAGCAGCGCGTCTCTCAGCGCGTCAGGAAGGCGGGGCTGCTGCCTGCGGGGTCTGCTTCTGCTCTCGGCTTCGGCAAGTATGGCTGCTCCGTCTTGTCACCACGCGTGTCTTTGCATAGGGCAAGGTCGGCAATATTTATACCTTAAAGGTGCCGAGATTGACGTAAGGATGGACATAGGTACGTCAATAAAGATGTCATACGACTTGCTCGTTAGCACATTCTTTACTAAAGTTCTCTGTGAAATCAAAACAATGGCCGCACGGATTATCCAGGTTGTCATAGGTTTGATTTGTTATGAGAACGTCGTATGCCTTATCAGGGGCTGGAGGAATGTCGCTTGTCTAATTAGATCTCAAGCGTTATGACCTAATCAGATAACACGTTCCTGTGCCGTAGTGTGACTGCGTCAGATAACGGTATCTGCATCATGGGGGTTTTCTTGCCTCATGGGCTGACTGTTAGTTAACTTGATAGTTAGTTTAACCAGAATAGGGTCAGGAATAGGGGGACTGATTCAGAACCTATAGAAATACACGACAGCATAACGTAGATACTATGGATCAATACAGCAGATGCCCTGCACATTGTCACCAGTAATATAAACGCAAACAGATCTAAAGTTGCAGTTGTTTTTGTCTTCAGTTGACACGACTAATGTGGGGTACAGAGATGAGTTAATGGATACGTTTTGAGGGACACACAAACCGCATGTGCTATTATTCTTTCTTACTAACGCAGGAATTTTCCTCTTTCCAAACTTCTAATGGCCCATTTTCGCCATTCTATACTTTTAATTGTAACACAGAATTTTTTACACTGAAATGTGTCTCTTTGCTCTCCCTAAGAATGAAATTACATAAATGTAGCCACTTGCTCGATTTAGTTCACGTGTGAAAAGTATTGCTACGTGTCATCATGGGCTGAGCAGACTGTCTTTGAGATGTGACCAGATATCTATCTGTTTTTTAGGTCTCGCCTAGACGAAAGCAAAAGCGAAGCTTTTGCTGTCTAGGGAGACAACTTATGTCGCCAGATTCCGGGGAATGTAGACAGCAGACTGTGACGAGCTTGTCCTCCTGGCAATTGTATCTCGTGAGCGCGCACGTCGCGTCGCCGTCCCTGCTATTCCCATGCACAGAAAGGCTCCCGCACGCATGCGCACATACACACACTGCATACACACACACACACCCCCCCTTTAACAGACACACGTGCAGACAGACACACGCACGCACAGACACACTACAACAGACACACGCGCACACCCCACCCCCACTCACCCCTCCTCCTCCGCAACACACTCACCTGTTCTGGCGGTGCTCGGCGTGCCTCTCGGGCGGCGGTTGCGCTTTGCAGGGCTCTCTCACCACATGAGAGCCCCGCCTTCTTCATGCGCCCGGCCGCTCTTCACCCGGTCCCCCATCTCGGGACCGGGACTCGATCAGGAGCCCTCGGGGCTCCTCGGACAGTGGCTTCTCTCTCGCGCTGCGATGGGGGCGGGACTTCCGGTTGGGGCCGCGCTGCGATTGGCCGGCTGCCCAACCGCTTCCGGGTCGTCGCAGGCAGCGCGGCGGCCCGGCGGGAAGCGGGAACTTGTTTCTTTTTGTGTCGTTGATGTAAGCAATCCTTTTCAGATATTGTATTTTGATTTAAATTGCGAATCTCTGTCCTTCGAATAAACGGCTCGCCAACTGCTCAGTAATTCTCGTGTCTGCTCATTTCAAGCTGGCCTGGAAACGTGTCAGTGCTGCTATTTTTCTCCCACTGAGTGCAGCATTTCTCCTGATTTATCTTTGGCTGGCGGCATCCCAGCGGATGGTGCCTGGCGGGCGGTGAGTCGGCCCCACACAAGTCAAGCATTAAATTGCGAGCAAGCTGGCGTGATGTCAAGTGTATGCTAATAACACCACTGGCGGCGGCCGAGTTCGACTCTATAATCCTTTCCCGAGTCTTTAAAGTAGAGTTTGCAAGAGTGAAAGAGCAACCGCGGAGAAAGTTATATTTAGCTCAGAGAAAAAAATGACATCGGCGCTGGTCAGCCTAGAATCATATAAGAACCTATGCGCACAGTATAATACATGCGCACAAGCTAATTGTCGATCAATGCACGGCAAATGCACGGCAAATGCTCACAATGTTTTCCGATACTATGAAAGCTCAAAACGCCAGCCTTATGTCAATGATAATTGTAGGCGTGAAAGTCAAATCGGGATGGCCAGGGGTGACAACTGCCACCCTGGTTTGCGCGTTGGCATCCCTGGCACCTCCCTTTCCACCCTTGGCCATGAAGATAGTGGCATAAAGTAAACAGGCCTGGAGAGCAAATTATGCCCATGGTAAATGTTTAGAAACCCTTAACTGAGAATAGATCATGCCTGTTCTTCCTGAAAAGTTCCTTACTCTCAGAATAATATCAGGAGCAAGCCTCCCTAGACCAAAATGTCACTCTACTATTAAGAGAGATCGGAATTTCAGTTAAGATAGTGATTTCAAAGGCTGATTTGAGAAGGACAGCTTCCCCACTAATCAGAGACCAAAAAATCAATATAGTAGGGTAACAAAAACAGTCTTCAGGGACATTTGGCAGGCCCACAATCTATGTCGGAGGCCTGCAGTGTGCAGGAGATGTAGAGTAAGGAATCTGAGAATTGTATCAACTTGAGGTATCTCACTAGATTTAAAAGCTATAACTAAAGGATTCAAGCTAGAGCCTTAGGAACTTTCCAAGGAATCATTTCATGCTGACGTAATTTGTCCTGTTAGATCTTCCCACTCGGTGCGGTCACTTGAAGTATAACTAGTCGGTTCCACAGGAAGGTGCAGATTGCTGGCATTAGGGCTAGTTGAACTAAGATCGTCAAGGAAGACCTTTATTTTTCTTTTTTAAAACCTCCGTTTTTTACCTTTCCCTTTTTCTTCTGTTGCTTCCTGGAGGTTTCAATACTTCGATTTGAATCAGTGTAGGTCTAATTTACAAGCTATTTCTTTTTGAGGTGTTATCTTCTGGACTGACCTTCTTTTCTCTGTGGAGTATGGGAAACAAGGTTGTTTGATCAGAAGTGATAAGGGGGGAAGGGAGTAGCCGTGGTTCATCCATAGCACTAATTGAAACAGATGTATGGGAGGAAAATTGTTTTCGAATTGAATAGATACAGTCCTCTGCATGTTGATTTTTCTTCTCAACCCCCTTACCCAGTGAGGGCCCCCCTTCTTGTACCCCTATATTTTTCACACTATTCTGCAAAAAATGTACTATCTCTTGAAATCACATACTAGGGGTCCCCACTGATGATGAGGCTCCATGTAAATACTCGTATTCAATGCTCCTGTACCTAATATACCAGCTACTTATCAACAATGTATTTGCTTCTCTGACTGATTCTCTATGATGCAGGCTCCAATCCAACTCTATTGTGCTGCCCCAACTATTTCACACTATCCAACTCCACCACCACACTTTCAATCCCCTCCTCCTTTCTGCTTCCTTCCCTTCCACTCGTATTTTTGTTGAAACGGGCAAAGAGGAGTCTTGTTATCTACCACCAACTGCCCTCCTCATCTCCAACAACCCACCCTTCCGTTCACCACCCCCACCCGCCTTCCTGTTTATCACCCCCACCCAATCACTCATGCATGTGAATAAAGACCATGTTTTCATATAGATAAATGTGAACGGATTTATATTTACAACATTCAAAGGTTTATGTGCTTAAATCCACTTTCCTACAACCATGTAGTCCTAGCTGTCTTTAAACAGAGCATGCTTGTGTTTTGCTCCTTTGTTGCCGCTGTGTAAACCATGGCTGTCCGAATACAGTGCATGCCTGCGATTCATCTCCTGTTGTCCATAAGTGGTCTCTAAGTAACATTTATCATGGCGGGGTTTACTTTGCCCTGTTACTTTACGTTCACATAGCCATAGCTTTACCGTACAGTTGTTTGGAAGCTTATAATAAGGCATAGCATGTACTTTTTTCTTTAAATAATCACTCCACTACAAACAAACAAAAACATAAATAAAAAACATTGCCATTTTCAATGCCAATAGCCCCCACTCCAACAAATACGAGACCTATTGCATTGTAAATGCTTGTTTTCGGTTTGGTGTGCATAAAATCCAGAAGTTCTATGGTGGAGTTGGTCATGCTTCTGTGCTCTCAGGTGAGTTGTTGTCGTCAAAGCACTTAGCTAACACAAGGTTGCACAATCTGGAATTACAGCCCTGTGGACTACCTTGCTTCAAAAGGACAAAAGAGTGGACTCCCTGCAAGCTACAGGTTTGCAGAGCTCACCTGTACCCTCACCACCGAAAATCCCCAGCCTGTAGAACTACCAATGAATTTGTAAGGGATTTGTCCAAGTGGATTGTGGATTGTGGGAACTGAAGTCTCAAACTTTCAAGGACCATCTTGGAGATTTCAGACTTTTGGAGTAAGGTGTGGACACTTTGGGAACATTTGGGGAACTTCAGGAAAATGTCCCAGAGGTTTGGAGAAGTTTGGAGCAACTTTGGAAAAAAGCTCCATTTGTGGACCGACTTGACCTGACCAGCCAAGTCGGCGACCCTCAACCGCGAGCTGGCCTGCCGTCCAGGTTCCTCCCCTGAAAAGCTCCAGAGGTCCAACTTCCAAAGTTTGACTAGGCATAGGCGGAAACCCAAGCCGGCGAACCCTCATTGAATCCATCCTGGTGAAGAGCATCGAGGGACCCTGCAAGAAAAAGGTCAGTAAAAGTTTTTTTTGTTGTTGTTTTTTTTAGGTTTTTATTGAAGAAATACAAGAGAATATACATAAATCAGGTGTCATACTCCAAAACGATACATCAATAGGTGAGCCTGGCTACGATGCATAGAAAACAATTTTTACAGACGGATGCAATTGTGGTAACGATATGTACTGCAAGGGAAAAAATAAACGGCAATCCGACAAACAGTATTCCACAAAGCCCGCCCACCCACGATACAGGATATGAAGAGCCAAGCAGACCCCCGACAAATAAGCAAAACGACCCAGGATGATCAACCCGTCTCTTGTAAAGAAGAAAGAAAGAAGAAAAAAGGCCATAGAACTAAACTAATAGAAAACAATAAACCCCTCCCCAATCCCCCCACCCTACACCTCTGCAATGGCTACGGCCCATCCCCACTAGCAGCGTGCCTGTCGCCCCGGAACTCGTACCTAAAAGAAGGAAAGAAGAAAGTGGAGGAGGGAATATCGAACATGCCCCCCCGGTCCCCCTTACCCCCCGCCAGCCGCAACCCACCCCATAAGCCTCCAGGATAAGAAAACGTAACAAATAGGATCCAACAGGGGGGAAGCGTGTAGAAGACCCACCCCCCTCCCGTGCAGTCATGAGGTACAATCCCGTTGCAAATGAAGTCTGTTCCCAAACCCATATGGTCAAAGTCAACCCTGGCCGCTACGATTCTTCATGCGAGCCCTGTCCAATTGAACCGCCATCACAGAAAGGATATCCAGAGATAGAAAAGTTTCAAAGTCCACACGAAAGGAGTGATACCAGGATAGAGGTGTACAAAGTCCAAAAGTCAAACAAAGTTCACTGCCCACCGGCAATAAGTCAACAAAGCGTTTTTGAGCACTCAGAAAGAAAAGGGGCGAGGTATCAATCCGACAGGCATTCGAGAATGCACACTGAAGTACAGAAATAGTCACATCCATCTCGGGCGATATCGACATAGGGCAAAACACACATCCGATAGTTTCGGGCTCGCTCGCTGGCATCTGGGGGTCGGAAACAATTTCAATGTCCCACTTCCGCGCAGGGTCCTCGGTAGCTATCGGAGCTCGCTCCGCGGGTAAGGCATCTTGGTCCAACACCAACAGAGGGTCGGAGTCCGGTCTCCGGCAGATGTTATCAACCGTCACAACCATCCTCTGGACGGTGGCGGAGACTCGTATGTGGAGCTCCCCAATGGCGGCCATTATAGTATGCAGCAACGGTGTACTTTCGGCCCGCTCCATCGCCCCTCAGTGAGCGACCGGGCGGGTATCTGAACCCCGGAGGTCGACTACTCCGGGGCACCAGGCATAGGCAATGCAGAAGACAACTGCGAGCACTTCAAAAGCGAGATCTCAGCACCGTCGCCGCCTGCGAGGAACCGAGCCCATCGACCCCGGGGGCTCAACAGGGCCTCCGGGCAGCGGATCCCTGACCAAAGCAGTCAATACGTCTAGTCGCCGCAGTTGCGGGATAAAGCTGCCACCGGTTCACCATCCAAAACGGAAAGATAGACACCAATTCGGGAGACCGGAACCACCCACGTCCCGCGGCCGATGTTGTTCAACTACAACCCGGCTGGGTTGGAACTCGAGGCCCCGGCTTCAACTCCGGGTTAGGCCGAGAATGGCACACGGCGTATCTTCATCAGTGAAGCAGCTAGAAATTCCGGGATTGCACCTTTAGAGTCAGGCGCACTTCAGCTGCACGGGAGTCCGGTGGGAAATCAGGATAAAAGTCAGGATTCATAAGCATCTGGTGGAGGTCGGCGGAGCCGGGAGCTTATGCGGCCATCTTGGTTGCTAGCGTAGCTCCTCCCCCAGTAAAAGTTTTTAATTCTGAATGTTGTAAAGGTGACCAGGACTAACCGTGAGAGCCAAGCAGGCCACCTTCAACTGCACGCCAGCCTGGATCCCTGGCTCGTCCCGCTGGAAAGCTCTGGAAATCAGACTTACATAAGTTTCACTGGGAGCTTGTTGCAAGGCAGGCCGGCGAACCCTCACCGAATCTGCACTGGCTGAGAGCTTCGAGGGACCCTGGGAAGAAAAGCTCCAGAAAACTTTCTAAGTCAGAAGGTAAACACTTTGACCGAGACCTACTGCAAGGGGTAGCCGTGCAGGGCTTCATTGCGGTCAGCCTGAAACTTTGACTTTAAGCTGGTCTAGCACGACCAGATGTCCCAATAGGCGCTATAGGTTTCTATGTGCTTTAAAAAGTCATATCTCTGGTTCCCTACATTGGGTTTTTTTCATTTTAAAGATAAAAATATTTCCTATTTTTATAAATTGGTGTTGGATTTTTATTGTGTGTTATGTCTTAATTATTTAATGAATTTGTGTTTTAAATGCTTTACAGACCCATCTTTGAAGTTAAGCCGGCCTGCTCGCAGCCAAGCTACCAAGGGTTGAGCAAGGGAATAATGTTCCAAGACCGGTACTGAGTCATATATTGAGGTAATGGCCTTATTGCCAGGGACAGATATACATTTGCCCCTACTAATAACCCACTTCCCAACATCTTGACCAAGCACTCTTAAACTATGCTGTCTACAAGTATGGATGACATGCGACTCCTCCACCTTGTAGTCCTCGGTCTTAGGTAACATTTCTATACACTGATTTACACACCTATGATTAATTGTCTCTCTGTAGTGTGTGTGATGTGAAGTGCTGACACCCTACACAGGTATGAGTGGTGCTATGTAACTAATTAAATACATCTGAGAGAGTGGTTACGGAGACTTGAGCTGCACTATTAAAGGGTGGTAGTGAGGAAATCCAAGGCAGAGCTGGATTGTTGAATACCAAGGCTGTCTATCTGATTTCAGCTCCTGGCTCCTTCATCCAGCAACATAGTCTCCCTTCACATTATCTCACTCTTGAAGCTTCTTTCTCATATTTGCTTTCTCCCTTTTCACTGTTTTCCATATTTCCCTTCCTCCTTCTGCCCAAACCCATTTATGCCTTTTTCTCTGTTGTTCTGTTTTTCAAACAATGTACCGGTAAAAAAGAAATGCAGTTGGGCCTCACCTGCAGCCACCAGCTTAAATTAAGCATCATTAGCTTGCAGCTCACAAAGGAAATCCCAGAGTGGCTAGTCTGACCCTTTCTTCATTTTATATCCTGCCTAAAGAGTAGATACACCATTTTCTCTCCTTTCTGCAAGACACAAGGATCCCAGCCTTTTCGCTTCCCCATGGCATAGCATAAAAACATTACATATGACCAAAAATAAGAGCCACTGGGTCAACCTCATCTCAGAGTCCCGGCCACTTTCTACCCAAAACCGTTTCCCAAGTTAACTGTTCTTACTCAGCACAACTAACTCTGGTGTTAATCTGAGCCCATTTTAATATATCTTCTGCCATTCTTGTTACTTCTGCTGGAGTACTTACATTACTATGTCCATCAGAGTGAATGCTGCTTCAGAGTATCATCAGCTACCAGTCTTTTATCTATAATTGTCAGAAGGTTCCACTACTAAAGAATTCTTGCAGACTGCACTGTGTATAGCTTCTGCTGTTTCTCATTCATGCCTCCCCCCATGTACGTCCCACAGTATGCAATAATATAGAGCCTCTACAGGCAGGACTTGTTGAATTCGCATTCAGCCACGGGCTGTGCAGTTAGGAGCAGTTGGGCCGGGTTGGGGGGATGAGGGGATGGGGGGTATTCAACAGACAACCACAAGTGAAAATTAAATAATTTATTTTCCCTCGTCATGTGTCGAATTCCACCTCACCCGGCCCCACCGCTCTTACCTGCATGGGCAATAGCTGTTCGCATTAACTGTATTTGTAAAGTGCATATGAAGTGCTTTACATGGTCAAAGGCAGAGATCCAACCAGAAGGTGAATCTGGATGGGTGATGTTGGCTTCTGCAGTGAGAGGTGGACTCCCTACTTTGTTGGGCTGTAGTGTCCTTTAAAGATATGCATCTTCATCTCCTTCATAACTTGAAGCACGGGTCGCAGCTGAATGCGAATTCTATGGCACGGGGTTCAAGCAACAACTCCTGCCTGTAGAGGCTCTATATTCTTGCATACAGTGGGAGGGTACGTGGGGAGAGCCAAGAATGAGAAACAGCAGAAGCTATACACAGTTCAGTTGGCAAGCATTCCTGAGTGTGTTCCTAGGATAGGCCTGTCCCCTCGTTGTTTTATAGGTTCTTGCACGTCTGTGCCCCCTGAATGAGGGTGTCTGAATATGTCCCTGACTGGCCCACTGATAATTCTGCATTGTTTGTTAGATGTGACCTGCATGACTGGGCCTAATACTGCAGATGAGGCCTCACCAGTGGTGTTCACAGAACTTACACAGGTCTGCTATGTTTTCACCCTGATATCCAAACTAGAAGTATTCATACTGGCCCCACATTGTTGACAAGTGAATTCCACAGATTGCATTCTTTTAGAGCCATCTTCCCTCTGTCATCCTGGACCCAGACTCGTGCCTAGAGCTGTTATGCTCCTAGCTGCCAATTGGCCACATGTCATATGTAGGCTCTTCAGGTCATTCTGGATTTTTGGCCCACTTCACTTTGCATGCCTGGATTCCCATGGCTATAGTAGAAAATGTAAAATTACACGTACCAGAATGCAAAGGGCCGCTGGCTAAAGAGCCACGACTGGCTGATGACCTCATCTGTGATTCTTGTCCACTTGGAGCTTTAAAATGTAAAGTTACTCTGCTGAAAATCCAATTTGTAGTCTCCAAAAACATAGTTTTTTCATTGAAAGCCCACTTGAGTGTTCCTTATTTAAGAAGACCCACAGCTGTCGCAGACAAAGACAAAGAGACAACACAGAGTGCATGTGGTGCTAAAGCACTTGCCACATATTTTATCAAGAAGATGCCCTAGCAGGCCTGACTTGATAATGAGGCAACTTGGGTTACACTTGGCATGCCTCAAAAAAGGGGCCTCATATTTTTTCCTGGTTCAGAGTGGTACTGCCTGAATAAGTGTGGCTTACCTTTAATATTACCAGAGGACTTCATAATATCATCAGAGACACAGTGGTCAAGTCATGGGCTTTCCCTTTTCCTGACATTGCTCTCAGGTGTATTCGTTCATTTGGGTAAGCTTATGTAATGCAAGACTATCTATCCCAGAATGCATTATTGTGTTTAAGGAAAGTTGGGGACGGAAAAATAGCATTTTTCCTGATACTGTGTCATCTGGTACCTTTACTAGGCTTCTTAGTGAAGTAGGAAGGCACATGAGAAAGGGCCCTATGCAGTCTTTTATTCCTAATTTCAAGCCCCAGCTCCCACCTGAGCCAACTGTGATCTGTGACACAATAAGCAGGAAGCAGTGGTCGAACTGGGGAAAAAAAAGTAGGATAACTGTGGACGCAGAATCAGAGACCGAGAATAACCTGAGATTTCGGTCTGTGGGCGGAGTCAGAGGTGTTGCCAGAAAGAGCAAAACTGCCCTATTTTTAGTATTTCTTTGGCATTTCACTGACCAGTTAATTCAACCAATAGATACACATGTTTATTTAAGGTTCAATATGAGTTATTGACATTAAAATACATTCACAAAGTGGGATGTGTTTTCAATCACAGAATGTGCCAAATATGCTTAAAAGTGGAATCAAAAGCCATTTGTCTTCCAGCCGTGGAGTTTCTGTCATCAGCACTTCTCCTCCTTTGTTCCACAACAGAAGTTCAAACATGAATGGCAAAATATCCTAGTTTGCAAATGTTTCCACTTAATTGTAGCTGTACCATATTCGCCGCATAATACATCATCCACTGCATAATCTAGCGATTTCACCCCAAAAATTGTTTGTAGCTCAAACAGATCAAAAATTACTATAAAAATGTGGCTTATGTTGCTGCGAAGTGGAGGGCCCTTTGCAAAGGTTGACTAATCAATTTTCTCACTGCTGCATTTGTAAGTTACACAGGTACTAATGAGGCAAAAGCTTTGTAGAGGCTGTTAGTATGTATAAAAATGTCAAAATAAAGTATCATAAAATGTACCGCATAATCTGTAGCCCTTTTATACTGCATAATTTAGTCAACATTGCGCCTTAATTTTGCCCTCCATTGCTGCATAACTCCAGTGGCCCAAAAGCAGGCAGCACATGTTAAAAGTGCTTGTGCATAAAGAAGACACCATGAAGTTTGTGAAATTTGTTTGGTGTGCATGCAAATCCTACATTGAAAATCCTTGGTAAATTGCACTACTACTGCTGAAAAAGGCCAATGGAGGTACCAAAGGGTAGGTGGACTGCCTCAAGGGTCCTGTGACCTCAATGACAGAGTCATTATCACTCTAGGGTGTGCTTCTTCGTATGCCTGCCCGCAAGACTGGAGGTGAACTTCAGTATGGATTGTGGTGGATGAGGTTAAGCATACTTGCCACCTCAAGGGTCCACCTGCTAGTGCTTAGACACCGAGGGTTTCTAAGGTTTATCAGGGCCTTCTAAGATGTATCATGGGAGTGTGCTCAGTCAAGAGAGTGGGCTGGTGGACTGGTCTTGAAGGCTGAACCTGGTTCTCCAGTTCAAAATTCTGCAGCTCCGGTCAGAGTGCCACATCCTCTCCCCTACTGAACACCATACTGCCTCACTGAGAGAAACTAGCACTGCCTTCAGCTACAACCCAATTGTGCTGTGTCTCAATTCAAATTATGCACTAGACAAGAGTAATATGTTTCCTGAAAAAAAGTAATAACATCCGGAAAAAGCTAATGCAAGGATAAGTAAAGCATGTGAAATGTAGGCAGGACCAGCATCGTTACCTTAATGCTTTTATTCAGTCATCAGTGAGTGTTTGTGCCTGAAAAGTTCAGGACATGACTACAAGACCCGGAAGGGACCCGTTTCAATGTCCATTGCTTTTATTCTTACAAAACGTAAGCAGTTTGCATTAAAAAGACCACATCCCTGAACACACAGCAGCGGTACACATTTTATAATCTAAAATAATTAAAACAGTTGAAAAAGATCACATGAACCTCATCGCTGCGGCGCGAATTCCGCCGCAGTGCTGAGATTCCAATCGCGGGCGTGGTCATGACGGCTCCCAGCCGTCATCAGCACACGCCCACCGTGACTCATGATGGCCGGGAGCCGTCATGAGCATGGAAGAGGTTAAACGTTTCCCACTCCACCTATCAACCAGGTATTGCAGCCCCTCTAGGAATGGTGCCTTCCTCACCCTGCGAAAACAATGGTGTTAAAAAAAAAGAAGGTAAATAGAAAGTAGCCCTTTACTGTCAAACTCTGTAAAGTGGCCCTAATGTGTGTGGGTGTAAATAACACCAATCTAGTTATTGAATTATTTTTCATATTTTTATTATTTTTTCTCTTCGTTCTGAGATTGTCCTTCGGAATAGAAAAAGGTCACAAAATGCTGACATTTCCATCCTAAGTGTTTCGTTCTTTTTTGGAACAATTTGACAGGGGAACAAATAAAGGAAAGGAGGGGCAAGAGGTGGTAAGTGCTGTCTCTTATAAAAAGCAAGTGAGGAGGAGCGAGACAGAAAGAGAGGGAGGAATAAAGAGAGAAAGAGGAGAAGGGCAGCTGCCAGAGGCAGAGCAGGAGAAACAGACACTTCTCTGTGCAGGAAGGTAAAGAGACAGGGCTTTTTTCCTTCTCTGCCCATCTCAGAATGGCCTCACTGCAGCATAATAAAGGGCAGAGGGCGAGCCTTACTACAGCATAACAAAGGGCAGAGGGCGGATGGCCTCTGTGACTGGAGGCAGATCACAGGTAAAGTTCAGGGCCATTAACGGTAGCACTTTCGCGTGCTAATGGCACTGAGAATAACAGAAGGGAGAGGGGAAATTCTTTTGTCTCCTTGTCCCCCCCACCCTTGTCCCCCGTGTCCCCCCCACTGCAAAATCTGGGGGATATATCCCCCGTGTCCCCCACACTTCCTATGCCCATGCCCCTTCACCCCGCCCGACGACCACTGAGTTCCACTGCCCCAGCGCCATCATCAAGGTGCGTGGAAGGTGCTGAACTTCCTTCTGCCAGCACTGAGCGACAGATCGTACCCTGCAGCCACTTCAGATGTGAGGTCCTTACTCCGCCCACTGCACCCTGCGAGCTGCTGCCTCAGCCTCAAATATCATCCAGCAACCCAGGGCCGGTTCTAGGATTTGTGAGGCCCTGGGCTAATTTTGATAAGTGGCCCCTTGCAAGGAGACCATTCACAGACACTGCGGGAGGCCCATTGTCCAGCATTTTTGGGCCCCCACATTTTTAACTTTTAGCCCACAAGCATTTCTCACACCTTCTGTCCGATAGGTGTGAGAATTGCCTGTGGGTTAAAAGTTAAAACTGTGAGGGCGCCAAAATGCTGGACAATGGGCCTCCAGCAGTGTCTCTGAATGGTCTCCTTGCAATTGAGGAAGCGTCTCCCTCCCCTATGCCTCCAAACACCATCCCTGAGAGACCCAGGGAAGGGGGGCCCCTCCAATGTACCTTAATTGCAAGGCGACACCTTTCTTTAAAATGGATTGCCAGGGGCGTGGCCAGGATGGCGGTGTGAGCGGACGTGCTGCCACGGAGCTCCCGCCCACGGCCTAATACAGCACCAGCTTTCGGGCCGATCCAGCGACAGTCGGCACCAACTGTAGTGTAGTTCCTATTTCCCTTATAGGTTCTGCGCATTGGAATAACATACACGATAGGCTTGGCATAGGACTGAGGTCTGTATGCCCCTATTATGTATATTAAACTTAATTACTGTGTACCAGCTAGCTCAGAGGCCACTAGAAACTTCTTGAAGACAAGAAGGGAATAGCTTCTGGCAACCACATAACATAAAACCCTGATCCCTCAGGTTCGTGGAAACAATATACTATTTTTCATTCAGTCACTCATCTCAGAGAAGTACATAGAAGAAACAGGCGGTGTGTTTACAATAAATTTTATTGCACAGTTGTTATTCTAGTACTGGTTATATGTGCTGCGACAACTGTTGGACAGTAGCAAAGAATTATGGCCAGCAATGCAGTTAAATAAAAAGGCTTTGTATAGTTCTACCATTTTACAATAGTAATGAACAAATACATGAAATACAGAATGCATTAAGATAAAGCCTATACTCCTATGATGCCTAACTAGATGTACCTAAGTGTACCTAGCATGTGTGTAGGTCTTAGAGAGCCAAGAATCCCTCTAGGATTTAGTCTAACCCCATTACCTTAGTGGGACTTCATCATGATCTCGAGCTGGACACCCAGAAATGGGTGATGGACCTCTGCCAGCTGGAGCTGTGGCATGATGCAGGTTGCAGCGCCTCCGGCATGGAAGTTTCGGTCTCCTCTGCTTTGCTTGGGCAAAGGGAGGTATACTTATACTGGATAGGTGCCTTGGATTGATGTAATGTTGGTCAGAGGAAGATGTGTTCTTGGAGAAAGGGTCTGCTTCCAAGAATGTGTGTTCTTGGAGAAAGGGCCTGTTTCCAAGAATTTGTTGTGACGTAGGTTAGTCACTGTTGGACATCGGGATTACGTATTTAGGATGGACCGTCTTCTGTGCACAGAGCACACTGATCAGATACGTGACAGCCTCTCTGTTGCTCGTTATTGTAAAGGGAGGGCTAATCTAGGTCAAAGGGCCTTAACTGGGTGAAAGGTCCTGCCTGTCTCTGTGACACGAAGGATTTGTGCCTCTGAGACAGGGTACCTATGTTAGGGCCTCAATTTGGTTTATAACACAACGATCTGCCCAGCTTTATTCCCGAAACCACGTGCCGTGTTCCGGGTCGGAAGTGATCCCCGGAGAGCTATTTCCTGACCGAGGCTGCGAGCTGATCGGTCTCGCGGCCGCAAGGGAGAAGAGCGGCCTGAGGCCTGGTGGCGTGTGCCCGAGAGGCAGAGCAGCGGACTGGGGGGCAGGAGAACCAGCGTCGTAACGCCGCTTTCAGCGGCAGCGGAGGCTTGGATCACTGCGGGCTGGCAGACCCGCGGCTGTGACAGAGAGCGAGGCGGGGGAGTCGAGCCTGGGCCACCATCTTGGGTGGCGCGCGCCTGAATACCCGCAGCCGTATGTACGGATCCCCCGGTGCCCTGGATTCCCCTTGATGGTGAGGCAGAGGGTGAGCCTGGAGAGCACCACAACTTCGAGAGCGGCACAGCGGGAGCAGGGGTCTGAGAGGAGGAGGAGTGCAAAGCGGCAGGACGAGTGCCCGGGGGCGGTTTCCTTGCTGGGTCCGCACCGTCGTCGTCATGGGCAGTGGAAAGGCCTGTGACGGAAGACAAGGTGCATTGCCTGTGACAGGTGCTGCTGATGCCCGGCGAACTCGGAAGTGTGGGAGCGGATGGCGAGATGGTTGTGCGAGGTGGCGTGACTGGTGGTGCGGCCTAGGGTGGCCTACTCGGCGACGCGACCAGGGGCTGAGGGGTGGAAGGTGCAGGACGGAGCTGGCTGCGGGCGAGACTCCTGGTGACGTGGCAGGGGAGAGCTGGGGGTCCATGAACAAGGCGCCAGGGACTGCTTGGCCGGCCTACTGTGCCATTTTGTGGAGGTGCTCCCTTTTCACTTGGCCCAGTTTGAGATCCCCACCAGAGCAGTGCTAGCGACATCTCTTTCGGGGAATAACCTGTTGTTGCCGGAGAGGACAGTTGAGGGCCTGCTCTCTGGTACACCTGGGGGGCCTTTGCGTGGAAGGTCCGCGGCACGCCAGTGATCGGAGCTGCGACCCCCCTTGTGGAGACAGGAGGGGGACGACGGCCGGTGAGGAGCGATACTTTGAAAGAGGCACATCGGCCAGGCGGAGGTGAGGAGCAGCGGGAGGCCGCCATTTTGGGGTGATGCGCCCTGCTGAGCCTGGGCACAGAGGGTTGCGGCTACAACTGAGGTGCGGGGCCCTCCGAAGAGGTTCGGCTCCTGGACTGCTGGGATGGGGAGGTGAGATTGCTGCGATACTGTGGGAGCACTGAGGCCTCCGCTCCAGATTGCGAGAAGACTGAGCGAGGCATTCAGTTGGTGTTGAGGAGACCTGCTGGGGGAGAGCGAATAAGACTTTGTCACAGACTGTGGAGGCGGGTAAGCTCTCCAGTTTGGCTCACGCCTTTCCATTGCACAGGCGGGGGCCTGGGGGTCCTGTTTGAGTCTGACGAAAGTCGTCCGGACCCGTTGGCTTGTCGGGACAGAGCGGATCCGAGAGGGGCCGGGTCGGGGAGGTGATGGCCGGGAGCGGGCGATGTCCACTCCCAGAGGGCGCAGAGATAAAACAGTGAAGGACTTCTTTGCTAAGGCCCTTTTTATTAGGTCTCGCCTTTACCATTCCGAAGGAATGGGAAATGGCGAGAATTCAAGTGCTCGAACTGATTGTGAAACCACCGCTTTTTTTCGTGGCGTTTTCTTCGAGTGCACGTGGCCACAGGCACGCGCTTTTGGCCCATACACTTTCATGGCCATCTGTTCCTCAATGTCCCTCCCACCCTTCGTTTGATCTTGCCGCGAGTTCAGGCTAATGGCCCTCCCCCAGCACAGAGCGCGCATCCCGGCCGCACAGCACATCAAAGGGCTTCTCCCAGCGTGTGCTGTGCGGCTTCTCCTCCCCTAATTATGTGGCCGGCCGTACTTGTGTTTCCCAGCCGCTTCCCGGCCACTCTTGTATTTAATTAGCAGCAGCAGCATTTCTCCTGCGCCAGGCCACATCAAAGGCTCTGTGCCACTTTCACCCACACAGATTCAGAGTGCAGATTCAGAGTGCAGATTCAGGGTGCAGATTCAGGGTGCAGATTGTGGGTGCAGATTCAGGGTGCAGATTCAGGGTGCAGATTGTGGGTGCAGATTGTGGGTGCAGATTGTGGGTGCAGATTGTGGGTGCAGATTGTGGGTGCAGATTCAGAGTGCAGATTGTGGGTGCAGATTGTGGGTGCAGATTGTGGGTGCAGATTCAGAGTGCAGATTCAGAGTGCAGATTCAGAGTGCAGATTGTGGGTGCAGATTGTGGGTGCAGATTGTGGGTGCAGATTCAGAGTGCAGATTCAGAGTGCAGATTGTGGGTGCAGATTGTGAGTGCAGATTCAGAGTGCAGATTCAGAGTGCAGATTCAGAGTGCAGATTCAGAGTGCAGATTCAGAGAAAACTCAGCAGCACCACCACCATTGCAATGCAATAGGTCTCGTTTTAACGCAAATTTAAGCTATAGGCCTTGTAAATGACAAAGCCTTTTATTTATGTTCCAAAAACCAGAACGCAAAAATAAAGGGCATTATCATTTACAATGCTAATAGTTCAGACTCGCGTTATTGCGAGACCTATTGCATTTCCAATGCTTGTTAAAAATTACATGCAATTGATTTTAAGAATTGTGTTGTAGCAACTGTACCTTTTTAAACCTTTTTAAACCTTTTGTGCACTGTGACCCGGTCTCCCTGTGCCCCGTTCCACCGCGGCTTCCAGGTGCCGATTGTTGTGGAGGGCTAGGTCGGGCGCCATCTTGTGTGAGGCCCGGACCCTGCGGGACCCGAGTTAGCTGTCCAGCTGAGGGAGGGGCTTGGGCTATAAATAGCAATGCACTTTAAAACGCGCAGCGGCCACACGCAGCGGGCGCGCCGACTGCGCGCCGAAGGAACGCCAAAGGAGGGCCCGTCTGTGCCCGTCCGTGTCCCGGACGAGGCCAGTGCCAGTCCCCCTGTCTGTGCTCCTCGGAAGCCCCACACCTCTAACTCACGGTATTCCCGTGATCATCTTATTGCACTGAATATCAGGAACTGTGGGAGTGATAACTCTTGGGGGGTGGCTGATAGCTCATCTCGGGAATGCCATGTGTGTAAATTCCGCTTCCAACCCACTCTAAGCCAGTATGTTGGAGGTAATGCCGATCCCTCATTGATTAGAGCTGGCTTGATTAATGCCAGGTCATTGGTCAAGCATGCAGCGGATATTTTCGAACTGCTGGCAGAGAAACAGTTGGACCTATTTTTCATTACTGAAACCTGGCTTAATGATACGTGTGCCCCGGTGGTGGAGCTGGCTATTCCACGGGGTTTTAAAATCACAAGGGTGGACCGCCCACTAGGTAGAGGTGGCGGTGTCGCAGTGGTTGATAGGGACCAATGGGTTTTTTCCTGCAAGCCCCAGGATCAGCTGGCGGACGCCGAGGTGCTCCATTTCTCCCTCGTTTTTAACTCACATCTGACCGTAGGTGGCTCACTGGTGTACCGACCTCCGGAATATGTCGGGAACTTTGTGGGGGCACTGGAAGAGGCTATAACCTCGCGGGCACTAAGATATTCAAGGTATCTCCTTTTGGGGGATTTTAACATCCATGTGGATATCTTGGACTCCACGGAGGCCGTTCGCATAGGCGAAGCTCTTTCTATGGCCCATCTCAAACAGTGGGTTGCTGCACCCACTCATGTGGGGGGCCACCTCCTAGATTTGGTCTGCTCTAATTTCGACATTGTCATGGCCTGTCCTGAGACCGTGACTTGGTCGGACCATAAGCTGATCAGGTTCTCCTGGTCTTTGGCTACTGCCTCGGAGAGCTGTCTGCAAATTGCCCACCCACAGAAGATTAATTTAGACATCCTGACGGACTTCTTATCTGTAACCCGTCCACTACTACCTTTAGAGATTGAGGTGGCGGTTAGCACCTTTAACACTTGGGTAGAACTCGGGTCCGCTGCCTCCGTAATTAAGGGTGGCATCCGTAGGTTGCGATCCACTCCTTCCAAACCTTGGATTTCTCACACCCTTCGGGAACTTAAATTGGGATGTAAGAAACTCGAACGGGTGTGGAGACAAGCCTATCTGCCTGGGGCAAAGAATGATCTGCGGGCGGCGCAAAAAAATTACTATGCTGCCATCAGATCTGCCAAGAGCAGCTACTATGCAGGACGAATTGATAAAGCTAATAATAACAGCAAAGACATTTTTTCAATTGTAAATAGCTTTATATCACCATGTGCCGCACAACCTTTGCTGCCTTCTTCTGAGCAATGGTGCGAAGAGCTTTCTTCGTTCTTCGTTGATAAAATCGCTAAATTTCAGGATGACCTGCAGGCGGGTTGTGACGGCTTTCTCTCTCCCCCTGCATTTCCCCCAATACCATGCCGGAGCCTGCTGATCAGTTTGCTAACTTTGCTCTGTCTTCTGAGTCGGACATCACTGCGGTTCTTGCGGCCCTGAAATCGGGATCTCCCTCTGACCCTTGCCCTGCTAGGGTTCTTGGGGGACTAGCGGGAACAGTCGGGAATGAGGTCACTCAGATCATTAATCTCTCTTTCCTCTCTGCAACTGTCCCGCTTTGCTGGAAGCAGGCCAAATTGCTGCCACTCTTAAAAAAGACTGGGCTGGATTCTGCCGTTCCTTCCAATTATCGGCCCATATCATTACTGCCAGCCTTAGCAAAAGTTTGCGAAAAGATCGCTTTTAAACAGTTGGACAAATTTGTCGAAACATCTCAGGCACTGCATCCGGGGCGCAGTCAGGATTCCGGGCTGCTTACAGTACCGAAACAGCCCTAGTTGAAATGGCAGAGGCTATCCGGGAGTGTTTGGATGGAGGTGGCAGAGCGGTTCTGATTTTATTAGACCTCCCTGCCGCCTTCGACACGGTACCCCACTCCCTTCTACTCACTAGATTAGCCACCATTGGCATCACTGGCCCTGCACTTGACTGGTTGACGTCTTTTTTAGATAAAAGATCGCAACAAGTCTGGATGCCTCCATTTGCCTCCTCACCAAAGAAACTCTCTACTGGGGTTCCACAGGGCTCCACTTTAAGCCCCTTGCTTTTTAATGTTTACCTTACCCCTCTAATCTACCTTGCAGAACAGCTAGGGGCAAAAATTATGGCCTACGCCGACGATACCCAACTGCTGTTTACCTGGCCTAAAAACAATTTGGATACGTCGGCGGTCCAACTCTGCCTCTCATCGGTCTTCCGATGGTTAGCACTTGCCCAGCTAAAATGTAACGAAGGCAAGTCTGAGGTTGTTTTTTATGGTTCTTTCCCCGACAATTTTAGCGACCTTCTATGGCCCAGCGATCTGCCCTGTCCAAAATCCATTGGCGGCCCAGCAAAAAACCTGGGAGTATGGTTTGGGAATGACCTCAAGTTTGAGGACCACATAAAAAAAAAACTTACGGGGGTCTGTTTTTCGACTCTAAAAACCTTACGTAGGGTTTTCCCCTCCTCCCGAGAGAGGCTAAAGAGACTGTTATGCGTGCTCTAAAACTCTCCCGGTTGGATTACGAGAATGGTTTGTTCTGTGGCCTGCCGGCCTACTTGATTCAACGTCTTCAGGTCATACAAAATGCGGCCGCAAGACTCCTGTTGAATATACCCAAGAGATCCAGTGTCCGCCCTTTCCTTCGCAGCCTCCATTGGCTCCCAGTTGCCAACAGGATTATGTTTAAAACACTTGTCCTCTCATATCGTGCTGTCCATCAGATTGGCCCTGCCTACTTGAGAAAAAGGTTTACCCTGTATATCCCTAATCGATCCCTTCGGTCGGCCAATCAGTGCCAAATGACCGTGCCTAAATTTAAGTACTCACGATTAGGTGGTCAGTCCATTGCGGTCAGAGCTGCGAGGGCTTGGAATGCCCTCCCCCTCCATGTTAAGATCGCTCCAACCATCGCAGCTTTTAAGAAAGCACTAAAAACCCACCTGTTTAACATCACCCTGTACTCTACCATTCTCTTAACATCTCTCTGTATTCCTCCATTTTTCTGTACTTTCATTTACCCTGTGAATCGCTCTCACCTTCTCGCGCCAGGATACTATTTTAGTAATAGAGCGCGTTACAAAAGTCTTTATATCATATCATATCATATCTAAGGTTCAAGCGAGTCAGCAGTACAACGCCATGGCCTCCACCTCGACACAGGCCGCGTCGGAGCGGGAACTTGGCTCGGAGCCTATCACTAAAGCCTTTCTGGAGTCCCTGTTCACGTCATTAAGGGAGGACATCCACACCTTAAAGAAGGAGTTCGCAGGAGAAATCAGGGAGGTGCGCAGCGATGTAGATGGAATCGGTGAGCGTGAAGCTGAGCTAGAGAACAAGAGCGATGGGAAGGACACTGAAATAGCGGCTTTGCAACATGAAATTCTCCGATACACGACCAGCGGGTTGACCTTCCGGTTCACCTAGAGGATCTGTCGAACCGCTCACGGCGACATAGCGCTAGGATTCGGAATGTGAAGCTGGCCGAAGAGACGAGGGACCTGTTTCGCTTCAAGAAGGAACTCTTCAATCACATTTTGGGGCGTCCACTGGAGTCGGAGCTGGGCCTCGACAGAGCACTGAGGGTGGGGCCACCACGGGCTTCCCCGGCGCCTTCGCCGGATATCCTGGTCTGTGTACAAGACTTCCGCACTAATGATTTACTATTCTTCCAATCATCTGGGGATGATGGACACTATGACTATGTTTATCTCGTTTAGTTTTGGGGTTTTCTTTGGGGTGGGGTAGTTGGGGGGAGGGTTCTGTTGTTCCAAGTCCACCGAGTGCCGGAGGTTGTGTCAGGTGCCCCCGTGCATGAATACCTTGGGAAGGCGAGCTGCTCACGGCTCGAGTCCTTCGCAGACAGGTGTGTCCTCTCAGCTCTCTCTGACCCTTATCGAATAGATGCCCACTGCGGAACTTAAAGTCCTTACGTTAAATGTGAGGGGGCTGAACAATCTGATAAAACTCAGGGCAGTTCTCTCACTACTAGAGCATTTCCAGGTGGATATATGTCTCCTACAGGAGACACACTTGTTACAGAGGGATTGCCACCGCCTCCGATCCCGGAAATTCCAATTACAGTTCTTCTCTTCTAATGTGACAAAAACTGCAGGAGTCACAGTTCTGGTGGCCCAGAGATTTAAGGGTAGAGTGCTGCACAAGGGGCGGAGATTAAGGGGAGGTTGTTGACATACAGATTTTCCTTGGGCACCTCCACATTCACTATCGGTTCTGTTTATGCCCCCAATGAGGGCCAGGAGAAGTTTTTTCACCTGCCCATCACTGAAGCTTCCAATACAACAGACCGTCATATTTTGCTTGGGGGGGGATCTCAATTTGGTTTTCGACAACACTTTAGACAGGTCATGCTAGCGCACCTCCCAATCAGGTGCCCTCACCTCTGAGGGGCTATCTTGTCTGCGCGAGTTAGGTTTAGTGGATCTGATGCACTGCTTTCACCCCCGGAGCCGGGAGTACTCCTACTACTCTAACGCACACAAAACTTATGTCCGCTTAGATTATCTACTAGCTTCCCCTTCCATACAAGCGCTTACGACCACTGTAGAAATTGGGACTGCATCTCTTTCAGATCACGCAGCGGTGACCGTTGTCATCTCCCTTCCTCCTGCCCCGCGATCGACATGAAGCTGGCGGCTTTGGGAAACGTTACTGCATCGTAAGGAGGTGGTTACACGGATACAGCAATCTATTGCTGACTATCTTTCACACAACAGTAATGCGAACACCACACTAGCGGCACAATGGGCAGCGCTGAAGGCGGTACTAAGGGGCGAGTTTATAGCAATCTCAGCGGCATACAATGTTGAGCGCGCGCGTAAACGGGAGGAGCTCACTCTGCAGACTCGGGAACTGGTGCAAATGCACCAGCTGACGGGGGCTCCCCGAGTTTGGAGGCAGCTTCAGGCAGTGCGGCAACAGCTGGCGGCCATAGACCAGGACCGGGCTGAATTTGCGGCACTGAGGCTAAAGCACGCATATTACACTGGCGGTGATAAGTGTGGGCGTCTATTAGCTCACAAGAAACTCGACAGCGCCAGAATGCACAGGAGATTCTCTGGCAGGGTGGTGGGCGCGTCACAGAAGATGCCGACATTGCTAGTGCCTTTAGTTAATTTTACGCCCACCTCTATACTGGTTCCTCTGCAGGGGCCTCCGCTGGAGAGGCCTTTCTTGACTCCATTCCCCTTCCAGCTCTCACAAAGACCAAGCAGAACACTTAGAGAGCAACATTTGACCGGAGGAAGTCATCGCAGCTATCTCCCGCCTAAAGCTGGTGAAAACGCCAGGGCCAGATGGCTTTCCCGCAAGCTTCTTTAAGACGTTCTGTGCACAGGTGACTCCCCTTCTTATGACTCTTTTTAACTCCTTTTCAGAACCAGGGTCGATCTTCGGGGACCTCCTGGAGGCTACTATTGCGGTCATTCCTAAACCAGGGAATGATTGCTTGCAATGTGGGGCATATCGCCCTATATCTCTTCTTAATGTCGATCTTAAATTATACACAGGAATCCTGGCGGCTTTTCTTGCACCTCACATGGGGGGTCTAATAGACCCAGACCTGGCAGGCATTATCCCGGAGCGCCAAACCTCCGACAATGCCAAGAGGGCTCTGCATCTTGTAGAAAAAGCCACATGTACCCAAGGGGAATTTATGATGCTAGCCATAGACGCTGAGAAAGCGTTCGATTGGGTCCATTGGCCCTATCTGGAAAGAGTTTTGGAGAAAGTGGGGATGGGAGAGAAGTTTCGTACCTACATCATGAATTGCTACAAATTTCCAACTACAACTGGGGAGGTGGAAACACTATCCTTTTCCTGGTTGGGTAAAGTAGTGGCATATCTGTTTCACACCATTCCCCTGCGGCCCCTGTGGGTTGGATCCAGCAGACACAGTCGGAGCTGGCTCAGTTTATTTGGCACGGTAGGAAACCGCGACTAAAGTTGTGACTGGCGACACTTCCCCCTGAGAGTGGGGGTCTTGGCTTACCGGATTTGTTCCTCTACTTTCAAGCAGCTCAACTGCGCTTTCTTGTGGAGTGGTGCAGATGGGAGTCTGAAAAGCATTGGCTTTTTCAGGATCAGGCGGTAGCAGGCCGCCCGCTCCAAGAGATTCCCTTCCTTCATAGGCAGCACAGACCCCCCAATCTGTATGCCTCGTATATCACCATGGTCCCCATGGAAGTTTGGGATCACATCAATGTCAAGCATGAGCTCACTCCCTTCCCGTCCCCACTCACCCCTCTAATGGATAAGCCTGACTTCTTCCCGGGAATGGAGTCGGTGGCCTACGCGAAATGGAGGCCGGCTGGGTGTAGGTTCCTCTTCCATTTGTATGTGGAGGACGGTGCCATGTCCTTTCCTCTTTTCTGACAAGTGTACGGATTGCCAGAGTCGGAGAGACTTCAATACCTACAAGCGCAACACTGGGCACTTAGCGAACAGGTATGTCCTACGGCCAACAGACGGCTGCTGCCATACGAACATTGGCTGATTACACGCAAATCAGACAAAAAACTCAACTTGGGCTTGTATAAGATGTTGCAAGTTAAATACACTCATATTTATAGTGCAGGAAAGGCGCGCTGGGAGAGGGAACTGGGGTGGGTACTCAGCCATAAGGAATGGGAAGGCATATACTACGGAGCTAGGCTCTCTGCATACCACATGGGGCTTACGGACACACTTACTAAAGTTGCAACCTACTGGTATTAAACTCCTGAGCGGTTGCACGCGATGTACCGCTCTAGGGAGGCGACGTGCTGGCGAGGCCGTGGTTAGACTGGCTCACTGGTGCACTTGCTTTGGGATTGCGTTCATCTCCAGGAGTATTGGAAGCAAATTTTAGACGAGGTGGATGCACACTTTGATACAGAGATTCCGCGATTTCCCTCATACAAACTGTTAGGTCTGCCAAACCCAGTCACATATCCGCTGCGCTCCCGCAGAGGTTGCTTGGTTGCTATTGCACTGGGCTCTGCCATTCAGAATATCATTACCCACTGGCGCACCGCACACATTCCCACATTCTAGGGCTGGCTTCACCGTTTGTGGCTTGTGTTGGGGAATGGAGAAGCATTCCCTGACTCTGGCTGGGGAGGGAGCTAAGTACGCAGAGTTGTGGCAACCCTTTCTGTCCCTGTTGGCCTCGGAATTTAGGGAGGTCACCTGTCCTCACTACCTGCTCTTATTGCGCCTCTCTGATGTGGAACAGCCGACGACGGACTAATGGGGGTGAGCCTTTGGACGAGTTGGGTGGGGGATTTGGAACACGGGAGGAGGGCAGGAAAGGGAGGTATAGGGTGGGATTGTGGGGGTTTTGTTTGAATTTGTTCTTTCTTTTACTTAATGCTGATTATTTGCACATACTGTGTGCCCGTCTACGGGCCTCTTCCTGCAGCCTGGAAAGGTCCTATTCGTTTATTTTGAGCTTTGGGCCTCGCTACCCACTGAGCGATGGGGGCTATGTGGACAAATGTTTTTTCTGTATGTGCCTTGATCTCTCAATAAAAAGATTTAATACTAAAATGGATTGCCCGGGAAACAACAGGACACACCACCGGTGCAGGGCCCCATGCTGGTGGGCTGAGTGCGAGGCCCTGGGCAGCTGCCCATTCCTAGCGCCAGCCCTGCAGCAACCCTTCGGGCCCAGATGAGAGGCGACAACAGCAGGCAGCAGCATTAAGAGGCCTGCCCCCTTTCATCTCCCCATATCGGAGCTATAACCAAGGTGAGTGGGAGGCAGCCACAGCTCAGGGAGAGTCAGGAGGACCCTTGTCTCCACACTTAGCCCCCTGCCCATCACCCTGCGGACTCACTGGGCACCTCCACCCGAACCTCTGCTGTACCTGGTCGGGATTCCTTGACAGCCCCAAGCTTCTACGGACGTTATACCTCTCCACACAACACCCACTCTAAAGGCTGTGTAGAGTATCAGCCCAAATCGAAGCCCCGGGCTTGCCCTGGAAGGCCTACTTCCCTTTCACACCCTAGCATCCACTTATCAAGGCACGAGTGGCAGTACTAGATACTCACTGTGGTCAGGCACAGGACCTGGAGAAGGTTGACCCGCTCAGCCTCCCCCTCTTGTCCACTCCCCCTTCCCTGCACCAGTGCCACAACGGGGTCACGCCGGGGGCAGCATCAACTCACAGTGAACCGGCGAGATCTACTCCTCTTCGCTTCACCCTGCAGAGGGTAACCCCAATGGCAGTGCGCCTGAGGGCCCCCAGGGCAGGTGCACAACCGACCTCCTTCCCCCAGTATCTGTGATCCTGTGCCCCGTTCCTCATAGACCATCATTTGAGTCTGTAAGCCTCCGTCGGTATAGATCCCGAGGGGCTAGGCACCCATATGTTGCTGTGCCCTTGCAGCTCCTGAAGCAACTCTTAACCACTATGCAAGGCCAAACAGCTCCAGACTCAGAATTGTGAGGTTCCCCCCTTCTGCCTCTTGACCCCCCACCGATTACAGCGCCATAATCGAGGTGCGCACAAGACACTTGCCACGCTGTGGGAACTTAGGCAGCTGAGGAAGAGGTGTGGCGCCGCGGCCAGGGCGACTGACGCTGGAATCTGGGGACCACGGTTCGATCCCCGGCTCCGGCGGCAGGTTAGCCCAGCACCATGTGACTCTGGGCAATAGCTCGCTTAATCTTCCCGACGGCCCCCCAGCGCCTAGAGACCCTTACGGGTGATTGTGCGCTTTACAAATGTGGACTTTACTTTACTCCTGAACTCTGCCTCAGCCCATGTCCGGCCTTTTCCCAGGTAAACAGAGCAACCTCCCTACACTACCAGCAACATCCCCTCCTGTGCCTCAACACCAGTGGGTCACCCCCCCTTGCTGGCCACAGCACTGAGACTCCACCAAGCACTACTTTTTCAAGCCAGGTATCGCCACCGAGCATGGGTAGAATGCAGTCCGTCAACTCTGGCTTGCCGCCAGCCTCTGCAAACTGGCTCTCCACAATCCCAGGCACTCCGTTGTTGGGAGACACATCGTCCCTCTCCACTTCAGACAAACTAGACAGGGTGCTGGTGACTACGAAGCACTCCTGAGTCTCCATGGGGACCACATTTGGATTCCTGACCGCAGAAATCAGCTTTCTATGTGAAAAACATTGTTAGCTTGCAGACAAAGTCTCTGATGGCGAGAAAATCGTAGCTATTCTCCAACAGCTCACGGCGGACAATCAATCTGTGATCAGGGACCCACAAGACAGAGTCCTGCACCTCGAGGACAGAGTGGAAGACCAATCCAGTAGGAGCAACATCCACATCCTGAAGCTCCCCGAAGGGATTGAGAGAACTGACCCTTTTTGAATACCTAGAGAATTGGTTTAAGACTTTCACCCAAGCATCGGACTTCATCCCCTTCTACTCTGGAAAGGGCACACCATGTCCCTGCCAGGTGCCCACTGCGGGGGTCCCTTCCCAACCCCATGCTGGCAAAACTCTTGCACTTTAGGGACAACAATGCCATTCTTCACGCGGCCAGACATGTGGGACCACTCCGAGTTGAGGATAAAACCATCATACTGGTTCCTGACTATACCCGGGCGTTCCAACGCCAGTGCTTTTCCTTCCTGGAAGTCAAAAGGTGTCTCCAACAAAGGGGGGAGGGGCAATACTAATTGTTTCCAGCTGCTTCAAGATGTCTGATGGCACCGCAGTCTTCTTCACCGACCCTAAGGAATCTTGGGATTGGGCCGACCAACATTAAGGAGAAACAGCAATGGCCCACGCCAAACTGCATCTGGCCCCCCCAAGCCACGAGGCCGGCGACAGGGTAAGACAAATGTGAGGCCTCCATCTCAGATGCCCTCAACTAGCTCTCCTAATCTGGAGTAGGTAATTGCAGATCACAAGCGAGCTCTACATGCTGCTTCTAACCTGGCACCCAATAGCGCAACCACAGACGAGGAGAAGGGCCCACACATTTTCTACTCTGAAGAAACTCTCCAAGCTGAAGACTCTCACACTGGCTTGCAAACGCTCCCCCCACGGTGATGCCATAGACATTAGACAAACAACCTTATCTGAACAATGTACTTTGGGAACCCTCATGGCAGACTGTTTTATGCTGTTGGTTTTTATCAGACAGTCCAACATTATGCAAGTCACTACTGATGCGGAGGCCGCCCTCACTCGAGCTCCCCACACTGCACACTTTCCCTCTGCCTCCAGAGCCTCTGTTCCAGCGTCCACCCTGCGTGAGACCTTGGCATTAGACTCTGGGGCCGCAGGCAGCCCATCACCGCAACCAACATGATCCACCACATGATTTTCTCAGGGCATCATAGCTACTACGCTATTTTCCAATGACTAGCCTTACCCCACAATACACTCCGGCTCATTGAACATACCTTGTTTGGGCATACTACCAGTTGTGACAAGCCCCCAGTATTGGAATATTAAAATCCACAAGTTGGTATAGTTACCCATATCACTTACCCTACCACTCTTCCTCCATCTTGGCGGCGGGCCTCCTGTGGTTACTAGGGCATTGGCTGGGTGGTAGGGCGAGGCAGAATTGCCTTACGGTGACCCTCCCCTCACACGTTACTTACTCCCCCTCACATTAAAGAAATTAAAACCTTTTAAGGGGTTCGCTGATGCACCTGGTCCTTAAACCAACAAAGATGAAATTGGCACGGAAGCTATAATATCCAAAGAGAAATATTTAATAATCTCACATGAGGGAGGCTGTGTCAAACAGTACCCTCAGGCCACTGTAGGAGACAGTCGAAGGAGTAAAGAGAACAGGGGGCTTTTATGGCCAGTTTATTGCTGAGTTAGCATGAAGACTCATAAGGAGGCAGTACAAGTGTGCACACTGATACATATATAGATGCATAAGAATTACTTAGTCAAGAGTAGGAGAAGGGACTAAACTGCTTACATCAGTAAGAATAGCCTGACAGTTCTACACTAGGAGCAGGTGCATTCTGGCAGCTACAGGTCTTTCTGAGCATGTGCAAGGCTCTGGAAGAGGGGGAAAGCACATGGCGAGCACATGGCTAACTAAAATGGTTTCCAAGTACAAAATGGCTTTTAGCTCATGCTAACAGCGATTCCTGCAATCGTTAACAACATTATAATGGCCCCCTTAGCGGACATTCATTTCCTCATCTTGAACATCCGAGCCATGCAAACCACTAGAAAGCGCTATGCAGTCTATTCCTATATCAAGCACCAGCAAGAGCAAATCATCTATTTCAGAAGACTCATGTTGCGGCGGGTGAACTGCTTGCGAAGGTGTTGAAGGGACCTTATTTGCACCACCACATACATTGCATATGCGCGAGGTGCCCTAATATGGGTTTGTCCAGCGTCCCCTTCCAGGAAACAAGTGTGACCATCGACAAGGACGGCCGCTATGTACTCTTTGAGGGTCACCACAATGGCCGGCCACTACTACTTGGGAGCATCTATGCACCCAACATCGAGCATGGGGCCTTCTGGAATACCCTCACCACCACACTCACCCATAAAACCACTTTACCATGGGCGTTAGGCAGAGACTACAATTGTGTGCTTGATCTGGGGCTGGATAGGTCCCATCCCAACTTACCTCGATCCCCCCCACACATGCAGGCGGACCGTTCCCGGAGCTGGGCACACAACTGGTCACTTACGGATGCATGGCTATCCAGACACCCTTGATCCCGGCTCTAATCCTTCCATTCCATACCTCACAATTTACCTGGTCAGCTTAACCGTTTCCTTTGCTCGACCCCACTGGTGCCCCTAGATCAGCACTTAGATGATCTGTGACGCGTTGTCTCCGATCATGATGCGCACATCATGGACCTCAGATGGGTGTCCTTATATCCCCAGACCGATTATATGGAAAATACAAAGCCTTTTCGTCACTTTGGCACCCTACCTCGCAGAAATGTACGAGGCTGCATTAGACACAGGTGAACTCCTGCACTCGCTCTGAGAGTCTCACTTGATTTCCCTCCCTAAACTGGATAGAGACCACGTACATCAGACATCTTATAGGCCCATATCCATCTTCAGGCCGACTATAAAATCTTGGGAAAATCCTAGCAGACAGGTTCACCCAGATCCCCCCGAAACTGGTTCACACGGGCCAAAACAGCTTTGTTCTGGGTCATAGCTCCTCCCAGAATATTCATCACCTCTTTCACGTAGAGGACCAAGTGAGGGGATGGTTCCCAAGAGCGGCCTGTCTAATTCTCGATTTGGCGAAGGTATTCTCTAATGTGGCACTACCTTTTCACAGTATTCACCCGCATGGGGTTCGTGCCTAGATTCCTAGCCTACATCAGATAACTGTACTCCAAGCAGACCTCCCGGATCTACCTGGATTGCCTCGTCTTGGCCTCCTTCCCGGTTGGCCGCGGTATGATACGGGGATGCCCCTCTCCCCTCTACTGTTCGCACTTACAATGGAACCCTTTGCCATAAGGCTGGACAGGGAGAGTTGAGAGTGGGGCATCCCATATTTGGACTGGACACACACTAAGTCCTTGTACATGGGCAACCTTATGCCACTTCAAGACACCCTAGCAGATTACACCTCAGCTGCTGGACTCCAAGTCAACGGGGCAAATTCAGCTGTATACCCGCTCTGCTCTGATCAACAGCCATGCAACATATATCTCAGCAATACCCACCTTAACTGGTATGCTCAGATGACCCGCTACCAAGGGCAGTATCTCTAGCGTGATCCCTGGGAATTATTCGAGGGAAACCTCCACAAGGCCTTGGCGGGAATCAGACCCGAGGTATGTTTCTAGCAGCCCTTTCTTCTTGCCCCATAGGAAAAATCTCCCTGGCGAAGATGGTTATTTTACCCTGCCTTTTATATTATTTCGCAATCCTCCTGGTTATACCACCAGGATTCTTCATTAAGGAGCTAGGGCGCCAGGCGCAGATGAGTTACCCGTACCAGATTGCAGCTGCCGGTGGATCAGGGAGGCTTGGACGCCCCCTCCTTCGAGGCATACTTTCTTGCAGCACAGCTTCAATCGTTGTCCTGCTGGACACTGTCTGAGTCAAGCCTGCACCGAACATGGGCCCCTGTCGATATCCACAATCTTCTCAAAACCCTGCTCCCTGGCAACTGTAGGTGGCAACAGCAAGGGCATGCATGGCCAGGGTACATCGCCTCTCCCGCAGAAGCCCATAATATGCCTTGACTATACCTCTAGTTGGTCTCCCTCGTGATTTGGGTTTTTACACCACCGGAGACCTGACGGTCTGGACAGACCACTTGGTACTTACAGCGGGTGACCTCTTTGCCGATGTCCATCTGCTCCCCTTTGATCCACTGGCTGAGAAACATCACCTTCCACCATGACAGTTCCATCTGCACAGACAGCTCAGTCACATGTGTCATACCCTGTTGGACCTTTCGGAGGGAGAACCCATTGTGCCTCCAGTACTATAGACCATCCTAGCTATGGATGTCGGCCGTCACCTTAACACCTGGCTATATAAAGCCATTTGTGAATTGACAACCACCCCCTCCCAGTGCAGCACCAAAAGTGGGAGGCCGAAGGCGCGCCAAAGGTAAGCCCGTCTACGCCCGTCCGTGCCTGGACCGCGCACAGCGCCAGACCCCCTGCCCCCCGTAAAACCCACTCCACCTGTATAACATACGACGCCGCTACCCTCTCAGCACTTAACCCCGGCCGACTCCCAAACTGCTACCAAGCCGCCCCAGGACACACCCATGGACCCTTTACCTGCCACTCCTGCAAGTTCGACTGCATCAAAACCCACACCAATTCCACAAACTCCAAACAGAGCTCGGACACTAACCACCTGAAGTGCATCCTGCTCAATACCCGCTCAGTCCATAGACACCCCATTGAACTTTGGAACCTACTCGACACCACATCGCCGGATGTCGCCTTTCTTACAGAAACATGGATGAACGCCTCATCAGCACCCGACATCGCCATAGCCATCCCCGACAGCTACAAGATCATCTGAAAGGACCGCATCAACCAAACAGGAGGAGGCATCGCCATCGTCCATAAGAACACCATCCGCATCACGACCAGTTCCGACGATAACCTCGCAGCTGCCGAACACCTTCACTTCCAGATCAACACCGACCCCAAGACCACTCTCAGAGGCACTCTCATCTACAGGCCACCAGGACCCCGCACACAATTCAACGAAGACATCACTGACTTCATCAGCCCACACGCCCTCCCCTCCGAGGACTACATTCTACTGGGAGACCTCAACTTCCACCTGGAAAAGAACGACAGCAACACCACTACCCTTCTGGACAACCTCGCCAATCTCGGACTCAAACAACTTGTTGACACCCCCACCCACTATGCCGGGCACACGCTCGACCCAATCTTCACCTCCAACAAGCACATCTCCGTCAATCACACCACAGCTCTCCATTGGACGGACCACAGCTGCATTCACTTCAACTTCAAAAAGACTACGACCCACAACCACCCACAACCAATTCCCCGCAGAAACTGGAACAAAATTAACACCGTCCAGCTCTTCACATCGCTTACCCAAAACCCTCCTGCCAAATCATCGGACCCAAACCATGCAGCCACCAACCTCTCACAAGAGATCACCCACAGCGCTGACAAATTAGCACCCTTGAAAAACCATCAAATCAAGCAAAGTAGCAAAAGAGCACCCTGGTTCAATAATGACCTCAAGAAATCCAAGAAGATCTGTCGCAACCTCGAGAAAGCCTGGCGAAAAAACCCAACCACTGACAACCTAGACACCTTCAAGAACGCCACCCTCAAACACCACCAACTGATCCGATCCACCAAGAAATCAGCTTTCAAGGATCGACTCGATAACAACGCCCACAACAGCAAGGAACTATTCAACATCGTCAAAGAGTTTACCAATCCCACCGCCGACACCAACGACATCACTCCCTCCCAAGACCTTTGCGACTCTCTAGCCTCGTTCTTCCACAACAAAATCGCTGACATACATAACAGCTTTGGAGACCAGTCCACCCCACCCACCTCCGAACTAAAACCCCCCTCCAACAACCTTTGCGCCTGGAACCCAATCACCACTGTAGACACCATTCGCCTGATGAACTCCATCCACTCAGGATCGCCAACCGACCCATGTCCCCACTACATTTTCAACAAAGCAGACTCCATTATCGCACCCCATCTCCGAGACGTCATCAACTGCTCCCTCAACTCCGCTACCTTCCCGGAAAGCTGTAAACATGCCGAACTCGGCGCCCTCCTGAAAAAACCCACAGCAGACCCCACTGAACTTAAGAACTACCGCCCCATTTCGCTCCTCCCATTCCCTGCCAAAGTCATTGAGAAAGCCGTCAACAATCAGCTCGCCACATTCCTCGAATCCAACAAATCCCTCGACCCTTCACAGTCCGGCTTCCGAGCCAAACACAGCACCGAGACCGCCCTCATCGCAGCAACAGACGATATTCGAACTCTACTGGACAACGGAGGAACAGCTGCCCTCATCCTACTTGACCTCTCCGCAGCCTTCGACACAGTCTGTCATAGCACCCTTATACAATGCCTCAGCAACGTCGGAATACAAGGAAAAGCATTGGACTGGATCATCTCATTCCTCACCGGAAGAACCCAGAGAGTCCGCCTCCCCCCTTTTAGATCAGAGGCCACCAAAGTCACCTGCGGCGTACCACAAGGATCATCACTCAGTCCCACCCTCCTCAACGTATACATGAGTCCCCTCGCATCCATCGCGCGCCAACACAACCTCAACATCATCTCCTACGCAGACGACACCCAGCTAATCCTCTCCCTCACCAAAGACCCAAACACCGCCAAAACCAACCTACACGAAGGGATGAAAGAAGTAGCCGAGTGGATGAAGAACAGCCGTCTAAAACTGAACTCGGATAAAACGGAAGTCCTCATCTTAGGATCATCCCCCTCCGCCTGGGACGACTCATGGTGGCCTCCGGCCCTGGGAAACGCACCAATACCAACGGACCACGCACGTAACCTGGGCTTCATCCTGGACTCCTCCCTCTCGATGACCGGACAAGTCAACGCCGTCTCATCATCATGCTTCAACATCCTACGTATGCTCAAAAAAATCTTCCGTTGGATCCCCACCGAAACAAGAAAGACGGTCACCCATGCACTGATCACAAGCCGACTGGACTACGGAAACACCCTTTACGCCGGAACCACAGTCTAACTACAGAAAAAACTCCAACGCATCCATAACGCCTCAGCCAGACTCATCCCCCGCCAAGCTCACATTTCCGGTCACCTGAAAGACCTCCACTGGCTCCCCGTCCACAAGAGAATAACGTTCAGACTCCTCACCCACGCACACAAAGCCCTCTACGACCTAGGACCCGAATACCTCAACACGCGCCTGTCCTTTTACACCCCCACCGCCAACTACGATCGTCCAATCAAGCCCTCGCCGCAATTCCACGCATCCAAAGATCCACCATGGGAGGAAGATCCTTCTCCTACTTAGCAGCCAAGACCTGGAATTCCCTCCCCACCTACCTCCGCCTTACACAGAACCACCTCTCCTTCAGAAAACAACTAAAAACTTGGATATTCGATAAGTAAAGTACCCCCTTCCCTCAAGCGCCTTGAGTCCCTCTGGGTGAGTAGTGCGCTATACAAATTTTAAACTTGAACTTGATGAATTCTAGAGGGTGCTAGATGACAGGGAATGGGACCAGGCACTCGAGTTACCCAATATGGTCTCCCGCCACTCTTGTTTTAAAAACATACAATTCTTCGTACTTCATAGGGCCTATTTAACCCCGGCTCAACTACACTGCTTCTTCTGTGAGACGCAGTTTGAATACCCACGCTGCCGAGCTACTGGTGCAGACCTTATGCACATGCTGTGGTCCTGTCCTGCCCTCCAAGGTTCTTGGCATTCGATCCACACCACCCTGTGCGAGGCCACAGAGCTACCAGACATTCACACATGGGAAGCATTCTCCCTAGGCATATTTAGGGGTAAGAAAGAACAGAAAGTACGTACCCACTTTGTGGCCCTAGCACTTCTACTAGCCAAACGCATACTCACACTTCACTGGCGCTCTTTCATAAGCCCCCCAGTGGATGCGTGGTGGGGAGCAATGCACAAATGGAGGATGGCTGGTGAAGATGACCTTTGGTACGAGGAGGTACGGTGGCTGTGCCGGCAAGCTATCTCCTCCCAGTGGGCTACCCTACTTAGATACTTCCAGCAGGAGGTGGGTAATGATGATCTACCCCCATGAATGCACTATGTGCTCCCCACATACGCTATAATCACCACCCCAATCAGGATATCCACGTTAACATTTGCCCAAAGTATTCCTTCGCCCACTCCCACATAGGCAACAAAATCCCATTCGCCAATTTGCCCACCCTCACCACAATGCCCACATTGCTCTCTACAACTTGTCGTCATAACTGAACCTGCCTAACTCTCTCCCTGACCCATTCTGTTCACCCCCTGTTACACCATAATAATGATCTGCGATAGGTTAATCACAGCGTGTGACAAGGACATTATGGATCTCTGTACCTGTATGTGCCCTGCGCTGTTGTCTTGTATACAGCACTCAGGCATAACTACACTGATTTTTCAAACAGTCACCCCAGTCAAAGATCTGGGTTGAATCCATCATCTTTCTTTAGCTCACTTCGTCACCCCCGTTCAGACCAAGCCATATGCAAATCTATCTTGATCCTGTTCCTCATGGGAACAGTCCAGCCTGAATTGCCAAGCCAAGTCTTCCCTGGACCAGAAACAAGCATCCTGGAACCGGTTTCGGGGTAACACCGCTCATCAGCCAGGTTAGCTTGAATCCAGTGACAAAGTGAGCAAGGGACCCACATCTGGGCATACCTTGCCACCTTAGGGCGAACAAAGGAAATACAAAGAGACAATGGACAGAGCGATGAAACTTTTCAGACACTCACCCCCAGTCACAGATCTGGATTGAATCCATCATCGTTCTTTTGCTCACTTCGCCACCCCAGTTCAGAGCAGCCAAATACAAATTAGTCTTGACCCTGTTCCTCAAGAAGACCTTGGTTGAAGCCATGGGTCCCTTGCTCTCTTTGCCCCGAAACCAGATGCAGTATGCTTGTTTCCGGCCCAGGGAAGATCTGGCTTGGCAGTTCGGTTTGGACTAGTCCCATGAGGAACAGGATCAAGTCTGATTTGCATATAGCTGGGTCTAAACTGAGGTGACAAAGTGAGCTAAAGAACAATTATGTAATCAACCAAGATCTGTGACTGGGGGTGAGTGTTTGAACATTTTCAGTACTCAGTCCATCATTTCCTTGTGTTTGCTCTCCTAGGCACCACATGCAGATGGGGTGGGGATCCGTAGAAGACATCTGTCTCGCACAGGTCTAGCACAACTAGCTGAAGGCATAGGCACACTGTTCCCTGACACAAAAAGGTGTTGAAGTAGGCCAAAAATAGTAACGTCCCGAGGAACTGCTTCTCCGGATCCGCATTGCTGCACGAAATAAAATAAACTGACGTCCGTGCACCTGAGGGGACTTGTATGGCTCCGCTGGCGTCACATCCAGAGACGACGTGATTGCGTAGCCATACGGTGCCATCCCACGGGGTGCAGAGGTGCTGCTGAAAAGTTTCCAGATCCAGTCTGATGCCAGGGGAGAATTCAAAAGTTAAGGAATCTGATGTTAAATGTCTCTATCAGATGTATACAAAAGTTCCACCCATTCTGTGCCAACTGGAAAATGTGTTCGTACATCTGGCCCTGAAACTCCAACAACAATAGATAAAATAAAAAATGAAATCTTAAAATGCTGTTGGATTCAAATGTCCTTTTCCTTTTTGGTTCACAAGTTAATCGCTGCAGGTCAATAGGACTTCTTACCACATTTTAAGCTTAGGAACACAGGTCCATTGTAGAGCACACAGCATCTTTATCACTTGTTCATCATGTACACCAGCCTGCTCAAAAAGAAAAAGCAGAAACCACAAAGGAGATCAAATCCCACGACTTGACTGTTGGGGCCTTAAGAAGTTGGAATTTTTCACCTCAGCACTGGGACGCTTCACTGGTTCCAAGTCCAGCATAGAATTAAGTTCAACCTCCTGTGCATCAAACACAAAGTCTACAAGGGAATAGGCCAAAGTTGTCTCAGGAACCAAGTGTTACTTGTTATACAGTTACCACTATACAAAGACAAATGCACAGCCAAAGCTCAACTCAAATATAAAGGCATATCTATCAATGCACCTTTCAATGGTACAACCTCCTCACCAACCTGAAATCCCAATTAAGTCTGTGTATTTTAAACATAAGGCAGAAGATTACACTTTTCAGACAAGCCTTTCGGTCAAATGTTCCTTACCCTATGGACACCCAATAGAAGTCAGTCCTCTGTGGCCAAAGGTATCTGCAACCACAGGCCTATCACTCGGCCTTGCTGAGGTGAACAACATGTCAGGAAGGTGGCTCATCTTTATCTACTTCCTCATGACCTAATCATGAACGTTGTCTAGAATTACAATTTCCCTAATCCAAATTTCCCCCAGGTGTGGCCCTAACTATAGCTGCTTGTCATAACTCCAAAAGTGAACAAATATCCTTCCTTCTTATTGATAGAACTGGCTATTTCTAAGTAGTTAATTAATTTGTGGGTCCGACCTGATGGTGCTTCTCAAACAGGACCCTCAAAATCTTGAAGTTTTTGATTTAAAAAGTGAAAGGCAGTTGAAGCTTGACCTACAGGATTTTTCAAATGCATTTTAATAAGTTTGGTTTCGCCTGCCCAATTTAAACTCAACCAGTCTAGGCCCGCCATTGTTTCATGGGCTTGGGACGGAGGTGGGAGAGATAGTTAAGATCATGAAATACGTGTTGGACCCGGCCTCATGGCGTGGTCCTACCCCTCCCGCATGGCGGGCCCAGGACGATATCCGCCCTCCACCAGACCTCGGGCGGCCCCTTCGGCCCGATCCTGCTCGCCCCAACCCCACAGGGCCGGCTACCATCCCGGTCCACCAGCGCAGGCCTGACCCCAGCGTAGGCCCATCCCGGCCTCAGCACGAGGCCGTGCCCGACTCCATCTTGGACCCGCCACGTGGCCTCGGCCCCAGCCCAGGCCCCAGCGAAGCCCCGACATCGAGGCACCAAGATCCACCCAGGTGGTCGAGTAGCCACTCGACAGATCCCGGAGGAAGGGGAGTTTCGATGGGCCTCCAGCCGTCCCCGGACGCCTGGTATCGATCGCCCTCCGGCCTCCCTGGGCGCTGGCTCCACCCCCCTGCTGGGTGTCTGGACACCATCATCCCGGCCCCTCTGACCCCCAGGCGCGAGGGTCCGGACTTCAAAGACCTCCAGACCTATATCTGGGGCAACCCTGGATTAAGACTTCAGTTGTATCCTGGACTGGAAGCCCTGCTGACGCTGTCACGGCCGACACCAGACGAACTCATCCGTAACCCGACGACCTTCTGAGAGCCTGCTGGCGCTGCCGCGGCCTACCTTGCTGAACCTTCCGAGAGCCTGCTGGCGCTGCCGCGGCCTATCTTGCTGAACCATCTGAGAGCCTGCTGGCACGGCCTACCTTGCTGAACCTTCCGAGAGCCTGCTGGCGCTGCCGCGGCCTATCCTGTCGAACCATCTGAGAGCCTGCTGGCGCTGCCGTGGCCTACCTTGCTGAACCTTCCGAGAGCCTGCTGGCGCTGCCGCGGCCTATCTGGCTGAACCATCTGAGAGCCTGCTGGCGCTGCCGCGGCCTACCTTGCTGAACCTTCCGAGAGCCTGCTGGCGCTGCCGCGGCCTATCCTGTCGAACCATCTGAGAGCCTGCTGGCGCTGCCGCGGCCTACTTCGCTGAACCACCTTGCAAGCCTGCTGGCGCTGCCGCGGCTCGAACATCTCGGAACCCCCCAGCTCGAGGATTGAGAGCTGTGCGTAGGGTATCCCTTCCTCCGCCCAGAGTAAGACTGTCCCGCTACCTTACCCCCCCTTTAAGAGACTTTCCGGATCCCTCGATCTGCTTGTACATACTGCCAAGAACCAGAAACCGTTTATTCCCTATAAAAGCTTGAGAACTTAACTTCTTGTGTGGTGTCCATCTGTAGTGTTGTGATTACCCTGCTGTACGATCCTAGGAGAGGACCCTCATTCAGGAGGCCTCTCAGCAACCGCTCGGCTACTCCTCGACGGAGAGGTGGACCTAGGGGTGGTCAGTCAGACATCTTCTGCCTCGCCCGGGGACGCCTTTCTAACATTGGTGGCAAGCGCTGGGATCCGAGCCCACGCAGATCGTACAGAGAGTAATTCGCTCACTACCAAGAAAAAAAACCACTGCAACCATGAGCACAGAATTCCAGAAAGAGAAAATAGAAGACTACAGTCACAAGGAGCTAAAGCAATTCTGCAAGGACTTAGGCATCGCTACCACTGGCTTAAGTACTAAAGAAGACTTTAAATCGGCCCTGCAGGCCTGGGTGGACGCCGGCGAGGCGCCACCCCCGAGGGAAGATAACCCGGGCCCGAACGGAGGCACGGAGGCTGCGACGAACCCAGCGGGAGGGAGACCCGCGAACCCAGACACGGGCCTCCCCCACGAAGATGCCAGAGAACGAGAGAAGAACCGGCTCCACGAATTGGAGCTCGTTCGACTCAGGCAAGAAGGGGAGATCCAACTGGCAGAAAGGAAGTTAGCCCTCGAGCAGCTACGGCTAGAAGGAGACCTAGAAGAAAGGCAAAGACAAAGAGACCTCGAGGAGAAGAAACTCCTGCTCGAGCACGAGCGCGTCCTCAAAGAAATGGAATTTAAAGCCAAGGCAAACGAGACTGATCGCTCCGGGGGGAAGACCTCACCTCCCCCGGGGGACACAAAGGTGCACATACCTAAGGATGTCGTCAAAGAGTACTATAAGAACGACGACATCCAACAGTGGTTCAAAGCCTACGAGGACGCCATGACCGCCCATCGAGTACCCCTCAAGGACTGGGGCGCCGGCCTGTGGGGGAAGTTTATCAACGAAGGGAGAGACGCCCTGCTAGAGCTCCCCGACGCCGAGATGACCTCGTACGAGCACATGAAGACCGCCCTCCTCACTCGCTACGGACTCACCCCCGAGATGTACCGGCAGCGATTCCGAGACTGTAAAAAAATCCCCGGTACCACGTGGGTAGAGTACGTGAACTATTACAGTAGAGCCTTCGAGGGGTGGACTCGGGGCTGTCAGGTCACCACCTACCAGCAGTTGGTCGACCTCATTCCGTGGGAACATCTATCCAATAACTGCTTCATCGAACTCCGGCAACACCTCCTCGACAGCAAACTGACTGAGCCACGAAAACTCGCTGTCGAGGCGGATAGATGGGCGAGCACCCGAGTCGGCCGGGGTCCGACGGAAGACTCTGGCCGGGGATCTCCGGGAAACCACCGACCCCGAGGCGGCAGAGTAGGCCAGAGCCGGGGACGAGACGCCCCCCAGGGGTCATCCCCTGCCTCCACGTCGCCACCCTGGGGCCAGAGAGGGGGCCCCCCAGCCAGACCAGGGCCCCGCCCGAATGTTACGTGCCACAGATGCCAGCGACAGGGTCATTACGCGAATGACCCCCTCTGCCCAATGAATCAGCGACCCGGCACCACCGGGCCCCCAGCCCGCCAGATAATGGCCGCGGCCCTGGGTGAAGAAGGTAGTGAGGAAGAGGACAACGGCCCCGAGCAGGCCGAGTGGGAGCCCGCCGCCATGACCTTAGCCTGCCTGGGGACTCACGACCTAATCCCCCGAGGCCCGATCCCCGGCAACACCCAGAAGTACCGCCAGTGGGTCACCATCAATGGTCGCCGAACCGAAGCCCTCCGTGACACTGGAGCCAGCGTAACAGCAGTCCGCTGCCATTTGGTGACCTCCGAACAGATCCTTCCTAACGTCCTGTGCCCAGTCCGGTCCGCAGATAACTCAGAGACTTTGTGCCAGATGGCCCGCATCCCCTTCGAGTGGGGGGGAGTGTCGGGCATGCTAAAAGTGACTGTCCGCGATGATGCCCCCGTGGACTGCCTCCTTGGGAACGACCTGGAAAGTTCCCCCTGGGCAGGCGTCGAAAGAAGAGAGCACCTAGGGATGCTAGGCCTTCCCGAGTGGGTCTGCGCGACCACCCGTTCCATGTCCGCCCGAGCCTCCACCCCAGCGGGGGAAGCTTCGACTGAAGAGCCGGAGTGGCCCGCACCGCCGCCACCCGTCATCCCCGAGGACCCTGGCCTGGAACACGGCTCCCAAGAGCCCGACCAAGAAAACCTCACCGAACTCCAACACCTCCCCGAACTCGCGCAATGGCGCCAAGAAGGGGGTCCCACTCGCGAACAGTTCCGGCAGGAGCAGAAAACCTGCCCCTCCCTTGAGGGGGTCCGACAGCAAGCCGCTACTCAAGCCGCGGGAGACCCCGCGGGGTCCCACTGGGTCTATTGGGACAACGACCTTCTCTACAGTGAACAGAAGATTGCCGAACTAGGGGCCAGCCGGGTGCTGGTCGTGCCCCTCCGATTCAGAGACTTCCTCCTAAACTTAGCACATGATGTGCCCCTCGCCGGGCACCTGGGGCAGGACAAAACTTACAGCCGCCTGGTGACCCATTTCTACTGGCCGAAAATGCGGAACGATGTGCATAACCACTGCAGGACCTGCCCGACCTGTCAAGCCAGCGGAAAGAGCGGGGGGAAGGTGAAGGCCCCGCTCCAACCTTTTCCCGTGGTCACCACCCCCTTCGAGCGAGTGGGGATCGACATCGTAGGGCCCCTGGATCCTCGCACCTCGCAGGGGCACCGCTTCATCCTCGTCCTGGTGGATCATGCTATCCGCTATCCCGAGGCCATCCCCCTCCGAACCATCACGGCCCCCGTGGTGGGCCGAGCCCTCATGAGCATCTTCTCCCGAGTCGGCTTCCCTCGGGAAGTCGTGAGTGATCGGGGCTCCAACTTTATCTCGAAGCATATGCGGTCCCTCTGGCAGCAGTGCGGGGTCGCCTATAAGTTCACCACTCCGTATCATCCCCAAGGAAATGGGCTAGTCGAACGATTCAACAGGACACTGAAGGGGATGATCAAGGGCCTAGAGGAGCCCCTCCGGCGCAAATGGGATGTCCTACTGCCTTGCCTCCTGTTCGCCTACCGAGAGGTACCCCAGAAGTCCCTGGGGTTCAGCCCTTTCGAACTCTTGGAAGGGCACCCGGTCCGAGGCCCCCTCAGCCTGGTCAAGGAAGGCTGGGAGACGGCAGTCCGAGATGCCCCACCTGATGTCTACCGGTACCTCCTGACCCTACACAATCAGACTCGGAAGTTTCGGGAACTTGCCGAGGCCAACCTGGAGGCTAGTCAGGAGGAGATGAAACGCTGGTATGACCAGAACGCCTCGTCCATCGAATTCGAGCCGGGCCAGCAGGTCTGGGTCATGTCCCCAGTCGAACCTTGTGCCCTCCAGGACAAGTGGACGGGGCCCTTCAAGGTGGTGGAGCGCAAGAGCCCCGTCACCTACTTAGTGGACATGGAATCCCCCAGGAACCCCCTCCGGGTTCTCCACGCTAACCGACTCAAGCCGCACTTTGCACGCACTGAACTAAGTCTGCTGCTGGCGACCGATGACGGAGCGGAAGACGACTCCGACCCACTACCAGACCTCCTCAGCACCTCCGAGAAAGACGGCTCCTTCGAAGGGGTCCGGCTCTCCTCTACCCTGACCCCAGAGCAGCAACAAGACTGCCGGAAGCTGCTGGGGCAGTTTGCGGATCTGTTTTCCCTCACTCCGGGGGTCACCCGGTGGTGTGTCCACGATGTGGACACCGGAGACAGCCCGCCCGTGAAACACCGAGCTTTCCGAGTACCCGACCGGGTTCGGGCCTGCATCCAAACAGAAGTGGCCAAGATGTTAGCTCTGGGGGTAGTCGAACCCTCCAACAGTCCCTGGGCCAGTCCCGTTGTCCTAGTCCCTAAAGCCGCCACCCCCGGGACAGCTCCGGAGCTCCGGTTTTGTGTTGATTACCGGGGGCTGAATGCAGTCACCAGAACCGACGCCCATCCTATCCCCAGGGCAGATGAACTAATCGATCGCTTAGGAGCTGCCAAATTCCTCAGCACCTTCGATCTCACGGCGGGGTATTGGCAGATCGGCCTCACCCCGGGGGCACAAGAACGATCAGCCTTCTCGACCCCCGATGGCCACTATCACTTCAAGGTGATGCCCTTCGGCATGAAGAACGCCCCAGCAACCTTCCAGAGACTCGTGAACCAGGTGCTGGCCGGACTAGAGGAGTACAGCGCTGCCTATCTCGATGACATTGCTGTGTACAGCCTTCACTGGGGTGAGCACCTGACCCATCTCTGGACGGTCCTGACGGCCCTTCGGCGGGCCGGACTCACCATCAAAGCCAGTAAGTGCCAGATAGGCCAAGGGACTGTGACCTATCTGGGACACCAAGTGGGGAGCGGCCACGTGGCTCCCCTCCAACCAAAGATCGACGCCATCCGGGACTGGGAGCCCTCAGTCACCCAGACCGCCGTCCGAGCCTTCCTGGGGCTCACTGGATATTATCGGCGGTTTATAAAAGACTACGGGAGCATTGTGGTCCCCCTGACCGAACTGACCTCCAAGAAGCTACCAAAGAGGGTGCACTGGACCCCTGCGTGCCAAACGGCCTTTGAGACTCTAAAGACTGCCATGTGCACCGCCCCTGTGCTCCAGGCCCCCGACTACAGCAGAGAGTTTGTGGTCCAGACCGACGCCTCGGAGCACGGCATCGGGGCGGTCCTGTCCCAAGTCAACCCCGAAGGAATCGACCAACCTGTGGCCTTCATCAGCCGACGCCTGCTGGCGAGAGAGCAACGCTGGAGCACCATCGAGAGGGAAGCCTTCGCCGTGGTGTGGGCCCTCAAGAAGCTCCCGCCCTACCTCTTCGGCACCCACTTCCGAGTCCAGACCGACCACCAGCCCCTGCGTTGGTTGATGCAGATGCGGGGAGAAAACCTGAAGCTGCTGCGTTGGTCCATCTCGCTGCAGGGAATGGATTTCACCGTGGAGCATCGCCCCGGCAACGACCACGCCAATGCTGACGGCCTGTCCAGATTCTTCCGCCTTGGCGGGGAGAATCCCCAAGAAGATGGGTGACTCTCCCCTGCCTTCAGCTGGGGGGGACGCGTGTTGGACCCGGCCTCATGGCGTGGTCCTACCCCTCCCGCATGGCGGGCCCAGGACGATATCCGCCCTCCACCAGACCTCGGGCGGCCCCTTCGGCCCGATCCTGCTCGCCCCAACCCCACAGGGCCGGCTACCATCCCGGTCCACCAGCGCAGGCCTGACCCCAGCGTAGGCCCATCCTGGCCTCAGCACGAGGCCGTGCCCGACTCCATCTTGGACCCGCCACGTCACAACCACGTGGCCTCGGCCCCAGCCCAGGCCCCAGCGAAGCCCCGACATCGAGGCACCAAGATCCACCCAGGTGGTCGAGTAGCCACTCGACAGATCCCGGAGGAAGGGGAGTTTCGATGGGCCTCCAGCCGTCCCCGGACACCTGGTATCGATCGCCCTCCGGCCTCCCTGGGCGCTGGCTCCACCCCCCTGCTGGGTGTCTGGACACCATCATCCCGGCCCCTCTGACCCCCAGGCGCGAGGGTCCGGACTTCAAAGACCTCCAGACCTATATCTGGGGCAACCCTGGATTAAGACTTCAGTTGTATCCTGGACTGGAAGCCCTGCTGACGCTGTCACGGCCGACACCAGACGAACTCATCCGTAACCCGACGACCTTCTGAGAGCCTGCTGGCGCTGCCGCGGCCTACCTTGCTGAACCTTCCGAGAGCCTGCTGGCGCTGCCGCGGCCTATCTTGCTGAACCATCTGAGAGCCTGCTGGCGCTGCCGTGGCCTACCTTGCTGAACCTTCCGAGAGCCTGCTGGCGCTGCCGCGGCCTATCCTGTCGAACCATCTGAGAGCCTGCTGGCGCTGCCGCGGCCTACCTTGCTGAACCTTCCGAGAGCCTGCTGCCGCTGCCGCGGCCTATCTTGCTGAACCATCTGAGAGCCTGCTGGCGCTGCCGCGGCCTACCTTGCTGAACCTTCCGAGAGCCTGCTGGCGCTGCCGCGGCCTATCCTGTCGAACCATCTGAGAGCCTGCTGGCGCTGCCGCGGCCTACTTCGCTGAACCACCTTGCAAGCCTGCTGGCGCTGCCGCGGCTCGAACATCTCGGAACCCCCCAGCTCGAGGATTGAGAGCTGTGCGTAGGGTATCCCTTCCTCCGCCCAGAGTAAGACTGTCCCGCTACCTTACCTCCCCTTTAAGAGACTTTCCGGATCCCTCGATCTGCTTGTACATACTGCCAAGAACCAGCAACCGTTTATTCCCTATAAAAGCTTGAGAACTTAACTTCTTGTGTGGTGTCTATCTGTAGTGTTGTGATTACCCTGCTGTACGATCCTAGGAGAGGACCCTCATTCAGGAGGCCTCTCAGCAACCGCTCGGCTACTCCTCGACGGAGAGGTGGACCTAGGGGTGGTCAGTCAGACATCTTCTGCCTCGCCCGGGGACGCCTTTCTAACATGTGTTATGTATGGCTCTAGTAGAGGTTCACTAGCGTGAATAACGGGATTCAAATCCAGTAACGTCCTGCTATGATGTAGCAACAATTGTTAACAAAAGCAGCTTCCCGCTGTTGATATGTTATAAAGGAACTAGCAGCTCGTCCCGATGTTGTCCGGGTATGAAATAGAATATATGTAATGTGTGTATTTGGTAAGGGCAATATATTTTAAAATCTCGCGGTAGACAACATTTTTTGTTTCATTAGAATAGGGACGGAGAAGGGCCAGCTGCAGCCCTGGTTGATGTTAGCAGGCGCGTGTAATTAGTGTAGTGATCCGCCGCCTGAGCCCGGCTACAGCCCTGGTTGATGTTAGCAGGCGCATGTAATGTCGTTGAATGAGAGAGTTATCAGCCGCGGGTAAATCCGTTTAATGAGAGAGTTCAGTGACAGCGAGTAGGAGAGGCTGCAGTAATTGTCCCCGCAGACACGCTCATTTGCGTGTTCCCCCGCTTGAGGCCCAGATGCAGGCTTGTTTGATGTTAGCAGGCGCGTGTTCCCCCACTTGAGGCCCCCACGTGTAATTAGTGTACTGATCCGCCGCCTGAGCCCGGTTAGAGCCCTGGTTGATGGTAGCAGGCGCATCTAATTTCGTTGAATGAGAGAGTTCAGTAACAGCGCGCAGGAGAGGCTGCAGTAATGTTACTTACCAGGCCTCCAGCTGAACGCGTTTGTCATGCCCCCAGCACACGGCCACAGCAGACGATCTTCTGATTAATGTACGACCCACATGGCATGAAGGGCGGAATGTAGCACGCGCCCCCAGCGTTTCTCACGCCCTCAGCATGCCCCTTGATGCAGGGCAATTGCGTTCACATGGCATGAAGGCCGGACACATGCCCCCAGCGTTTCTCACGCCCCCAGCGTGCCCCTTGATGCTGCGCAGCAACGTAATTGGCGCTTGTATGTACGACTCACATGGCATGAAGGGCGGACACACGCCCCCAGCATTTGTCACGCCCCCAGCATTTGTCACACGCCCACAGCCCATGATGTGATGGCCGTACCACACGCCCCCAGCGTTAGTCACGCCCCCAGCCCACGCCCACAGCACAACGCAGACACGCCCACAAGGGACTACTTTGCTAGCACGGTTCTTTTACCTTTTAAATGTATATCGTGTCCTACGGTACAATTGTATGTCTTGCACTGTATGATTGTGATGAACACCACTGTTTCTTGAAAAGTTAATAAAAACAATAAAAAAAAAAATGTATATGGTGGCCGTCTGCATAGCCTATGTCCTTCTGCTGCAACTGCCCTTTCCAATGCTGTATTGGGTGTTGTGATTGTGGTTACTGAGATTACCCGCCTCAAAGGTTTGGGCTTTCTCTTTATAATATTAGTATGGATATGGATTCCATGCTGCTCTGGTGTGGCTCTCACAGAGCCTGTCAGAGTGGCGCAGGAAAGCAGAGAGTACAGTTTCTGTAGTAGAAGGAAGAGTAAAAGGAAGAGACGGCACAGAGTGGGTGCAGGTGGCAGGAGAAGACAAGTTTTTTTAAATAGTTTGAACAGCGTGGAGTGGCCACGCTTTTGTAAAGCTCACCCACAACACTTCTGCCCCTCCATTACAGTAGAAAGCAGAAGCAGAAGGATTATGGAAGCCATAAATATCATAAAATGAAAGCTGGGTAAAAAGTCAACTATGGAGATGTTTTTAACCTCAGGGTTCTAAGGAACAACATAGACAACCTCAGCTTTGGTCTCGTCTAGCTGAAGCCACACAAAACCACTCGGAGAAAATATCCTCGCAGTTCCCTGTTATACTTCCTGTAATCTTAAAGGACAACTGTATCTCAGTGGTATAGGAGCTGCAACCACCGTTGTACTGTATTGTAGAATGATATAACGCCTACTACTCCAGACGATGCGTTGAAGCACTTTGTGGCAGTTTTGAATATCAGAGGCACTACTCAAGGTGCTTGAGAGATATCTTTAAAAAAGTAGAGGTTGGTGTTTGTTTTACACAGAGCTTCTATATCGACAAAGCAGTGACACAAATGTGAGCTCCCACAATGGTGTGTGTGTGTGTGTGTGTGTTTTGTTTAAAGTTGTCTTCCCTAGCAGTAAACTGAAAGCAAGACTGACCTTGGTGTTGAAAGAGACTGACAAGACAATATGACCAGGCTCAATACACCATGACTGGGTCTGGGTGCCCAGTAACTTCACTTTTATTTGTTTTAACCTGACTTGCATAAAACCTTCTTGATAATTTCGTAATGGATTACAAACACTGTATGGTTCAAATGTCACTGGTTAAATATTTATTGCATTTGTATATCATTCTATACCATTTGTACATCTTGTTAGGGAGTAGAGCAGCAACATTAGCCACTTGGGACCTAGGCTCCAATCCTGGCCTGGCGATTGACATCAGTGATTCTGGACAAATCGATTACTCTCTCTGTGCCTAAAATATGTAACGTATGTATACAGTATTTGTGTAATCCCCCCTTGACGTGCAACATCTTGAGTACGTTGTCTCCCATTCTCCCAAGTAACGTATTGCCCTCTGTTGCCTTATAGCTATGTTCGTGCTTTATAAATAACAATGCTCTCCTTCTTAACGCAGGATCAGGATATCGTAAACCAGAACGAGGAGTAGGGGCAAAGGTCGACCCGGTATATATTTATGCCTTATGTATGTATTTATTAAATGTCCTTTTTATGGTCTAATAGGGTGCAAACTCAAGGGAAGGACAGGCGCTGATCAACCTCCTATCTTGTATAGGGTTTTTAAACCTTGTTAAAACCTCTGATCTCTGCAGTGCTCTCGCACCGGTTCTTAATGCTGACAACTGGCCTCACGCCACGTGTGCTTAACAAAAAGTGATGTGTGGAATAATTCGCTATTAATTACTGTAAGACTCTTTCAAGTCAATTGTATTTTTGCATGATGGTGCCACCACCGACATGGCTCAACCATATCTAAATGTAATGTAATGTAAGTTAGTAACTGCCACTCCGAAAGGAGCAACCTGGCGCTGGTTGGTTGGAGGTGAGAGAGGGCCCTAAGGATACTAAATAAGAGAAAGGCATAATTCGTCTGGGGTGCTTAATACCCAGGTTTTCAGAGCCTTCCTGAATTGTGTCTGTTTTTCACAATCTTAGACGAGGTGGTAGAAGGTTCCAGGCTTTGGTCCCCAAGGCGGCCACTGTTTTTCCTCCTTTTGTTTTACATCTGAAAATGGGTGGTTAAGGAGGTTGGCTGATGAGGACCTTAGATTCCTGGTTGTGATGTAGGGAGTGAACCGTGCCAAGAGGTAATTAGGTCCCAATTTAAGCATGGCTGTATAGGTAATTAGGAGGATCTTAAAGAGAATTCTCTTGTGCAGCGGAAGCCAATGAAGAACTTTTAAAGCCGCAGATGCCGAGGATCTTCGTGGAAGTTTTAAAACGAAGCGTGCCGCAGCCTGTTGGACAACTTGTAACTTATTTAGTGTTGATTTGTTGGCTCCTGCCAAAAGGCTGTTGCAATAGTGTAGGCGCGAGAGAATCAAGGCCACTGCCACTGATTTCCTTGCGGCAAGTGGCATTAGGTCAAATAATTTTTTTTTTGCGATTTGATGAGGCTAAAGCAGGTCCCTGCTACAGCCGTAGCGCTTGGAAGGAAGGAAAGCGCAGTATCGAACTGTACTCCTACATTTTTGGCTATCTTGACCATGTCAGGCAGGGGTATTGTTCCCTCAGGCCACCATTTACAAGGCTGAAATAGGACATCTTTCCATATGGGGAGGATTTCAGTTTTGTCGGTGTTGCATCTAGGGTGGTTGTCCCTCATCCACAGGATGACTTCAGATAGGCAGCGTTTAAAATTTTCGACTTAGTTGGACTGGGGCCCTGCTATTCAGGGCCCCAGTTATCTGCTTTCTCTATAAAATGGATTCCATGTACTTTAGGGACATACCAGATTGGCAACTTGGTCACCTTTGTGAGTCCCTGTATATGGTACCTTAGGTACCCAGGGCATAGGTACCCCAGAGGCCTACCAGGGGTTGAAGCATGTATTATGCCACCCCTGGTTAGCCTTCCAAACTGACACCACAGCTCTGCACTTGCAGCCTGGGTAAGGTGGTGTAAGCACCCCTTACTTAGATATAGTATACATATATCTACCTTTACATATAGACACATAGTAACCTATAAGTCACTCCAATGGCAGGCCTTGACAATCCTGAAGGCAGAGTGCTTGGTTGTGTGTGAGAGGGTGCCCTAGCATGAGCTAAGCCCTTCTGCAGCTTTCGGAACCATCTCCTTATAGCTGTTCAATGATATAGCCATACCATATACTCTTAAGTGCATTATAATCCTCGCGGTTAATGCTAACTTTGGTTTGGCTTTATCAAAACATGTCATGTAAGGTGTCAAACACTTTGGAATACTACCCCCTCGCCAGTTCTGGCGGCGGTGGGGGTAGCATTCCACCCTTCTAGAGGGAGAAGACATGTAGTTACTGGTTTACCCGGTTAAAGTTAAACTGAGCCCCAGCATCACAAAATGAATGCTGCTGCCACAGACACAAGTCTGTCCTCCTGCTGCTGGACGAAACTCCAGCAGGGGAGGCCTGGCCAATAGGTTTCCTGTCCAGGGAGGTGCTGGCACCTCCCCAGACAGGCTTTAGTGTATTGGGGCATGGTGGGTTGCATTCAGTGAATGCTTTTCAGACACTGCCTGGGGCACACAAGGTGCTCCATGCATTTCCCAGTTCAAACCGGTTGCTGGGGCACTCAGCCCCAGCTCTGATGCGAAACTGGACAAAGGGGAAGGGGTGTAACCACCCGCTCACCAGGTCCACCCATAGGTGGGACCTTAGAGTTAGTACAACCCCTAAACTTGCTATAAGAATAGGATCCCAGTCCCTAGGACTTTAGATTACCCTGGACGAAACTCTGCAACATACATCTTGGACCTTCGACATTCCATATCGACTGAAAGATGGAAGAACACAGGAAACGAACTTCCAGGCATCTCTGAAGCTGACCAGAGCACCCAGCAAAGCTGAGACCCGTAGCTGACACGAGAGATGTGGGACCGGAACTCCTGGACATCCTGCATTTTTGCTACTGCACTTACTTTCCGAGGTATCCCGAAGTTGTGCAGTGGGGTATTTGAAGCCCCTCCCCGAGCATCTTTTGCACCGAAGTACAGAGGCCAGCACTCCACGAGTGACCTGTGAGTCCCCTTTCTTCACCGCAGCTCGAGGTGCCTTCGCGGTTCCTAGTCCATTGGCTAGTGAGCCCCCACGAAGGCCAATCCTTGATTGCTTGAGTTTTCCTGGTTGCTCCAGACGTGCTATCACTCCTCTCCAAATGAGGAGTCCTTCCGACCTTGCTGGTCTGAACCGAAGCCAAACTTGTCATCTTGCGTGGGTTGCTGTTGCCAAGGCTTGTTGGGTCCAATCCGGATTCTGACGCTGCAGCACTCGACATCCTTCATGGGACAGCTTGAATCCAGCTCCTGGTTGTTGTCGACGCCTCCTCGACCTCTTGGCTGAAGAGTCAAGCTTCACTTGAAAACACCCGACATTGGTGGCATCTTCCTATCGCCATCCTGGTCACTGGCTAGTGACCCAGACACTGTCCCCTCTGCTTTCAGGTTCTTCACAGCTCCAATCCACTCTCAGATCCATCCGGACACTTTTCCTCTGGTCGCCTGCAGTATTTCTTTGCAGCTCTCCATAGGAATCGATGACGAAACCCAACACCAAAAGACACCCATGCACCCGGGTTCCCTGGGTGAGGTAACACGAGTACTCCGGTGCTCCCGTGGATCTTGACTCTCGAAGTGTCCTAGTCTTAAAGGGTTCCATCGTAGTTCACCTCCAAGTGCCCTTAATCTTTAAAATTGTAACTTGTTCGTTCTCCATAGAAAGTCAATAGTGATCCGCGGCTGTGTTTAGACACTGCACGCGTCCCCAGTGGGCCTCCTGTGTCCCTACCTTGGGTGGTTCCTGGTAGCCCCAGCAGTTCTACAGGCCCTAGGCCTGCTTTCTAACCCTCACGTGGTTCTTATACCACTATTTTAGTATATGTTTGTGAGGCCCCTAGGGCATAATGTATACTGTGCAACTTATCGTATGCTAATTAAGTTCCTTGTATTGTACTTTTACCTCTGACCTTATAAAGAGTCCAGAGGGGTTGTGTTTAGAATAAATACATATATATTTGATATATACCTTGTGCTTTCATTTGACCAATCAAGAGATTATAATTGGTAAAACAACTAGCTTAACTCCGCACTAAGTCTTAGCCTGAAGGCTGCTCTCCACAGCTACCACTAGGATAGCTTTCTATAAAGGTAGACTTTAAACCTACCATCAATACGGGTCGTTTGGACTGGTGCAAGGTGCCCACTAGAATAGTGGACATCATATGCCAGGCTAACTTCTCACATCGATATTTTGTTTCTTTTTTAGTGGTTTTACCAGTGCAAGCTTCCATTCATCTGGAACTATACCTAAGCTTAGAGAAGAGTTAACTATCTGATTTATAATTGTATTGGCCTTATCTATGATTTTGTGGAGGATCATGGGGGGCAGGCGTCCAAGGGTGAGCCTGATTTGCATGCTCCTATGGCCTTGCGAGTCTGTTCTTGAGATATTTGTTCAAAAGTTTGGATCCAGTGAGCAGTGGCCACAGGAACTTGCTCGGGGGTGACATCCTGGTCATGGAAAGGAACCGTTACAAAGTCCTTTTGGATTCTTTGAATTTTTTCTTCGAAGAACACTGACATATTATCACACAGTATTTGCGAGGGGGTAATTCTTTCAGTAGTGCTTTAGGGTTTGTAAAGGACTTTACGACCGAGAAGATGACTTTTTGGTCTTGGTTTGCCTCCTGTATTTTCTTTGAGTAGTAATCTTTTTTAGCGAGTTTGATCTGATGGTGATATAGCTTTCTGCCATTTTTATAAGCTATTTTATCTTCGGCGTTGTACGATATTCTTCACTTACGCTCGTGCTGCTTACATTGAAGATGTGTTTGTGTCAGGGCGGGCGTAAACCGAGTGACTTTCGGGGCGTGGCCTAAGGCATCAAGATGACAGTCGCACTTTGAGAGTGCTCCGGACCCCCTCTGTCATCTGCCTTTCATCCACCCATTGACAGCTGCCATCGACCCGCCGCACGGGCAGCGGGGGCTTCCCTGTCCCAGTGGCTGCCTTTTGATCCTGGTCCTGGACGGCTGCACACTTGACTGCCCTGTCTTAGCTGCCTCTCTTCCTGGGGCCGCACTGTACAACAAGGCGGCCCCCTGAGAAGGCCCATCTCGGACTCTCTGTACTGGGCCCTGGTGAACCTGCCCCGGGCCTTCCGACCTGCCATTCCGGGGAATTTGGCCTACCTGTCCTCCGGTGCTGCTGGGGGCAGAGTTGGGTCCTGGGTCTACGGTGAAGGAAGGTGGATACCTGATTATTGTTACCCCAGATTATTTTGCCTTGTGTTTAGCTGGTTTTTTACTTAGTTGGCCTGGGACTCCAGCTAATCAGGGCCCCAGGCTATCTGCTCTCTCTATAAAATGGACTCCATGTACCTTAGGTGCATACTTAATTGGATTTGGGTCACTCTTATGAGTCCCTGTACAGTGTACTATAGGTACCCAGGGCATAGGTTCACCCAAGGCCTTCAAGGGGCTGCAGCATATCTTTTGCCACCCCTGGCTGGCCATCCAAACTGACACAACTGGCTGATCACTCAGCTGGGGCAAGGTCGTGTAATCACCCCTTGCTTAGATATAATATTTCTATGTCTAACCATATATCTGGGCACATGTGCACCTATAAGTCACTCCTAGGGCAGGCCTTAACAATCCTAAAGGCAGAGTGCTTGGTTTTATGTGAGATGGTGCTCTAGCATGAGCTGAGCCTGTCTGCAGCTTTCGGAACCATGTCCTTATAGCTGTTCTAGGATATTGCCATACCATATAATCTTAAATGCATTATAATCCTCGCGCTTATTGCTAACTTTGGTTTGGCTTTATCAAAATATGTCGTGTAAGGTGTCATACACTTTGGAATACTACCCCCTCGCCAGTTCTGGCGACGGGGGTAGCATTCCACCCTTCTAGACGGAAAAGACATGTTACTTCCAATAATCCCGGTTAAAGTTAACCAGAGCCTCAGCATCACAAAATGGATGCTGCTGTCACAGACACAAGTCTGACCTCCTGCTGCTGGGAGTCCTACCAGCGAGGGAGGCTTGGACAATAGGTTTCCTGTCACAGGGAGGTGCTAGCACCACCCCAGACAGGAGATAGTGGGTTGGGGCAGGGAGGGCTGAATGAAACGAGACACTGCCTGGGGCACACAAGGTATCCCATGCTACAGACGGGGCAAACGCACTGCCCATAGAGGTCCCATGGTTCTGTAAGAAGAGATTGCCTTCAAATTCGAAAAAAATTTCGGTTAATGCTAACCGACAGCATTCAAGGATAAAGTGGCGTGGTGTCCTATAGTTCCATTCCTCCTTGAACAGGACATCTTCCAACATTTGGAGTGTCTCTTTTTGCGGTAGGCTTGTGTAGAGGGACTCCACATCTAAACCTACGAGTAGCATTGTGTTTTTATCAAATGGCATCCCTGATGTTTTTATCAAATGGCATCCCTGATATTTGGATTAGCATTAACCGAAGGCAATCTCTTCTTACAGAACCATGGGACCTCTATGGGCAGTGCGTTTGCCCCGTCTGTAGCAGGCCTGTATGTGAGTAATTTTGAAACCAATCATGTACTCACTGATGTCAACCCTTACGTTTCCAGTATATTATACTGGAAACGTTATATTGATGATATACTCATGATATGGAAGAATGAAATTGACGTGCAACTGTTCATTGACTGGTTGAATACACGGGACCAATGGTTGAAGTTCACCTTCACAAAGGACAATATGAGCATTGATTTCCTAGATTTGACAATTTTTATCAAGAATGGACAGGTGGAAACTAGAACTTTTTATAAACCGACATCGAAGAACAGTTTATTATCTTACAAAAGTTTCCATCCTCAACCACTGAGAGACAATTTGCCCTACAGCCAGTTCTTGAGGCTAAAACGAAATTGCAGCCTGGAATGCGATTATAAGAAACAAGCACGAGAACTATCCGTCAAACTTGAAGAAAGAGATTATAAGAAATCAGTAATATCCAAATGCCGTAAACGGGCGAATAATCAACCACGAGAGTGCCTTTTGGAAACAATAACAAAAGAACCCATTTCAGACCTGGTGACATGCGTCACGACATTCAGCCCAGCAACCTATCAAATGAAAAAGCTGATAAACAAAAATTGGCGTATCTTATCAACAGGAAATCTAGAGTGGCCGAAACCCAGGTTTGCAAACCGGCGAACAAGAAATCTAAAAGACATGCTGGTACATACCCGCCCCAGAAAACTCCCACAACTAGGACTCCAAAGAGACATCGGTATGAATCCTGTAACTGGACATTACCCGTGTGGAACTTGCCATGTGTGCAAATTCACCAAAGTAACAAAGAGCATCCAACTTACAGAAACTCTCAATTGGACGCAAAGAGCACATACAAACTGCAATTCCACTCATGTGGTATATATGATAACCTGCCCATGTCAGAAACGGTATATTGGCATGACATGTAGGAGAATCGAAATAGGAGTTGGAGAACACAGGAGCAACATAAGACTAAAAAAAGACAACCACGAAACTGTGCACACATTTTGTGGACGAGGGCCGTAGTGCTGATGAACTCACATGGACAGTACTAGAGATGCTAGCAGATAAAACCACCAATGCAGAAAGAATCCTATATGAAAAAGAACAAAGGTGGGTCGACAGGCTCAAAACAAATCAAGTGGGGTTGAATGATGCCATCCAGTGGCATCACTTCTCATAATTATGCCTGCAGTCTTTAAACATTTCCGAGACTAAGGAACAGACCATGATAGATATGATAATCAGCAACATCCAATTGGGAATATCGATTGCCACCAAGACTGTCTCTAGACATGATCAAGTTCAGACACCCTCAATTTAAATCCTATATCTGAGAAAACCCCTTATTGGAAACAACCCACCACCTGAGGTCAAAAGACACCTTTCTGACAATTTTTCCCAAAAATTAGATTTGGACCGCATTGGGTTCTAAAGATGTAATAAAAAATTTTTTTTGCAATCAGAGGAGAAGACAAGAAAAAAACTGAATTACAATCGATCTGTTTGTTATTAAGAATACAAAAGCGTTGAGAAACCAAATTGCATGTTTTGAAAATAGTCCTCTTTCTTTGCCGATGCCCGCTCGACGAACATTCAAAGTCGCACGGCAATGACGACTCCGCGTCCAGGGGCAGAGCCAGCACTGTACGCGGAAGTCGCTTCCGATGCGGGTGAGTCTCAGCACACAACGAAGGGTAAGCGCGGCGTTTCAACGCCGAGAACGGTAATATCATGCTTTTACCTTTCCTCTGCTTGCAGCCTGGGACCTATGGTCCAATTTCCCCTGACGAGGAAAGCAACCTGCAATTATAAGGTAAAAAAAGATAAGGTGTGAAAATAATCTTTACATGTATGCTTTAGACTGCTCCATTCTCTGATTAACATATGCGATCTGGATATTAAGAAGTTGGGACTCTCCTAAAAAAAGATATTATGCTACCAACTCGTGAAATATCAGATTTTTATATTTTTTAAGTACATTACTAATTTTATTGTGCATGCTTTAGAAAATAATTACAACATTTGAAGATGTGCTCTCCTCACGCCATTCCTCCAATAAGATTCGCCACTTCCCTCCTTTCCATCAGTGCCCCAGATAGACAATAGCAATGAAACACAAAAGTTAGTTTGTCTTATGACTAGCATAAATTAGCTAGTCTCTTGCCCCCAATGTTGAATATTGTGAAATAGTAGCTTGATTTTTTGTCTCCTATGTTCCAGGTAAAATCACCTTATCAAAACTGAGAAAACTAAGATTACTCAGTCAATACTGCACAAGTTGTGTGAGTAATTTAAAAAAAATTGTATTTTGTATTGTTTATTCTGTGTAATTGTCCTGTCCTGACGAATGCTCCATAGACCCGGCTGGGCAAAAGGAGCAGAAACATGTTGACGACCAAGTAATATGCAAAGAACCAGTAACTTGTTCACAGTGCATATCTATTTGCTTTTAATCACTAATCACATCCTGTACCAATTAAAATGTTTCTAAGGATGTAGATGGGTGTTTTACCTTCACCTTCACCAACGGGGGTATTAGTGCATCTCTGGACACTACTACGTGACACCAGAGGTTGCCTCAGGTTTGAGGCTGGCATACAGCACATTCAGACAACCCGATGATAAATGCCACAAGGACTATGTGGGGCGGAAGAACAACATAAACCGCAACGAAAAATAACATGGCGTTTATGAGGGTTGTCTGTTAAAAACCTTGTGTAACGTAGTTACAAGTGTCCTGTTCTTTTGATTTTGCTATATGCAATACCCACCAGGGCCTCCCTATATGGGCAACCATTTCCAACCATGGGACCATCAGGCTCCTCCATTTAACTACTACGGCCCACCGCCTTTTTTAGGCCAGCGCCAAGGCCCCCGAAGGGGCAGAAATCGAAAAGGCACACAGGTCCACTGGAACCAACAACCAGAGATACCCCCAGGTGTGTCAACCAGGAGCCAAACAGCATCAACCAGCCGGGGAACCTAGTGGTGAACCTATCCGATCATCAACTAACAGAAGCCGAAGAGAATGTACTTGGAAAAGGGTTAGGTTTTGTTCCCACTAATAAAATGGACAAGTTTAGAGTGTGTCAGGAAATGAAAGAGTTTATGAGGAAACTTAAGCTAAAAGCTTTTTTTCAAAACTCTCAAAATGAGACTGCTGACCAATCAGACACTGGTCTGAAGAGAAAATCTACTTTCACCCCAGCAGACTCCACTATACCTGTTGAACTCCTGGCTTTTGAAAAAAGCAGTTATGGAAGAACTGGAAAACCTACCCACAGGAGGGTCCGATACCTACCAAAATATTACCAGATTGGAGAGGGTCGCACTCCATGAACTTTCTAATAACCAGGATATCGTAATTAAGCCAGCCGATAAGGGCGGGGCAACGGTCATACAGACCTACGCGAATTACGACAGAGAATGTAGGAAACTACTTGAAGACAGGCACAACTATGAGGTACTCAGAGAAGATCCAACAGAAGAGGTCAGGATGTGCATACTCATAATGATTGAAGAAGCCAGAGCACATGACTGGCTCACCAAGAAAGAGAGTGACTTCCTAATTCAGGAGAATCCAAAAACACCCTTTTTTAACACAATACCAAAGATTCATAAGGATGCCCCTTATCCACCAGGCCGCCCAATAGTATCAGGGATAGAGTCTATCCTTGAACCGCTGTCTAAATTTGCAGACGCATTCCTTAGACCGATTGTGCAAGCGACTAACACCTACCAGAGGGACACCAAGGCTGTCCTGCATTTGGTCAGAGAAATACCTTTTGATCCTGAGCAGGACCTCCTTTTAGGCTTAGATGTGGAGAGCCTCTACACAAGCCTTCCACACCAAGAAACTTTGGAAATAATAGAGGAAGTCCTTTTCTCCGCACCATGGAAATACCATACACCGAGACAGGTGGTACTGGAATGTATATCTCTATCCCTCAAGAAAAACTTCTTTCAGTACGAGAAGACTTACTATCTGCAGAAACACGGCACAAGTATGGGCAGCACATGTGCCCTCAGTCTAGCCGGGCTGTACGTGCATCATCTAGAGACTACAAAAATTCTCAGCGACCAAAATCCCTACAGGAACCATGTAGTGACATGGAAAAGGTACATTGACTACGTGCTGGTCATTTGGAGAGGTGACCTTGACTCAGTCGTCCATTTCATGACCTGGCTGAATCAGTAGGACCAGGTCCTGAAGTTTACTCACACAGCCTCCAAAGAGAATCTTGTGTTCCTAGATTTAAACATCTATCCCACTGACGGCAAATTAGAGACATGCACTCATTTCAAACCCACCGCCAAAAACAGCTTGTTACTGTATAACAGCTTCCACCCACGACACCTACGAGAGAATCTACCTTACGGGCAATTCCTCCGTCTGCGGCGCAACTGCAGTAACAAAGGAATTTAAAACCCAGGCAGCCGATCTAGAGCATAAACTACTGAACAGAAACTACCCAAAAAAAGTTGCAACAAAGGCCTCAAAAGAGCGCGTAATAACAACAGAGAGGCTTTGTTAGAACCAACACTGTTAAAAGAACAAGATCCACGCCCTATATGCGTAACAACGTACAATACCAACTCAGACCAGATCACAAAAATTGTGAACAAACATTGGAAAATGTTAAACTGTGGCAAACTAAACTTTCCAAAACCCATGTTTGCACATAGAAGGGGCAAAAATCTGAAGGATCTGTTGGTCCACACAAGACCAAAGAACATCGACACTAATGAACCTCCGAAACTAGCAGCTGTCAGTGGGCACCACCCATGTGGCTCATGCGCGTCGTGTCAATACACGCAGAAAAGCCGCAGTATCACCTTCTCTAACCAATCTACCTGGGAGCAACGTACTTTCACTAATTGGAACAGCCGCAACGTAGTCTATTTGATTACTTGTCCCTGCAAAAAGGAATATGTGGGCATGACCACCAGGCCAGTGAAAGTGCGTATGGGAGAACATCGTAGCAACGTGCGTTGCAAAAAAACTACGACCAAAATGGCGACACACTTTGCGACGGAGGGACATAGTATCCATGATCTGAAATGGACAGTCATAAAGGCTTTTAAGAATGATAAAGACCTTTTTTCAAAAGAACAACGTTGGGTGTACCGTCTAGGTACTCACCACACAGGCCTTAATGACGATATACCCTAGTTCCAACTAAAGATCTAACTGATCTGAACTCTCCTCTGTAAGAATATAGATTGGATGTCACATTTCGTGTATCACTAGCAATATCCCAGAAAAATACAGGAGATTGCACTGCTAATCGAATAGAACCACTGCAATCTTTATTTTTCAACAAAAAAAACCACATTGTCCTATCACCAGTACTAAGTTCAACCTGTATAGACCCTCTGTAAGAGTTCAAAAACGAGAGTGAGACGCTCTCTGGGCACACTGGTGGAAATACAGCATTATCACACGCGCATGCGTGTTAGAGGCTTACTGGGAACGCAGGGAATCGTCCCGCGCATGCGCGTTGAAATAACACTACTCCGCGCATGCACCCTCTAATCGGGACTCGACCAGCCTACGAGTGTAAGACTTTTATTCCCCGTCCTAATAGAAAACTGTAGGTAACAAACTATGTAAGAGTTCAAAAACGAGAGTGAGGCGCTCTCTGGGCACACTGGTGGGAATACAGTAAGTAGCATCATCAGACACGCATGCGTGTTAGAGGCTTATGGGGAACGCAGGGAATCGTCCCGCGCATGCGCATTGAAATAACACTATTCCGCGCATGCGTCCTCTAATCGGGACTCGACCAGTCTACGAGTGTAAGACTTTTATTCCCCGTCCTAATAGAATACTGTAGGTAACAAACTATTTAACGGTGAACCGCTTCTGCTACTTGCAAATTACATTTGCTCTGCGAGGAACACAATGACTACATATGAATCTCTCCATTTAAGAAATGGCCGCCTTGTTAACTAATAGCTCGGACTCGTCTCCGAGGGCACACCCTACCTGATTGTGCATTAGTAACCACTTGTCTCGCAATTACCCAATTACCCTCACTATATATAGACCAGCCCCGTCCTGCTTCCTCACAACCATGGAAGCCACGGACGAAGGAGGAAGCACAGACTCACTGGGGGTTGAGTAAGTACGGCATAGCCGATTGGGACACTCATCTGAGAATTCATATAGTTGTAAAAAAAAAAAAACAAAGCAGCCAGACCGCCTATACTGCTACTAAACATCTTAAGAACAAAGAATACATTTCTTCCCTCTGTTCTTTTTTTCTTTTTTCTTTTTTCTCCCCCTCTACAGTTGGACCCAAAATACCCTTTGTCCTGACCTGGCTCATGGGCACTGACTCCTATTCACCTAAGTATGTATCTACGATAGAATACATGCTTTTTCAAGCTAACAGACAGCTTTTATGTTCTACTATGTGTGTGTTTTTACTGTATGTGATTCAGCACTTCACTGCCCCAAGACTAAATACTTATGAACTGATCTGGATTTTCCAGTATCACAATTTATTTGTGTGTTAGTTGTACCTTTCCCTCCTTACAGGTGACCTTGTGTCCAGCGCAATGGGATCGGCGCACTAATAATTACGTGTTCTTGTGTTTCAGGCTTACAACATCAGAAATTCTGATAGAGCTAGGATTTGTATAATTATTAATTATATCTATACACATAGATACAGAACCATTCTTCCCTTTTTCTGTACATACACCTTTTTCTCTTTTTTTGCCTATTGTGGTAAGACATTAGTGAGTGACAGGGGGATCTGACCCTGGTCCTGACGAAGGGGCATGGCGCCCCGAAACATGTTGACCCGCACAGGAGAGCAAGCACACTAACCAGCTCCATCTCTCCGCATCACTTTTTTTTAATAATACCAGCCAGTGTTTATTAAATAATTTTTTCTACCACTAGGCCAGGTATTTTTTAACATCACTTACTTATATCAACCCTGACCCTACTGACACTCACTCCACTTCACTCACATAGCACCCACATTAAAAGGGGCTCCTGCGTAGTCGCTAGTCGCAGCACTGCCCCGTCCCGCAGCGGGGCGGGAAGACCCCAATGATGAAGCATGACACCAAGGGCCCTTTTGGTGTGTGAGGGGTATTTTAACACACAGTGTGTATTACACAAACATCAGGATACACACTACATTCCACGTGAGGTGGACCCTGTTGATTAACTGTACTTTCAAGAGAGGAGGATGTGCCCACCTCGGTGCCTTTGAGCACCACCTCTTCACTCCCCCCATCGATATTATTTACGCCCCTCATCAATGGTCAGAAAGTTGAGGCCTACAGAGACACAGGGGCTAGCATCACTATGGTGACTGAGAGTCTAGTCCCCTCAAGGCAACTTTTACCTGGAGCCACATACCAGATGACCAACATTGATGGAGTACAGAAAGATCATCCCATGGCAGTAGTTAATCTCAGCTGGGGAGGTGTCACTGGCCCCAAGAGAGTGGCAGTGTCTACAAACTTCCCTGTAGATTGTGTACTGGGAAATGATCTGGAAATCTCAGCCTGGGCTGAGGTAGAACAAGAAACCCATTCTAAAATGGTAAATCTCCATGGAAAGGTTAGTGGGGCTGTGATGGCCACAGCCCCAGCTCAGGATATCCTCCCTGAAAAGGTTGGTAGGGCTGTGCTAGTGTCAGCCCAATCTCAAGCAGACTCCTTCCCTAGACAGATTGACAGGGCTGTGATGGTAACAGCCCAGACCCAAACTGAGTCCCTTCCTGAAAAGATTGGTGGGGCTGTGATGGCCACAGCCAAAACTCAGACAGATTTCCGCGTTGTGAAGCCTGAAACTATGGATCAATCCACTCAGACAGAGAGCATTGGGGAATAAGAAAAGTCTCCCTCCCACCAGACATTAGGTGAGAGTCAGCCTCCTCAGGGAACTGATCCTACCCCTTGTGAAGAAACTGCCCCAGAGGTAGCCAGGCCTGGCCTGACAGAACCTCTGATGTCAGTGGACCCTTCCAAGGTGGGACCCAGTCTGGAGCAGGTATCCTGCCCCTCTCTACCCTGCCTCAGTCAGCACAGGGCTGTCAAGGACAGGGAGGCCAGTGGACCCCAAAGGGCCCCCTGTCCACCAGAACACCCCCATCAGCAGATTAGGGGCACCAACGCTAGCAGCCCTAGCAAGGTGAACATTTCAGAAACTCCTGAGGGATCTCCCTTACTCTTAGTTAGGAACCTTCCCCAGATGGACACTGTTGGGCACAGCCAAACATGGGACCCAAAAGCCCCAAACTTGACCTATCCCTCCAGTAAGCCAACAAAAGGGACCCAGCCTCCAGCTATAGGCAGCCAGAGGTTGACCCTGAGAGCACAGTGCAACTCAGTCATGGAAAGAAAGGCACACATGGTGGATAGTGATTGGAGGAAGCTGAGCCCTACATTAGTGGAGCCTCACTTCAGTACTCCATCTCAACACCAGCCTTTTACTTTGCCAAAACACACCACAGGTACAGATTCTCTATGGTGGAGACCCTCTGATACCCCTAGGGTGAGGGATTGCTTAGTGGACCATGAGACAGGGGGTAACCATGCTAGTGCAGGTACTTCCTTATATGGCCACTTAGGAAATATAGGCTTACCTGGTCAAGGATAGCCTTATCTCCTTTCGTTTGGGGGGGGGGGGGGGGGGGGGGGTTGTGTAGGAAGGTGGATTCCTGACTATGGTTACCCCAGATTTTTTGCCTTGTGTTTAGCTGGTTTTTGACTTAGTTGGCCTGGGATCCTGCTAATCGGGGCCCCAGGCTATCTGCTCTCTCTATAAAATGGACTCCATGTACCTTAGGTGCATACTTAATTGGATTTGGGTCACTCTTATGAGTCCCTGTACAGTGTACCCAGGGCATAGTTGCACCCAAGGCCTACCAGGGGCTGCAGCATATCTTTTGCCACCCCTGGTAAGCCATCCAAACTGACACAACTGGCTGATCACTCAGCTGGGGCAAGGTTGTGTAATCACCCCTTGCTTAGATATAGTATTCCTATGTCTAACCTTATATCTGGACACATGTGCACCTATAAGTCACTCCTAGGGCAGGCCTTAACAATCCTGAAGGCAGAGTGCTTGGTTTTATGTGAGATGGTGCTCTAGCATGAGCTGAGCCTGTCTGCAGCTTTCGGAACCATGTCCTTACAGCTGTTCTAGGATATTGCCATACGATATACTCTTAAGTGCATTATAATCCTCGCGGTTATTGTAACTTTGGTTTGGCTTTATCAAAACATGTTGTGTAAGGTGTCATACGCTTTGGAATACTACCCCCCGCCAGTTCTGGCAACGGGGGTAGCATTCCACCCTTCTAGAGGGAAAAGACATGTTACTTCCATTAATCCCGGTTAAAGTTAGCCAGAGCCTCAGCATCACAAAATGGATGCTGCTGCCCCAACACAAGTCTGGCCTCCTGCTGCTGACCGAAACCTGGCAGGGGAGGCTTGGACAAAGAGTTTCCTATCACAGGGAGGTGTTACACCACCCCAGACAGGAGATAGTGGATTGGAGCAGGGAGGGTTGAAAGAAACTAGACACTGTCTGGGGCACACAAGGTGTCCCATGCAAAATCCAGTCAAACGGTTCTGGGGCACTCCAGCCCCAGCTCTGGTGCGAAACTGGACAAAGGGAAAGGGGTGGAACCACCCCCTTCCTGGGTCCCACCCATAGGAGGGACCTAGCAGGTAATCCAGCCCCTAGATTTGGTATATAGGTAGGAGCTGTGTCCTTAGACTTTAGATAATCCTGACAAACTCTGATACGAAACTCTGGACCCTTTGACATCCTACTCGACGTAGAAGACTGAAGAATCTCCCTTGTGGTCAAGGAGTGACCACCCTGTGCAAGCAGGCACCATCAAGCGCTCAACGGTTTGCTTTGTCGTTGCTCCCACCGGAGCTTGAACAAGACCCAGACTTCCAGACATCCAACAGCCCGATCCACAGCCACAGCAAGGCTGAGACCCGTGGAGGCGACGAGAGACGTGGGACCGGCCATCTTGGAAAGCCAGCGAATTGCTTTCCATGCAACTTCTGAGGCACCCTCGAAGTTGTGCATTGGGGATTAAGAAGCCCCAGCCCCGAGCACCAACTGCACCGAAGATCACCTCTCCACACTCACCGAGTGCTGCCTGGGGCCCTTTTGCATTTTCCTGCTCGACGCGTCTGTCCGGTCACTTGCCCATTGGCTAGTGGCCTCTGTGACGACTAAATCCTAAATCTACACTGCTGGTCTGGTTGCTCCAGACTGGCCCTTGCTTCCCTGCGAAGGAGAAGTCCCTCAGTCCTTGCTGGCCTGAGTAAGAAGCCATCTTCGATTCCTGCGTGGGTTGCAATTGCCAAGGCTTGTTGACTCCGAATCGAGATCCGACACCGCCAACAGCGAGAGTCTTGGGACAGTCCATATCCAGCTCCTGGTCGACACCTCCTGGTCCACGTGGCAGCGGAGACAAGCTTCACGACATCACCTGATCGCATCCCGACATCGCCTGGTTCCTTCGTGGTCACTGGCTAGTGACCCAGACTCTGTCCCCCCTGCTTTCAGGTACTCTTCATCCTCGATCCACCCTTGGATCCAACCGGACTCTTCTCTCCTGGTCGCCTGCAGCATCTTTTCTCCAAGGCTCCATAGAACTCCACGACGAAACCCGACACACTTTGACACCTATGCACCCGCTTCCTGTGGGTGAGGTAACGCGAGTACTGCGGTGCTCCTGTAAAGAGTAACTCTCCTAGTGTCCTAGTTTCAAGTGGTTAGCTTCTAGTCGAGTCGTAAGACTCCTAAACCTTTAACTTTCTAACTTTACGCACCCATTGACTTCTATGTGTGCACGCGTGTGCATTTAGACACTGCACCCACATCCCGTGGGCATCCTGCTCCCTAACTATTGTTAGTACAGTGTAGCCCCAGCGATTCCCAAGGCCCTAGGCCTTACCATTGTTCGCGACGTGGTCCATATACCACTATTTTAGTATATGGTTTAACGGACCACCAGGCCTATCCATATTTGTGCAACTTTTGTATGTTATATTAAGTTACTTGTTATGCGCTTGTGCTCCTGTTCTCATAAAGAGTTCAGTGGGTTGTTTTTATAAAATACATATATATTTTGAATATATAACCTGTGTGGTGTCCTTTCATTTGGTATTAAAAGGATTGCATATGGTAAAACAGCTGGCTTCACATGCCCTCTTGAGTTTAGCCTAAGACTGCTTTTGTCCATGCTACCCCTAGGATAGCTGGTCTATAAGGTTGACTTTACAACCATCACCATAATGGGTTGTTTGGACTGGTGCAAGGTGCTCACTAGAATAGTGAACATCATATACCAGGCCAACTTCTCACAAACTGGGCGAGCCGAGCTGCGAGGCCTGCCTGCCTCGAGGGGGTAGTGCTGGTGAGCTGTGGGGGCGGCCCGGATGGACTGAAGTTGCGGCCGACTTGCCTGCCGACCTGCAGTCCGCCCTGACCTGGTATCCTTCGGCTGCTATCTCCGGGCAGCGTCGGTGTGTACTGAGGTGCGCTGGAGCTTGCTTGGGGATTCCGATCGCCCTGGAGCCTGGGGCGGTGAAGGTGGGAGATCTACCTGGGCCAGCGGAGGCCTGCGCTCTGGCCTGTGCATCGCGCTTGTGAGCCCCAGTGAGCCCTATTGGGGCTGCGGTGTCTTCCAGGCGGCGGAGGGCTTCACGCATCCTGGCCATATTGCCCTGTCCCTTGGGGCTGCCTCCCGTGGATTTGGCTGCCTAAACAGGCAGCGGTGAGGTGCGCAAGGGCCTACCTGCCCCCCTGGGCCTCTGATCTCCCTGGGGCTTCCGTGGGCCAGGCATGTTGAGGGCCTTCAGCTTCTTGCACGGCTGGGGGGCCGTCTGACAGTCGGGCCTGCCTGCCCACCGTGAATGGAATCGGCTGTCTTTCTCGGGCAGTGGCGAGGTGTGTGGGGTCTCCCCAAGCCCCAGTGCTCTTGACCTTCCCTGGACCTCTGGTCTCCCTTGGATCGGGAAGCTAGAGAGCTCCGCTGCTGAGACACCTGTCATCCTGCCGGGGATGTGTCCTTGTTACTCTGCGCCCCCCTGACTTGACTTGGCCTAGGCTCCGCACCCGGCCCCCACGGATCGCTGGCCTTGTGGAGGGGGTGGACCCCACCGGTCCCTCAGGACAAGACTTTAGGGAGTGTGGGGGGTGCAGGAGACCGGCTGGAGTTGCGGAGGTGCGCCGGGGGAGCTATAGTTGTTAGGTACCCCCCTTCTCCTTGTTGGGTGGATGCGCCCTTGCCTCCGGTTGACACTGTTGAGCCCCCCTGCTTACTTGTGGGGCCCTACCTGACTTTGGCTACCATTGTCGCGTAGCGGGTGGGGGTGGTGGAGGTGCGTGCTCCCTGGCGGGGCCCCCAGAGGGGGTTGGCCGCGTGGGGTCGCTCTCCCTTCTCCCCAAACCTGTCCCTGCCAGTGGGGGATGGAGGAGAGCTCCCGAGCCCTCTGCCCGTCGCCTCTGCCGCTCGCCTAGGCCCCTCTGCACCCTGGTGGACCTTCTTTGCAGTCACCCCTGCCTGGGGCTGACCGACTGCCTGGAACTGCTTTCACCCAGTGTGCAATGTCTTAGACTTACCTCCCTGGGCCTATCCGGCTGTCAGCTGTTTGGTACTCCTCCTGCTTGGGGCGCTTATCCTGGTTGTCTACGGGCTCTCCTCAGGAGTGGGCGGTGACCCAGGGGGCTGACCCAGGGGCCCGGGCCTGAGTATTGACGGTCCGGGTGCCGGGGACCCCCCTCCTATCTGGGTGCTCGCCTGCCCTCCCCGCCCGTGTGATGGTTGACCCCCACCTTAGGTGGTGATGGGTAGGACCCGCGCCCTACAAACCCCGGCCTCCCACACCCAAACAACGATGGACAAATTCACTATGGGCAATGGTAGCCGGGGGGGGGACCTGCCGCTCCGTCTTCCTCTGGGGGGGATCTATCCCCTATCCTCCAAGCCATTGTTGCATCGCAGATATCGGGGGAAAACAAGATTGGTGAGGTGCGGGTTGACATGGCCCTTATTCGGCAGGACTGGCCCAACGTCACATGCGGATCTCGGAGGCAGAGTCGCGTCTCTCCATGGCTGAGGATGATATAGGCCAGCTCAAGATCCAGGTGGCCGTCTCCAAACTCAGACCTCGGAGCTTCACCGTCGGGCTGAGGATGCCAAAAACAGGGCGTGAAGGAACAATCTTCACCTTATTGGGTTTCCCGAAGGAGTGGAGCAGGGACACGCAGACATGTTCGTGGAGAGACTTGGGTGCGCACATGGATGCCTAAAGATTCCCTCTCCCCATGGTTTGCTATTGAGCGTGCCCACCGTTCCCTGGCTCCCCGGCCTCCACCGGGAGCTCCCGCCTGGCCCATCATCCTGCAGATCCTCAACTTCCGGGACAGAGACACTATCCTTAGGGAGGCGCAGAGGAAGGGCCCTCTGACCTTCCAGAACAGCAAGATCATGATTTTCCTAGACTACACCAGGGAGGAGCAGACCCAGCGTCGCACCTACGACGAAGTTAAGCAGAAGTTCCGTAGTCTGGGTTCCGGTATGGCCTCCTCTTTCCGGTCCGCCTTTGAGTAATCGTTTCAGGACAAGGCTTTTTTCTTTGACAGTCCCCAGGCAGCTTGGACCTGGCTCACGGAGGAGCGCCCTCTCCATACCACCCTGGCCTCCTCCCTTGCTCGGAAGGTGCCCACGTAACCCCACCTGCCTATATCTACGTTCCGGGGGCGCCGCAACAGATCTCACAGGAAGGGTGCTCGCCAGGGATTGGCCTCCCGCTCCCCGGAAGAGGCGCCTCAGCTACATCCTCCTCAAGTGTCACCCAGAACGTCTGGGTCTCCAAACTCCACTGGCTTCCGGATCGACCTGGACCACGCCCCGGACCCCCCAGGGGCCTCGTGCCAGGCCATCTCTGACTAACTTGTCACGGAGTCCTGTGGTCCGAATTACCAGGGACGATGATGGGATCTGAGTTTGAGTGGCTGTTACAGGACGATCATATGTTGTTCTATTAGCAGCCCCTGTGGCGGCGTGCCCCTTTCCAAGCCCCCGCACAGGTAAGGGTCTGCCACCGTCAGACCAAGCTTGGCTACCTTAAATACCTGAACACTCTGAACTCATTGCAGGACTAGGTCTTTTAGGTTATTTGTTCTTTCTTGTCTAGCTGTCAACCATTCTTCATCAGTCTACAAGGAGGGGTCCATCATTGCCAGGCTTAGGTTTTGCTAACCGTTCTAGATTAGCTTCCTGGTTCAGCTGCGTTGCGGACTTCTTGTTGTTGTTCAGAGCGATAGAGGCTTCATGTTCCGAAGTGTAGGGTGGAGGGTGTTGGGGGGAGAGGGAGGGTGGGCATTGTCTCCCGTTGGTTTGTTATTTTTGGCCGCCTATGGGCCGCTGTTATTTGTTTTATTTGGCATCCAGCACTGTACACACGCCACAGCTTGCGACGCGGTGATTCACATACCAGGCGCAATGTATCCCATTGCCCCGGCCAGAGGTGGCCTCCCCTACGACCTAGGCATAGCAGTAGTAATGCTCCACACACAATATTCGCCCATATGATGTCCACTCTATACAGACCCCTCCACATTATATCGTGGAATGTTAACGGTCTGCTAGACCGTATCAAGTGAACTGCAGTTCTCCGCAGCGCCCAACGCCATGCTCCCGATATCCTCCTTTTACAGGAAACACACCTCTTAGGCACCCATAGGTTTGATAGGGTCTGGCACTCAGGCTTTACCCAGGGCTCCCGGGGGGGTGGCTATACTGCTCCGTAGGGGTCTCCCCTTTAGCTTGTCCTGGGTTGAGAACGACGCGCAAGGCCGCTATGTGGCCCTGACTGGCAAAGATTGAGGGACACCCTCTCAGTCTTGTATCTCTCTACATTCCCCCCGCTGCCAAGCCCGACACGCTCCGGCAACTCACGCTTCTGCTCTCCACCCTTCCCCAGGGCCTGACGGTCATCAGAGGAGACTTTAATGCTGTTATGCACCCCTCCCATGACTAGACAGGCGTTCCCTCTGCACCCCACCTTGCCTCTGCTAAGCGCCTTTCTGATTGGTCCTCCGCCCTGGGTCTCTGTGATGTGTGGAGGGTGTGGATTCCCCGGCGGCAGCAGTACACCCACACTTCTGCAGCCCACCATACCCACTCTCGTATTATCTTGTTTTTGATGCCTGTCCTTGATTGCTCGTTGGTGTCCGGGCCGCTATTTTGCCCAGGGGCATTTTGGATCACTCCCCTGTCTCTCTACGGCTTGGGAACGCCCCGATGGTGGTCGCACAACTTGGAGAATGAATGCCTGGTTTTTGCAGCATGAGGACTTTGTTGAATCGCTTGGCCAAGAACTGAAGAGCTACTTTGTGCTCAACAAGGGGTCAGTCTCATCGCCAGGTACTCTGTGGGAGGCCGGTAAGGCCACCATAAGGGGTGTGGCTAGGGGCTTGGTCCAAGCAAAGCGCAAGGCTCATGTTGCCCACCTTACAGAGTTAGAGGCCCAGGATGCCCAACTGGAGTCGGCTCAGGGGTCGACTGGGGGTGAAGAGTCTCTCTGGAGGCCGCCAAAATGCTGTGGCGCTCTTAGGTGGCTCAGATATATGGCTGGGGTGATAAAAAACGGCAAGCTACTCTATAACCTCATTTCCTACTCCAAGGCCGCCCGCATCAATCCCGAGGTCCGCGATGGAAGCCTGCAGTGTCTACCACAAATGGTCTCGGAGACCATGGATCTCCCCATTACTCCAGACGATGTCCATGATGCCATCTCTAAGCTATACTCCGGTAAGACGCTGGGACCGGACGGGTAGCCGCAAGAATTCTACGCGACTTTTCGCGAGTCGCTGGCCCCGTACTTGGTAGAACTATTTCGCCATGTGGTGGACAAAGGGACCTTTCCCCCTGAAATGGACTTGGCCACTATTGTGGTGCTTCTGAAGACACAGACCCCTTCCATTGACTGCGCGGACTATCGCCCTATTTCCCTCATTAACACCGAGGTGAACATCTTCGCTACTATTTTAGCCCAGCGCCTCCGTCCCTTCTTGCGTGATTTGGTCCATTGGGAGCAATGCGGCTTCATGCCTGCCCGGGGTACGCAGCACTGTATTCGTCGCCTCCACCTCACGCTTGCGCATCGCCCCTGTCTCACTCCGTATCTGGCTCTACTTTCAATTGATTTTGAGAAAGCCTTTGATACAGTGGATTGGGGCCTCCTTGGATGAAGTGATGGAGATGATGGGTTTCGGCTTGCCTTTCCGGAGCCTCACTCACGTTCTATACTCCAGCCCTAAAGCGAGGGTCCTGGTCAACGGGGTGCTATCAGAGGCCTTTCCTATCCGAAGGGGCACTCGCCAGGGTTGTACGCTCTCGCCACTCCTATTCGCGTTAGCGATTGAACCCCTGGCCTCCCTTATTCGCCAGGACCCCAATATCCGGGGCTGGACGTGGGACCCTCTGTTGGTGGACAAGATTGCCCTATACGCTGACGATGTCCTCCCCTTTCCGGCAGACCCAGAGACCTCCGGCCTTGAACATCACACCTCTGCTCACCAAGGCCAGTGCGGACCATAAGAGATGGCAGTCTCTTCCCCTTAAACCCCTTGGCAGAAGTGCCCTCTTCAAAATCATGGTCCTCCCCCGTTTTTTGTACATTCTGCAAACTATTTCCTTTCACCTACCGGCGACCTGGTTTCACGAGTTTGACGGGGTTCCTACCCATTTTTTGTGGGGGGGGGAGGGGGCGGGGGGAGAGCACGGCTGTCCTTGGCACACTGCTGCATACCTCCTTATGACGGGGGTATGGGAGTCACCAACCTTCATCCCTACTACCTTGCCACAAAACTTATTGTGGTTCACGACTGGTTCACGGGCGGCTGGTCCGACCCAGCGTACCAAGTGGAACTTCAGGTGATGGAGTTTTCGCGACTCCAGGCCTACTTGGATGGAACCCCAGTGCCGCGAGACCTGCCCCCATCACTCGGTTGGTCCTCCTGGCTTGGCGCACAGCCTTGCGCCACACGAGGTGGGATCGGACACTCACCAGGCAGACCCCCCTGTGGTGTGGCACATGGTTGCAGGAGACCTTATCCCTTCGGGACTTCCACCGATGGGACTGCATAGGGATCTCCCAGTTCTACAAATACCTGCAGCTTAGGCACACCCTGTAGGTGCACCTACCCTCTACCTCCTCCCTTCCTGAGTTTAGTCCCCTTGAGGGCCAGGTGATGATGGGGGATCTGGGCAAGGGAGGAGTCTCCCGGATATACCGTTCCCTCGTGAACAATACCCCTGCGACCTTAGATGCGTTGCGAGCCGATTGGGAGCCGATTGGGAGCGATGGCGGGCTCCTTGGAGGAGACGGATTGGAGGGACTCCCTTATGGCCCCTAAGATCCTGACGACATCGTTGAAGCTGCGCTTATCCAACTTTACTACTTACACAGGCTTATCTCACCCCGGAGCGCCTCCATAAAGCCCAATTGCGCCCCTCCCTGGCCTGCGGGCATTGCAACCATGCCCCCGCGGATTTCTATCATACGGTGTGACAATGCGCTGCTCTTTCTCCATTCTGGGCGGGTGTGGAATTGGAGCTCTCACAGACCCTGGGGTGGACCATTCCCCATGACCCTTTGCGCCTGATTTTAGGTCTGTTCGATGGCCAAGACGGCTCTCGGGCCGACAAGCGTTTCCTCGGGACAGCAGTGGCAGTGGTAAAGTGGGAAATAGAGGCGCTGTCGTCCCAGGCCAAGCCCCCCACTGTGCGGAGGTGGAGGCGGGGGTGGACTGGTATGGGACTCAGGAGGAGCCCCTCTACGAAGCCTGGGGCTGCCCTGAACTTTTTCAAAGGATATGGGGCAAATGGTTCAACCTGTGCTCTTGAGGAGTGGATACGGACTGCTTGTCTTCTGGGTTAACCCTCTGTATGAATTTTCCCTGTTGTTTGATTCTCCGATCTTTGTCGCTCTACGCATGTATGTACTGTATGATAATATGCTTGAATGTGATGCCTTTATGAATTTGTGCTTTAAAATTTCAATAAATTTGATTATCAAAAAAAAACAAGCGACTTTGTGAATTTTTGGTTTCTTGTCCTTATCAAGTCTCTCTGGTGGGATAAGTTCATTGCATACAGTGGTTAGCCAGGAGTGGAAGAGGTGTGAATGCAACCCCAGTTCCATCCCTGTTAGAACGGGGGTTTGAGGTTGGGCAGAGGTTGCTATCTTAGGGTTGTCAGCTAATTGTGCCAATTTGCGCCTATGTTGGGGTTTGGGGGGTGACTTTTCAGGGCGGCTCATCTGTGGAACCCTAAGTGTAAGGGGGACAAAGAGGTGGTCTGACCATATCTGAGGGGTAGGGGTGTCGACCGATAACGACGCAAAGTTGGAACAGACCCCATCTAAAGTATGGCCTCCCAGTGTGTTTGGCCCTCCGCCAGTTGGTGCAATGTGAATAGTTCTATAATTTGAAGAAAGTGGTCTACTCATGGCTTGGTTCTGCCTTCTAAGTGGAGGTTAAAATCTCCTAACAAAGTGCAATTGGCGTATCTGAGCAGGAGATGACTTAAGGAATCCCCAAGTGAGTCTGTAAAGGTGGTGCTCTGAACCAGCCTTAAACATCAATCACTGAACTGAAGGACAGCATAACCTGGACTGCCAGTCCACTCCAATAATGGCCATAGTTTGGCTTCGTTGAGGTTCATCAGTGACTGCATCAAAATCTGCTATGCACTGGCCAAGAAGCAACCTCCGGAAGGCTTGCAAGCTCATTCCACCAGAGTTAAAGCTGCAAACACTGCATTAGCATGCAGAGTTCGGGTCCTGGACATCAGCCAAGCAGCAACGTGGGCATTGCTGTACATGTTCACCAAACATTACTGTCTGGACACGCAGGTTCGTAAAGATGAGCACTTCACCCATTCAGTCCTGCAGGACTTCCTTGTATGAAATTGGTCCATAGATCCACCTCCAGGGAGGTATTGCTGGGGTAGCTATTCAAAGGTAAGAAATTTGCGGCTAGAAATCTTTATTAGATTAACTAGTTACTTACCTTTGGTAATGCCTTATCTAGTAGAGAACACATCCAGATTGTTTACCAACCCACCCATCCTTCCCACTCTGTAAATGGATTTTCAGTCACAGGGCTGACCCCTTTCAGGGCCCTAGTTTTCCACACCAGCGGTTAGTGTTGTTCATGGCTTAATGTATTTATACACCATGCAGCAGACGTTCATTGTTACACATGTTGGCACAAACCGACACATTTAAACTCAATGTTAACATGCTTACACACACCACCACAACTTAATAATCGTACAAATCATTTCTGCGATGTGCATACTCACGTGCCTTGGCAAATACAGGCAAACTTAAACCACACTACAGAGAGTCATTCTTACACAGCCTGCCACAAAAGTATGCATTTGCACATCATGCCTGCTCAACCGGACAGATATCGATAACCTTGCACACCAAGTGGCAGACGAATGGGCTCCAACATGCTGAAAAATAGAGAGAAATGTCCACAACTTTTGCAACCTGGATAGCTGTAAAGTGGCCACATGCCATGTGTGACAGCTTCAAACAGTGGTTCTGTTTCTTTTCTTACCAATAAGACTTTGGATGCAGATATGATCCCACTATGTTAAACCACAAGTCCCAGGATATAGTGTTAGGGTGGTTAGAAACAGCGAGTGGGTAAAGATGTCACATGTCAGATGTAACATTGAAGGTATGCTTCAGTTAATTCCAAGCAATGCTAATTATTCTAAGCTGCATTGTACTCCAACATTTATGTTGCACTTTTACATTCTAGATCTAGATAGTATCCAACCATATGCAAATCAGTCTTGGCCAGCACACCTCTGAAAGGGACAGACCAGCCTTTATTACTAGGCCCAAGTCCCCTCTGCCTAGGTATGTCTTGACTTTGGACCAGTAGTTCACTTCACCACCGATGAGAACTCTGGGCAGGAGGGGTATGGGCGGAAAGGCACACAGGCAGCTTGAGCTCCACTTTAGATGAAAAGTGTCTCCAAGCAAGAGCTGCCTTGGAAACTCCAGCGCAAAAAACTGCTGACATTGCACGTTCTCGCCAGAGGCGAACAGATCTAACCAAGGCTCCTGCCCTGTTTTTTTCAGTATCATATGGCAGTGGTGTTGTCCGTGAACACCTATACCAGGCTTCCCTTGATGGAGGGTAGAAAGGCATTCAATGCCAGTGAGATCGCACGGAGCTCCAGCGGGTTGATGTGGAGTATGTATTCTGCCGGAGAACACAGTCCTCTGCTCTACACCTCTCCCATATGGCCACCCCATCCCAGGAGTGATACATCTGTCAATACTGTGAGACCTGATTGGGGAAGGGAGAGGGGTCTGCCTCTGACCCAATCACAATTTCTTTCGGAGTTCCCTCAGAGATCTGGACCATGCCGAAGAGATTCCCCTGATGCGGTGCTCATTGGAACTTCAGGTCACACTGCAGATCCTGGATATGCCATCTGCCAGGAGTCACCAACAGGATGCAGGAGGCCAAGAGTCCCAACAGTCTCAAGGTCTGTCTCACTTAAATCTAGGATAGAGGCTGAAACATTGGTATCATAGCCTAACCTGAATATCCTGGACTCGCCGATCGGAAGGTTAAGCCCGAAACTGCACTGTGTCCAGAACAGCACCATTGAAAAGGAGCGTCTAAGAGGTAGTCAGGTGTGACTTCGGCATGTTGATAGTGAATCCCAGTGAATCCAGGAGGTTCCCCATAGTCTGGAAGTGGGAGACGTCAGTCTGGAGGAAGGCCACCTTTAACAGCCAGTTGTTGAGATAGGGAAGAACAGGCACCCCTGAGGTCTGCAGATGGCCTGCAACCACCACCATCACCTTGGTGAACACCAGAGGGGCATTGGTCAGGCTAAAAGAGAGTACGGTGAACTGAAGTGCCTGTGGCCTACTATAAACCACAGATAGCACCGGAGGGAAGGCAGAACTGGAATATGGAACTAGGCACCCTGCAAATCCAACGCTACCATTCAGTCTCCCGGTTCCAGGGCAGACAAGACCTGCGCTAACATGAGCATTTTGAAATTCTCCTTCTTGAGGAAAAAGTTGAGTGCCCATAGGTCTAGAATAGGATGAATGCCTTTTCCTTTTTAAGAACCAGAAAGTAGCAGGCACAGCAATCACAGCCTACTTCTGGCACCGGAAACCTCTCTCTAGCTCCCTTGGCCAACAGAGCCATGACTTCCTCCTGGAGAAGGACAGGTGATCCTCCGTCAGCTGGTCGTGAGATGGTGGCATGGAGGGAGGAGTAATCATGAAGGCGAGGGAGTAGCCCCTTGGACGAATTGTAAAACCCACCTGTCTGATGTTATGGATTTCCACTGGGGGAGGCAATGGCAAATCCTGCTGCCAACTGGTGGGCAGATTAAGAGGGTTTGGAGGCTGCAGCTTCTATAGGAGGTGTTTGGTGGATGGACTGACCAAACAGCTGACTACTGAACACATGAGGAGCCACGCCCTTGGTCACACAAAGGCTGGGGAGCAGGACTCAAAGGCTGGGAGCAAATTGGTGTGGCTGGAAGCGCCCTCTGTAATAACAAAAAGGAGCAAAAATCAGATTGGGGATGACATGGGCCATAGAAAGGCCCTACGACTTGACCATAACCGGAATGTCCTTGAAGCTCTCCAGCATCAATTCCACTTTGTACCCAAAGAGACGGGCGTCATTGAAGGCATATCCATGAAAGCCAGTTGTCCTCAGCTAGGTGTGGCGCCTCAAGGCCATCATCAATGACACTGCTCTGCCCAGTGAGCCGGTCATGTCAAGTCCACAGTGAATAGTGAACTTTGCTGCAGCTCTCTGTAGGAGACTAGCTTCGTATATGGTGCTTACTTATTTAAGTGTAGCACCCTTCACTAATCAAGACAACCATTGTGATGATTTGAGTTGTCTTAGACAACCTTAATAAGCTCTCTAAGTGTCAGCTATGGGAAGCAGCCTTCAGGCTTAGTCCAGAAGGAGTGCAAAGCAGCTTGTTTTACCAATACTGAATCTTATGGTTCAGGTTAAGTGAAAAAGAACCACACAGTGTAGTTATAAAAATAGGTATTCATTATAAACACTCACTAACGTATTGCAATATCTCCTACCTGGAGATATAAACACAATACACACAAATACTTTGGCAATAGAACATGTAAGTAGCACAAATACACAGTGGTCTCCAGGGAGAGATCAAACCATGTACTAAAATAGTGGAATGCAAACCATGACCTAGGTCGAGAATGGATCCAGAAGATGTAGAAGAGCCGGAGACTCAAGGAACCACCCAAGGTGAGTATCTAGGAACCCCACAGGGGCCGTGTGCAGAGCAGGAACACAACAGCATGCTCAATGCAAGTCAATGGGTAAGTCGCAGTTGCAGTTTTATAGAAGAAGGACCCTTCCCAGTGGCTCCCGAAGAAACCACGTGGAAGATGGATGGTTGGAGAGTCACCCCACCCGTGGATACCCTAGGAACCAGGATACCTACACCAGGGAAGCCGGGTGCATAGTTGTGAAGTCACGTCGGAAACCGCCGTAGACCACAATGGGGGACTTCAGAAAAGATGCACTGGCGAAGAAGGTGAAAGAGTCCAGTGGATCCCAATGGTGGATTCAAGTTGAGAGGTACCTGCAAGCAGAGGGGATAGTCTATGCCACTCAGGAGTGACCAAGAGTAACGGAAGACAAATGCCCACTGATGTCGGAGATACAGGAGAGTTGTTGGTGCCCTTAAAGTTGCAGCTGTGCGGATTATGCGACGCTAAGGAAGACCAGAGCAGTTCACGATCTGACCCATGTCGGATGTCAAGAGCCAAGGGGATCAGTGTTCGGCAGCCTTGGCAATGGCAACCAACGTAGTCGTCGAAAAAAGGTCCAAGTGACTCACCATAAGCAGGTACGTCAAAGCAGGCCCAAGCAAGCAGGGGAGCCCACTGGAGCCAACGAAGACTCTTGAGAGGACCCACTACCGAAAGCACGGGAGTTGCAGGAGGACCTCGAGCAGCTAACCAAAGGATGAAGGCCCAGGGTGCAAAGGATGTGGTGCAGGCAAGGATCTTTGCTACTGGAGATGCTTGAGGCTGGAGCTTCTTGGAGCCCGAAGATCTCTGGAGGACAGAGTGCCTTGGCAACAGGTAGTCAACCAGGTGCACTGGGGTACTGCTCCAGCGGTTCCGACAAGGGATACTGGCTTAAAACTTGCTGTGAAGACGGTGCAGGCCTCGAGGGAGTTGCAGAACCACCACCTGTATTGCTGAACCTTTCAGAGTCCATAGGAACTCAGGAACAGCAGACCGGTCAGCTTCGTTGCGGTGCCTGCAGATGCAGGGGAGTGACTCCTTCAGTCCAAGGGAGATTCCTTCAGGTGTCTTGGATGTCCAAAGGCCATGTGAAGAACCTGTATGGAGCACAGGCACAGATGTTGCAGAAGACTGGCAGGACAACGAGACCAGGAGCAGCAGGAGTCTTCCTAGTTGCAGTCTCGGTTCCCAAAGCGAAGTCAAGCGAAGTCCAAACGAGCCAAAGATAGTTGAAGTAGTTTCAGATCTGAATCTTGTCCCACAATAAGTTTAGGGACCCATCCACAGGTAAGCCCTTAAGTACCCTAAGGAAGGGGTTGTTACGATTCAGGGATCCCTCCCAGAGAGGATGGTCAGTGTGGGAGGATACTCCCATGTCCTTTGTCCGATTTCGCGCTAGAGCGGGAGCGAACGGCTCCCTGAACTGGTTTCAACTAGAGTATGCAAGGAGGGCACCAAATGTGCCCTTCACAACAGTCTAGCGGTGCTGGCAAGCACCCCCACCCTGTCCCAATACACTAAGATCTGTCTGGGAGGTGGTCACATCTCCCTGCGACAGGAAACCTATTGTCCTGCCTTCCCCTGCTAGAACGTGGCTCAGCAGCAGGAGAGCAGAATCGTATCTTTAGTCGGCAGCAGCCATAGTTTGCTGTCCGGGTCTAGAAGACTGGTACCGGGAGCACTGAGGGCCTCCCGGAGGAGATTTACAGTGCATGGAATCAGAATCATACCTCCAACACCATTTACAGTGTTAGGGTATGATTCCAACATGATTGATACCATACACCGCAGGGTTTGTTACAGCCAGTTTAGAGATAGCCATTGTGTAATGACGCATGGCCACTCTATATCGTAATGTCTGATGTACTTACAACCCGGGAGAATGGACTCTGAAGGTTGTATGAGTGTCCTGCTCATGCTGGGGGACCCTCACACTTAAAACCAAGCACCCTGCCCTCAGGATTGTAAAGGCCTGCAATAGGGGTGACTTATAGGTTTTAAGTGCAGTGACCCTATATATATGGGACCTATATCTTTGATAAGTGGTGCTCATGCAGGGGCACCCTCCCAATTATAACGAGCACCCTGCCTTCGGGATTGAAAGGCCTGCCTTAGGGGTGAGTAATAGATTTTAAGTGTAGTGACCTTAGATATAAGGAAACGTATATCTGTCGTAAGTGGTGCTAGCACCAGCTTACACAGGCTGCAAAGGCAGGTCTGTAGTCACACTTTGAGTGGTCTTCCATGGGTGGCATAATACATGCTTCAGACCATGGGGAAACCCTGGTGTACCTACACCCTGGGCATCTTAGTACCATATACTAGGGACTTACAAAGGTACACCAGTAGCTAATCTGGAGTGTACCTAAGTACTCACCATGTCCAATTTCGGGAGAAGCAGAGAGACTGGGGTCCTGATTAGCAGGATCCCAGTCAGACTAGTTAGAGAAACATAGCAACACCATGCAAAAAGTGGGGGTAACCAAGGAGAAGGATCCTACCTTCCTACATTCTCCCATCGGCAACAGCCTGAGAGTACGACCCGAGCCCCCTCCGGGACCTGTGGCAGCAACTGCGCAACCGTGTCCCATAGAGTGTGCGAATAACAGCCCAATAGGCATGCGGTTTTCACAGACCTCAATGCCAGGCTGGCAGAAGAAAATATCTTCTTTTCCACAGAGTCCACCCTCTTGGATTCCCTATCTGGGGAAGCAGTAGGGAATGCATCATGGGATGTTGAGGGTGGATCACCAAGCTCTCCGTGGTAGGGTGCAGGGTGAGGAAGTTTGGGTCCCCTGGAGAGGACGGTGGCGGCAGGCAATCGTTCTAGTCAAAGGAGCCCTTGTGTTGGGTTTGGACCAAGTCCCCAAAAAAATGTCAGTGAGGGCATAATTGAACAGGAGGAGTAGTTCTGATGGGACTTCCAGTTGCAGCACCCCTGTCAAGATGTTCAGCTTGACTGCCACCAAGGGCAACTGAAGGTGAAGGACCTCTGCCACCCTCTGCACCACTATTGCGTAAGAGGCTCCTTCCTTTGTAGCCACGGTAAGGAGAGAAAGCATACCAGTATCTGAAGAGGTATCCAGTCCACTGGCTTCACCATGTTCCTCACACCAGTCCATGCTAGGATCTTCCTCATATGGCTGGTATTCCCCAAGATCAAGCAATCCCTCCCATTACTCCCAGAGTCCTAACTCAAGGGAATAGGGCTCAGGCTCCAATCTAGGAGGCAAGACTCCAATCGGCGCTGGAAGCAGTGTTGGACGACGTCCCTCCAGCTCGTATCGGAGTCAGGGATCAGGATGGGGATGGTGGCACCGGGAGCGTCAGCATCGGGGAAAATTAAGGCGGTACGACCAGCGCCGGTCTGGATCCAGGAATGGATCCATGGGGGTCCCCCGGAGCTGGCGGCGTGGAACAAGAAGGGCCCCCCCTCTGACCCTGCGGGGCCCAAAGGCATTCAGAGGGGTCGGGCCACCCATAGATTAGGTGCATGGCCTCATACAACTCCTTTAGTTTGGCGGAGGTCACTCATGCTCCCGGAAACTCGGAGAGGCGCAGAGTCGGCCCAGGGGCAGCCTCTACCATGGAGCCCAGCCTCTAATGTCTACGCTCCCTCATTGTATGATGGACAAGGAGAAGTCGAATACCTCTTCGACTTCTTCTTCTTGTGACAAGCCTTACACACAAACCCCGAGGACTTAAATGGGACGACAACCTCAGACTCCATGACTCCTCTCAGGACCTTCCTCTCAACCCAGGCCTCGAATGTTGCGGTGTTGAATGTCGGAATACCATGAGCTTGAGGGACTGCTCCAGCAAGGTCTTAAGATTCATGGCTCATCAATTGGAGCAGGACTTTGGGTTGTGGTCATGCTCAAGACACCACAGCAGACATGGTACGGGTCTGTCATCGATATTGGCTGATGACAGGCTCTGCAGGACTTGAATCCTGTTTTCTTTGATGACATCCTATACACAAGGAGCACCAACCTCAAAAACACTCACAAAACGTCAAATAAATCTAGTCAATAGTGACTGAAGGGTGATTCTTCCATGCATCAGCACTGGTAGGCGTGGAAATAAAAGAACTGACGTCAGCGCAGCTAGGTGGCATCTATACTGGTGCTGCCGACGTCACTTCCTGTGCGGATGCCGACGATGACGACACATGCAGAGCTGAAAAATGCCACCTACTGGTCTCGAAAAAGCTTCCGGATCCAGTCTGACACCTGGAGAAATTCAAAGGCAAGGAATCTGTGGCTAGCTGTCTCTATCAGATACGGTGTGTCAGCATTTATTTCTCTAACACAAAATGGTGTCTATCTGTGCCAGAGTAGTTCATGTGTGCATCAAGCACATGGTGTGTAGCTGCCTCCATTTGTGGCATAGTGTATAAGCATTTAAACATGCTGCATCACATGCAAATGTGTCAGTTTGTGCAAGATTATGCAAGAATGCACTTCTGCGCATGCTAGCCTGTGGCCAGTGGAAACGCTGCGCGGTCCAAGTAGTGATGCCTCAACCCTGAAGCACACCTAGGGGCAAGCGTACCATCTGTGTAACGCCCGGTGATCCAAGGGACAACCAATTCACCCTTCCTAGTGTGCTCACTATCGAAAAACTGACCTCTGCAGGAATGCCTCTGAGGCCGCTTTTCGACTACTCAGTTAGGGCACAAAGTAGGAATTCTGCCAGTGGCAGGGCGTTCAGGTAGCATTTTTGCACTCCTTTCTAGTTTGCCATATGCCAAATGCAGGGGGCTAAGGATCAGATATGGTCACTTACCCTCTGGATGGACCTCCACCCCATGGATTCAGGAGAACTTCCAATTAATTGCGGCGTCTGCTCAACTTCCTTGCTGCACAGATGCGAATCAGTGTGGGGTCCCTTTCCTTCGAGTGCAGTCAGGCTCCAGGTACCAATCTTTTCTATCTGGCTCGCCAAAATGTTGCTCGTATATGGCTTTAGCTTGATAAGACAAAAGACAAAAGGCGTTTGGCAAAACAGGAACAGTTGTTTTAATTAAACACTTTGGCCAGGAGTACAGCCTACAGAAACACATCTGAGTTTTGGCACAAAGTACAATCATCAGAGCGATTTTTATAAAGTTTTAGGTGCCATAAAAGTACATCCGGAGATCCTTTCTTTGGTAAAAGAATGTCGGCCTTTTATTTTTATTTGTGTATTTTATAAAGCGCGCAGCGGCCCCAACGGGGCATCCCGGCGCTAAAAAAGGCTCTGACGACAGAGGGGTTCAGAAGGGAAAACCAAACTAGGAGGAAAAGAGGAGGGTTTTCAGAGATTTACGAAATACAGGTTCCGCTTGGCAGGAGCGAAGGGCTAGTGGAAGCTGGTTCCAGTGCTGAGTGGCACAGACCGCAAAGGTTTTTCCACCTGCACGGGAACGTTTAAATCGGGGGGTTTCCAAGAGTAGTAAGGAGTTGGAGCGTAGTGACCTGGATTTGACATATGGACGTAAAGTGGTTTTCAAATGGGCCGACCCCGTGCCTTTAGATGCACGGAAGGCCAACGTCATTGCCTTAAAGACGCATCTTTTCGCAATGGGTAGCCAATGAATTTTACGGAGATGTGGAGAGATATGGTGTCTGGCGGGGATTCTCTCCACCAGCCGAGCCACAGCATTTTGGACCGTCTGTAGTTTGTGACACAGGCCGGCTGTGATGCCAAGATAGAGGGCATTGGCATAATCAAGATGGGAAATGATTAATGCCTGAATCACAGTCTTACGGCAGTCCACCGGCAGATAATTAATGAGCCGTTTGATTGTTCTAATTTTGGCGAAGCAGGAGGCTGCTACTGTTTGTACCTGGGTGTTAAAACTGAGATGGTTGTCCCAGCGTACACCCAGGTTTCTCACCAAGTATTTGGGCGTGGGGGCTTGGCACAGGTCTATGGGCCACCACAGACTGGAGTCAAGGGGAGATGGAGATTTAAAAAACAGGATCTCCGTTTTACCTGCATTGAGACGGAGGGAATTGGCGTCCATCCAGTTAGAAATGGTTCTAAGGCAGGATTTCAATGGCTCGAAGGCAAGGGCAAATGGAGTGTCGAACGTAAAAAGTAGCTGAATGTCATCAGCATAGGATATGGACTTAATCCCAGTCTGAGCAATCAGCTTAGCCAAGGGGGTAAAATAAACATTAAACAAAAGCGGACTAAGGGAAGAACCCTGTGGGACTCCCCATCTGAGCGGTCTGGCGGTGGAAGTAAAGGGAGGGGTAAAAACTTGTTGTGTGCGGTCGGACAGGTAGGAAGACAGCCACTTCAGACAGAGCCACCCAGCCCTAGATCCTCCAACCTTCTCAGCAAGATCTTGTGGGAGACGGTGTCAAATGCTGCTGAAAGATCCAGCAGCACTAACACCGCCCTCGACCCTCGGTCGAGCGTCCACCTCACAGAGTCGGCCATTTCGATAAGGGCCGACTCCGTGCTGTGGCCCGACCTAAAGCCGTGCTGGGAGTCATGGAGAAGCCCATTGGACTCGATAAAAGTCGCCAGTTGAGAGTGGACCAGTTTTTCCAAGATCTTAGCAGGGGCAGGCAGAAGGGAAATAGGCCTGTAGTTGCTAGGAAGGTCAGGGTCAAGGCTGGGCTTCTTCAAAATGGGGACCAGGGAGGCATGTTTCCATTTGGAAGGGAAATTTCCTGTTCAGAGGGAGTCGTTCCAAATGAGATTAAGATAAGGGTTAAGTAAGGGTGCCAATTTATTATATTCCTTGGCAGGCCAGGGATCATTGGGGGAGCCTGATTTGCATTTAAACAGCTCTGTCAAAGAATCGGCTTCTGATATTACTGCAAATTCGCACAGGGAGGATGGTGGCGGTATGGGAGGGATGGGTCGCTCGTCACCTCCCTCTCTGATAGAGGGGGGGAAGGATGATTGAATGGTCTCAATTTTGTCCTCAAAAAATTGGGAGAGTTTGTTACATAGCGCCTGTGAGGCAGGTTGGGATCGGATCAACGAGGTAGGATCTGTGAAGGATCTCACAATGTTGAAGATCTCTCTGGCGCCATTACTAGCAAGTTTAATTCTGGAAGCCAAAAAGTCCCGTTTGTGCTTCTCTATCATTCTCCGATATTCTTTAAGGGCAGCTTTATAGGAGGTTTTGCTGTCCGGAGAATAGTTCTGTCTCCAGTGGCGCTCAAGAGATTTACAGGAGGCCTTTTTTTGCCGGAGTTCATCGGAGTACCATGGGGCTGATGGTACCGCCCTATAAGTTTTAATGGGTTTGATGGGGGCCAGGACATCTAAGGCCTGACCAATCCAAGTGTCCAGATAATTAATAGCTAGGTCTGGGTCGGACGATGGACATGGTTGAGTATTATTGAGGTGTTTCTGGAGCGCATCCAGGGTGATGCGACTCCAGTTTCTGCCTGAGGTTTTAGGGTTGATTGAGGGTCTGATGGAGCAGGGGATATCAATCTCAAATGGGATAAAGAAATGGTCCGACCAAATTACCGGCACAGGAGGTGCCGCTCGGATGGAGGGGAGATTGGAACAAATTAGGTCAAGAATATGACCCGCTTTGTGTGTAGGTAGGGTTATTAGTTGGGCTAGATTGCAGGCCGCAAGCGTAGAAATAAAGTGGCTGCTATGCGGGCAGGATTCGTTATCAACATGGAGGTTGAAGTCTCCTAAAGCAGTAAAGTTGGCGTATCTAGTGCTACACTGGATAATATAGTCCATCAAGGCCGGTAAGTATGAAAGATTGGAATGAGGGGGACGATAGATGAGTATTCCTGAGCAGGAGGAGGTCGGAAAAGTTTGGATGCTAAAAGGCAAGCCTTCTATACAGTCGATTAGGTCGAATGGGGGGAAGGTAGCTGTCCAAGTAGATTTATAGATTAGAGCAACGCCACCTCCTGCTTTACCGGTGGGTCTATTAGCGCAGCTGATACTGTAGCCCTCTGGTAAGGCAAGGGAAATGGCGGGGTTTGTAGTGTCGTTCAGCCACGTTTCCGTAAGGAAAAGCAGATCCCAGTTGTTGTCTCGGAGGGACTGCCAGATATCAAAGGCATGTTTGGTCAGCGACCTGCAATTAATAAGCGCCGATCTGAGGGTTAAGGAGGGGTAAACCTCAGGGGTAGAGGTTCGAACCAAATTTGGGCGGGTTGTAGAAGCTGCGGGTAAAAAGGAGAAGTGACACACTGTGCAGATAAATTGACAAGCCTGGGTGTCCGGGAGAGAGCAAAGGTGGGCCGCGCAAGGGGGAGGTCTTAGGGACAGCAGGTCGCTCCGAGTGTATGCTGCGATGTTATGGCTAGTAGGTCGGACAGGGGGACCGGTCCCGGTCGCGTCCTGATCGCGGACGAGCGCAGACGAGCTTGCCTTATGCGCGCCTTTGGCGCGCAATCGTCGCGCCCGCTGCTCTCGTCCGCTGCGCTTCCGGTCCAGGCACATTTTTATTGTGGGAGGGCGAGGGGGGAGCGTGGCCTCTGGGTGGGCGTGGCCCGGTCAAGGCGAGGGGAATGGCACTGGAAAGCTCGGCGATTTCGCCCTTCCAGGCGCTCGTTTTTGCACTAAAACGGGGTGACAGCTGCAGCAAAGATGAGACAAAGTGAGTGCAAAGTCAATTTAAAATTGCATATGTAACAGTTTTAAAAACACAAGAAATGCGCTTTAGCTAGTGGTTCCCGGCTGTGCCTCAGGAGAAGGTCAGAGACAGGCCTTGTCTGTTGAGTCGTAAATAAAAGGTCCCTGATGACAGGAATGGAGGTGGCCCATGACCTTGCATGGACATAATGTGGCCCAATGGGTAATGAGACCAGATGTCCAGCATTAGGGGCGTGCAATAAATGTGTGTACTTTGCATGCTGTATCCTGATTGGCTGCGTGTTCCTCACTCCATGTTTCATCTGACTTTATGGTGTTTTGGGAATGTGCACAGCCCTCTGGCCATGTGTGCTTTATCGGGGGCCAATTTCCCTGGACCATTGTGGTGTCCCTGTGCTAATCTGAGGAATGGGCTTGAGTTTCTTGTTCACAGGTTTGTCTGCCGGCTAAATCTGTAAACCTGTCAATCAGTTACTGTTGGCCTAGGTTGCAGAGCCTGAATGGTCATGTATTTCTGAGTCGGGTTGATGGAGAGTTAGTTCATGACGGGTGAATTTGATAACAGTGATACGTTTTCGTTTGCGTATGCAAGTGTACCATTATAAGCATTAGCATCGTTTCTTTTTATCAATATCAACACCAAAACTGAGTATTAGGCAGTATTCATATTTAGTTGCTATTTATTTTGAAATATATGCTTGATATAAGGGTACATTTGTCAGTTTATGGCATGACGTTTAAATGTTAGGGTCTGAGGCTGTATTTTGCAAGTGTGTCAGTTATGGCATTGTGTGTAAAAGTAGTTACACAGTGGCGTAGCGAAGCTTGAAGGGCCCCCCTGCAATATACACGGTGGGAGCCCCCCTTCCTGGCTCACAACCTAGCACTTTTGCTACGGGGGCCACACCGCACCGTGGGGGCTGCGGGAGCTTAAATTACGCCACTGCATTAAGGTCTATAGCATGGTGTGCAAGCGTGTTAGTTTGTGGCCCACTCAGGCCCTACTCCTCTGCAGAGTCCTGTGCCTGCAGCCCCCTGCACTCAGATTCCTCACATCCTTATAAAGCCTGAGTCCTAGGCAACTTGGCAGAGTGTGAATGTTTACACGCTGATCTACTGGCATGTGCTTCTGCCTGCACACTCCAGCTCTGCTCCTGGGCGGGGATCCTTGACTTATGGAAGGAAAGAAGGCGCAGTAGTACTTATAAGGATAGCTGCACAGAGGGCGAGGGTTGCTGCACAGGCAGCCAGGACGGGGGTAAGGCACTGCACCTCAACCATCCCACTGCTGCACCACAAACATTCAGGACAGCGGAGACACAAAAGAAAGGCATACTACACATCAAGCACGTCACTTCTGCAGTTCAGGTTGCCAGGGCAGGGGAGACACATCAGGCAGTCAGGACAGGGGAAGATACTGCAAGTCACCCGCCCGACAGCTGTAAAACAAGCAGCCACGAAAAAGTCATAACAGACAGGCAGGATTGGGAGGAATGCCGCTCTTCAGCTATTTCACTGCTGTAACACAAACATACAGGGGCAGAGAGATACATCAGCCAGCCATGACACGGGGAAATACTGCACCTACTGTACCGCAGGCATCCCACTGCTGCAACACGGGTATCCAGGACAGGGAGACTCGTCAGCAGACAGGACTGGGGGCACCTCAAACATTCCGCTGTTGCCCCACGGGCAGCCACATCAGGCGGGCGGGACAGGTGGAGATGTTGCACCTCAATCATCTCACTACTGGAACACAAGCAGCCAAGACAGTGGAGACAGCAGAAAAGAAGGCCGGAGGAGACTGCTGCACCCCAAGATTTCCACTCTATAGGCAGTCTGGACAGGGGCAGCACATCAGGCAGCCATGGTAGGGGCAAATACTGATGCAACACGGGCAGTCAGGGCAGAGAGACACATCAGGCAGACAGGATGGGAGAGGTTCGGGGGCGCACCTCAAACATTCCACTGTGGCACCACTGGCAGCCAGGGGAGACACACCAGGAAGCTAGTGCTACCTCATGCACACATCCCACTGCTGCAATACACGCCAGAGGTGTTTAGCCTAAATTCTGCAGCTACCCACATCACCAAAATGGGTGATATTTCATGGTGATTTTTTAAATGCAACTTTTATTGGTTTTATGAAATAAAACAGCGCTGGTGGGAAAAAGTGCATTTCACTTGTCCCCGTACAACGCATCCAGTCCATACAGATATTCACAAATATAGAGGGGGGGGGGGAGGGGAAGAGTACTGTAGGGTATCGCAGTAGGGAGACCTCCGCTGAGGGACCCATGTCTCCCGCAGGCCGCGGATATACATGGATAGCAATGCATCATCCCACCTCCCTAACAATTCACCACAGACTTGGTTATTGTTCCATACCCTAGGCATGGGCCATACAAGGGCCAAGTATTTTCTCACATTTTTGTGGCATCCCCAGGCTTTACATACTTTTCATTCCATAAGTGCACAGTGGCCCATTCCTGTCGTCCACATCTGGAGGTTCAGGTCTCTCTGGAACTCCACAGTCCGGCAATGTCTCACTTGGTCACCAAGCATCCAACTCCAGCGAGCAAGTGGCTTTGCATCAGGCTACCCACTTCCTCCCTCAATCCCAAAAGGACCAGCTTGGGATGTAGGTGAACTGGCCTTCCAATCACTGCTAAGGCGCCCTCTACCTGGGGCCAACATTTTCTAAGGACTGGCAGTCCCACCTCATATGCAAGCACATACCATTCTGGCTGACACAGCGGATACAAGTGGGTTCCCGGCCTCCTACCCCTCCCTCCAGAGACGCACAGGTGTGAAATATACCCTATGTAGGTATTTAAGTTGACTCAAACGTAAGTGGGCAGTTATCACCAACACACTTGGGATTATTCTGGCTTCTCTCCACTCTTCGTTGTCGGGTTCTCCAATGCCGTTCAGCCATTTGGAGCAAAAGACATTCCAGAGGGTCAGGCACATTTACCAGGAAAGAGCGGTAGAGTCTAGAAATGCCATGTTTACCAACAGGCCCCAAGATCAGTTTAGCTTCTAACGTGCTGAACTACAGTCTCCGAGGATTCTCCGAGGAGCCCCCTGGCGAGGCTAACAGGGTCCTCAGCTGCAGAAACTTGAAGAACAGAGAGCCATGTAGTTCAAATTTGGACTCCAGCTTGTCGACTGGTTTCATATGATTGATTCCTGGACCAGACAGACATCCCACATTCGGGAGAGGCCTATTAGATCTAACCTCGAAAGTCCCTATTCCTACTAGCACTGACCGGCCAATCATCCACCCATAGTGGGGTCCCTTGTGTAGGGGTCTTTTACCATTGAATCTATTTCAATGCATGCTGCCGAGCCCTCAGTTTTGTTTTGGTGGCATCAAAGAGGGTTTTTGTTTTATAAATGTAATGTAGGGCTCCTTTCTCCCTGAACTCCTCCAGTTCCAAGCTGAACGCCAAATCCTCTCAGTCTCCAAAGACCAGATTGTTGATAACTATGTGTGCGGTCCAGCAATACAGCAGGATATTCATCACACCCATTCTCGCATGATATGGGTGCAAAGACCATTTAGCAAGGAACATTCTAGCTTGTTTGTCTGCCCAGAAGAATGTCCTATTTAGTGTCAAAAGTATCTTAAAGACTTGCGGCCGAATTGTAACAGAATAGTTTTGGAAAGTGTACAATAAGAACAAATTGGGGAAGTGTAACCATCTTGCGTAAGGCCATCAGTCTGAGAATTGATGATGGCAGGGAAGCCCATCTTAGTAAATCCCAGCCCGTCCTCTCTAGAAGAGGGGTGATGGTATTGTTCCAGTAGGCCTGTGGGTAGAGATTCTTGCATCTCCAGGTATTTAAATGAGTCCCAGCACACTTGTAGCTTTGCAAGCAGCCTCCAGGTGGCAGGTTTATACTTGATAGGGACCACCCCAGATTTAGACCAGTTCACACCTAGACCTCATGTCATTCCAAATAACTCAAGAATTTGCATGACTCTATTAACCAATGTCATGGGATTATGGAGTTATAGAAAAGTGGCACCCGCATAGAGCAATATGTGGTCTTGCCTCCCCTCATTCCACTGAGAGCCCCAATACACAGCTTCTCTATGTATCCATTTGGCTAGTGGGTCTACGATCGGAGCACATAACAGGGGATGGAGGGGGCAGCCCAGACTATTACCTCTCTCAATTAGAGAAAAGTGTCCTGCAATGCATTATTCACCTATACTTGTGCCCATGTGAACGCATATAAAATCTTAACAAAAGATACATACCGGGGTCTAAAGTTAATTTTAGACTGGACCTGAAAGAGGAAGTCCCAGTTCACAGAACCTAAGGCTTTTTTGAAGGCCAGAAGGGCTACTGCCAATGGTTAGAAACAAGCTGTCAGCCTGGCACCTTACTCCTTGGAAAAACAAATTACTTACCTGTACACTGTGGTTCTTCAGTGTTGGCATCTTTCATGGATTCTCATGCTTAAGTCATCCCGTCATCAAGGCTAGAGTCTCATGGCATCATAATAAAAAGCAGTATACGGTAAGGCAAACTTAAGCATCGCTGAGAGTCTACTTTGTTAGCCTATCCACATAAATGGAAAAGAACCAAACTTCAGCCAATCAGAGCACAGCACAGTCATCAACACCTCTCTCCCTTCAATGGCCACCATACCGGAGATCTCTTACCCAGGAGTGTGGTCCTAGATGTAGTCTGAGGTGGACTCCACTTCGGAGGAGGCTCAGCCGCATGCAAATGTATGAAAGATGTGGATACTGGAGAACCACAGAATTGACGTAAGTAACTTGTTTTTTCTCACTCCAGTATTAGATCTTTCATAAACTGACTTCGCTTTTTTTAAACAACTTTATTGGCGTTTAAAAAATACATAGAACAGCATTGTCTAGCATAGATCGCAAAGAAACTCTTCCAAAGGGTTCATGATGCTCCGGTGGTCATTATACATACTTATGTTTGATGTTATGATTATTATTATGTATCATTCAGGTTAAGACATAATTTACTGACGTTGCGGCCTTTAAACTGTGTCTCTCTCCCACTCTCTAATAGATACCTTTAATGTCGGTGTTTCCTGCTTATTTAATTTATGCCCACGTATCCCTTTAAGTCCCCCCCACCCCCTGTCAGACATCCGTATTCCTTTTGCTGTCTGAATAATGTATCGTCTGTTCAACTATCCTGCATTGTGTGCCTTATGAATTTTATGGGTTGGTTGTTCCAGTCTGTGAGTTCGCTTCTGGGGGCTGTAGATCAGTTATCACCGTCCATGCTTGGAAGTCATCTTCTAATTTGTCGTCTCTCCTAACTTGTTTCCTTCTTACTCTCTCGGCAGTTGCCCATTCACACGTCTTTCGGGCAACTTTCATACTGTGCCATTCAATTGCAATGAGTCTCTTTGCTATTATTAAGCCCAGAAGCACAAATTGCCTGCTCAACTTCTTGCTTTTAGGTGTTGGGAGAAGACCAAGTAAGACTATCCGCATCTCTCTAGGGACCTCCCAGCCCGAGGCAACCCACCGACGAACATGCCCACACCACATGTATGAAGTCAGCTTCTGGCTCCCGGGATCTGGGGTTCGCCCTAGAGTGCTCTGGGTATATTTTACTGAGTACTTTCGGAGTAAGATAATCTTGATGGATATAGTTATATTGTTTTAATTTGAAACGTGCATTTGAGCACCCCTGTTTTACCTACACCATTCTTTCTCTGTTATGTGTTCTTCCGTCGCTCCTCCCATCTAGCTTGCAAGGGCAGTGGTTTCCTTGGTAGGTCCTCGCAAATTGCTTTGTATAGATGGGTTATCAATTATCATATGCTATCCTTGCACCATATACAGTATCACCTGCAGAGTTCTCGTTATAGGTGGTTCCTTCGGGAATGTTGACCATACCTCACTGGCCACCTGAGAGATCTTTTCATATTGTAAGTACTGTCCTCTGCCTAAATTAAAGGACGTCTTCGCATTTACCCTTGATTCAGCGAACTTGGCAAACCCTGGAATCGCCCACTGAGGGGCGTCCGGCACGTATGGTGCCTGCCTCATCACTCTTCTGATTGTATTTTCCCAGACCTCCGCGACGTGTCTAATAAGGTACGGAGATGCACTGGAGACTCCTCTACCTTTCATTAATAATTCCGGTAGGGATCCTCCCTCATACGACCACTCAAGAAGCTTTTTTCCCAGTAATCCTGGTCATCCAACCAGTGGATCGCATGCTGTAGATATGCAGCCATATAGTAGTATTCAGTACATGGGACCTCCACACTTCCATTCGACAGGGTCTCTGTAACGCTGTGAGACTGATGCACTTGTGTTTGGGACCCCACAGCAGGACGGTCATCACGGTATCCAGTTTTTTTTAAATAGCTGGGCAGGATTTTATAAAAATGAATTTTGTAGTGCATACAAACATCTTGGTAAAATGACCATTTTCATAATTGCAACTTTTCTCTTAAGAGACAAGGGCAAGTCCCTCCAAAATCGCACAGAGCCACGGATCCCCTCTACCACTCTGCCTATATTGAGCTCCAGGAACCTTTCAGCTGAGTGTGCCAGTCTAATCCCCAGATATCTATGGGGTTCCATTGTCCAGGGCAAGCCCACCTCGGGTAGCATGTCCACTGGATGGCTCGCCAAACACCCAAGTGGTAGTAATTTTAATTTCTTTTGGTTCACCAGGAGGCCAGACACCTTTCCGAATTCTTCCAGAATATCCAGCAGAACAGGTATTGACCTAGTCGTCTGTCTACAATACACCAGGGTGTCATCAGCATACATTGAGACAACATGGCTGTTATTCCCCACTTTGATTCTGCATTCTTTTAGTCAATTTCTGAGCACCCAAGCCAGCAGCTCCATGGCCATAGCAAATATCAGGGGGGATAGGGGGCAGCCCTGCCTTGTACCCCTCTCCAGTTGGAACACCTCTTAAATTCTACCCCCTGCCTTCACCCTGGTGCTGTATGAATTCGATTGCTGTGGGTCTCTGTCTTGTTTTTGGATCATTATCACCAAGGTTTCTCGAATAGAGTCCGGCAATCTTTGTGCGTGAAGTGCGTCTTTGTACACCTCCACTAACCTGTCCAGTAATATCAGTGCAAATTGTTGGTAAAATTCCTCTGGGAAACCATTGTTCCTGGGTGATTTCTCTGTCTTTAGGCGTTTAATAGCCCCCATTATCTCTCATCTCGCGATCGGGCCCCCTAAGATTTCTTCCATCTCCGGATCTAATTGGGGTAATTCTACTGAGGTCAGGAACACCTTCACTGCAAGACTCGCAGGCGCGGTACCTTTCCCATACACTTTGGCCAAGTGCCCAGCGAGTATTTCAATGATCTCCATTTGTGTGTGCACCGGTTTCCCAGCATCGTCCTAAAGTTGCAATATTGGTTGCGTGGCAGATTCCCTTCTCAATAATCTGGCTAACATTACCTCTGACTTGTCTCCCTACAGTTGGAGGCGCTGCTAGTACGCTGTATAGTCAAGTTTCCATGCCTCTAACAATTCAGCCCAGGCGTAGCACCACTCCCCTTTCCGCTGTGGGAATATGTGCAGTCTCTACACAAGCCTGGACAGCTTATGTTCCTGATTAGCAGTATCCTTCATTAGTTGCTGCCTCACCCCGTATGCCATGTGTATACAGACCCCTAGAAGGACTACCTTCATGGTGTCACATTCATATGCTCTGTTCACGGCCAGTCACAGAGAAGACCATCAATGCCTAGCTAACTACATTCATTGAAGAAAACTCCATCCTCGACCCCTCCCAATCTGGATTCTGAAGCAACCACAGCACGGAGACCGCTCTACTCGATGCCACAGACGACATCTGCATCCTCCTCAACCAAAAACACACCACTGCCCTGATCCTACTTGACCTCTCCGCAGTATTCGACACCGTCTCCCAGCGCACACTCACCAACAGACTCCACAATGCCGGCATACAGGAAACTGCCCTCAAACGGATCAGCTCCTTCCTCACCAGCAGAACCCAAAGGGTCAGACTTCCACCTTTCCTCTCCGAACCCACAGAAATACCCTGCTGAGTACCCGGATTGTCACTCAGCCACACTCTCTTCAACATCTCCATGGCCCCCCTTCGCTGCCATTGTCAGACACCACGGACTCAGCACCGTATCCTACGCCGACGACACCCAGCTAATCCTCTCCCTCACCAAGGATCCCGTCACCACCAGACTCAACTTCCAGGAAGCAATGAAGGACGACGCATCCTGGATGAGCAACAGCTGCCTGAAGCTTAACTCAGAGAAGACAGAAGTCTTCATCCTCCCCCTCCCCCTCTGCATGGGACAACACCTGGTGGCCCACCGCCCTCATCAGCCCTCCCACACTCACGGACCACGCCCAAAACCTCGGCATCATTCTCAACTCCTTACTCTCCATGACCCGACAGTTCAACGCCGTCGCATCCAGCTGCTTCAACATCCTCTGCATTCTCAGCAAAACCTTCAAATGCCCCCCCCCCCCCCCGAATCAAAGCAGACAGTCACCCATGCAATCATAACCAGCAGACTGGATTATGGAAACGCCCTCTACGCCGGGATCAAAAAGTCACTCACCCACAAACTACAGACCACACAGAACACCGCAGCCAGACCCATCCTCGGCATCCCTCGACAGGAACACATCACCCAACACCTGCGCAACCTTCACTGGCTCCAGTAGAGAAGAGTCACTTTCAAGATACTCACACATGCCTACAAATGCCTCCACAACACGGCACCCCAATACATCAACAAGAGAATCTCCTTCCACGTACCAAAGAGAACTCTCCGTTCCGCCAACCTCGCCCTCGCCAAAACCCCACGCACCAGCAAAGCCAGGACAAGCAGAAGAGCTTTCTCCAACATAGCGGCCAAGACCTGGAATGCACTCCAGATCGACATCAGGCTCATCCCCTCCCTGAACATCTTCAGGAAAACACTCAAGACCTGGCTCTTCGACTAATCAGAGTTGCGAACAGCCCCCCAACCCCCAGCACCTTGAGACACTAAGGAGTGAGTTGCGCGCTTTCAAAATTCCTGATTGATTGATTGATTTACCCCCAGTTTTCTTCAAAGTATTTGGTTAAAGCCACCAAAACACCCTTCAAATGGAGGGTCCAACTATGCCTCTGCCCTGAGGCGCAATGTAGTGATAGCTGGTTTATGGCCCTCAAAACTTAGCAGAAACGGTGAGTGGTCCGAAATGTATCCTGCTTGATAAGTTACCCACCTAACTTCACGGGCTATTGTAGGTGAAATAAAACAGTAGTACAGACAACTAAATGTATTAGTAGCTGGCGTGTGGCATGAGAATGTTTTCTATTGGGGATTATGCTCCGCTCCCTCCATATGTCCGTGAGTTGCATTTCCCCGAGCATGTCCGTCAGCGTTTCAGTCATGTGTGGTTTGGTGTGCAATTGTGGGGGCTCCCAGTCTAGGTTTCCATCTAAGACACAATTTACATCCCCAAGGACTATTATCGCCACCCCATGTACAGCGCGGCTTCCGCCATGACTGATAGGAAGAAAGTTTGACAATCTATATTTGGAGCATAGACATTAATGACACACAATTCCCTCCCCTCCAATGTATCTTGCAAAATCACATATCTTCCTTCTGGGTCCACTAGATGATGTAAACAATTGAAGGTAACCCTGGGTGCTACCCAAACGAGAACACCTCTTGCAAAACCTGAATAGGATGTGGCATATATCTGCCCCCAACCTTCTGCTTCTCATACACAGGACTGCATCCCCCACATGAGTCTCCTATAGGCACGCTATTGACACTTTATATCTTTTCAAATAAGCATATACCCTTCTGCGTTTCTCGAATGCTGCCAGCCCCTGAACATTCCATGTGAGAATTTTCAAAGCTGTAGACGCCATTTCCAGCATGACACTTTATCCCACCTTCCTCCCATTTTGTTTACTCCCCCCTTTTACAGGCTGTTTGTGGACTTGGACTGTCACTCCAACAAACCTGAACAGATCCTGCTGCTTCTTCGAGGACATCTGACTTACCCTAACTTTTGAAACTAAATAAACATCTCTGCCCCCCACCCCTAGGGCAACACGGCTACTCCACATTCTTCCCTGTAATATGGAGCTCCCACTAGCCGGGAAATCCAACATGGACCCCTGCATTCGTCTCTCCGGGGAAACGGTCGGCGGTCTAGAAGAAAGGCGGTGCCCTCCAATGACATCAGACGCTGAAAGAAAAGGTGAGGAGAACGAGGAACCGTGTTGTGCAGGTAGAAGGCGGATCATCGGAGAAGGAGACCAGGACGCAGACACGAAGAGTGGCGGGACCGGACCCAGGACCACAGACAGCACATTGGAACAGCAGGAGAAGACTGTGGAGGAGGCTCGTTTCCAGAAAGCGCAAAGGCGGAAGTATCCGGACGTCCCAGAGGAGCACAGGACACCCAGATACCCCTTGCTGCGGTCCCAGAGGACCATGACTCCAGGCAAGTTCCCTGGTTACAATATTTCAGGAGGTTGACCGGAAGGGGTGGGGTGAAGAGCGAGCATGGGTAAAGGAAAGAAGGGGTGGGAGAACACAGTATAGACAACTCCTCACTCCTTTCCCTTCACCCCGGTGGCATGACGCATGTTGCTGACGGTAGCACTTGAGAAAACATAAGACTGACCCCGTTATTGTTGATCCGTTCTTTTTTCCTCATTTGCCCTGGGATGGCTGGAATATTCCCTACACCCGAGAGAGCCCGGAAGAAGGGGAACCTGAAGGGAAGACCTTCCACTGGAATCAGGAACAATAGAGACTCTCCTATGTAGGCCCCACTTCCATACTCATAGTGGGATAAAACCCAAGACTTCTTTTGGAGTTTAAATTCTTTCTTTGTCCTTACCGACATTAGTTTCCTTTATTGACTATTAAAAATCAGTTAGGCCTGAACAGCCTTATACCTTGACCTTAAATTGCCTAGCTTTTTTCTTGATACCTCTGTGTGGTGCCTCATCCCACTCTTCGGCCCAGACGATAACACATTCCCCTTCATGGCAAGACAGTACTCGCCTTGGTCGCCCCGTACCCCCCTAACTAAACAGTTTACAACTGAACAGTGACTATAGCTCCAGTTTCTCTGTAGCACAATACTATATTACTTTGAACTTGTCACTTTACGAGCCAGAGTTTCACCCTAACAAACCTACAAGCGACCAAACAATCAGTCAGATGCAAGACTGGGCCTCTAGCTCCTGAACCGTGGCCCTGTCCCTGAGGGGCATGAAGTGTGTGATAGGTTGGCAATCATGGATTGGCATTACAGGCACATAAATGTAATATCCTCAAGAAATGTATCGAGTATCTTGGGCACACCTTGCCTGGGGATGGTGTCATTCCAAAGAAATCAAATGTTGAAGCCATTGTGAATGCCAACTTGTAACAACAAGAGAGGAAGGGAAACGAGAAACGCTCCTATTCCCCTCAGGTGAAAATGCAATAGAACAACAGAGGAAAAATGACTACAAATGGAGTAGGCAAGTAGTCTAGCACATAGTCTAAGTCGCTTGAGAAGGGGTCCGGCATATGAGGGCGATGCAGGTGCCAAGCGGGTGCTTAGCTAACAGGGCGGTGTGTCAATTTGCTACCACCCCCCTCCCGAGATCCATGGTGCTTTAAATTGTAGCGCCCCTCAATAAACTCGGTTCCACTCCAACGCGTTGGAGTCTTAGAAACGTGTTTTTTATCTATTTTTCGCACAAGTAACCCCAGGCTAGGGTGGGCCTTAGCACGCCCACACCGCCGGGGTTTGACACCATATATATATATATATCTTTTAATTCACTGGTCCTGACGAATGCCTGATATACCATTTCACATAGGCTGAAACATGTTGACCTCACACTAGGATAATATCGGATTTATAATTTTGGTCCCTTATCCTACATTTTTTTATCCTTGCCCAATTGGAAAAATGAATAAATTCCCTTTTTGACTCAATTGTGACATTTTAATTTTACACTCTTTATTCACTTCACATTCACAAAAAACCCAGCTCCGCAGTAACCTGGTGTTGCAGCACACCAGGGTGGCACTCGGCCACTCCTGGTGGGGCCCGATGATGAAGCATGTCATCGACCAGGTCGGCGAGTGAGAGCTTTCTAATCAACCTATAAAGGTTTCCTTCGCAAGCGACTTAGACTATGTGCTAGACTACTTGCCTACTCCATTTGTAGTCACTTTCATTAGTGACACTCCTCTGTTGTTCTGTTGCATTTTCACCCGAGGGGAATAGGAGCGTTTCTCGTTTCCCTTCCTCTCTTGTTGTTACAAGTTGCTCCAGGCTTGCTCGAGCTTCCCTGCAAAGGAGAAGCGCCACGAACCTTGCTGGTCTACAACAGAGCCAATCTTGACATCCTGCGTGGGTTGCGGTTGCCAAGGCTTGTTGGGTCCAATCCGGATACCGACACCGCAGTTAACTAGATCCATTGTGGGACAGCTCGAATCCAGCGCCTGGTCATCGTCGATGCCTCCTGGACCTAGTGGCTTAAGAGACAAGTTTGACTACTTCACCTGAAATCACCAGACATCGCCTGGTTCCTTCCTGGTCACTGGCTAGTGACCCAGACTCTGTCCCTTCTGCTTTCAGGTTCTTCAGATCTTTGATCGACCCTTGGATTCACACGGACACTTTTCCTCTCGTCGCCTGCAGCACTTCTTTGCAGCTCTCCATAGGAAACGACGACGAAACCCGACACGAAAAGACACCTATGCACCCGGCTTCCCTGGGTGAGGTAACACGAGTACTTCGGTGCTCCCGTGAGTCTTGACTCTCGAAGTGTCCTAGTTTAAAAGGGTTCCATCCTAGTCCATCCGGAAGTGTCCTTAAATTGTATATTTGTAACTTTTACGATCTCCATAGAAAGTCAATGGTAACCCATGCATGTGTTTAGACACTGCACGCGTCTCCCGTGGGCCTCCTACTTCCTAACCTTTGGTCGATTAGAGTAGCTCCAGCGATAAAACAGGCCCCAGGCCTGCTTTCTAATTCTCTTGTGCTTCTTATATCACTTTCTTAGTATATGGTTTGTGAGGCCCCTAGGGCATAATGTATACTGTGCAACTTATCGTATATTAATTGTGTGACTTATATTGTATTTTTACCTCTGACCTCATAAAGAGTGCAGAGTGGTTGTTTTTAGATTAAATACATATATATTTGATATATACCTTGTGTGGTGTCCTTTCATTTGGTACTCAAGGGGTTATAATTGGTAAAACGTAATAGCGAAGTCACACAAAATGGTAAAGTTTGGAATGTTAGGAGAGTAGCCAAGTGTCCTGATGGGTACATTCCAAGAATAAATGAGGAAGACAAGGAAGAGGATATCCTTGTAAGACTAAACAACAAATACCAAAGAAGTGATCAATATGGGATGTGTAGTAATTCTTCAGTAGAGTCATGTAATAATGAAGGTACAGTGGCTTTCGAGTCAAAGGTGCAAGTCACATCAGACAACTACCTAGGAAGTTATGTGATTTTGTCATATAACATGCTTATCCGTGATGTACAGCCACTGTTGCAATTGTATGTATATGTGTATTCGTGTATTTGCATCCTAATTGTTTTCTTTATCGTTTTGTTAAATAAGGGGGATGTTTTGCATTCTGTTGTTTATCGAATGCATGCGCCAGCATTTCCTCTCTTCTGTAAATTCGGTGCATGTGCCTAGTGTATTTTCATGCTAGGTTCAAAATTCTTTTTACAGTACTTGTTAATGATTCTAAAGATGCTTCAGTTGCATCTGGAGCTGTCCGGGCTGCGGACGCATTGCTGTGCTGAACAATAAACTTCAGGAAAAAAACTTATTTCGTTATGGACTCATTCTAATGGAAACAAGTTTGCAGATCAAAGGAAAAACATTCAAAAAAATAGTTATCAGATTGGAGATCTTGTATTAGTAAAACAAAACCAAGTAAGGAAATCCGCCAGTAGATTTCATCCATCACCATTGGAAATAACAAAAATAAAGGAGTCGGCAATTACTGCACAGAATGAAAACAGAACAAAAGTGAGAAACAAAGCACATTTCAAGAAGTTTATTACCGCAGTTGAAGAACAACAAGATACAAAAGAAAGCGATTGAGACGGTTTCAGAAGCACAAGAACACTCAAAAAACCACAAAAGCTTGACATACAATGCTAATTTGTTTATTTGCTTATTTGCTTATTTTCTTGCTCATTTATTAAAGAGGGGGAGATGTAGTAACGTATTAGGATATAGAACGTAGTATATGAGTAACCACATACAGAATGTTACTGTTTGAATTCCTGTTCAGTTTCAGGAGCAGAACTGAGGACATGGAGGAAGCTGTCTCAGTATGCTAAACAATATATTTGGTAAACCAAGATCTGTCTGCGTGTCATCACAGACATATGTCTGACACACACACTGCTGAACAAGAGGAAGGCTCAAGAAATGGCAGAGGCAGGGCTTTAAAACCGCTTCGCCGCGCGCAATGTGCTGGAATTTGAAGTGTGCGCAGATCGGACGGCACGCGCTCACCGTACACATCGAAGAGGTTAAGTGGGCCGGGTCTCACCGACAATTTTTTTAAGGAGGCCTCGAAAATGGTCTCTATCTGGCTCTGTTTTGTGCCCTAGCACAGGCGGCCCATTTTTTTCCGGACTGAAGTGACTGCACTGCTTACTAGTGTAGAAGTTACGGCATGACGTCATGCCAGGTGAGCGTTGTAGGGGAAGGGAAATACTCTACAGAGAGTCATTTTCTCTCTGTATTTCCCTTCTCTTTTTTAAACTCTGGAGCAGCAACATTGTTGTGGTGTCACCAGGGCTTTAAGTGGAAGCTTTTTCAATAATATTCAAGCCATAGTTGCTTCTTATTTATCTTATGCAATTAACAACCATTGACAAAGCCAATAGTCCTGACTTCTTGTAAGTATGATGTTACTAGTTGTATCATATATCTAGATGCAATGACAGAAACAGCAAAATACAAGTCGGGCAGCACACTGCTAAACCCAGTTTTTTAGCTTGCGTGTTTTTAAGCCAAGCCCCCAATTACATTGGCCACGCCCCTTTGAGAGACACCCCCCCTCCAAGTTTCTTCATCCCACTTAAAGCCCTGGGCAGAGGTACCTTGGGTGTTTTACTGTTTCATAGCAGGCAGCCAGGTTTGCGATTGCACAGGGGAGCAGGTACTCGGTGCCATAATGCCAATTTCTAGGTCTTAAAGAGAAGGCATTCATTCTAAGAGTAAACAAATGTGCTCACCTAAAAAGTGGACACTCCCTGAAGCAGGAACATACTAATTTACAACACTGTTCACTCCTGATTTATTTTTAGATGAGTAAGCTGAATGTTCGTGCAATCACAATGAATTCCAAACTGCCTCTATCATTCTATTTTTGAATGAGTGAGCCAGTCTCACACATTTGTGAATGTTCCCTTTCACTCTATGCTTCAGTGGCTAAACACGACATTCATGCAGTCTTACATATTTCTAAACCGCTTCATCTCTCTGCACTTAGGTCTCACCATTAGAGAGCTTTTATCTAGTCTATTGTCGAAAGCCGTATTGTGTACCATACAAATACTTACAATGGGCTTTGGGTCAGCAAATCGGTTGACCCTCTTGTCAGTCCCTTTTGCTGGCTTTTTAATCAATGACTTTCCTTGTTCTGCTTGTGTTTGTCCCTCCCCTGGAGAACAGCTTCTTACCATCCTTTTGATTAGAATGACTTATATCTTGTCACAACTTGTCTACAAGAAGACACAACATGAACAGTAATCTCATTAAAAGGAAGTAATACCGAGACAAGTGAAAATTCTACACCTTATGCGAATACAGCCCCGATGCCACTTCAGCAAGAAGAATCTACGCCCATATTTCGAGATATGACTTCTCCTACACGTAGGACAGTCAATAGGAACCACCTCCCAGAAAGAAAGGATTCAAAAGCGAACACCCTTCTCATAACCCACCCAACAACATCACTAAGTACATCAAGGTCCGTACGAAACTCATATCCGCAGAATGTAAAACCAAGAACCCAGGTCCCAGGTAGCGCATCCCATTCCACTAACAGTGGAGGCACTAACTGCCGAAACAGTGACAAAAACAGGAAAACTGAAGAAACCAAAGTGCTAATAAGTCAGGACACAAGCAAAACTCGAAATAGGCAGTCGGATAAGTCCAAAATAGATCCACAAACTCAGAAAGAAATCGAAGCTCTTCAAACTAAAATCGGGAATATGTCACAGGATATTTTAAACGCATTACAAACTTTGGAAAAAATAAAGGAAATCACAGTTAGCACCCATGCCAAAGTTGAAGACGTCCAAAAATTAGTGCTTGACTCCCAAGAAAAGGGTAGAGAGACAATCATACCATTATCGAACCACCAGACAGAAATCTCAAATACCTATCAGACGATGAAAGTCTAACCCCAATACGGTCATATGAGCCGGAAACTAGCAGCAGAGTCCAGATCGATGCCAATAGAAAATCCTGCCCTAAGAATAGGAAACCCAACCTCAACAACCTACAACAAGTTCAGCTAACTGTCAATACTGTAGAAATGAACTCTAGGAGCGCAGGGAAACCACTACTATGCCTACTAATCAACTGCCAGTCCACAGCAAAACATGCCTCAGACGTCGCTGCCCTCATTGTTAACCAGGAAATAGACATAACAATCCTAACAGAAACATGGCTTACGGAATCATCTTCCCCTGATCATGGATCTTCTGGTGCCACCTCACTATAACATTATAAGATTAGACAGACAAAGCAAGACAGGAGGCGGTATAGCATGCATACACCGGTCGGATATGGAGATCAACCAAATACAATCAGACCCTCTCGAATCTTGTGAATACCTAGGACTCAACGTAAGAACAGCAAGCAATCAAAGATGCAACCTACATGCGCTTTACCACCCACCAGGCAATAATGCTACTTTCATAGAAGAGCTAATGGAGATCATCACTGCTACTTCTAACAGTCACACGAATAACATATTTCTCGGCGACTTCAATTTACACTGTGGTGACAAGAAGGACAAACAGAACAACACATTCAAAGACTTTCTGACAGATCTAAACCTTACTCAAGCCTGCACTCAGCCAACCCACTCTAATGGAGCAACCATGGATTGGATAATAGCTAGGAGTAAAGATGTTGCAGTCCAATCAATTACTCCTTGTAATTGGTCAGATGCCATAACATTACTAATACCTACAATAATAAAGAACAAAACCGCGCAGCCTATCAAACTGAAAAAGTGGTGCCGGGACATTAAGGAACCTAATATGGAACTGCTCATAGCAAGATGTGAGAAGGAACTAAATCCGCCTAACAACGTGCTGAACGCTAATGATCTCACTGAACACTACACTAAGTCAATGACGAGTATTGTCAACTCCACCATGCCACTAAAACTAAAAAGAATAGCTGAGAAGGATAAAAACCCATGGTTTAATAAGATACTGAATGAACATAGACGTAAATTAACCACTTGGACGCTAGCGGTTTTCCCGCTGTGCGCTGAGATTTCAAAATCAACATGTTGAGTGACGAGTTCACCTTGTCATCCGCACAGGCTAGGTAAAGCTGATGACGAGCTGAGCTCGTCATCAGCATGGAAGGGGTTAAGACTGGCAGAAAGAAGATGGAGACAGCACCCATCATCCCCCCCAGCTTAAAACACTCTGAAAGATCAGAAAAGAGTACAACAAAAAAGTACTCCATTCCAAGAAGGAATTATTTAGATCAGAACTAGACAACGCCAAAAACAGAGCGCAGAAACTATTCGAGATGTTAAAGCAACAATCAAATAAGTTGGCCAAATGTGCACAAGAAACTCCTAAAACTCAACTGAGCTGCGAAGAATTCTCTACATTCTTCACTGACAAGGCCAACACGCTTAAAAGAGACCTCAGGTTAGCAGCTAACAACCTGCCTAGACACCTACCAACTCAAAACAATGATACCACAACAAACGATCATGATAGATTGAAAAACAATGCACATTGGGCAACCTTCGAGCTATATGACCAGAATACCATTGACAAAACTCTCTCGGATATCAAACCAAACAACCACTACAATGACACCCTACCATCTAAATGCATAAAGAGAATCAATCATATCATTGTCCCAGTATGGACAAAGATAATAAATGCCTCACTTTCTCAAGGGATCCTACCAGAATGCCTAAAAACAGGTCAAGTCTTCCACATCATCAAAAAACCTACTGCGGACCCGGCAGAGCCGAATAACTTTCGACCAGTAACCAATATTCCAATACTTGCCAAACTAATCAAGAAATGTGTACAAAATCAACTGAGCAACCACATTGCCAATTTCAAGCTGCTGGGCGACTGCCAATCCGGATTCAGACCGGGCCACAGTACGGAATCAGCAATCCTACACACAGTGGATGATGCGCTGCAGGCCCTAGACCACAATCAAACATGCCTATTAGTACTTCCTGACCTGTCGTCTGCCTTTGACACAGTAAACCACGAATAATTGCTAGCCAGGCATCAAGACAAGATGGGACTATCTGGAATTGTTCTGAAATGGTTTGAATCATTCCTCGAGAACAGAACTCAAAGATTCCTAGTCAACCAGTCGCTTTCCCCATCATGCCGAAATTCAATTGGAGTCCCTCAAGGTTCAACTCTATCCCCATCTCTATTCAACCTATATGTCGAACCCCTCACAGAAATTCTATGAGACGCATGCATGTCTTCTCACATGAACGCTGATGACACTCAGATTTACATCAAGATAACGTCATTGGACGACATAAAGAAAATGAATGAGGCCTTAAAAATGTCATTACATTGGCTAACTAGTAATCATCTGAAACTAAACGCACAAAAAACAGAATTCCTATTAATATCACCACCGAAGAAACCCACAGAAGTGAAAGAATGGACCAATATGATCACAGCACTAAACTGCACCCCTACACTAGTTAAATCCGCAAAATCACTGGGAATCACACTTGATAAGAACCTAGACATGAAAGCTCACATCAAATCAATGACAAAAAGTGCCCGGTTTCACCTGAACTATATTAGAAAAGTGAAACCACTCATTACTACAGCGGACCTCAAACTAGCAGTCCAGTCCTTAGTTATCTCAAGGATTGAATATGGATGTACATATCTGGCAGGTCTGTCAAAAATGTCCACCGCGCCACTAAAAGCATGTCTAAATGCGGCAGCAAGACTCATTACTGGATCCAGAAAATATGACCATATATCCCCTCACCTGAAAGCACTAAACTGGCTACCGTACGAAGCCAGAATTTAATCCAAACTTGCATGTACTACACACAAAACACTCCACTACAAAACTTCAAGGTACCTAGCTCAGAAAATAGAGCTTTCAGGGGCAAACAGACCAGTTAGGAGTGCCAGAGAACTGCTGCTGAAACCACCCATCTTTCGGAAGAAGAAAACCTATGACAGAGCGTTCTCCGGAGCAGCCCCCCAGAATCTGGAATTCACTCCCTCCATACATTAGAAAAATTCCAAACATAGCAACATTCAAGAAGGAAGCAAAGAGCTTCCTGATGAGCAAGTTCCTTCCATAAGACTAGACTGTTCTTTAGCGGTTTAATATCAAACGTCGATCAGGAACTACCTGTGGTAGGACTCACAGAAAGCACTACAGACCCTTGTATACAAAAATACTTTTATTTTTACTGAAACGGATAAGAATGTCTTGTACATGAATATTATATATAATAATACTGCTGTTTTTTGCTGAAAATCTTGTACAGGAATTTTTATATAGCCAATTGCACTGTATCTCAAATTTTCCATATGTTACTGTGAAGCGCTCTGATACCCAAGGGTCAAGTCCGCGCTATATAAAACTCTATAAATAAATAAATAAAATAAATATAGCAGGCAACTATTATTTTCTTTTTCGTTCTGGACTCCATGAAGGTACATGCATTTTCTATCCCTCACCTGCCTACTGTTTTAACCACACCCTCCCACTCCCACACTTTCCTTGTTGCTCAAACCTCCCCATGCTCGTCTGTCACTTTCTTTCTCGGCATCGCTCCATCCTGTTTGACTTTATTTGTATTTTTTTACTCCCCGTCCCAATAAGCAGCTCCGCTGTTGCTCTACCATCCCTGTCCCGTTGCTCCCACCACTCCTCCATCCCTCTCTGTTGCATTTTATTTTTATTTTACGTTTATGTTTTTTCTTCTGTGGAATGTAAGGCAGCTGCATTTTGTTGCTGAGTCTCTTCTTCAAAATAATGCACTTTCAAACCCTATTAATATTTGTTTAAATGTATCTTTCCAAGATGGACGCCTGCCATTTTGGAATGTAAATTACAAAGAAAAAAATGTCTGCCGCAGCTTCATGATGCATACATGTGCGATGACATACATGGGCCTATGTATAATCATGATGGGGCTGCTGTTTGGTTAGGATGCAAACATTCCTATGCATGATGACCCATGCACCCGTATTCAACACCGTACTGTGGCTTTTTATTTGCCAGGGTCGGATTGGGAAAGCGGGCAATCGGGCATTGGTCGATGGGCCGGTGCCTCAGGGTCACCTTACCTAACCCCCCCCCACTCCCTCCCCCTCCCCCGAGCTGCAGCAATGTGCTTTTTGACACCTCCCTTGCCAGCTAAATGGCCAGAAGCTCTAAAGGGCGGTGGAGGGGGTAAGAGAAGTGGCCTCCTTAGCAGGCATGTGCGGTCCCCTCAGCCCAAGTGTCTTTTAGGCCTTGTTGGGGGTGAGGAGAGGGTTGCATGTAATTGAATGTAGCACCATGGTCAGATCTGCAGAAACTGGATTTTAGTCCCAGTGTCAGCTCAACATCCTTTGATTCTGGGCATATCACTTAATCTCCATACTGAAAATGAACATTAATTTGATCTGGTGTAATGTAACTGGTGCTCATGTCTCCAATAACTTTGGGCAGAGTTCCCGCTATATAAAACTATAACAAAAAAATAACCAGACAGATTCCAGTGAGGTTAAGCAGATGTGGAATGTGGGCCACTTTTTTGGGAGTGCCTGGGCCCAATTGTAAACCCAACCCATCTTCTTGCCAATGCTAATTAGCATTGGCAAAATGCATTGTAAAGGGCGAAACATATTGGCATAGCCAATGCTTGTTTCTAGTGAGTGGGAAGTGTATTTCGGGCCCACACAGCCCTCTTTTCACTCTATTTTGTGTGTCTCAGCACACGTTTACTCTTTTTGACGCCGCTAAGGCTCTGTTCTATTTAGGGAACATGCGGCTCAGTATTCATCCAGTGTCATATTTTTAAGCCCAGTTGTCCTGGCTCTGTTTTGGGGTGAGTGAGCGAAGCATTCACAATTTCTCACCTATTCACAGACTGCCATTCCAACTCTATTTGTGGGTGCATGAGCAAAGTATTGCTAAAAGTCACTCATTCCCAGACCACTTCTCTTTGTTCTGTTTTTGAATAAGTGGGTGCCTTATTTGCGCAGTGTCACTCATTCCCACACCTTTCCAGTTTGATCTGTTTTGGGGGTATGAGCGCAGTATTTTTGCAGTGTCACATTTTCCCAGATTGTTTCTCCCTGAGCCAGAGCACTGTCTGTGCAATCTCATCTATTCCCAGAATACTTCCTCTATTTTGGGGGTATGAGTGCGCTGTTTGCGCAGTCATTCCGCAACATCTTGCACAACGTTTGGAGCACAGCTTCTTTCTACCTCTCTCTGATTTTGTGATTGAGTCAGTGCAGTCTCATCCATTGCCAGACCAATCTATCTTGCTCCGTTTTAGGAGAGTGAGCGCAATGTTGTTCCAGTCCAACCCATTCCTTAACACAATGTTCCCTAAAGAGAGAGTATAGTTGTTGCAGTCTCCCACATTCCCAGCCAGCTCCCTCTGGCTCCATTGTCTTGTTTTTCAACATTTATATAGCACTTGCTACCCATATACGTGGCACTGCAACGTTAGCCCACATAGGCAGCTTGCCACGCTGTGTACGGTGTGTGGCTGGAACGTGGTGATTTTGTTTTGATCCTGTGTGGGAAGTTTTTCTATGTCGTGAACAATGACCACCGAGATGCAGTTATCATTTTACAGGATGCAGTGCCTAGTGGTGTCATGGATGAGGAAGTGTGTGAGAGGTGCACAGTTTATTATTTTCAGTAAGATGGAAGCTTTGAGCCTTATGGTATTTCTTATGACCATAGTCCAAATAGCTGGTTACACAATGGATTGTTCAATCGGAGATATTTCTTATATTTTGCGGAGTGAGGATAATGTCCGAACAGCTCCCTCTCCACTTGCTGAGAGACAGCAGTGTTGGCATAGTGTGGGCTCATTCCAAATCATGCACTGTTACATTACATGAAAAGCGAAACGTGGTGGTGACTGGGGGAAGGCATGCAGTCGTTGGGTTCTACCGCAAGCTGCCCCTGCTTGAGCTTTATTCAGTGTCAGTGCAGTGATCAGGCCCTGCCATTGACTCTTTCCCTGAGCGATGCTAGCCCACCCACTTTGAGTGTATATTAGTAACTCTGCCAATGGACGTACAGAAAAGACGAGGGGGTTTGGGCAGGCGAGTAGTCCTAGTGCAAGATTAAAGACAGAGCAAGAGAGTGGGAAAGACTGCAATGCCAGTGATTAAAATGAACTGGATAGAGGAGATGTGCTAGTGGCCTCTGTGTTTCCTCAGAGTGCTTCTGAGGGACCTGGTGAGAAAGATGAGATGTGGACCACACCCTGACTTTGTTAAGAGGGAAGGGATCAGCAAGCAAAAGGCCAGAACCCACTCATATCTAACAGTTCTGAGACAAAGAAAACCTTGAGCTCAAAGTTCAGCCTTACCTGTTTAATCTGGAGGTAAGGATAGAGCAAGTTCTAAATGTGAAACAGCCTAAGAGGGGTTCCCACTTCACCTCGAGGCAAATAATTCTATTGGAACTGAGATTTAGGGAATAGAAGTAACACCGCTGTACGCCCTTCCTCTAGAGCCCTCACATTTCAAAAAACAACTGTCTTGGGAGTAGAGAACGTGCCTTCTCCAAAACCAGGTAGTGTGCTGTTCTCCAAGCATTCAATGCTTACCTTATCACCACTGTGCTAGTCTGGCCTAGTAAATATTTCATTCAATTAAGCTTGAAGTACGAGTTACTTACCTTCGGTAACTATGTATATAGTAGAGACGATTCTAGCGCAGATTCCTTCACGCAGAATTATCCCCAGGCGTGAGACTGGATCCGGAAAACTTTTTGCCACAGCATCCCTGCGCGCTGGGGGGATGGCATACCGCGACTCCGCCCAGGCATTGTCCACGTACGTGACGTCAGCGAGGTCACATAAGTCCCACCCCGGCGCACCTACGTCAGTTTTCTTCTGAGAACTTTTCCCCGCCACAACGCAGAGCCAGCAGGCAAAACTATGGGAGTATAGGAACAGTGTGCAAAAGAAAAAAGGAAATGGTGGAGAACAACACCATAAGGAGCAGTGCCAAACACTGCAGTACCCAAAGGCAGGGAAAAGAAGAAAAAAAACAGAGCATAGCCCTGAACAGCAACCCTGCCAGCACAAAGATAGCCCCCCTGGAGTCAAGAACACATGAAAAGTGTCATGAAAACATAACAGAACCCCAACCCCAACCCCTTACAATGAAGGGGAACCAGTCTGAGGCAAACAAGGCATGACAAGACTCCAACCAAGAGGATAGCAGAGGGGCCAGAACTCCTAGCAATGAAGGGGCAAGAGAAGGAGGGGGTAGGCCCCAACCTGGGGCAACTAGAACACAAAGCCACAGAAGTACCTACAAACCGATCCTTCAAAGCGCCAAAAGGGAAGGAAGGAATAAATAAACAGGACGAACATTCTGCCATAAAAGAGCGACAGAAAGCCCGCACTGAAGACATAGCCACCCACAGGGAGGCGAATGCAGAAGACCACGCCAAAGGGTCCTCGCAGAATGGGGAGGAAGGGCGGGTCGTGAAGGAATCTGCGGCTAGAATCGTCTCTACCAGATACATTGTTACCGAAGGTAAGTAACTCGTACATCTGATAGAGACTACTAACCGCAGATTCCTTCACGTGGAATAGATACCCTAGCCATACCCAGAGGGAAGGAGGGTCTGCTAGAGGACCCCACATGCCTGGTCATAACAGAGGGTCACACAGGGGCCGAGTCCTAAAGACAGAACGAGGAACCCCATCCCCCAGGCAAGGGGAGCCGCCGCAAGCAGAAGACCCCCCCCCCCGAAGGGGTCGCAGGAAAAGAGAAGAGAAGAGGTAGTGCGTCCTCATTCAGCAGAGAAAACAAGGCAAGGCGAAAGGAGGCCAAAGCAACCCACGCCCATACAAGGCAACAAAACCTCCGCCCAAGGCCAAGGCAGGGAAGAGGCGCACCGAAGGAGAAGAACAACCTAGAGACTCCAAGGAGAAGAGGCAGAGCAAAAGCAAGCCTCCCCCACCAGAAACACAGCAAGTGAAGAGGGACGCCGAGCAACACAGCCAGAAGGCTAAGACCAGACAGAAAGGTGCTGTCCGCAATAAGCAGGCGGAAGCCGAGAAGGGTCAGTTCAAGGTCACCCAGGAAAAAACGTCCAGAGCCCCGCAGGGACAGACGGCACCCGAAAGGGAACAAGAACTCAGGGACCATCTCATCCCACCGGGAGGAGAGGTAGAACTAAGTGCAAGGCCCACTGGAAGGAGTGGATAGGGCAAGGATGACTGTCCCACGAAATCGCTAGGAAGGCCCAATGGTGCAGAAAAACAGTAAGTCAGCACCAGCAAGTGAAGCCAGGCACTGAGAGCACTGCAGAAGGATGCACTCAGGGCAAGCCAGACGCCAGCCGAAGACCGAGAGCAAGAAGGCGAGAAGGGTCCTGACATGTTCCAGGTAGGAGTCCGCACCCACAGCCCAAAAAGAAGAGGAACCAGACAGAGCCAAGACGCCCGACCGCAGACAACAGGCCAGACCAGGCGAACAGCGCAGTGACCCCAGAGAAGGACACCCTGGGGCACACTCATGCCAACCCAAGCCATCAGCAAGAGGATTGCAACTGCAACATACCTTAACGCCTCGGAGAACAGAGGCCAGAGGGCGATCACAACTCCCCAGCGCATAACAGAGCTTTATAACAGCTACCACTGCCCCACATAGGGCATGTTACGTTCCAAAACATGGGAACCTCTTGGGAAAAAACGTCAGCAGCAGAGGACAACAGAAAATACCTGTGGAAAAACCCACAGAAGGCTTGTCAAGCCGACGAAGAAAAAAAACAGCAGGCCTAGTCTCAGGGCCAGAATGGCGTAGAAAGCCCAAAGCAAAAACAAACAGTGAAGAAGAAGGGCCGGCCAGCAGCCAACAGAACCACAGTCCCAACAAGGAGGACTCAAGTGGTCACAAAGCACACAGAACAAACAACAAACAACTGGGGCGACACGCCCCAACGGAAGAACACCTCCAAAAACCAGATCAACTCGCAGGTCACTGAGGGGGAGGAGGAGGAGGACGAAGCCCCGCCAAGAACCTCTGAATGGCAGAGTTCGCAGGGGAGTGGAACAAGAGAGCATTATTGAAAGGAAGGTCCACCAGCCGTTCTCTAACATTCTCTGGGAACAGGCTGTCCCGGAGCCAGGCATGTCGACGAAGTGTGACCAAAGAAGTCATGGTATGACCCAGCATCTCCGAGATGTCCAGAGCGGAGCGAAGAATAAATGCCGCCAGCTCCCGGCAACCCAACACATGGTGCCTCAAATCAACACGGGCACCCTCTTGAGAAGCGGCAGACATAAGGGACTCCGCTGAATCCCACAAGCAAGAGGTGGCCCTAGCCAAAACACACAGCGTGTTAAGGAACCTATTGTGCCCCCAGGAGTCCAGCCAGTATTCCTCCCGTGACGGGGAAGACAACAGTGGTGGCAGAGAGGTAAAGGTATTCTGGAAACGTGGGCCTCTGGTAGAGGGGTGGAGGGAAAGACACACCGGATCACGCGGCGCCGGCTGGTGGCAGAGCAGAAGGTGTTGGGGCACCAGGTCCCCCGTGGCAGGACGGCCCCAAGTCCCCAAAAGAGAAGAATGGAATGAACCCTCGAAGGGAAGCAGCAGCTCCCTACCACCAGAGCCCTGATGGAGAACCTCCAGAAGATGATCAGCAGGGAAATGGGTAGCTGGATCCCCCATGCGCAAAATTCCCACAGCCAGGGAAACAGCGCGAGTGAAGGCCGCACCCACCTCCGTGGGGCCCCGCGGAGGGGAAAACAGCTCCTCGGTAGGCGACGGCTGCAAGCTAAGGCGGCCATCCCCCAAGCCAACCGGAGGAAGGAAGGGCCAGGACCAGAAAGAAGGAATAGGGACCGAGGAGTTGGGACTTGCGGCTTCTCTGGCGAAGACCACAGCCACGGAGACGGTGTAGAGCCACCCTTAGACGACGACGGGGAAAAAGCCATGATGCAGCGGCCCGTCTCCGGCAAGGATGAAACCAGCAAGCGTCGAACCTCTGGAGAAGAAGAGGCGTCCGAAGATGAGTCAACGACCTAACGCCGGCCTGGCGTCATAGAGTCCGCAATCTGAGGCAGGACATCGTCGTCTGGCGCCGGGGGAGAAGCTGGGGCGGCCTCCGTCACAGCGCACGAGACCGGCGCTGGGCCGGAGCCGGGGTGGCGCAGGAGCGGTGACGAAAAGGCGCCAACCTGACCTCCAACGAGGCAGCCCCCTGCGTGGAGGGACAAGAGGGACGAGAGGGACCTCAGGAAGGACAAGGAACTCCCCGCCAGTCTCGACCTGTGACGGGACGAGAGGGACCCTCCTCCGACCCTTGTGGCGCCGCCAGGGCCAGCAGCCGCCGCGCCAAAGCAGGGTCACAACAGCCTCAGACAAAATCGCCGCCTGTCCAGAGGACCGAGAGAGGCTTGGGGGTGCGTCCCGAGCCCCGGTGACCTCCCGCGACACCACAGGGACTCCAGCGGGAGTTCCCGGCGAAGCAGAGACGCCGTGGTCCAATGGAGGGACCCCCGAAGGGCCGCACCACAACGGCACCGCATCCTCCGAACCTGTATCCGAGCCAGTCGGCGCAGGGGCTGGAGCCGCTGGCGACACCACGGAGGGCCCGCACACTGCAAGGGATCCACTGACGTCCCAGGAGGGGAAGGAGGAGGAGGAGAAGCCAGCGAGGCTTGCAAAACAGCCGCATAGGTCTCCATGTGGGCTCTAGTCGCCCTCACACCGGGAAGGGGCGGATAAGGGGATGACACGAGGGGCCACACCACCCGCAGAGAGCCCGTGCCCCTAACAGGGTGGGACCCAACCCTCAGGGACAAACTGCGACACTTTCCGACAGGGAAGCGGCGCTTTTGCGATCTGGGAGAGGGATGATGTCGACAAGGGAAGTAGCGGGTTCGAGAACCCTCTGCAGGGGCTGGGCGAGGACGCCGACCTGGACATGCGAGCTGAGAGAAATTTCATCCAGCGCTACCGCCGGGACTTCGGTTTCATCAGCTGGCACGCCTCACAATCAGTGGAGTCGTGGTGTTCCTCCAAACACCACATGCAGATGGGGTGAGGATCTGTCGCAGACATCGTCCACAAGACGAGCACGTCTTAAAGCCGGAAGGCATTCGCACACTGTCCCCACACACGCAATAGCGTAAAGGGAAAGGCCTAAACAGGCCCAGAGCACGATCCGGATCCGCGTTGCACGCGGAAAAGGAAAAAACTGACGTAGGTGCGCCAAGTTGGGGCTTATGTGACTTCGCTGATGTCACGTACGCGGACCACGCCTGGGTGGAGTCGCGTGATGCCGTCCCCCCGGCGCGCAGGGATGCTGTGGCAAAAAGTTTTCCGGATCCAGGCTCACGCCTGGGGATAAATCTACGTGAAGGAATCTGCAGCTAGTAGTCTCTATCAGATTGTGTGGCTGTAATGTAATATAAACAACTCTGCTCTAACCACCTAGCCATGGTGCAAACCAAACAGTGGTATGCTGGAACCATATGGAGCGGTTGAAACCAGCAGCCTATTAACGATCTATCAACTTTGCAGCAGGAGAGACCGTGTCACCTTTCATGACATACACTAATTAATGCGTATCCTTTTCATCTACCGCCGCTCTGCTTAGGCCACAAGGCTCGTCTCCAAGAATAGCCAATTGACTGTGTGCTTGGATCCAGCTGTAAGGTCATGCAGTCCCGGAGGTAGAGCATTGGCACCCTTGCCCTCACTTTCAGTCTCAGAGGAGGGTGGTGCCTGAGTCATTCATTCCACACCTAATGTTTGGGCAACTTCAATAGGCAAAGCCGCCCTTCAAGCTCAACAATGGGAAGAAGAGGGCTGCTCCTAGAGATCATTGCTGCCCGCTGCAGGAAATGAAGTATCCAGTGAATCTTCAGGCATGGTCGCAATAATACACAAGCAGAACTCGTAAAACTACTGTCGTGTAAAAGCGAAACACCTCAATTACCAGTAGCACTTTCACAGACTAGCTATCACAGCCTTGTACACTCGTTAAGTACCAGTCACACACTAACCCAGTGGTTAACCACTACCAAAAACGCACACAACCATCAGAGTAGCAGTCACACATTACCAGAAGCACTTTCACACCCCTCAAGGACTAGTACTCAAACATTAGCGACAACAGTCGCACCGTGGAGAGAGAAGCAGTCTGCCACAACTGACAGCACACTCACACTTCTCACACACTAGCAATTTTAGACTATTGGAATCACGCCCACACTCTCCACACTGTCACAGACTACCAACAACACTGACACCTCCCAGAGTAGTAGTGTCACACCACCAACAGCACTCTCACACCTCTCATAGACCCGTGGTCACACACTAGTGGAAGCGCTCTCACACCCCTCACACACTAGCAACAGTCAGCAGGTTTGCCCGATGACAGAAAGGATCACTTCTTTTGTTGGTGAGCTGGTGTATGGTATCATTGATGGGCAAGTGGAGGAATGCAAGAATGAGTCAATGGGAGGATGAGTAGCTGCAGGAGTACAGGGATGAGGGACTGAGTTCACAGAATTATTCAGTGCAAGACCTGAAGGATGAGTGACTACTTGGATAGAAGCATCCAGACACTTTCCGGTAAAATACATCCAGCAGCTAGAACTCTTCAACCACAAACGTGGTACTAACTATAGCGCACATTCGTCCTGCACACAGAGAAAAGGGCGGTATATCTCAAAACAGCCGCACAGTCACTTTTCACTCCCCAGAGGTATGCAGACTGCACATGTGGAAATACATCCCCAGGGATTTTGCCAAGCGGCTTCCTGAACCTCCCACCGTCTTCAAGGAGAAGAACATGAAAGAAGACTTCTTTTGTTGGGGCCTGGCTCAGTAAGAGTACATTCTTCCCCTCCAGTTACAGAGTATAGCAAATTAAAATATGAATTACCTACCTCAAATCAGTCGCTGTTTGGCGCATGGAACTTTCTTTTTTGGCTCTCTCCCATCCCCAAGATCATTTAATATTTTTATTTTGCAATTACTTTTATATGGCTTAATTGAGAATTAGTATTGTCAGCACCCTGCACATAGTAAAAGGGTCCCGCTGCCACAATAGTAGGCTGATCACATAACGTGCACAGTGAGATAAATCCCTTTAAGGAGCTTGGACTTCAGACTTAGCATTCTAGAGGCCCTCATCGATGTGTATGCCCTCAGTCACTGCGCCTCAAGCCCTTGATACTCAAGATGTGATTTCATAGGAAAACGATTTAATGGAATACAATTACTGAGAAACTATTTAATCTAAAGGGTTCAATTGAGATTTTCAGGATGAATGGCATTTACCATTTCATAGAAACCAATTAACAGAATTTCTTTTTTTTTCTTTTTTTTTAATTGGCTTCTGCATACTTTTTTGTAAGGTGTGAATAACATGATTGTAGGTCTTCGTTTTCGAAACATTTTTGTCACAGGTATTTATTGAAATCCTTTGTGTTAGGGGACATTACTTTAGATTGATATCTATTCAATTGTCCAACAATTACTTTGGATGCTTTTAATTTGCTGAACCATCACCACCCCTAAATCCCATCCATCTTTGCCCCTTAAAATGCCTCCCACCCATAAACTACACCAGTTTCTCGCCCCTAAACACCACCAGTACCTGAAACCTAAAATCCCTTTTTAATTCTTAACTCCACCCATACCTGAACAAAAAAACCCTCATCAAACCTAAAGTCCACACATCTCTGAACTCCATACTCCACCCATCCCGGAACCCTTAAAGACCTTTCTACTCATACTCTTCGCATCTCTAAACCTAAAACGCTCTCACTACCCCTACACTCCACCCATTCCTGAACTCTAAAAAAGCCTTGTATATGCCTAAACACCAACCATCCCATATCCCTTAAAACCCCACACCACCCTTCACCTCCACTCATCCCTAAAACCTGAAAAATCTCTCATACCCCAAACACCACCCATTCATGGGCCCTAAAGCCCCTCATCACTGCTAACCCCCCCATTGCCGAACCCTAAAAACCCTTTCTACATGTAAACTCCACCTATGACTGAACCCTTAAAACCCAACACCACACTAAACTCCACCCACTCCTGAACACTAAAGCCCCTTCACCACCCCAAAACTCAACCCATCACTGAACCTTAAAAACATTCACCAGCCCTAGACTCCACTCATCTGTAAAACCAAAAAACCTTAACACCCTTAAACGCCACCCATACCTGAACTCTAAAAATGCTCACTACTCCTAAACTCCACTCATCCGGGACTAGAACCCCTCACCACCCTAAATTCCACCAATGCCTGAACCCAAAACACCTATACACTCCACATAACCCCTAAATATCAACCATTCCTAAACCCAAAAAAAGTCTCACTACCTTTAATCTTCACCCAAGTGTATGGTTTTGAATGTTTTCCTTAAAATCATATTTCATTAAAATGTTTACTTTAATTTTCAATTGATTTTTTTTATTGAGATTTTAGATAAGCATGTAGAATGCACAATATCATCAGCAACGGTCATATACAAAGCAATAAAAACAGTCTCATAGCACGTGGCAAAAGTCATAAACATGAAATACTGACATGTGATTATAGCTATATTGAGTAGAATAGTGTCATGCTGTTGGTTCATACATCTTAAAGTTAACTTGTTGCATTGTTCGGGGGCTCGTCTGTAGACACAGATCGCAAATATTGTAGAAATGGTTCGCAAATATTGTAGAAATGGCTCCCATATATCAGCAGGTCTAGATGAGGAGGGGAGCTTCTCTGCATAAAGAATGAGTCGCTCTCAAACAACTCGCCAAGTCCTGGAGCCATTGGTTAGTGGTTGGAGCTACTGTGCTCTCCCAGGTCATTGCCACCTCCTCTTAGCCATCAGGAGAGCCACCCATATCAACCTGCCCAGTGCCCCCTTCGCAGTAGGCACCAAACCCAGCAAACAGATATGCGGAGGGCATTGTAACTGCACACCAAACATTGTGGATAGTATTCAGATCACCCCGCCCAAAATTGAGCCACCCTGGGGCATATCCACGACAAATGCCAGAAATCAGCCTCTGGTGTACCGCACCGCTTACAGAAGTCGTTGTCTCGAAGCCCATATTTACATAATCTACGGGGAGTATAGTATTCTTGATGTAGATACTTATATTGTATGATTCGAAGATTACAGTTCGAGGTCAGGGACCCCGTGAACTGACAACCGCGCTCCCAGTCAGGCATTGACAACGGTGGGTCCAAATAAGTATTCCATACATCCAAGCTACGTTTGGGGTCTGCGGTCTTTCCTCCCTGGCAGCGCAATACAGTTTGGTAAGTAGGTGGCGGCGTGTTGGGCTAAGAAGGAGAACTTGGAGAGTATTGAGGGTCGCGGGTTCTGTGGGGAAGGTATGGTAGAGCGTTTGCAGCCCTTTGTTCAGTCTATGAATAAGGAAAATAAATGATGGTGTTTTGTTCTGTATGTAGTCGAGGTCGTCAGCCGTTAAGAAGGAGCCCTCCGGAAAGAGGTCCTGCATATTCCCTATACCTACTTGACTGAAGATGCGCAGTGCCCCTGTCTCATGTGTTACCGAAAGATCTGCGTGAAAAGCAATAGGTAAGAGAGGGGAGTACAGCGGTAGCTTACCGGCCAGGCGGCCTAGTGCTTGCCAGGCTTTGATAGTGGTGTCAATCATGTTAATTTCTGTACGGGGGTCTCCCTCTTAGTGTGTGTCAGTATGGAGCTTAACGGGACAGGCTAGGTGTCACCGTCTTCTATATCTACGTGTGGGATGAACTCATGCGCGCCAATCCAGTAGTGGGCATATTGTGCAATTTTCAATTTATTTTTATTTCTTTAAAATTGTCTTTTCAAAAAAATGATTCTCCATGATTTGATTTCTTCCAATGTGGTTTCTTGGCTGTCGTTTTTCCATTCATTCACATACATCAACCTGCCCATTTAGCCAAAGCTCCACACACTGTCCCTGGCCCAAAGCTCCTCACACTGTCCCTGGCCCAAAGCTCCTCACACTGTCCCTGGCCTATAGCTCCTCACACTGTCAGACCATGTACTAACAGTTCCTCACGCGGGTCAATGTTTGCTAAGCTCCTCGTCATCTATGCCCAAGTGTGCCTAGCTCATCAAATTGGTTGTGGCCCAAAAGCACTGCATTGTGTGCCCAGGTATCCAGGCTCCTCACAGTGTGTTCATGTGTTCCCTTTACAGTCTGCTATATGTCCCAATCGTGTCCCAAGATCTCTATCCAGGTGCTCTAGGCAACCACACACAATCAGTCCCATATCCCAGAGCACCACAAATGGTCTACCTTTGTGCCCCAAAACTTCTCACACAGCATCTTCGTTTAAATCAATGTCTTGTCTGTATGCGTACAGCTAGCTTCTCACAGCAAATGCATGTGTACTAAGGTCCCCGTGCTCTCGATGGGTATGTTCCTCATACGGTCCAGGTATCCCAAGCTCTTGACGGAGGCTGCTCATATATTGAAGCTACCACAGTTAGTCTATGTGCCACTGCATATCCTTGTACCATCAGCTCCCAGTGATGTCGACAGTCTGTTTATTTACCCAAAACCTCCACATTGTATTTGCATACACTCCAACTCCTCACACAGTCTATTTAGGCACAGCTCCTCGCAGTTCATCCATGGGTCCTGAGCTACTCGTGCTCCATCATGTGTCATAAGCTCCTCATATTGTCTGTGAATGTGCTCAAAACGCCTCACACTGTTCATGTGACTGGGTTACTCACAAGGTCCATGGGCCCCTGAGCTCTTCACAATGTCTGCCCATGTGCCCAAGTTCCTCACACTGTCTGCCCATGTAACCAAAATGCCTTATTCTGTCCACGGAACTCAGCACCTCACTGTCTCTATAGGAGCCCAAAGCTCCTCACACTGACTGTAACCAAAACCTGACATGCAGTCCATGTGGCTGATCACCTTACACTGTCAAAAGTACACGGTCTGTCCATGTGGCTAGAGCTCCTCACATTAGGGCCTATTCACAAACTGCATTTTATAGTACGTTTAGTAGTAATAGAACAGTGCTGCTAACATATTACAAAATGCTATTCCCAAACCTACATGCGGGGGTCCACCTCTGCCTCTCCAATCTTTTTCAATCCACTGATCGCCGCTCTGACTGCGAATTCTTGCACACATAAGAAAACATGTCAGTAGTATATTTGGGAGTGATCGAGAGCAGTGTGTGGAAAATGGGGAATATTTACTACTAAAGCGGATGGTTTGAGAGACGAATAATGAGAACATAAACACAAATGCATTTTATGGAAAACTATGTTTCTAAAAGTAAAACATAATTTTTAAATTTACAACAAGTAGCATTTTTTTTCATTTATGTGGGATTTATTTTAACTGAACTTCCCCAAAAAGTTTTAACCTCAAATTTAATATATTCAAACTAATTGCATTTGTAATTTAAAATTGTTAGTAATGCTGGTACATTACAACCTTAAAAATAGGTTATCTATTTTCTAATACAATTTTGTAAACCTTTGAACTTTTTCCTATACTTCCCTAGATCTTCACCCCAATAGCGGAGGTCTACACCAAGTATGTGAAATGTCAAATATGGTTGTAATGTCACTATTAGTATTAACTTTATGGTCATATTTGAAATGTTTACTACCTCTACCCCCATTCCAGAGAGTGGGGTAATTTTACACTTGCCAAACAGCCTAAAGTAGTGAAGTTACTAAAAAGTGTAAGAGTATACTTACACATGCAGGGTCCGATTCACAAACTGCATTTTGTAGTAAGTAAAGTAGTACTGCGGCAGTGGTGTAACAAAAGCCCCCGCAGCCCCCACGGTGAAGGGGGTCCCGAACTCCGGAGGCCCCCTCCGGCACTGGCAGGTAGAGGGGGCCTGGAGCACGGACTGGGTCCAGAGCATGGGGGGGTCTGCATGTGCTTTGCAAGGGTAGTACTACTCACTTACTACAAAATGCAAATGCAATTCATAGACCTATGGGCCCTATTCAGAAAATGCGTTTCAAAGTGCTTTATCAGCACTACAATAGTACTACTAAAGTACTACAAGATATTATTCCTAAACTTACCAGTGTAAATTGTCACCTCTCCTATCTTTTCTACAGGGAGATCTTCACATATGTGAGTTTACTTAGTAGTAAATGTGGGAGGGGTCAGTAGGAGTGGCTGGAAAAGCGGCATACTTACTATGAAATGGGAGGGTTTTACAGATGAGGAACAAGGGGTTAGGAAGGGTTAGTGAGGGGTTCAACCATAAAAGAGTAAGCCCATTTCTATTCACAAACTGTACTTCTAAAGGTATTGCAGCCAAAAAGAACCCACAACAGTAGTAAATGATTCCAGCTCAGAGCTGGAGTAAGTCAATCATCACATATGGCCAACGACTGGCAATGCAATACCCTACCCTTCAATAGAAATCAATGGATTTAGGGGCTTAAAATAGAACCACATAGCAAATAAAGTTTAATAAAAATGTTTTAAATAGGTAAACATATAAATACATATAATTTTATGTTAAAACAAATATCTAAAAGTATTTCTTTAATTTTTATTTTAAGATATGTTTACATTAAGTTTTACATGAAAAAAATATTATCTACATTTTTAGTAAAATATAATTGTAGGGTATTTGCCTTTTCTGCAGTCACCCCAGTTTTTTTGCCTTGTGCTTGACACATTTTTTTGCTGACTGTAGAACTCTGTGCACTTTACTGCTGCTAACCGGTGATAAAGTGCCCATGTTCCCTTGGTCAACATGGTGAATATTAAATTCACCTGACAGGCATATTTTACTTACGTGTAAGTCTCTAGTATATGGTACAAAGTTTACCCAGAGCCTGTCAGTTATTTGTCACTAGTGAACTGCACCAACCATTGAGCCATCCACTAAATGACAGTGCAAATACAACAGCAGGCCTACCATTTGTAGCCTGGCTGTTGCAGTTTTAAACTGCAAATTCGATCTGTCAAAATACCCCCGTTTAACAGGGAAAAACCCTTCATTTTAATTATTTATAAGCAATCCCTTTGTAGACTTTATTGCCAAAAGGCATGTATAAGTAGGAAATGTAGGAATTGAATGTTAAACAGGTCTTTACAGTAAAATAAAAATGCCCCCAAAACTATTTTCACTTTAGGAAGACTAGCAGTTCCATAGGAAAACACTGACTTAGCTTACATTATTACATTTATTAGCATTAATTTCCATTAGAAAACAGCTAGAAAATGAATAAAACATCTATTTTAATAGTTACAGAAATCTAAATCAATGGTACAGTCAGATGTTTGGTAAATGTTAAGGAACAGCTTCTTTTGGGAAGTTACCTTTACCCTGCCTAAAGTCTCTGGCGGCCAATTTGCATGTGCTCTCTCACTTCTGCCAGTCAGTAATTAGCATTTGAATAGTTGTGAATGTGAGATAAACGCCTTACTGAAGCAAGCAATAGGCTGACCTGTATGGGTAGAGATTAGCTCTATGAACATGACTGAATATGCATAAGGGAAGGCGAGCATCCTTTTTGAGATGACAGTGTCAAATCCTGCTGGAGTGACAAAACCTGCTTGACAGGTGTGCTGCACTGTTACATAAAACACTTGGGGCGCACATCAAAGGCCAAGTACCATGGTCTGGTTGCTGGAAAACCCTGCTTTGTTCTACAAGACTTCTGTCTCTGAGTTGATTGCGGGTACAGAAGCTGCTTATACTGGAATTTAGTGGTAGATTAGTGGTAGATTTAGGAGGACTCTAGGATTACCTTAGTCAACCTGTTGTAGCATAAACCAGGGTCACGCAGGATGTACTCCGAAAACGCACCTCTTCACCTTCTGACCTAACTCGGCGTCTTTATGGTTCTCTATATAGAGCATGAAAAACCCATCAAGTATTGTCAACTCCAGTAGGTCTCGCACACTGTATGCTGCTTCGGTGTAAATGTTAATGTCTGCCAGCTGCAGGTTGCCATTGCCCCTGGTCCCCAAAATACCTTTGGATGTCAGTGTGCAATTGATCGGATGAGCAAAATAAAAACGGGTTGCGTTCATTTGGGGTACCCCATCATGACAGAGTGAGGTGTCATGCCTCCCAGGCTTCCTCACAAAGCTCATTCCCTTTGCACTTCTGAATAGCACCAGTACCTATGTCCTTAGAGCCGATACCACAAGTTGCAACCAACAAAGGTGCCCACCATCTTAAGCAGTGCAACAGATCTGTATCATGTATTAAAGAACTGTAAGAACGCTCAGGGGGGTTAGCACCAATGAGATCTGTGTTTAGCACAGTCACAGCATGTGACTTGGTCCCAGTCATTTACCACTGGTGCCCATGGTATACTGTCGACCCCCAAACTGGACAACCAAGTTTCTCTTTTTCACTTGACTCTCGTGCCAGACACCTCTGAGCTCAGGACTGTATGTTGTGTGGACTCCAGGAAGCAGCTACAAGGGCGCACGTGCTGCGTACTGGACATGGTTACCCTGGGACCCTGGCGCACCATCAGTCGCCCAAACAAGGAACTGGACACCTGCTTGTCTCCATTGTGTCTCTCTGAAGCGCCTCTCATGTTTGCACAAGAATCACTCTCTGAAATTGTCTCAGCGTGGCCGTGAAAAATGGCAAAGAGAATGTGGCCTAACGGGCTAGTACGGTGGATCTCAAATCTAGGGAACCAGGTTTGAGTCTCAGCAATGACCTCAACATCTTGTAATTCTGGGCAAATCACTTCATCTGTGTGTGCCTAACAAACAAAATGAATGTGTCCTTGTGTAACGTAACTGGTGCTTGTGTAAAGCGCTCTGATACCCGATACCTTCGGGTCAATTTCACACTATATAAAACTCCAGAAAAAAACCTGTTACCCATTTATCTTAAACTAGTGTCTGCATGGGCGGGATTCCCGATGAGTCAGCTAACACCTCATCCGATGACTCACATTATTTTAGCATTACTTAGAAGGCCGGGCATGACCCGGGATATAAACTAATTACATAGAACATCTGGGGACTAAACACTATGGCAAAGAGGTACAAGGTCTAGGCATATCTGAAATGTGGAGGAGTACGTATTGCCCTGCTACAGGAAACCCATTTGATGGCACAGGAAAAGGCAGTCCTCCAAAGAAGATGGAGGCGCAATTATATTACACAACTTTTTCTGCTTTTGCCGGGGGAGTCCTTATATGGGTGAGACTGGAAGTACCCTTCCAGACCTTAGACAAGAAAAGTGAGGGGGAAGGTCGGTATGGAGTGCTTGGCGGGTGACTGGGGGATAAAGATATCACAATCGTTAACATATACACGCCCAACATGCACCAAGCTAGATTTTTTTTTTAACAAACCGTCCCTTGTACTAGGGCCATTCATGACCCATCCTACTATTCTCAGAGGTGACTTTAACTGTATCGCTGATCACCTAATGGATGGTTCGCATTCACCGCTGAGAGACTCTTCAGTGATACGAATGGTGAATACATTTCAAACATGGCAAACTCACCGAGGAGTGCTGGATGCATGGAGACTGATGCACCCGGAAGACAGAGACTACTCCTTTTGTTCCCCCTAGCATGACATACATGTATGCTTAGGTACTTTCCTCTGCATTCTGTCCATACACATGCTTGTGATTAACTCTGAATATCTGGCAAGATATTTATCTGATAATAACCCATTACTCCTAACAGTAGCCTGGGTGTTGACTCCTTAAAGCATTCCCACTTGGAGACTCAAAAGTGAAAATTTCAAGGACCTGTCTTTTCGCCACACAATAGAGCAGGGGATCCAACAATACTTCACAGAAAATGTGGATGCGGCTTCCTCTGCTCTTACAGAATGGGAAGCCTCTAAAGTGATGATTAGGGAACAATACATAGCAAATGCAGGAGGAGTATGCAAAACTCATTCATGAGGTCCTCACACAGGACCGCACACTAAGGCAATTGGAATGGGACTGACACAATGACCATCCTCTTTAATCAGTGCTCCTAGATGCATGAGAAAAACTGGCAGAAATAGTAGAAAAACTCTGCTGTTTTGACTACAGGGGGAGACTTGGCCAGAGCTCACGAAGAGCGCGATAAATCAGTGACCCTTTTAGCCTGTCGGTCCAATCCTACTAGGGAGGGGGGGGGGATGACAGATCGTAGAATTAGAGGATGAACATGCTGGCGGGGTAATTACACAAATGAAAATCAACAAGTTGTTCAGGAATTACTATACTACCCTATATACCCGGCGAGGACAGGCTGCACCTGCAGCCACAGTGGCCTATACTCCACAGCTTCCCTTGCCATCCTTTCCCTCAGTTATAGCAGAGAGGTTGGGAGTGGACATGACCAAAGAAGAGATAACAGCAGCAATTAACAAAATGGCCAGAGGAAAAGTAATGGGATCTGATGGACTCCCAGTGGAGTTCTATGCTACATATAGCAACTTATTAGTGCCTGCCTCCTTGAGGTTTACAAAATGGCTAAGGAAACACGTTTTAGTGCCTACCTCCTTGAGGTTTACAAAATGGCTAAGGAAACACGTTCTCTACCACCAACTACAAAGGAGGAATTAATAATACCTCTGATCAAATCACCCGCACATGACATTACAGCATCAAGACACGTTTCAATGCTAAATGTTGATTACAAAATACTGAGCCTTATATGCGCCACATTAAACACCCAGTTCAAACTGGATTTAAACTAGAGTGAAACACAGCTTTGAACATCCAGAGAGTCATGGCACTCCTGACTGCAGCCCCGCAATTTAAGCCTGAGGCAGTAGTGATGGCAGTAGACAATACGAACGTCTTTGACACTTTGGACTGGGAATACCTTTGCACTGTGATGGATAGGATGGGACTGGAGAAGGGTTTTATTGACTGGACTAATTTATTATATATATCACACCTAAAGGGAGGGCGAGTGTAGGGGGGTAATTTCTGATTCATATTATGTGGAGTAGGGCACGAGAAAGGAAGCCCTGGTCCCCCCTGCTATTTGCTATTGCAGTAGAACTACTAGCATGCAGGGTTCGACAGGGCACACACCATAATGGCAAGCTGGGGCTGAGGAGCACTTATCACATAGCATTATATGCGGACAATACGCTGTTCTTTCTCAACAATAAATTCATTGATAAGCATGGCCTAGACTGCTATATTACTTCGCTACACTGCCCACAAAAATAACTAGAAGTGAATTCAAGGAACTAAACACATTACTTGAAGACTTGATTTGGAAGAAGAGTTGGTGCCGAGGGGCACTCTCGAAACTCAAGCACCCCAGCCACAATGGTGGCCTTATGGTCCCAAATATTGAGACATAATATTTAGCGGCTTAAATGCGGTGGGTGGCACGATAGGTGGCGACTAGAACCTGGGGAGCGATTGGGCTGGGGACAGTCAGGACAACCCTTTAGAAAAGGAAAAAAACAACGGTCTGAAGAGGAAATCAACTTTATGTTATGTTATTTATATTTATAAAGCACAGTGGTTAACCAAGAGTGTCCTGGCGCTAGCTACTGCCATCTGAACAGAGGTTGATATGGGAATCCTATATACTGAAAAGTCAGGTTTTCAATCCCTTCCTAAATGTCATTCAATCGGTGGCAGTTCTAATGTGGAGAGGGAGTTAATTCCAGGTCCTTGCGGCACAGGTGACGAAGCTTCTCCTCCCCAGTTGACTTTTTTTAATGGAGGGTACTGACACCCTCCTGGCACCTAAGGGGCACTTTTGGGGACAGGAGCATTGAATTCGGTGTTTCAGATATTCTGGCTCTGTTCCTTGAAGGGCTTTGAAAATGGTGCACAAGGATTTAAAATGCACTCGTAGTCTATCTGGGAGCCAGTGCAGCCTTTGGATTTCCTTGGTGACAGATATAAATTGTGGTGTGCTGGTGAACAGCCTGGCTGCTGCATTTTGCAGAAGTTGAAGTTTATTTAGCTGTTGCTTTTGAATGTTCAGGTAGAGGATGTTGCAATAATCAAGCCTTGATAGAATGATAGATGTTCTAACTATGCGTTGACTGTCCTTTGGCAAGAAAGGCATTATTTTCCTAATTCTAAGACTCTAAGAAGGTGGAAGCTGGCAGATGCCACAACATTTATCTGTTCTCCGAAAGTGAGCTTATCGTCAACAATAACTCCCAGATTTGTTTTGGAAGGGTGCCTAATTGTTCTGGCCACCAGTCTGGGGTCGAGAAATTGGCATTATTGGCATTATTTGTTATGTTATGTTATATGAATTTATTACCTGCACGGCTACTCATGAGTGTCCCGGTGCGGAAGATAATGACCTCAGTCTTGTCCGAATTTAGCTTCAGGCAGTTCTGGGTCATTCAAATCTTGACTGAATTCATGCAGTCATGGAACCTCTTACCCTTCTCTGACTCCTGTTCCTATGCGTCCCACACAGTCTTTAAAGTGTGAGATACTAGCATTGGAACAGGCAGTACTAAGAGAAGTAGATGCGATCAAAAGTCACAACCAGAAAACATTTCAAAATCTCAATAAAGGCGAGAAACATGCATTGGAGACACTAAAAAAAGAACACTGACTTAGTCATTAATAGTCCAGTAGACAAAGGGGGAGCGATAGTGGTTATGAATAGGACCATGTATAACACTGAGTGCCTTTGGTTACTATCAGATGAGGAGAGTTAAGAGATCCTTCTCACTGACCCCACATTGAGACTCCCAAACAAAATAAAATCCATGGTAGAGAGGCACTTACACACTATTGGATCACCAAACCTGAGTTTGGAATTCCTTATTGCAGATATACCACAAACTCTGAGATTCTACACAGTTCCAAAGATCCATAAAAATAGAATTCCCCACTGTGTAGACCAATCGTCTCAGGGATTGGGTCACTCTTGGAACCCTTGTCACAATTCTGTGACTGTCTCCTGAGACCAATAGTAACAACATCTGACTCATACTTACGAGATACCAAAGATGCCCTATGATTACTCCATAATATTGAAATCAGTACCCCTGATGACATGATCACCACTATGGACATCGAAGCACTATATACGAGCATCCCCCAAAAACTAACACTTTAAGTGGTGGAACACATCCTGCAGGAGACGGATTGGGATTACTTGACCCCAAAACGCTTTGTCATGGAATGCACAGAAATGTCGCTACCCGAAAATATTTTTGAATTTAAGGGAACAATATACCATCAGGTAAAAGGAACCGCGATAAGGAGCACCTATGCCCCCAGTATGGCCTGCCTGTATGTACTCCAGTTCGAGGCGGACCATATTTTCAACCAAGAAAACCCTTACAAGGACCACATCAAACTGTGGTGCAGGTACATCTGTGATGTATTGATAATCTGTCATGGTAGTGAACAACTTGCAATACAAGGGCCAGCACCTTAGGTTCACGCACAGTATGCAGGAAGGAAGCCTTGTTTTTAGACCTGGTGATCACCATGGATCAGGTAGGGATTTGAACTAAAGTCCATACTAAAACCACTTACAAAACAACCTACTCTTGTATGAAAGCTTCCACCCCAGATCATTACGCCAGAACATATCTGTAGGCCAGTTTTTACTAGTTAGACGGAACTGCTCCACGATGGAGGCGTTTGAGATACAGGTAAAAGTTGTAGAAGAAAAACTAGTGGCACACCATTACCTGAGAGCAGTGAAAAAGCAAAGAAAAGAGCAAAAAACAACAATAGGGAGTTTGTGTTACTACATAAACACCGATCTCAAACAAAGTCCAGAATATCAACAAAAAGAACTGGAAGATCCTTAATGGTGAAGCAAAACAATGGTCGCAGCCACTCTTTGCCACCAAAAGGAACATGAATCTATGCCACAAACTTGTTCACACCAAGACTCCACCATGTGAGAAGCTGGCCTGGTATATGATGTCCACTTATATAAGTGGGCACCCTGCACCAGTCCAGACAACCCTTATGGAGATTTAAGAGGTCTTAGACAACCTTAGAAAGCTCTCTAAGTGGTAGCTGTGGAGATCAGCATTCAGGCTTAGTCCAGAAGGAGTGTAAAGCAGCAAGTTTTACCAGAATGCAATCTTATAGTATAGATTAAGTAAAAAAGAACCACACAAAGTATTTATAAAAATATTTATTTAGTAAATAATACTCTCTAAAGCATACAAATATCTCCTACCCGGAGGTATGCACACTGCACACAATACTTTGCAAAGAAACACAGTAAATAGCACGTAATACACAGTGGACCCCAGGGGGGACCAACCCATATACTAAGAAAGTGGTATAAGAACCACAACTTGGTTCAAGACAGTGTCGAGAGGATGTAGAAGTGCTGGGGACCCAAGGAACCACCCAAGGGGAGTGACTAGGAACCCCACGGAGAGCGTGTGCAGTGCAGGAACATGACCGTGTGCTCCGTACAAGTCTACGTGTTAGTCGCGGTTGGATTTTTAAAGATTAAGGACCCTTTCCAGTGGACCCTGAAGAAACCCCATATAAGACAGAAGGTTGGAGAGCCACCTCACCCGTGGATACCCTAGTTACCCATGTTACCTACTCCAGGAAAGCCGAGTGCCTAGGTGTGAAGAGGTGTCGGAAACCGCCGTCCAACCCAATGGAGGACTTCAGGAAAGTGCAGCTGTTGAAGGAGGAGAAAGTGTCCGTTGGAATCCGAAGGTAGATTCTTGTTAAGAGGCAGCTGTAAGCAGAGGGGACAAGGTCTATGTCACTCAGGAGTGACCAGAAGATCTGGAAGACGAATACCAATCGAGGTCAGGAGTTGCAGGAGTGTTGACGAGGACCTTGACTCTGCAGCTGTGAGGACCAGGCGACGAAGAGGAAGACCAGGAGCCATGCACAAGCTGTCCCACGTCGGATGTCGATTGCTGAGGGGTCGTTGTCTGGCGGGAGCAACAAGAAGCCTTGGCAAATGCAACCCACGCAGAAGTCAAAGAAGGTGCAATGTCGGGACCAGCAAGGTTGAGGAGACTCACTGCAAGCAGGGAAGTCAGGGCAGGCCCCGAGCAATCAGGGGAGCCCAACAGAAGTAATGGTGACCCTCAAATGGATCAATCCAAAAATAGGGTTACTCTTCCTAATGCGACACAAGTAGTGACTGTCAAGAGAAGACAGAATATAGATAACTGGGTACTTTCCTGTTCAACAGGAGACAGTCAAAAGTTATGTCTCATGTGCCCTCACACATCCCAAAGGATGTCATGCTTCATCATTGGGCGGTGCTCCTCGTTGGGCTGGCGCTGCAATGCCCTACAGGTGCCCTTAAGGGTCACTTTAGCGGAGATCTTTTTATTTCGCCGTTTGATGAGTGAGGGTGTGAGTTCTAAGTGGGGTCGTGATAAGTGAGTGCGAGATGGAATATTAAAACTGGCTAAGGGATATCCTGAACGTTTTTAATATGCTGGTTCCCCTGTCAGAGTAAAAACAAAACGGTAGGTTGTTGTAACTAGTGGGGTAATAATTGCCCCTAGTAACTAGAAGGTTGACATCTTTCACGCCTTAAAGTGGTCAGAAAAATCCCTGGCGCTTCATCAGGACCAGAACAAAATTGTTTTTAAATAAAAAGCTCTAGTTGTGTTAACCCCAATCGTGATTGATGATTGAGCGATTCCCCCTTTGTTTTGTTGAGGGTGGTACCTGTTTGTGGTAATTATCACCGTTGGTTCGACCTAGAGAGCTCAAATGGACCCACAGCCTGGATATACAGGAGGCACTGGAGTTGCAAGAGGACCTCAAGCACCTCACCAAAAGATACAGGCCACAATGCGGTGTGGCCGAACATTCTGGTCACAAGAGATGCTCTAGTTTGGGGCTACCTGGCCAAATGAAAGGAACCATCACCTACGATCATTAAATGTATGCCTTATATGCCATATGCCTGTATATGTTGAAGCAGCACCACACACTTAAGCTAGTGTCTTATTTTTCAGATCTGTTCATATGAAACCCAGATTTTGATTTTATAATCACTGGAGTCAACTAGAGAAGAAGATGCAATATAGAAAGTGTGGGATTACCCCAATATTCTGCAAGAATTGAGCCCCCTGGCACAAGCTTAATTGGAGAACTGCACACTATGAGTAGAAGAGTATGTCCGCCTGACATCAGACAATCTGGTCTCCTTTATGCAACTCTCAAAAAAGTGTATAGTAGTAAAAAATTATACAAAAGCCTACATCCAGCTTGTTAACCAATTCAAGGTATTCAAATTTGATTACTAGTTATTTATCATCATTCGTGGTGAATGGTCACTTCCTAGTTAGAAAGTGACCGTTCACCACGAATGATGATCCTAGTCATTAAAGAATACAGCCTAACGTGTGCTAAATCTAAAGGGAGTGATGATGTTGTCTACAAAGCTAAACAAATAAGACAGTCTGCAGAAGTGGAAGAAAGGCACCAGGAATGGAGGACTACCATATCTCCATATTTGTCTGGCTTTCCAGCCACAATTTCAAAATCCAAAAACTTCTGCAACCATATTACATGGTCTGAAGTCATGGGGCCACTAAATACTATACTGCATGAAGACAAACAAAGTCACTAGGTGAACTTCAACTACACATCAAGTCATGGTGCACACCTGTACTGGGGCAGGAAAAAAAGGAAACTGCATAGAATGATTAGATAGGTGACTAAAGCCAACTACAGAAAGGGGCTAAAAAAGGCAGTTATCCACCAACGAAAAAGATACAGAATAATTGTATGGGAGGCAACAAGAACTGCCAATGAGAAGATCTAGGTATTCCTCTACAAATCCTGCTCCTTAAGGAATTTGAGCAAATCCTGTAGATGGGTTAACATAATTTCCTCTGATGGCATACTTCCTGCCTGCAATCATATAAACTCTACAAGAGTCGGAAGAACATGTAAAAGCACTGTATGTGACAAAAGACAGCATAATAGTGGAAATATCACCAACAAAGACCTACTTCTGCCTAACAGCTCCATTAGAATCAATAACCAATAAGCAAAAAAGGACACCAACATGTCTTGGTCAATCAACAGAAAAAGGAAGTCCTTCATGCCTTGAGTTGGTAAAACTATGAGCATCTATCAAGAACAATCACTAAAACTCGAAAAGATAGAGCCCATGGCCCAATTGGGATTCCAGAATAATTTCCAAAATTATTTCCACTTTCTGGAAACAGGCAAGTCACTGGGAAAGAGTTTTGAAAAACATACTATTTATCGTCTCAAATACCAACATCCTGGCAAGGATCCAAAATGCAACCAATCTGCAATAGTGGAAACAGAATTGATCCATCCAACTATAGACTTGGATGTGAAGGCCAAATATTATGCTTCACTGGTTCTTGCAGATCTTTATGATTGGGGACAAAATCCATCCTGATCCTCTGATTTCAATCGGGGTTCAGTGAAAAAGTGGACCTATGGTTAAATTGTAGTCCTGTTGCTAACTGTACACAAAACAATATGTGTGGGTTGATCCCTTCATGCATGCTTCACGGATTTAAAAAAGGATTTCTACAGTATTGATAGAAGACTTCTCTGGCCAAACTGAACACATTGAGCCTTTCATGCAAAATTCTAAATGCAATAATGTCACTTTACACCAACAAGTGAAATCTGGGCGCCGAAGGACCTTGTTTGATAATGCATTTGTCAACCAGAGGTTCCTGACCCCGATTCTGTTCAACCTGTTGGTTGCCGGCGTAGAGATAATGGTTGCAAGCAAAAGAGCATGCCCACCCAAGATGAATAATCATGTGCTCCGTTTTACGCAGTTTGCTAATGATGCAGTAATTTTAGACTATACCATCATAGGTCAACAGCATTCACTAAACAACCTTCATAATTACAGTAAACCCAACAAACTGTGCTCACATTCTCAAAACAAAAAAAACTATGGAATTCAAACATGCAAACTAGGCTCCCACTTGATTTCCAGCACTATGTTGTATCAATACCTAGGGATGGAATGTCATTCCTTAGGTCAAAACGTTAGTACGTGCAGGTGCTGGAAAGCAATGCAGTGGGATTAAGAGTTTCGCTTGCCAAAACAGCACAACATCTGACACGCCCATCTTTAAAACTATTGTTCAACATATTAAACGCAAAAACGTATCCCATCTCCAACCGATGGGTTGTTTTGGTGCGCTATGTTATGTGTATTTGTCTGGTGTGTGTATCTCCGAGGTGAGTATCCTGGTGCCTTGAGAAAGAGGGTGGTGCTTTGACAGTTACCTATTGAATTAGCCAGGTTTTCGGTTTCAAATGGAATTCTAGGACTGAACTTGAAGCGTAGATGTTCAGGGGGAGATAGTTCTAGGCTTTAGAAGCCAAGTACGAAAAGGTGTGACCACTGGCTCTTCAGAAGCGGAGGACATGGCAAGCAGGAGGTCGACAGAGCGACGGTGTCTGGTTGGTGCGTGGAGGCTTATGCAGCTGTTCAGGTATGCACGCTCTTGATTGTGCAGAGCTTTCGAAGTGTGAATGACGCACTTGAAGAGGGCACGTTTGTAAATGGAGAGCCAGTGGAGGTCTTTGACTTGTGTAAATTTAGGAGATCAGGGTGGGAGTTTGAGCATTAGTCTGGCTGCTGTGTTCTGAGTGACCTGGAGTATCTTGGGGAGCTGTGCGCTGATGCTTACGTAAAGTGTGTTTCTGCAGTCCACCTGATCAAGGCTTGGGTGAAGGTTCTTTGGGTGTTGATCAGCAGCCATCTGAAAATGTTCCTAAATAGCTTGAGGATGTGGAAGCTGGAGGAGACTACCATGTTAACGTAGCTATTTGAGGTTTGACTGTTGATCACAATCACTATATTCCTGGCTTGGTTTGACAGGTTTGGTGTCTGTCTTACTTCTGAGAGCCACTAGGCAAAGGACCAGAGAGAGATGTCTTTTGCGAACAGTACGACTTCCGTCTTGTAGGAGTTGAGCTTTAAACAGTCGGTCTTCATCCAGCTTGCAACTTCGAACATTCAGTTGATGAACCTCGTGAAGCGTTGGACCTGCCCTCAGAGAGGTGGAGGATGAGCTAGGTGTCATTGACATGCGAGATGATGCGGAGCTTCTGGCTCAAATGATGTTGGAAAGCAGGGTCATGCAGACATTAAAGAGTGTGGGATATCTGGATTACACTAAGCAAGTTCATGAACTTTGGAAATCCTTCCTGGGTGTGAAGAGTAAGCTGTGAGACCTGAACATGTAATATATGCTCCTGTATCCTGCCAAGTTGAAGGTGATTTCGGGGGGTAAGGCGCAATTCTTTGACTCCCCGGAAGATGTCTGCAGAATCGAACGGACTTACAAAATGCTCCGGAGTTGTCACAGCGGAGGATAATGGTGGGAGATGATGAAACGCTGCAGTCTGATCCCCTTGTGCAGAGTGCTACGGAGGTCGCTTTGCAGGGAGCTGCTTCAGCTGAACCGGATACGCAGGATCAGACACTGCATGAGCGATGGGTGGGCAAAATTGTCTGTGATGGTAGTCGAGCATTGTCCGTGGGGGGGGGGTGTTGGTTTAGTTGGTATTGTGTGAACTTTGGTGGTGTTGTGCACAAGAGTGAGTCATTGCAGAAGAGTGCGGAGTCCTGGTGCTTTGCCAGACGGAAAGTGCGAATGTATGATCATGGCAGACGTGGTAACGTTGCTTAGCTGGAAGGTTAGGGGTCTAGGCACCTGCGCCAAACGGCATAGAGTCCTTTCATTCCTTAAGCGGCAGAGCATAATGATTGCGTGCTTGCAGGAGACACATCTGGATGATGCTGGGGCAGGGCACCTGGCCAAAAAGTGGAGGGGCAGGTGTTCCACTCGTCGTATTCTACTTATGCCAGGATGGTGTTGATTTGGGTGGCACCTGAAGCAGACATAGCGGGTCGTTACGTGCTATTGCGGGGCAAGCTAGATGGCAAAGATATCAGTATACTAAACACTTATGCACCAAATATTGATGAGCCAAATGTCTTTGCGGCTTTAGAGGTGATTACTGTAGACTTGGACACTGCCCTACTATGGTTGGGAGACTTTAATTGTGTGGTGGATCCGGAGTTGGGTAGATGCCCCCTCGAAGGGGCTACAAGACGCGTATGACTAAACAGTTGCAAAAACTAATGTGTGACCTAGGCATCCAGGATGTTTGGAGGGAGCACCACCCGACTCAGAAAATATTCACCTGTTTTACACCCACTCATAACACACACAGTCGTCTAGATTGGTACTAGCGACAGAGCACCCAGCATTTATGTCAGCAGAGATTATACACCTGGTGCGTTTTTGTCTGATCCTGCACCTTTACGTTGCTCGGTGCGGTCGGCAATGGGGGAGCAGGGCTCCTGTAGATGGCGGCTCCATGCTGGTATTCCGATGGATCTGGTTGGGAAGCAGGCAATTTCGAACGCGTTAACGGGGTATATTCCCCTTAATTGGGGCACTGCAAGCAAATGAGCCCATGAGTGGGATGCGATAAAGGCAGTGGTTAGAGGAGCAGCAATGGGGCTGACATATGGCGTTCGGAGGCAATTACAGTGAGCTACAGGATAGGGAGAAAATGTTAGCTGAGCTTCAGTCAGGGCCACAAGGGCAAGGTGACTCAGAGTAACGAGAACGTGTGTTACAGAAGCAGGTTGCAGATACTTGGGATAGGCTGGATAAGTATACCCTTATAAAATATAGACAGTGGCTACATGCAGAGGGAGATAAATCTGGTTGGTTATTGGCCTGGATATTGCGTAGGGAACAGGCCCCCCCTTTGGTTACCAGTCTTCGAGCACAGTTGGGCGAGCTGGCTTATTCTTGGGCAGCTGTGCTGGAGGTGTTCCGGCAACACCTGCAGACAGTGTACAGGACAGACCACCTGGTAAGTGAGGACCATTATATCCCCTTTTTGAAGGGTCTACAGTTGAGGCAGGTATCTGCCGAGGTTAGGACAGATCTGGATGTGCAGATCACTGAGGAGGAGCTGATGGAGGCAATAGCAGACATACCTAGCGGGCCAAGGCACCAGGAAGGGACGGGTTGCCCATTGAGTATTATCAAGCATATTCAGCAGTACTGGCTCGGCCGTTGTTGCAAACTTTTAATGAGTCCTTTGAGAGTGGAATATTGTCCCCTATGATGCGTGAGGGCCAAATCTGTTGGATTCCAAAACTGGGCGGCGATGTTCAGGACCGGGCGGCATACCGACCCCCTACGATAAATAATGCGGATGTAAACGTTTTATGTAAAGTGCTGGCCAACCGGTTGGGACCACATATACCCCATTTAGTCCATGAGGACCAGTGCGGTTTTATCTCGGGCTGTAGTACGGAAATAAACATAAGGCGGCTGGTGCATGTATTGCATGAGTCACAGGAGGCTCCTGAGGAGATGGCGTTGGTGTCCATCGACCTTGAAAAGGCGTTTGTAGGAGAGTAGGATCTGCTTCTTATGTTGACCTCCACTTTTTTGCTGGTGTTTCACTGTTTTTCAACTTTAGTCTGGCTGTGGTCCTGCTATCCAGGATCCCAGCCTAGCTACTTCCTCTCTAAATTGATTCCAAGTACTTTAGGTATACTCCAGTTAGGTTACTGGGGTACCCTTATGAGTCCCTAGTATAAAGTACCTTAGGTTCCTTGGGCATAGGTACCCCGGAGGCCTACCAGGGGCTGAAGCATGTATTATGCCACCCCTGGGAAGCCTTCCAAAATGACACCACAGATCTGCTACTGCAGCTTGTGTAAGGTGGTGTATGCACCCCTTACTTAGATATAGGTTCCCTATATGTACTTTTTATCACTACACATATTTATTTATTTATTTACTGACATTTATAGAGCGCGAACGAAATAAACCTATCAGTCACCCCTATGGCAGGCCTTATCAATCCTGAAGGAAGGGTGCTGGGTTTTGTGTGAGAGGGTGCCCATGCATGAGCAGGACCCTCTGCAGCCTTCGGAACCTATTCTCAGGGGCTGTTCTGTGATGCAGCCAGACCATATACGCTGAAGTGCATTATAACCTTACGGTAAATCCTAACTTTGGAATGGCTGCAAGGAAACATGTCGTGTTTGGTGTCAAACACTTTAGATTCCTACGCCAGTTCTGGTGGGTTTACAGACTTCCCGGAGGTCGCCCTGAGTCCCCAGCAAAGCGGAGACCCGCAGCCCTCATGGGTACCGTGGAATCGGAACCTCTGGACACCGTGCACATTTGCAAGTGCATCAGCTTCTCGATGTTCCTTGAGGCTGTGAACTGGGTTACTTGTAGCCCAGACCCCGAGCACCTTTTCTACCAAAGATTGCTGGCCTACACTCCACGAGTGTTCCGTGAGCCGGCCCTTTGTGTTTTCGCTCGAGGTACCTTCTCGATCCCTAGTCCGCTGACTGGTGGGTCCCTGAGAAGGCAACTTTGACTTTCCATGGGCTTCCCTGGTTGCTCCAGACATGTCCTGACTCTCCACCACTTGGTGAGTCCCCTGGAACTTGCTGGTCCCACCGAAGCCTTTCTTCCTCCGTGGGTTGCTGTTGTCAAGGCTTGTTGGGTCCAATCCGGTCACCGACACTGCAGCACTCAGCATCCTTCGTGGGACAGCTTGAATCCAGCTCCTGGTCAATGCCTCCTGGTCCTCGTGGCTGCAGAGTCAAGCTTCACCTCTTCAACCTGAAATCACCCGACATCAGTGGGAATTTGTCTATCGTGCCCCTGGTCACCGGCAAGTGACCCAGACTCTGTCCCCTCTGCTTTCAGGTTCTTCTCATCTTCGATCCAGGCTTAGATCACACCGGACACTTTCCACTTCGACGGCAGCAGCACTTTGCAGCAGATCGCCATTGAAATCAACGACAATTCCTGACACAAAAAGACACCGATGCACCCAGCTTCCCTGGGTGAGGTAACTCGAGTACTACGTTTCTCCCGTGGGTGTTGGCCCTAGAACCCCTTAAGTCTATAGGGGTTTGCTCAAAGTCCTCTCCTAAGTGTCCTTAATCTTTAAATTTCCAACCGCGATCTACCCCATAGAACAGTGTTTCCCAAACTGTGGTCCGCGGACCCCCAGGGGTCCATGCCACATTCCCAGGGGGTCCGTAGGCAGCAGTTTTAAAAGCACAGAAAAGTTTCTTGTGTAATTAGCAGCTTTCCAGCAACAATAAAAGTGTCAAGATAACGAGAGCGAGGCGAGTTTTGTTCAGTGGCAATTTTGGCTTAACTAATGTAGCACAGAGGGTTAATGTGCCTACTGCAAAGAACGTGTAACATGCATTTTGGAAAAGCAGTATTTTATGTGGATAGGTTCGTGGTTACTGCTTTTGTCACAGAGATTATTTTGTTACTGTGCACTTCATAAGTGGCAATCGAAATCTAGCAGAGGGAACTATAAACTGTCATCAAAGAGCTGCTTGCAAACTGCATGGTTCCAGTTAGTAACTTAGGTTTTTTACCAGTTATTCATTATCCTGATGCTGCTAAAAAGATTTATTTGGGCGGAAATACATTTTTAATGTTACTAGCCACTGTGTTATGTTCTGAATTCTGAGTTTGTGCTTTTCTAGACCAAGCACTCTTTAAAAATGCCTGCCAGTATGAATGACATGTGAACCTTGTAGTCCCCTTTACCTTATGTAACATTTTATATACACACTGATTTACATGTATGATTCAATGTCTCTATATGTGTGTGATGTAAAGTGCTCTGACATCCTACAATGGTATGAGAGATGCTATAAAACAAATGACATACATGTGACAGAGGGGCTGTTCCTTCAATATAAAATACTAAGGGCCAGATGTACGATCCGTTTTTATATGCGCGAATGGGTTCGTGAACCCATTTGCGAATGTAAAAACCTATTGGGCCATGTACATAGCCTATTTAAATAGGTTTTGCAACTTGCTATTTGGAAGGGGCATTCCCTTCCAAATAGCGAGTCTCAAAACCATGTACAAATGTTTTTCGGTCGCAAAACACTTGCAATTACCACCTACTTCAAGTAGATGGTAATTCATTCGCAAATGGGAAGGGGTCCCCAGGGGACCCCTTCCCCTTTGCAAATGCATGCAAAATTATTTTTAAGGGCAGGCAGAGGTCCCAGGGACCTCTGCCTGCCCTTAAAAAATGAAACAAAAACGTTTCATTTTCTTTTTTTAAATGCATGGTAAACGGGCTGCATTTTTTAAAAAAAACTGCTTTATTTAAAAGCAGTCCCAGACATGGTGGCCTGCTGAGCCCAGCAGGCCACCATCCCTGAGAGGGCGGGCATTTCCAATGGGCTCGCAAATTGCGAGAGGCTCATTAATATTAATGAGCCCCGCAATTTGCGACCCCATTGGTAATCCCAAACAGTGTTAAACACACTGTTGTACATTTCATTTAGCGACTCACAATTTGCCACGTGCATTGTGTCGCCAATTGCGAGGCGCTAAATGAAATGGTCGTACATCTGGCCCCAAAATCCTTAGTACTTTGAGTATTTGTTTTGTGTGAACACGTGTGTGTTTTTTTTTTTAATTACTGTTTTAATATTTGAAATTTAACTCATACATATTGCTTAGGGGTCCCCGGCTTCCAGTGGTGACTCAATGGGGGTCCTCATGAGTGAAAAGTTTGGGAACCACTGCCATAGAAGATAACGGCGATTCGAGGCTGTGTTCTCACACTGCACGTGTCCCCCGTGGGTCCCCTGTGTCACTGCCTTGGGTGGTTCCTTGAGGTCCCAGCGATTCTACAGGCTCTAGGCCTTGTGTCTAGTCAAGTCATGGTTCTTATGCCACTTTCTTAATATATGGCTTGGTACGCCCCTACAGCTCAACGTACATTGGGCTATTTACTGTGGTTCTATTGCATTGAAATTGCGTACTTTGCTCTGTAATCACATAAAGAGATTACTAGTGAGTGTTTAGTGATATATATATATATATATATATATATATATATATATATATATATATACACATATACCTTGTATGGTTCTCCTTTCATTTAGACATTCAAGAGGTTATAATCTGGTAAACCAAGCTGCTTTACACTCCTTCAAGACTTCTCTCCATAGCTACCACTAGGATAGCTTTCAATAAAGGTTGTATTTAAACCTATCATCAATAAGGGTTGTTTGGACTGGTGGAAGGTGCCCACTAGAATAGTGGACAGCCTATGCCAGGCCAATTTACCCCATTGGTGTGCAGCGGTTGGATTCAAGCTTGCTATTGCTTTACCAGATAATCTCTTTGAGTGACTAACTGAAAACCACTATAGGTACATATAAATCAAGATAGAATAAAGTAAGTTTTACTGAACTTAGAGTTGTGCGTCAAGGGTCTAGCACACCCTTTCTACAACTCAAGAGAGAGTTTTGTAGTCCCACTAGAGTAGTTAGGTACAGACACCACACTAGTATGTCTTCAAGGGCTGAGGCCAGTGTGCGCATGGTAACTAAGTATGACCATGTCCCATTTACAGAATTGAGGACCATGTGTACATCCAGGAAATTGAAGACAGGGAGACATGCAGACACCCAAAGCCTCATAGAGGTATTGCTATTAGATGATCTCAGAAAGACTCCTAGGTCTGATGAGTCAGGCAGGTTGGGTGGGGCAGCAGAAGAGGAAAGGCTAGGAGGTGGCAACCTCCAGGAGCTGGACTTTGAAGCTGACCAGGGGGGGATCAAGATGATTCTAAACTGGATAACCAAGTTCGTCCTGTGGCTGAAGAAGGCATCGCTAGGGGTCCCTTATTCCCCCTGTCAGGTGGAACTCACAGTGTACCTAGAAGGTCGAGAACTCCCTCAGTGAAATCTCACCGTTCTGGTTCATCTGTAGGGACCTCTGATCTCATAGGAACTCAGCCTCCTACAGGAGGGAGTCCTCCTCTGAGAGAGATGGCAGACTGCTTGCCGTTGAGAATGAGAAACTCAGGATCAGAAGAGCACAGATAGCTTTAGACAGGGAAACCCTGGAACTCCAGAGAGCTTCTAAAAAGTTGGGACTAGAGTCCCATGGTGGCAGCATCAGTGTCCCTAGAGTTTAAGAACATATTCATGTCCATAGGAACCTGAACAATATCGTCCCTCCCTACCAGAGTGGGGATGACATCCACAAATGGATAACTGCACTTGACAGGGCCAGTAAAGTACAGAGGGTTCCTCAATAGCAGTGGGCAGCAATCTTGTGGTTAGAGACAAGCTCCTCACTGTAAGAGAAGAGGATGCTGATAATTACAAAGTCCTGAAAATTTTTCTAATTAAAGGGTTCGGCCAAACCCCTGAACAATACAGGTTAAAGTTCAGAGATACCCAAAGGCACAGACTCAGGACTGGGTTGAGTTTGTTGATTGTGCTACTAAGGCTCTGGAGGGCTGGTTACTTGGCAGTAAGGTGTGTGATTTTAACGGATTGTACAACTTCATTATGAGGGAGCAGATCTTTAATAATTGTCAAAATCAGCTAATGCACCAGTACCTGGTGGACACTGATCTGACTTCTTCCCAAGAATTGGGTCAGAAGGCACACAAGTGGGTCAGAACACGGGTGAGACAGAAGGTTCAGAACCAAGGTGACTCTAAGAAGCAAGATTCTAAGAACTCTGAAAAGGGTGGGAAAAGGGTAAAGACTAAGGGCCAGATGTAGGTAGCCAAATAACGGTCGGTAACGGCCGATTTCGGCCGTTACCGACCGGTATTTGGCTTTTGAGATGTAGGTGGGTAGTTATTTACAGAATCGGTATATTTACCGAATCGGTAAATTTACCACTTCGGTATTTTACCGAATCGGTAAACATACCGATTCTGTAAATCCATATGTAGCTGACACTCCTAAGAGTGCCACAGGCCCTTAGGAGTCGGTATTTTACCACCCAATCCTATTGGGTGGTAAAATACTGAATTCAGGTGTGCATGCACATCTGTGCATGCACACCTGTGCAATGTGACACACAGACATGCCCTTAGGGCATGTATGTGTGCCACATGTCACACAAGCCTGTACTTGGGGTGCTAGAGGGTGTCCAAGTGACACCCCCTGCACATTTGCAGGATTCGGTATTTACCGATTCTGTTAATACCGAATCGGTATTTCACATTGATTCCTATGGGCTTCAAGGCCCATAGGAATCAATGTGAAATACAGATTCGGTATTTACCGAATCGGTAAATACCGACTGTTACAAAATCGGTAAATTAGAAATGAGATTTACCTACATATGCCTCCTTCCTATTTACCTACTCTTAAATACCGAATCGGTATGATTCGGTATTTAAGAGTCGGTAAATAGGAATTACCTACATCTGGCCCCAGAAGTCTTCTCAAGGTCCCCAAAAATATGCATCTGGTGGGGAGTCCTAATCTAACAAAGCAAAAGGCCAAAAGAAACCATGGTGTAAAATCTGTAAACACAAAACCCATTGGACTAGTGATTGTACAAAGTCCAAAGACTCAACTCCGGCCACCATTGCCCCCAAGGCAACTGTTCCCCCTAGTTCAGCTCCAAGTGGTGGTACTCAGAATAAGGGTGTAGTAGGGTTAACCCTGGGTTCTGAGATGCACTCTGGCCTAGTCAGAGTTCCAACTCAGGCTGTACTGATCTGTGATGGAGGCATGGATATGTCCTCCTTTGTGAGTCCCAGTAATCTGGGCAAATACAGACAGCAGCATTTGATCAATGGAAAAGAGGCTGTGGCATTCAGGGACACAGGGGCAAGTGTCACCATGGTGACACAAGACCTTGAGGCTCCTGAGCAGATCATACTTGGTTAAATGTACCAAGTGACCAATGCTAAGAATGTCAGGACTGACCATTCCTTGGCAGTTGTTAATTTCTCCTGGGGAGGGGTAACTGGCCTTAAGAAGGTTGTGGTAAGTGCAGACCTCCCTATTGAATGCTTGCTTGGCAATGATTTAGAAACTTCAGCTTGTGCTGAAGTGGAGCTCAGGACCCATGCAGAAATGTTAGGAATCCCTGCACGTGTGTTTGCTGTTACCAGGTCACAGGCCAAAATGTCAAAACCTGAACAGGCCCCTGGATTCTGGAAGAATGGACCGGGTGCCTCCCAAGAGGAGGAGCAGTAGGGTTAAGGCAGTGCCTTCCCCCCTGACTCCTGACTCAGAATACAGATCAGTCTCTTGAGGGAGATGATCTTAGTTCTGAAGAAGGAACTGTCCCAGATGAGCTTGAGCCTGATCAGGTTGAGTTCTTGGAGACAGGGGGGCGTTCCAGGGCAGATCTGAGCCAGGAGCAGCTGCGCTGCCCCTCTCTTGAGCCCCTCAGACATCAGGTTGCTGCTGAGGTTGCTGGGAATGCTAGTGGAACCCATAAGATATATTGGTATGATGGACTCCTGTACTCCGAGAGTAGAGATCCCAAGCCTGGTGCAGCCAGGAGGTTGGTTTATACCTCTGACGTTCAGGGGCTTCCTAGTAACACTAGCCCATGATATTCCCTTAGCAGGTCACCTGGGCCAAAACAAGACTTGGGACAGGATTGTCCCTCACTTTCATTGGCCCCATATGTCTGAAGACACCAATGAGTTTTGTCGCTCCTGTGTCACCTGTCAAGCCAGTGGTAAGGCAGGTGGTACAACAAAGGCCCCCCTGATACCACTACCTCTGGTGGGGGTTCCCTTTGAAAGAGTGGGGATTGATATAGTTGATCCCATGGATCCTCAGACAGCCTCGGGGCACAGATTTATCCTGGTGGTGGTGGACCATGCCACTAGGTACCCAGAAGCCATTCCCCTTAGGACCACTACAGCTCCTGTGGTGGCAAGGGCCCTCTTGGGAGTATTCTCAAGGGTAGGTTTTCCTAAGGAAGTAGTATCAGACAGAGGTGCAAACTTCATGTCTAGTTACTTGACTGCTATGTGAAATGAAATGAAATGAAAAATTGCATTTGTATAGCGCATAACTGCCCTAGGGCCTCGCAGCGCTTGAAGATAAAATGGTTTAGCGCAGGCTCGGGGCAGATCAGCAGGATTTAGCAAACAAATGCGTTTCCAAGGCCTTTCTGAATGAGAGGAGGTTGCTATTTCCTCGGATGGCAAAGGGGAGGGCATTCCAGAGTCTGGTCGCCGAATGGGAAAAAGAGCGGCCACCCCAACGGGCTTTGTTAATTTTAGAGGAGGTGGCCAGCTGCAAGGTACCAGACCGAAGGGGGCGTGCTGGGACATAAGGCGTGACCAAAGGGTGCAGAATCGCTGGGCCTACACGGTGAAAGGATTTGTGCATAATGCACAAAGCTTTAAACTGCACTCTGGCAGCCATTGGGAGCCAGTGGAGGTCTTTCAGAGCCTTCCTCGCCGACTGCCGACGGGAGAGATTGAACAGTAGGCGGGCCGCACTGTTTTGTGTGACCTGAAGCCTCTGCAGTACCGAAGCCGGTGCTCCTAGGTAGAGAGCATTCCCATAATCCAGGCGAGAGAGAATCAGGGCCTGGACCATGGTCCTCCTCGCCTGGAAAGGGAGCAAAGGGAGCACCCGCCGGAGCATCCTCATTAGTCCAAAGCAAGTGGCGGCAGTCTTAGTAGCCTGGACCGAGAAATCAAGGGCGGTGTCAAGCCAGATCCCGAGGCTCTTTATCTGGGACTTGGGGGCAGGAGGAGCGCCAAGACATGGTGGCCAGACGGGTGCAAGAGCAGACGGGGAGGGATTTCCGAGTAGAATGATGTCTGTCTTCTCCCCGTTAAGCTTCAAACAGGAGGCTTGCATCCATCTGGCAACAGCCTCTAGACAGGGGCCTAAGGTGTCGGATGATCCATCTGCGTGGTCTAACGAGACCACAAGCTGCGTGTCATCCGCGTAGGTGACTATACGCACACCAAAGGGATGGACTATCCTGTCCAGAGGTTCCATGTAGGCGTTAAAGAGGGTCGGGCTCAGGGAGGAGCCCTGAGGGACCCCACACCTGAGAGGGTGTTTGGGAGAGACTATCTCACCCTCGAAGACCTGGAAAAAGCGCTCACTCAGAAAGGAGGTAAGCCAGTCTAGAGCCGCGCCCGACACGCCCATGCCCGCCAGTCGGTGTAATAGCGTGGCATGGTTCACCGTGTCGAACGCGGCGCTAAGGTCTAACAGGATAATGGCCACCTTTCCTCCCCGATCCAAAGTCGTTCTTGCTTCCTCTGTAACCGCTAACATAGCGGTTTCTGTGCCATGTTGAGGGCGAAAACCTGTCTGGGAGGCACGCAACAGACAGTTGGACTCCAAATAGTCTGTTAAGATATTGTTGGCGTGCCTCTCCAGCAGTTTACTCAGCCAGGGGAGCAACGAAATGGGGCGATAGTTGGACAAGTTGCTCTGGTCCAGGGAGGGCTTCTTGAGAAGCGCCCTCACCATGGCGCACTTCCAGGGGAGTGGGACCGACCTGGCCACGATGGAGGTGTTTAAGGCTTCCAGGATGACAGGACGAATAACGTCCAGTGCCTTGACAAGGATCCGGGGGGGTGCCGGGTCATTGGGAGACCCGGAAGAAACTTTAGAAATTAATCTATCCAGGCTGCCGGCATCAAGAAGCGGAATTATATCCAGTTTGCAGAGAGCCGGAGAATCAGCTGGCTTAGATGGGACGGAGGGGGCGTTGACCGTAGGATTACTAAAAGAAGAGTATATGGTCGAAATTTTCTTGGAGAAGAAGGCAGCTAGCTCATTACAGCGGTCTTGTGCCCCTTCAGCAGTAGGACGCTCAGCCGGGGGTGAAATAAGGGACTTGGCTATCCTAAAGATTTCCCTAGGCGCGTTGGCTGCAGCACTAATTTTCCCTTCGTAGAAGGAGGTTTGCGCCAATTTAATCTCTGATTTATAGAGCCTTATTGCGGACCTATAATCATCTTTCCTAGACAGAGAATGGTCCTTCCTCCACGCTCTCTCTAGTTTGCGGCAGTCAAGCTTTAATAACCTCAGAGCAGGAGTGTACCAGGGTGCAACTTTAGGTCTTCTGATGAGTTTACAGGGGCGTTTGGGAAGAACTCGGTCTAGGGTGCTGGAGATCCAGTGATCAAAGTTGCTAGAAGCAGAGGCAGGGGTCAAGGCCCTTCTCGGGGGGTCTTGAGTGAGAGCCAATGTCCAGTCGGTGAGGGGAAGTGAGGACCATTTCCTGCCCATGTACTTGGTAGAGGCCTCACGGGGGGGAACAGGAGTTAGAAAGCCAGGTGAACGGTATCAAAAAATGATCAGTCCAAGGCAGTGGAACAGGGGACTCTACATTAAGGTTGGTATTACTGTATATGTGATCAAGGAGATGTCCCTTCTTGTGGGTCGCCTGATGGCCTCTCTGGCAGAGGTCTAACGCTTGCATGTTGGCACGCAAGTTATTAGCTGCCATATCCTGGGGGTCATCTGAATGGATGTTAAAATCCCCAAGCAGGGTGAGGTTAGATGAGGTCAAGACTGCGTTGGCAGTGAGATCAGTAATTTGAGTGATAAAATTATTCAGGGAACCCGGTGGGCGGTAGAGTAAAATACCAGAAAAAGTGGTGGTAGGGGAGAGATCAAGTGCAAAGTGTAAGCTCTCGCAAGTCAGCAGGGAATTAGGAGTGACCCGACACTTAAAGCTGTCCCTGTATATAATTGCTAGGCCTCCGCCTCTCCCCGATTGGCGGTCGAGGCGCTTAAGTGTGTAGCCTGGAGGTGTGGCCCATATTAAGGACGGGTCGTTGTCAATCTGAAGCCAAGTTTCCGTTAAAAATAGGGCGTCAGGATTAAGCTCATCGATCAACAGATGCAGCTCTGTGAAATGTTTGGGTAGCGACCGGCAATTAAGGAGATACATTCTCCAAGTCTCTCCCAAAGGGAGGGAGTCGCTATATGGGCGGGAGGTGCTCCATGTACAATGTTTACAGTGATGGTCGATATTAGCTGGGGAGACAGAATGGCAACAGGAAAGACTGACGGGGGGACGTAAGGAGTGTAACCTCGTGGAGTTATAGGCAATTCGAGTACCCACCATGGTGCCGGTCACCACCCCAGACCCGGGCCAGCGAGAAGCGTCTGGACGCGGACTGGCGCAGACTGGCTTCTCTTTGGCGCCTCTTCGGCGCGTATACGGCGCTACCGCTGCGCGTCACCGCTGCGCGGGGTGGGAAGAGGTCATATAGATTAGGCGAGGGTGGAGACTAGCCCGTCAACCTCCCCAAGATGGCTGCCCAGGATGGGACAACCAGGAAGTGGTGTCGCTTAAGCCTCCCTCCACACAATCAGCACAGGCTGTGGTGGACCGGGGAGTAGCGACCAGAAAACAAGTAAGAGCACAGAAATGTAATTTTAAAAACACATATTCTCACAGCAATAGGTTTTTAAAATTGTTAAAACGAAATAGCAGCTTGCAGAAGTGTAATTTTAAAAACACATATTCTCACATCAATAGGTTTTTAAAATTGTTAAAAACGAAATAGCAGCTTGCAGAAAGGAGTGGAGGAATTACAAATTCACCACACCCTATCACTCACAATGCAATGGTTTAGTTGAGAGGTTCAACAAAACCTTGAAGCGCATGATCAAAGGTCTCCCAGAAAAGCTTAGGTGCAGATGGGACATCCTTTTGCCCAGCCTTTTATTTGCCTACAGGCAGGTTCCTCAAAAGGGTGTTGGTTACAGCCCTTTTGAACTTTTGTTTGGACATCCTGTTAGGGGTCCGTTGTGTCTGGTGAAGGAGGGATGGGAGTTACCTCTCAAACCCCCTAAACAGGACATAGTGGGCTATGTACTTGGTCTCCACTCCAGGATGCCAGAGTATATGAAAAAAGCAACTAAAAACCTTGAGGCTGTCCAGGAATTGAAAAAGGCCTGGCATGCCCAAACGGTTGTGTTGACTGTTTACCAGCCAGGACAGAAGGTGTGGGTGTTGGAGCCTGTGGCCCCAGCAGCCCTCCAGCACAAGTGGAGTGGTCCCCATACAATTGTTGAACAGAAGGGAGAGGTTACCTATCTGGTAGACTTTGGAACTCCCAGGAGCCCCCATAGGGTGCTTCATGTCAACAGAATGAAACCATATGTTGACAGAGCAGACATCGGCTTGCTCATGGCTACTGATGAGGGACAGGAGGAAGAGTGAGATCCACTCCCTGACCTGCTCTCACAGAACTCTGATGATGGGTCAGTGAATGGTGTAGCCTTGGCAGGCAGCCTCCCTGCCCAGCAGCAAGCTGATTGCAGACAGGTGCTCAATCAGCATAGACATATGTTCTCTCTGACTCCAAGTCAGACTACCTGGTGCACTCATGAAGTGGACACTGGGGACAGTCTGCCTGTTAAAAATAATATTTGCAGGATACCTGACCATGTCAGGGACTGTATCAGGACTGAAGTCCAGAAGATGTTGGATTTGGGAGTTATTGAACCTTTAGATAGCCCTTGGGCTAGTCCAGTAGTCTTGCTGCCTAAACCTCACACCTAGGGTGGTAAGAAAGAGATGAGGTTTTGTGTAGACTACAAGGGTCTCAATGCAGTCACTAGGACTGATGCCCATCCAATACCCAGAGCAGATGAGCTTATAGACACTTTGGCCTCAGCCAAGTTTCTGAGCACATTTGATCTGACTGCTCTCAGATCAGACTAGCTGAAGATGCAAAGCCTAAGACAGCATTTTCTATCCCTAGTAGGCATTACTAATTTGCCGTGATGCCCTTTGGTTTGAAGAATGCACCTGCCACTTTTCAAAGGTTGGTGAATAAAGACCTAACAGGCCTGAAAGACTATAGTGCAGCATATTTAGATGATATTGCTGTCTTTAGCTCCACCTGGGAGGATCACCTGAGCCACCTGAGAAATGTTTTGGAGGCCCTGCAGAAAAAAGTCCTAACTATCAAGGCTACTAAGTGCCAGATAGGGCAGAGTCAGGTTTTGTGCCTGTGCCACCTTGTTGGCGAAGGCCAGGTTAAACAATTGCAGAGAAAAATCCAAACCATCATGGATTGGGTTGCTCGGTCTACCAGACTCAGGTCAGAGCTTTCTTGGGCTTGACTGGGTACTACAGAAGATTTGTCAAGGGGTATGGATCAATCGTGGCCCCCCTGAATGACTTAACTTCCAAGAGAATGCCAAAGAAAGCTCAGTGGACAGTTAGCTGTCAAAAGGCATTTGATGACCTGAAGCAGGCCATGTGCACTGTTCCCATTCTGCAAAGTCCTAACTACTCCAAAGAATTAATTGTCCAAACAGATGTATCTGAGTTGGGGGGTAGGGGCTGTGTTATCACAATTGAATGATGAAGATCAGGACCAGCCAGTACCTTTTTTTAGCAGAAGGCTGACTCCCAGAGAGAAACGTTGGTCAGCTATTGAGAGGGAGGCCTTTGCTGTGGTTTAGGCGCTGAAGAAGCTGAGGCCATACTTGTTTGCCACTCACTTCACTGTTCAGACAAACCATAAGTCCCTATTATGGCTAAAACAGATGAAGGGTGAAAACCCCAAACTTTTGAGGTGGTCCATTTCCCTACAGGGGATGGACTATATAGTGGAACATAGACCTGGGAGTAACCATGCCAATGCAGATGGACTCTCCAGATATTTCCACTTAGAACATAAAGACTCAACTGGTCAAGGTTAGTTTAATGTCCCTACATTTGGGGGGATTGTGTAGGAGAGTAGGATCTGCTTCTTATGTTTATCTCCACTTTTCTGCTGGTGTTTCACTGTTTTCTGACTTTAGTCTGGCTGGGGCCCTGCTATCCAGGACCCCAGCCAAGCTGCTTCCTCTCTAAATTGATTCCAAGTACTTTAGATACAGTCCAGTTTGGCTACTGGGGTACCCTTATGAGTCCCTAGTATATGGTACCTTGGGGACCTGGGGCATAGGTACCCCAGAGACCTACCAGGGGCTGAAGCATGTATTATGCCACCCTTGGGAAGACTTCCAATATGCCACCACAGGTCTGCTACTGCAGCCTGTGTAAGATGGTGTATGCACCCTTACTTAGATATAGGTTCCCTATATCTACCTTGTATCACTACACATATAAACCTATCAGTCACCCCTATGGCAGGCCTTATCAATCCTGAAGGCAGTGTGCTGGGTTTTGTGTGAGAGGGTGCCCATGCATGAGCAGGACCCCTCTGCAGCCTTCGGAACCTATTCTCTGGGGCTGTTCTGTGATGCAGCCAGACCATACACTCTTAAGTGCATTATAACCTCGCTGTAAATGCTAACTTTGGCTGCAAGGAAACATGACGTGTTTGGTGTCAAACACTTTGGAAACCTACCTCCCCCCCCCGCCAGTTCTGGCGGTGGGAGTAGAATTCCACCCTTCTAGAGGAAGAGACATGTACACACCGGTATACCCTGTACCAGTTTAAAAGAACCCTGGCATTACAAAATGGATGCTGCAGCCACAGATACGAGTCTGGCCTCCTGCTGCTGGGCGAAACTCCGGCAGGGGAGGCCTGGACAATAGGTTTCCTGTCACAGGGAGGTGTCACCACCTCCCAGACAGGCTTTAGTGTATTGGGGCTGGGTGGGTGCACTCCAAGAGTGCTTTGAAGTCTGCACTGGGGGCACATTTGATGTCCCTGTGCATAGCCCAGTTCAAACCGGTTGCAGAGGCTACCAGCCCCTGCTCTGGTGCAAAACTGGACAAAGGAAGTGGGTGTAGCCACCCATGTTTCCAAACCCACCCATAGGTGGGTCCCCAGAGTAAATGCAACCCTTTCCTTGGGTAGAAGAAAGGAACCCCTGTGATACTGTGATACTGAATCCTGGAACTTCGACGATCTGCACGACGCTGGATGACTGAAGAATCGTCCTTGGAATAAAGGAGTTACTCCCCTGCTTGGCAGACCCCGGGCACCTTTTCCACTGAAGTTTGCTGGTCTACACTCCACGAGTGTTCCGTGAGCCGGCCCTTTGTGTTTTCGCTCGAGGTACCTTCGCGATCCCTAGTCCACTGACTGGTGGCTCCCTGAGAAGGCAACTTTGACTTTCCTTGGGCTTCCCTGGTTGCTCCAGACGTGCCCCGACTCTCCACCATTTGGTGAGTCCCTTGGACCTTGCTGGTCCACACCGAAGCCTTTCTTCTCTTTCTGCATGCGTTGTTGTTGTCAAGGCTTGTTGGGTCCAATCCAGTCACCGATACCGCAGCACTCAACATCCTTCGTGGGACAGTTCGAATGCAGCTCCTGGTCCTCGTGGCTGCAGAGTCAAGCTTCACCTCTTCAACCTGAAATCACCCGACATTGGTGGGGATTTGTCTATCGTGCCCCCTCTGTTTTCAGGTTCTTCTCATCGTCGATCCAGGGTTGGACCACACTGGACACTTTCCACTTCGACGGCAGCAGCACTTTGCAGCAGATCGCCATTGAAATCAACGACGATTCCCAACACCAAAAGAAGACACCTATGCTCCCAGCATCCCTGGGTGAGGTAACTCGAGTACTCCGGTGCTCCCGTGGGTGTTTGCTCTAGAACCCCTGAAGTCTAAAGGGGTTTGCTCAAAGTCCTCTCCTAAGTTTCCTTAATCTTTAAATTTCAAACCGTGACTTTTCCCATAGAAGAGAACGGCGATTCGCGGCTGTGTTCTCACACTGCACGCGTCACCCGTGGGTCCCCTGTGTCACTACCATGGGTGGTTACTTGTGGTCCCAGCGATTCTACATGCTCTAGGCTTTGTGTCTAGTCAAGTTGTGGTTTTTATACCACTTTAATATATGGTTTGGTACCCCCAAGGGCTCAACGTATATTGTGCAGCATTTACTGAGGTTATATTGCATTGAAATTGTGTACTTTGCTCTGTAATCACATAACGTGATTACTAGAGAGTGTTTAGTAATAAATACATATATTTTATATATATACCTTGTGTGGTTCTTTCATTTAGACATTCAAGAGGTTATAATCTGGTAAACAAAGCTGCTTTACACTCCTTCAAGACTTAGCCTGAAGGCTGCTCTCCATAGCTACCACTAGGATAGCTTTTAATAAAGGTTGTCTTTAAACCTATCTTTAATAAGGGTTGTTTGGACTGGTGCAAGGCGCCCACTAGAATAGTGGACAGCATATGCCAGGCCAACTTCTAACAGCGTTTGACAAGGTGGATTGGGGTACTTGCTCGAGATCCTTGGGAAGTTGGGGATTGGACCACGCTTTAATAGATTGGTTAAAATACTATATACAAACCCAGTGGTATGTGTACGACTGGGTCAAACCAGATTGGTGCAGTGGTTGTTGGAGGGGGCACGAGGCAGGGGTCACCACGGTTGCCACTGCTGTTTGCTCTGGCCATTGAGCCTATGGCAATATGGGCAAGACAGGAACTGGGCCGCTGGGGCATACAAATTGGAAATAGTATGCATCTTATTTCACTCAATGCAGGTGATGCGCTGTTTTATGTTACGTCTCCGTGTGAAGCCATACCGCACTTACTGAGTCTGATGGACAAGTTTGCGACCTATTCAGGACTGCGCATGGATAGGTGTAAATCCTTGGTGTTCCCTCTAGCAGGCCTGAGGGACAGTGAGGCGGGGGAGTTGCCTAGCCTGGGATTGAGATGGGAGACAGACCATTTTAGATGCCTAGGGGTGCAGGTGGCTCATGGGGATGCTAAGCTGCTCCAGCTGAATATGAACAGGGTGGTTGAGTCGCTGAGGCACTCCGTAGAATTCCGGAATACGCTGCCGCTGTCCTTAATGGGAAGAATAGCGGTGGCAAAGATGGTGATGCTGCCGAGATGTCTATATGCTTAGCAGAATGCATTGTGCCTGATTTCTGCGAAAGTGTTTCGGCAACTGAATTCTCTCCTGGTGACCCTGCTTTGGGCAGGAAAGCATAGTAGGGTTGCGCTGCAGGTGCTCCAGAAATGGTATGAGGGTGGTCTAGGAGTACCCGTATTTGATCTTTATTTTTATGCTGCGCACCTTCAGTATGCGGTACAGTGGTTGGATGAGGGTGATCACTGGGAAAAGCGTTTATTAGCCGGATGAGTGCAGCCAGAGGATCTCCCTAGGATTTCGATGGAGGGTGCTGGGGTAAGTGTGGAGTTGCCATATGTTGTCAGATAAATGGCCCATATATGGCAGAAATTTGTGGAATGAGTCTTGGGGCAGGCTCCCTTCCACCCGGAATTGTCCATCTGGCAGATGGTCCCTGTGCGCAGGATGGTGGAAAACATATCTTTCCAGGCATGGAGTGAGGGTGGCTGCATGGCATTGGCAGATTTATATATATATGATACCTACCTTACGTTTGAGGAGGCGTGTGAAGGGTTCGGTTTGGGACAGGGGGTGACATGGCCCACATATCCAGATATGCCCTGGACCACTGAGACCTTGGACATATTGTTAACATGTGGAGGGGGGTGCACATTGGTGTCTTTGTTGTACAAGGCTATGAGGGCAGACTCTGGGTTTTTGGAGCAGAGGGCGTGGGATGCTTGGATTGAGGACTTGCAGGTGCCGTTACTGGAGAGGGAGTGGGTCAGAATATTACGCTAACACGCAAGGTGTCTTGAAATGCCCGGTTGAAGTTGCTGCACTATAACTTCTTGCAAAGGGTGTATATGACTCCGGCGAGGCTCCATTGTATCAATGCCTCCCACTCGCATGATTGGCCTAGATATATTAGAGCACAGACTGGGTTCATGCATTTGGAATGGGAATGCCCAGAAGTACATCAGTATTGGCTTGAGGTAGTAGCACAGCTTCGTGGAAGGGTGGGAATTGCGCTGGAGGGTATGCCTGAGCAGTGCCTCCTAGGGCTGGTACGGCATTGCAAGAAGAGGAAAATGGCCAACAAGCTACTACAGTTAGCGCTGGTATTGGCTAAACGGAGGGTTGCCATTTGTTGGATGGGTGAGCGACCCCCTCTTTTGTAAATTGGATGAGAGACATGGGGGAGTGTCCCTTGACGAGGAACAACACATGAAAGTCTGCCGCAGGGACGAAAGGTTGGATGAGGACATAGCAAGTTGGAGAGAGCTACGCAGAGAATTGTTGAATTCAACGGAAGGTAGTGAACAGACTGCCGAGACTGATGGTGACGATAGTATGTAAACGTTTGCGCCTGTGTCACCCTAACTGTATATGATGCTGTACCAGCTGCTAAGCCATGAAAAGTGTAAAGTGTATTCAGTGGTGCTATGTGTTCGGGCCAGCGGTGTGTCTGCCTAAGTAGGTCCAGGAGGAGGCGGGGGAGAACGAGGGTGCAGTGTGTGGGTTTGGAAGGGGAAAGTGGAAGCGTCGGGAAAACACAGTAGCAGAAGGTAAGTGAGAAGTACAAGGAGCAGTCCTGAAGGCAGCATAGGGGTGCAAAAGGATGGAAAAATAGCAAAAGAGAAGGCTGCAGAAAATGGTGAAGGGCTTGAGAAATGAAGAGAGAGAGAAAGCCAAAACGGGGCAGGAGGAATACATTGAAATAGGAGTCAAGAGTTGGCAAAACAGGGCTGAGCTGGTAAAAAGAGGCAAAAAGGTCAATAGATAGCAAGAGGAGGCAATTAAGAATGCACGAGTGACCATGCAAAAGCGATAGGAAAAAGAGGCAAAGAGAAAAACGTTTAAAAACAGAATACAAAATACAGGAGTGCACAATCAGACACAAAAGAAACTCCATGCATAAATTAATATTTAAGATGCCGAAATCTGTGAGCCAAGCCCAAATTCGACTATAATTCTAGTGACACAAGCACCAGGACATAATGCGTCGCTGTGTAGGTACTTGTTCAAGCAGAAAAAGGCCCCGCCAAAGGTCTCCTTTGCCAAGAATTTGAGGATGTAAAAAACACTCTGTGGTTTCTATTCTTTAATAATATACTAATGGATCTCCAAACGATTCCACCATGGGACTGCAATATATCCCACAGAACTTTTAAGTGGATACTCAATAGGACAGTAACCTCCAAATCCAGGGATGATGACTTGAAAATAAAGCAACACAATAACAGTAGAAACTAATGACAAATTGGCACAACAAACATACCTGTTTTTATGGGTTACGTTTCAGACGCTCAGAAGAAGCGGAGGTAGCTCAAACCCAGCCTACCATTTTTGCTCCACACAGAATCATTTGAACAGTTTGTGTTAGTTGGCCTGCCATTTGTAATTGAAAGAAAAATGTTTTTCTTCCCAAAATTCCTAGAAACAAACATAAGAAACAGTTCATCTGCCATTCCAATATGTTTTAACAGCACTTATGGTATTCTATTCAGAAGATTTGTAAAATTCACTAACACGGTTTTAAAATGTATGGACCAATTGCACAAGTTACTTACCTTGGGTAATGCTCTTTCTGGTAGAGAGTCTAGCTACTTGCTGTTGCCTCACCTTTCAATTTGCCCCAGGCGTCAGACTGGATCCCGAAAAGATGGCACTGTGCGTCTCCGCACTGATGGCGTTCACTCTGGAAATGAAGTGTGGAGCCCATATATGCGACACCCTGTGTCCTGCTATCAGTTGCTTTCGAGGCTGTCTGTGTCCCATACACAGAGCCCCACCTGCTAATTGGTTGTGGACAACAGGATGTGGGAGCACACAGCTGACCTCCCAGGCAAGGCTCGCCCCTGGCATTCTGGGAAATGCAGTCTCTTGTAGCTCGCTCCAATATTTTCGAGTATTTCGCCAAGGTTGGCGCAGATAATGCTGATCTCTAGACACGTGTTTCTGGTTTATTAACCGTCATCAGTAGAGAATACAGGCTTGTACTTTGGGGTTTGCTGAGTAGGCTGTCAAATATTATATCAGGTCCGGTACCTCTCACTGGCGCGCAGGTGCTTCATCCACGAGCTCCTCAGCTCAATGACTAACGGGAGTACTTTAAATAGACAACAGGATGTGGGAGCACACCGCTGACCTCTCAGGCAAGGTTCGCCCGTGGCATTCTGGGAAATGCAGTCTCTTGTAGCTTGCTCCAATATTTTTGAGTATTTCTCCAAGGTTGGCGCAGATAGTGCTGAACTATAGACATGTGTTTATAGTTTATTAACCGTCATCAGTAGAGAATACAGTCTTGTATTTTGGGGTTTGCTGAGTAGGCTGCCAAACATTACATGAGGTCCGGTACCTCTCAATGGCGCGCAGGTGCTTGATCCACGAGCTTGTCAGCTCAATGACTTACAGGAGTACTTTAAATAGACAACAGGATGTGGGAGCACACCGCTAACCTCTCAGGCAAGGTTCGCCCCTGGCATTCTGGGAAATGCAGTCTCTTGTAGCTCGCTAATTGGTTGTGACCATTATACAGATCCCTAAACTTAGGATCCTATTAATGGATAGAGTCCACTCCCATAAAAGGGAAGATGGGAGGCTCAGTGAGGAATATGCAGCTAGCTAAACGCTCTAATAGAAAGAGCGTTACTGAAGATAAGTAACTTTTTCTTCAGATAGAGACCTCAAGTTGCAGATCCTCACCATTTGAATAGATACTAAAGCATTTCTGACTTGGAGGCAGGTCTGTGTATGGACTCAAACTTGAAAGTTCTGAAGGACTGAGTGGGCAAAATGCACTTTTCAGCAAACCTGGCTGTCCAGACAATAGTGCTAAGTGAACATATGGAGGGACCCCAATGTAGCTCCCTGAAATATGTCTATGACAGGTACTCTGCATGCTAACGTAGTGGTAGTAGCTTGGCCCGGGTAGAATGAGCACACAGTCCTTTCAGAGGCTGCTTGTTAGCCAATGCGTAGCAGATCTTAATGCAGACAATGATTGTAAGGAAATCCCTCTTTTTGCATGATTACCCCCAAAGTTTTGGACTGACGGTGCTGGTTTTTCAACTCTAACACTGCACTGAGGCCTGCTAACCAAAACATAAAGTGTATTAGTAAAGCACATGTTCACCACAACAGGTATCTTGGTGCTACATAACTGATGTTTATTGTTACCCAACTCAATGGTACTCATTTTATCGACTTCAGAAGGATGAAAGGCTGAGTGGACCCATCAGGATTTGAACCTGTGACCATGAGGTCGAACACAGGACCCTACTGTGGATGCATCAGTCCACTAAGCCATCAGACCTCAGTGCCAGTGTTCTAACTCCTTACAAATTTGATTTGAATTGGCTACCCCCAATTGGCCTAAGCTGATTTACTTATACGTCCCTAATATATGGTACCGAGGGTACCCAGGGCATTAAAGACAGAGTCCCCCCCCCCCCGCCCCAGGGCTGCAACACTGACTGTACCACCCTGCGTGGGACAGACCACTGCAGTCTGGAAGAGCAGTGTTAAATTGCTAGTTCGATTTCACCATTTAATGCAATGGCAAAACCCCCACTTCCCTTAACAAGTTATGCAAGTCTCCTAAGAATGGCCTATGGAGCACTGGGACAGGGAGCTATATCTTACTAACTAGGACATATATTTTTAATCTGTCCAAAAAGCAACACTTCCAACTTGTTGTTTTGCTGTGGAAAAGTTTGTAGTTGTTCCATTGGCTAACATTGTGTTGCCGGCTGACCCCTCAGCCTGGCTAACTTCTTTTTTAAAATGTATTTATTTAATTTATTTATTTATGTCCTCATTCTGCCAACTTTCTTGCTGGATTATATTCTGATCCCTCTGGGTCTTGCAAGGGAAGACCAAACCAAAGATCGAAAGAGGAGAAAAAAATAGTATCCCACAAGTAAACTGCTGATTCCCTTTCATACTGAGACCACCGGAAAAGAGGAGATACGATGCCGGACAGTGAGATTGGCTTAATCATAGGACTCACATTGTTTTCTCTCGCCACCTTATCAAGGGAGCCCAAATATTATCCTTGCTTCTTGGGTCGCATGCCTTGTCGGACTCACTTGTATGTATGATGTTTCTGAGACACTCAGTAAAACATGGAAGGTTTTCAGACTTCCATAGTCTGCAGATCTCCTGCCTTGCTAACAAGATTACATAGAACAAAAACTTTGAACTAACCGCTGTGAGCTGTACTTCTTCCTCCGAATTCACCCAAAGAAGATTAGGCGAGGGCTGTGGTTAATCAGTATTCCAATAACTTCTCCTAAAAAGTCACAGACTGAGTTCCAATAGAATACGATTTTAGGGCATAACATAAAGAAATGCACATCATCTGCGGCTACAAGCATACATCTTGGGCAGCTATATGTATTACTAGAAACCTTGGACAACTTCGCAGGTGACGATACACTCTATAGGTGGTAAATAGATGGTTACGTTTAAGTGGTGCTGGTTTTACTACTGTTCGTAAGATATCATGTGAGTGGCACCACATTTGCTTCAGATCTCCATCACCAAACTCTTTACCCCACCATGTTAGAATTTCATTTTCGATCTTCACATTCGTTTCCAGGAAAGCACAATACCAAAAAGAAATTTCCTTTGTCCACGGATCCGTTCTCATCACCTGATCGAATTTCGACTCCTCCTCCTCAGCCCAATCTTGTGTCGCCCACCAGGAGCTCAGTTGATAATATTTAAACCTTGTTAGCCATCCCTTGGTAAGATTATTTAAAGCTTCCCAGCTCATTCAATTTGATGCCTTCTTAAGATCTGCTCAATAACAGATACTTCCAGATTTCAAGGGCTGTCTAAGTTGATCCCGCAAACATTCCAGGGTACCCGGAGAGTCCCAAATCGGAGCCCATGACGAGAAATATGGAACCCTCAGTGTTTTCCTCACATACATCCACATATTCAATACGGACCTCAAGATCTTAAGCCGCACCTTTTTAAAAAACGTAGGGCCTCCGTATTTAAAAAGGAAATGTGGTCGACTTTGCAGAATGTCCACTAACATAACCTCAAAAAGTGACCGGGAAGGGGGGAGAGTTGGGAGGTGGGTTGGGATCAGTTAGTGGGTTAGAGTGAGTTTTAAAGTTAGGATGCTTGGTATTATTGATCTCAATGTCATGTTATTGGCCGCTCATATGAAAATACCTCTAATGCTGCAACGGCGGACGACTGACGAATTACATTTGTAAACCAGTAGTTATTCCATGGTCAAATATGTATAGTGTATAGGATGAGAACAACAAAAACAAAATACCGTATGTATTGCAAATGATCCTACTTTTACATGGATGAGGTGTTTCAATAAAGTATGACTGACTGACTGAATAAAGTATGTTAAAAAAAAGTAAGCCAATGGATGACTTATCTGTCTTGTTAGCAAGCATGCAAGCATTTTTGAACCGAAAGGTATGGCAATAGGCTAGTAAGTCTGGAAGCGCCAAGCCTCCAACCTCTAGCCTTCTCCTTATTTTTTTTCCAGGCTATCTTAGGGCCCTTGGACACCCAAATAAAGCTTCCTATTTTCCCCTGGAGTTTAGCTATACCTTCCTTCTGAAAGACTAACAGAATAGTGTTGAACAGGAAGATAATTTTTGGGAGGATAATCATTTTTATAAGGTTTACCCAACCATAGATATTTAAAGGTAAGTTCCCCCATTTTAACAGGAGCCCTGCTATTTCCTGACTAGCTTTCATTCAATTCGTTTTTGTAACATCCTCCATCTTCTGGGTAATTAAAACCCCGAGATACCGTAATTGTGTTTTTGCCCCGTGACTCGGCAGACCCTGATAACATTCCATTATCTCAGTTTTGCCTGTATTTACTTTATACCCAGAAACTTGGCCAAATTACTCCGCCTTCCTTATCAGATTGGGGGTTGCGTCTTGCGGATTGCTTGTAAACAACATTAATTAGTCTGCATATAATGCTAATTTGACTTCAAAATCATATGATTTAAAAGGAAGAATGGTGGTGTCTGCTCTAATCAAGTTGGCTAGTGGCTCTATATATAAATTGAAAAGAAGTGGGGACAAGGGGCAATCCTGTCTTGTCCCTCTAAAAATATGGAACCAATCTGACAACTCCCTATTTACTAACACTTTAGCCTTAGGACCGTAATGCAGATTTTCCACTGCCCTTTCCCTATTATGCGGGAAGCCAAAGCTATATAAAGACTCTCAGAGGTAAGCCCAATGCACCTGATCAAAAGCTTTGGCTGCGTCCACTGCTGCTATGGTTAGGGGTAAATTACGAGCCTCCGCTATGTCTACAACCCCCATCAACTGGGGGGTGTAGCTACGCTGAGCAGCGGAATGGCCGTGTGTTAGACCGGCTCTGCCGGCCGAGACAACAAAATCTGTGTACAATCCGACAAAGACACGCCGGACTGTCCGTGTTGGGCTACTAGGGCTGCTGTATAACCCCCGGGACCTGGTTTGTAAATTTTAGCAGCAGTGCTGGCAGTGTTCACGTAAATTACATGATCCGGACCTGAGGCCTCCTGGTAGACGCGAAGCCATGACCTGGATTTTAGGAGAGCCGAGAGTGAAGTGCTGCAGCTGCAGGATGGATACTCCTAGTGCGCGAGGCTAAAGTGCGGCGAAGTCACGATCCGGAAAACAGACCCATCCCACCACACGCCCTTCCCTGCAGGATCGTTCCTGGTAAGAGCGGAGACTGGTGGAGGCGCTAGGGGGCGCACAGCGGGATGGCTGCCTGACTGAGCGGCTCCGCCGGGCGGATCAGACAAACCAACAATTGGGTTGTTAAAACATCCCTATTTCCAACTTGAAGCATGCGGGAGTGCATGAGAACCTAAAGTGCACAATCGGAGCGACTCCACCAGCAGCGGCGAGCTCTCGTTTCAGCCGTAACAGCTCCGGTGGGAGAGCGGGGGACCTGCGAGGACATGGCGGCTGACCGGCCGGATAGACGCTGAGGTCTGTACACTTGCAATGCGCCGCGTGCCTGCATGACCTACACCGCCAAACGTCTGGGGCATATCACTGTAAATAACGAACGACCCCCGCCACAACGAACTGTGATAGATGCATGCGCGAGGAGAAGGGACAGGCAGATGACCAGCGCGCAAAATGGCGCCGCCGATACCGCTCCATTAACGGTTCTCAAAGGCACCTAAGGGCATACTGGAGTCCCACGCACCACGGTGTAGCTCATGTGTCTCCTAATGTTACAGCAGCAAGTTGATGAGATCTCCCCACACAGTGCCACCACATATATGACTTTTAGCTGGGTGACTGCAGCATAAACATAGCAACTCACAAGATGGCGCCGCCCGTACCTCCTGTAATGTCCTGGCTGCAAGCTGCTGTTTCTTGCACTATTTCAATTGCTCTAGTTTTATTCTGAAGCCAGGCTGGTATGTCTGAATGATCCTGGAGACCTGAGAAGTGGGTCCTGTTACCCTCACACTTCAAGTTGGCTGGTAGTGTCGATATTGCGCCACTGCCCCTCCCCTAGTGCGAGCATGCTGATTGAAAACGGCGAATCGCGATCAGACCCTCACAATAGCTCCGACATCACCCTGTAGCCCCTGCTCGCTGAACTAGGGCTCTACCACCACTTCTCTGATTGGGACTCGGAGAGATTGCCCGCTACTTACAAGGAACAAGTATCCCACGCGAGGAGAGCTTAACTACACCAAGTGGCGCGAACTGAATTTGCACGTGTAGCACGGCTTGAACCTCGCTATCCACGCTGAAGGCGGCTCTCCACTGTCCCACCCTCACCACCTATACGCTTTTCAGACTATTATTAGTGGGTGTCCGAGAACGACTGGCGTTTCTACAGGATCCTCCAAACCACAAAGGAATTCACAAGTGAGAACCAGTACCGTGCATAGCTGTACTCCACCGGGTGCTTCACCTGCATTCAGCAATTATGGGCAAGCCGGACAGACAGCAATCAAAAATAAATTTTGAGACATGTAAAACCCCGAAAGGTCAGGCGGAACCGGTGGAAGAAGATGCGGCATCAGGTAGCTCAGAAGAATGCAATATGGTGGACATTCTCAAGGCCATTAAAACCAACCTGCAAGAAATTAATGGCAAACTGGACAATTTGACGGGGCGAATGGATAGAATGCATGCCAAAATGGAGCAACACGGGGAGAGACTAGATGACGCCGAGAAACGCATATCAACGGTGGAAGATGACACACATGCCACCACCACCAAATGCACAGGCATGGAGAAAGTACTGGAAGTAATCAGAGTCAAGGCGGAGGAATTGGAAGCGAGATCGCGTCGCAACAACGTACGCATCGCAGGCCTTCCCGAGACGACCAACACGGGACGCATGGAGACATATATCGAACAATTATGTAAGGATGTCTTTGGAGAAGATTCCATGTCTCCAATTTTCATCATCGAACGGGCACATAGATCTTTGGCGCCCAAACCTCCAACAGGCGCAACTCCTCGGCCTATAATCGCCCGTGTCTTAAACTACAGGGACAGAGACACCATCCTGCGACTCGCAAGGGATAAAGGCACCATCACCTACCAAGGTAATAAATTGGACTTTTACCCGGATCACACATACGCGGTGCAACAGGCTAGAAAAGAATTTCACACCGCCAAGGCCAAGCTCCGAGACCTGCAAATACCATATGCCATGCTCTATCCGGCGCGCCTCAGAGTCACATGGGAGGAGAAGCCGATCTTCCTGACAACCCCCAAGGCAGCCATGGACTTCATTAAAAAGGTAGCATCCAAGAGTAAAAAGGGGAACAACAGGGAGGACACACATGAGCCTGAGTAAAGGTAAGATGTCAAGCTACTGCTTTGCAAGGTGGGAAGTGCATTTTTTCGAACACTGGATGCCTTGCTGAGGGTCCCCCCTCACCAAAATAAGACAAGTTAACTGGAAGGTTGATGCACATTCAGCGAACATTGACGAATGGACAATACCTGTTTGAGCTGAACTTATGAGACACACCGCAACACAATCTTGCAACCATGACAAGTGTATCGTCACCCTAGTACTGCCGCTATGAAACATGTGTAGACTTGCACTGAGGTAACCAGCAGATAAAGCCTGATACAAAAGGTGCGGTGAGGTACATTGCAGCTGCCACAGGGCTTCCACACATGGTAACGGTTGCAAGCCTCGGGGTAGATGGGATCCCGAAAGCACCCTATCCGTTTTACTGCTGGATTATTTTTTGAGCTGGTAACCCACACTCTGAATTTATACGATCTGATCTGCCCCCATCCTTTAAGTAGGGTGGTGGAAGTGTATCCCCGGCGGACCTCCACATGGGAGATCCCCACAAAGTTATGGTTTCCGAGGTTGTTCCTAGGGCTACATGGCTTCGGCAAAATTGGGTTGCTGAAGTGGGTGGGTATGGGGGAAGTTGGGGTTTTGTTAAATCGACAATGCCAGGGCATTTGAGATGCATCGCTAATTCCCAAAATGTGTATCAGGTACAAGGCAATTATGATCATCTGTGTTTTGTAATGAACAATGTGCCTATAGATTTTCTGATGAGATTTGTACAGTTGTATTTCACATCACTGTTACGTTATGGCTGGACATAGTGAACTAAATTTGTTGACTTGGAACGTACGGGGCATAATTAATCCGAAAAAGACTAGACAGATCATCGCAAGTTTGGATAGGCAGCACATAGACATTGCATTACTGCAGGAAACGCATATAGCTCCAACTATGTGCAGAAAGATTGGGACGAGATGGGCTGAATCTTGTTACTCGTCCACATATTCATCTTACTCCAGGGGGGTAATGACATTGATAAGAAAAGGTGTTAAGTACAAAATCCACAGGTCCGTTTCAGACCCATATGGTAGATATGTAATAGTATCTGGAATGCTCCGTGGGCAACCCCTAACACTGGTAAATGTCTACGGCCCGAATGTGGATTCCCCTGAATTCTTTCAGGAGCTTTGGAATCATATGACGGAATTCACTGACACGAACATCATATGGGGGGGGAATTTCAACGTTGCATTGAATGACACTCTAGATCGTTCTGGAACCTCCATGGAACCACATAAACGAGCTAGAGGTAAGATACAAGACTTAATGGATACTTTCCCCCTAAAAGATATCTGGAGAGTCAGAAACCCGGTGGTTACTAATGCCACTCACATAAACGCAATGTATGGTAGCTGGTCCAGGATAGACTACTGGCTGGGTTCTGATAATGTATTGATGTGGACAAAACATATCGCCACGCTACCTAGGACTATATCGGACCACAACCCGGTCATGTTACAGATACAAATACCACACTACACACCCCCACCATTTAGTTGGAGATTCAACGCTAAGGCGCTTCTAGATCCTCTAAATGCGGATAAAATTACCACAGCCATCAAAGAATATTTCCACTTTAATGTAGCATCGGTCGAGGATCCGGGCACACTATGGGAGGCATTTAAAGTGACACTGCGGGGTGTTTGTATTGGCGCTAAGGTGGGGATATTGCGCGATATCAGAGATCAGATAGAGAAGTGTGAAGTAAAAATAAGAGCTCTGGAAATGGAATATGAAAGGACGCAGGATGTTACTATTCTGGGGGGCCTCAGACAAGCACTCACTGAGCATCAAACATATGCCGCAGATGAATTAAAGTATGTTACTAAACGACCCTTAGCCAAACAATATGGGGAGGGTGGAAGGCCAGGCAGAGTGCCTGCATCGAAAATTTGCGAAGGGAAGGCAACACAAGCTGTGACACAGATACGGGACGCAGAAGGCACACTACTGACGCAACCGGCAGATATACTCCGCTGCTTTGTAGATAGCTATAGCGCATTGTACACCTCAAAGCAAACACCACCCCCGGAAGAAACATTTGACTATTTACGCGATATTGCCATTGCCTGGCTATCAGACCGGCAGCGGGAATATTTAGCGATGCCCATCACGGTCGAGGAGGTGACAGACATTATTCGCTCACTACCAAATGGTAAGGCACCCGGCCCAGATGGGTTTACCTGTGAATTTTACAAGACATACTCAGAAATTCTGGCTCCACATCTAGTAGCCATGTACGGTAGTGCCTTTGATCAAGCCACATTACCATCATCCCTGCGTGAAGCTGTGCTGATAGCACTCTTGAAGCCCAACAAAGACCCAGACCTTTGTGACTCTTACCGTCCTCTATCACTGCTGAATGTGGACTCGAAAATACTGGCCAAAATTCTGGCGGTCAGATTACAGCCCTTGATGACTAATTTGATATTGCCAGACCAAGCTGGTTTCATACCCACAAGGGCAACCTCCCACAACACCAGAACATTGTTTGCAATGTCCCATTATTTAACACCTGACACTAAGGCGGTGGCGGTTATGCTCGATGCCGCCAAGGCATTCGACTCGATTGAATGGCCGTACCTGCTCAATATGTTACACCGCATGGGCTTTCCCGCACGGTTCATAACATGGATATCGCTCCTTTATACGAATCCGGTAGCCAGGGTGCGTGTAAATGGCTATATCTCAGACCCCTTCCATATCAAACGAGGCACGAAGCAAGGATGCCCTCTCTCGCCCTTGCTATTTGCGCTTGCATTAGAACCACTTGCCTGCATCATTAGACAGTCCCACAATCATTCAGCTCTACATTTCCCAAGTTGCCCTTTGCATATATCCATGTACGCGGATGACATGCTACTATACATTAGAGACCCCGAACAAAATTTGAACCCAGTACTACGCGAATACATTAAATTTGGCAGACACTCTGGCTTGCAAATCAATTGGGAGAAATCATCTATAATCCCCCTTACTAACACCACAACAAAACATGCAACGGATTTCCCATTGGATTGGCAGACTGACCCGGTCCGTTATTTGGGGATCTGGTACAGCAGAGACCCTGTGGAAATTATCCGCACAAACTATGGCAGAGTACTGGATAAAATGGAAGGGCAAATCGACCGGTGGATACAACTGCCACTGTCGTTGGCTGATCGTATAGCCATAGTGAAAATGAATATCCTCCCCAAGCTCCTGTACCTGTTTAACAATATACCGATAACACCCCCGAAAGCGGTGTTCAAAAACGTAACCTCGCTGGCTCTCAAACTCATATGGGCGGGTAAACAAGCACGCATAGATTTGCAGACTCTGACGTTACCCTACGAAAGAGGTGGCTTTTGTGTACCTGACTTTTATCTGTACTACCTCTGTGCTCAGGCACAGTATGCCACATACTGGTACCATGAGGTTCCTTACTTAACACACACAGCGGTGGAGGAAGGGGACGCCTTTCCAATACCACTGACCGCAGTACTTACACACAAATGCCCGCCGTTGCACACGGCAGACATCAACACGGTTGACACAACTGCGGCCGCTTGGAGATCACTTGGCCGGTTGACGCACAAAATGCCACTTTATGCGCCAGCGTTACCGCTGCATCACCATCCCCAGATATCTGTCACTAGCGAGAAGGTGGGTATGGATCTCCTAAAACAGGCGGGCATTGACACATTTGGGGACCTCTATCATGAAGGCGTCTTCAAGAACATAGATGCTCTGTCTTATATCAGCAATCAAACCACACTGTTCCGTTTCACGTATTATAGATTGCAAAGAGCAGTCCGGGATCTTTACCCGAATTACCCGGCAGAACCCCCCTGTTTGGAAACACTACAATGCATTATCACCTCCTCGAATTCGACACACCTAGTTTCCAGATTGTACAAAAAAGCCCAGAGCGAGATCCCATTCACTTCCACTAAAGCATGGATGCGATGGAATGAGGCATTACCAAACCCACTGACTGAAAAAGAATGGTACACTGCATGCGCGCTGATTAAGTTGCTCACTCCTAATGGTAATTTACGCATACTACATCTAAAATATCTCCACCAATCATATCATACCCCATTACGTCTCCATAAATTTGGACTACGTGAGGATGCTGGCTGTAAGCGTTGTGGGGAACAGGACGCTGACTTTATACATCTGGCCTGGTCCTGTCAGAAAATACAAGATTACTGGGGAAAAGTAACTAAACTGCTGAAGAACATGGTGGGGGTGGAGATTGAATGCTCTATAAAAGTGTGCTTATTAGGCCTGCTCCCTGGGGTCAAAGCAGGGAGACGTAAGTACTGTGCGATTTCTCTGCTTTTAGCCAAGCGGCAAGTATCCCAATGTTGGGGAAGCACGAGAGTACCAGACACGAAACAGTGGATGAAAGATATGGCGCACTGCAGAACACAGCTCGTGACTTATGAGGAGGAGCTGCCAGCTTGGTCTAGGCCAAAAGACTATTGGACTTATTTGACGAGTTATTTGCAGACTTTGGATGCCCCCGACACTCTATGAACACTGATACCACGAGCACCAAGTCGCTTTGGATTTACTAAGTGAGGCATATGTACTAACTTGATGCAACTTTATGAACTGTATTGAATATGGCACTGAGTTTACGATATCTTACAGGTTGGGAAGAAGGATGCGGGAATGTACTGGTATTGTTGTATTACCATTTTTGATGGTTGTACTTCTTTGTTTCTGAAACTCAATAAAAAAGAATTTACAAAAAAAAAGAGCGGAGACTGGTGGACCCAGCGATAGACGAAGAACTGCCTTGCGGAGCGGCTGAAGTGCAGTGGCAATACGGAGGAGATCGAAGATTAAAGGAGGATTGCGGCGAGAGCGGCGGCGCTGATACCAGCATATGTGGACACACTGAGGTGAGGTGGATTGGTAGCGGCTTCCCCTGGTGAGCAGACAGGACATTGGGAGGTATCTGTGAAGGGCTGCTACGGAGCAGATGAGAACGGAGATTGCGCGCCCACCATTTTGGGGGAAAACTGCTGCGACCTGAGAAACCGAACTGAGAACACTGCAAGCAGCTGGTGCGGCAGCCGGGGAGTATATTTGTGGAGGTCTGAATGTCACTGGTGCCCATAACCCTGGTAGTCACACTGTGGTCATAACTGTAGATCGTGGAGCCTGCGTGCTTGCTGGATATGTGATAACTGCAGGGGGCCACGGGATGAACAGGTTGGAGTAGATACGGGAAGGTTGAGAGCCTCCTCCCCCGCCTCCCTAACAAGCCACAGATTCAGTTTGGTCGCCGGCGGGCTGAGAACCCCTATGGTGTGGTTTTAATAGGTTTGAATACGCGTGGCAATGCTCTTCGTATTTATTCTTAGCACGGAGTGCACGCAAGACTGCTGAATACCTGCCTTTAATTTGGGTGCTAAGTGACCTACATTGCCAAATACTACTATGGTTGGCGGCACGTGCTGGGGAGGCTGCCGCAAATAGCCAGTAGTAATCGCTAAAGATCGTGAGTGCACTGGCGAAGAAGAGTATATGCAATACAATAGAATCAGCAACTACCCTGCCAGGGTATGTTTTATGGTCCCCTAAGGGATCCTTAAATGTCAATAGATGGTGACAAAGTATGTATCAGAGCCAAATACACATCATACAAGGTTCATTTACTTTTTTTGGATTTATTTATTAAATTTGTATGAAAAGTTCATCTGGGTCATTTAGGTTGACATGAGTTACATTTAACTCCGTATATCATATAAGATAGGAAAAAATAGACAGTTTTTTCACAATGCATTGATTGAACCAAAAGGAGTTCATAAAAAATATATACACATCCCACATACTCCCAGATACATCCACTAAACTCACACTCACTTTCAGACTCACCAAATACAGATATACACGGTCACATATATCTATTCATAACATTCATAACGGTGCATCAAGGCCTGCAGAAAGAATATCATGTGGCTGCATAGACAAAGGTCAGGTTATGGAGGCATGTGGGTAGAAAAGAAATAGTTAACAGTAACTAGACTTTTGCCATCCACAACGATCACGCCGACGCGCGTTTCGGTGTTGAGCCTATTAAGGCTGCACCTTCATCAGGGCGTTGATGACCAGGGGGCGGGGACTCACACACAGTTTCCGAGCAACACGAGGAGGGTAAATGCCAAGATGGATAACAAGATCTCCCGGCGTCAACAATAGATAGATATCTGTGATGAGGAGTCCTCTCCTACATAGACGAAGACAAAGGCTTTTTATGCGCAGGTGGTTCTAGAATCTTTAATCAGGCCAAAGTTGAAAAATGTTCGATATAATTTAGGATCGAGATAGTCTTTCCTGGGGCTGTTGGTGTGCGGAATTGCTCCAGTCTGAAAGATCGACTTCTTTCTCTGGGTGGGCGGCTTTCAATTAGGTCGGTAGCTGTCTTCAATAATTCGGATGGGATATCTGGTTCCCGGGGTTATGGAGGAACCGCGTCGCGGCGTGTTCTTCAAAGGGCAGAAGAGCGGGGCGGCCGCAGTCAAAGATGTGCCGGGGGCTTGATGTGCATATAGTGAGTTAGGGCTCTAAATTCAAAGGCTCCACACGGACCGCGGGGTGGCGTCCTCTCTCGGAGACAGGCTAGCAGACTAGAAGAGTATATGCCCTGTGCAAACATAGAGAGGCCTGGGCGCAGGGCCTGGAGAGGTGCCTGCTATACGTGCGCCGGATTTGCTGAACTTGGGAGTGGCGGTGGAGGGAGACATAGTCTGGGCACGTCGGTGTCCCCTGCATTGCGGCAATAGTTGTATTGGGTCTGATATCTCACCATGGGTAAGCCTGAGACAAGACAGCCGAAGATCAACTTTGATCAAAAATCCAGTAAGTCGGCGGACAGTGACACGGGAAAGCAGGAGCTGTCTGGCGGCTGAGCGGCGGACAACCCCCCGGCAGAAGACATAAGGGAAATGTTTAAAGAGCTTAAATCTAGCCTACAGGGCATAGACTCCAAGATGGACTCACTGGCAGAAAGGATGGACAGGATAACAAGCCGCGTTGGAAAGCAGGAGGGTCGCATTGACGGGCTGGAAACAAGAGTAGCGGAGACGGAGGAGGTTAAACGCACATGGACAAGAAATTGCGAGAGATGGACGGAGTACTACAGCTGATTAAACAGAAGAATGAGGACTTGGAAGCTAGGTCTAGACGCAACAATATATGGATCACGGGTGTGGCAGAATCGTCAGACATTCAAAATATGGAAAAGTACGTGGAAGAAATGATGGGAGAGCTGTTTGGACCTAATTTCTCGGCTGTGTTTCTGATCGAAAGAGCTCACCGGTCGTTGGGGCCCAGGCCGAAGCCGGGAGCGCCGGCGAGACCAATAATAGCTAGAGTCCTCAACTACAGGGACAGAGACACAATCCTTCGGCTCGCGCGGGAGAAAGGAGAGATCCAATACAAGGGTAACCATATTGCTCTATATCCAGACTTTACTCTGCAGGTTCAGACGGCTCGCCGGGAATTCATCCCTGCAAAGAAGATCTTTCAACAGATTGGCACCAAATATGCCTTGATCTATCCTGCAAAGTTAAGAGTACAGGGCCATGGGAAACCTGCCTTTTTTACAGACGCTAAGACCGCATTGGCTTATGCAAAGCAGCTGGCGAAGGAACATAAACAGGCTGCAACGTCAACTGAAACACGGATTGAAAGCGGCATGAGCGATAATGACAGAGATTTGACATTAACGCTGGATATACAGATAAGTCTATTGTTGAGCAATGTGACCTAGGGGTGTTATATCTCGTGTAGGCGCTAGTGCACGAGTTAGATAAGAGTGTGAGCGAAACTATGAATATGTTTTTGGGCACTGACTGTTTAAATGATTCACCGGGATGGGGGCCCCTGCGGTACACTGGGACGTAGGTGTTCTGCTGCAATCTCGGCCACCTCACCAAAAGTGTGAGGGAGGTTTGCCAGCGTCCTCATGTTCCCTCATGGGATGATTCCCTTCAGTTTCTGTTTCCTGTTTATATGGGTGAGGGTGGAAGATTCACAACCTAATTGGGGGGTTGGTGTGGGTGGAGGGGGGATGGGGAAAGTTTTGAGTTCTATTACCAGCCATATCTCATACTCCAGCATCAAACTTGTTTTCAAGTATTTGACATTGCTGTAGAATGTGACCCTATAGTGCGACTGGAAGTGTAATGTTGTTGATGACCACACAGATGGGAGTCCATGCTTGTAGACCTATCTATTACCCGTTGAAATTGTGAATACCGTAACGTACCTTTCCTGGAATATTAGAGGCTTGTATGACCGACGGAAGGTACGGTTAGTTCACTCCTATTTGACTAGACACGGGGTGGATATTTGTTTATTGCAAGAAACGCACCTGAGCCCTACTCTAACTAATTGGCTCCGACACAACAGATGGGGGAGATAGTGGAGGCCCCATACTCGAACTATTCAAGAGGCGTGGCCATACTACTCCGTAGGGGATTGATGTGGAAAACACACACCACGATCTGTGACAGTGAAGGGAGATACATACTGCTCCAGGGAATATGGTTCAACACTCCAGTGGTCATAGTAAATACATATGGTCCTAATGTAGATAATACGGCATTTTTTCCAACACCTCTGGCACCGGATACAATCGTTAGGCTGGAGGGCGGTCATGTGGGGGGGAGATTTCAATGTGGTCTTGTCCCCTACAGCAGATAGGCATGGTGCAGACAGAGAGCATCATCCCAAGGCTGCTGCAGTCTTATGAGATATAGTGGAGGAAGGCCATTTGGTGGACACGTGGAGAGCCTTACATCCACTAGACAGGGAGGGTACGTGTGTGACTGCACATAGAAACGCCTGTTTGAGGCTAGATTACTGGTTGATTACGAAGGATATACATTCCCTGGTTGCAGGGGCCAAACACCTCCCGCGTACATTTTCAGATCATGCACCTGCTCAGCTCACTTTGCGAATCCCTCCACAGTATGTGCAGCCGTTTAGTTGGCGATTCCCATCAAGGGCACTGCTGGATCAGGTGTTCCGTGAGGAACTACGGGAGAAACTGTCAGAATTCTTTGTGACAAATGAGGGGTCGGTGGAATCACCGGGGACACTTTGGGAGGCCTTCAAGGTGGTGACGAGGGGACATTGCATGGCACTGAGGGTGTGACTTCTTAGAGCCATCCAAAACAAACTATGCGAGTTGGAACGTGACCTAGTGGAGCTGGAAACAGAATATAGAGTACACCCTTCCCCTATCATTCAAGCTAAATTACGCACTAAGCTAACTGAATTCCAGGCGGAGGCCAAAAGGGAAACAGCCTATTTACACAAGTATGCGCAGGCTAGAAGATATGGGGAAGGTGATAGGGTGGGAAGAACGTTAGCTGGTCTTCTGCGCGCTCCGAGGAGGGCAGACTACATTACTGAACTACAGGAGGAGACAGGGGAGGTGATGAGGACACCGCCTGACATCATCCGGACTATGACCGAATTTTATAAGTCACTATATACTTCCCACACTAATCCCACTCAATCAGACATCACAGACTATTTGGACACCATAGCGTCAGCTTGGTTTAATAATGGAGCCAGGGCATACATGGAGCTTCCTATAACAGTGGAAGACATCAGACAGGTCATTTCTGGTATGCCGGCAGACAAGGCACCTGGTGCGGATGGGCTAACTGCAGCCTTCTATAAGGAATATGTGGATTTTGTGGCGCCTAGATTGCTCCAAGTATACTTGGAGGCGATGGAAACTGGAGCGCTCCCCCCCACTCTAAGGGAAGCGGTGATTATTACTATTTTGAAATCAGACAAGGACTCTACGAAGCCAGATTCGTACCGTCCCCTATCGTTAATCAATTTGGACTCCAAAATATATGCTAAGTTGCTCGCCGATAGGTTAAAGCCCATGCTCCCGCAGATAGCATTGCCAGACAAATCAGGATTTGTACCGGGCAGATCCACATCCCATAACCTCAGAGTGATCTTTGGGCTTCTTCACTACTTGGCCCCGCATGTTCGGGCGGCGGCGGCGCTATTAGATGCAACAAAAGCGTTCGATACGCTGGAGTGGAAATTTTTATTCGCCCTCCTGTCCCGACTGGCGTTTAGTCCTTTATTCCTAAAACAAATTCAAATTATATATACAGGTACAAAAGCAAGGGTAAAGGTAAACGGCCATATATCGGAAGCATTTGATATAACGAGGGGCACAAGGCAAGGCTGCCCCCTCTCACCATTATTGTTCGTGATAGCTACTGAGCCGTTAGCGGCAAGATTGCGCCAACACCACACGCACCGTAGTATCGGCTTCACCTCCAGAGGTCTGCTGATATCAATGTATGCAGACGACATGACAATCTACCTGACCAACTTCGAAGACAATTTCGATCCAGTGATGAGAGAGTTTATAAGATATAGCGGGTTAAATTGCATACAGATCAATTGGAATAAGTCAGTATTGATGCCACTGACTGATGATACCGAGAGGTGGGAGTTTGAATTCCCTATCCAGTGGAAAAGTAGCGATGTGAAGTACGTGGGTATATGGGTCAGTCGAACCATGCAGGAAATCTGGTTAGCAAATTATGGAAGGGTAATTGATTGGATGGAGGGTAAGATTCAGAGGTGGAAAACACTGCCACTCTCACTAACGGGGCACATAGCTATTACTATAATGGTAATTCTCCCTAAGCTGCTGTATTTATTTGTTAACATTCCCATGCCACGAAACACTCATTTCTTCAAACGTCTCCGAACCGGGATTAGGGAGTTGATATGGGCGGGATGTCAGCCTCGAGTCTCCTGGAAACTTTTGACTCTTCTGTTCTCACAGGGAGGTTTGGGAGCTCCTGATTTCGAGTTGTATGCGTACAGTGCGCAAGCACAGTATTTACACTACTGGCAGCATCCTACTCCCTACCAGCCGCATGTCGCTATAGAACTGGATATAGTGGCGCTCATACTGCTGAATGCGGCAGTCTACCACCCATACAAACGTCCACACGAGGACATAAACAAAGTTGAGACGACGAGCTGGGCATGGAGAAAAATTGCAAAGCGGGCTGGAGTCAAAGAACTATATGCGCCGGCCATGCCGTTGGGTGGTAATCCACTCATTGGTCCATTAACGGACAGGGCTGTGACTGAACGAGCTAGGACACATGGCCTAACAGTAGGTGGCGACCTATATCCTGATGATGTATTCCTGTCCATTCAGGGGATGTGTGGGACGGAGGCGCCCTCGCCATCTGACTTGTTATTATATTGTCAATTACGGGCAGCATGCAGAGCTAGATATCCAGAATTCCCACAGGCTCCGGCTCCGCTGCCAGCACTTGAAAATATATTGGCGAATGATTCCCCCAGGAAGCTGATCACCCGCATCTATAGCACTACACAAGAGACTTTCACTGTTGTGCTCCCCACATCTGGGGCTGATTGGGAGAGGGAGATGGACATAAACATTACAGACAAACAGTGGCAATTCTGCTGCTCCCAACTGGAACACCTATCACCCAATTACCAGCTAAGACTTATACACTTCAACTATCTACATAGGACTTACCGTACACCTACCCAGTTACACCGTATGGGTTTGATGCCGGACGCAAACTGTTGGAGGTGTGGGGCGGTGGGGGCCTCGTCTCCAATAGTAGACTACTGGTTGGAAATTATACGTCACATAGGGAGTATAACAGGTATAGAACTGTGGGCTGACCCGATGGTTGGCGCTGCTGGGATTGGTCCTGGATGTCCCCACGGCCTCTCGCAAGCTAACAGCTATGCTACTACTAATGGCCAAACGCCAAGTGGCAGTACATTGGAAAAAGTCGAACCCCCCCACGGTGGCGGGCTGGCTGGAGAGAGTTATATACTGTAAAGACCAATTGACAAATTACGGGGATCTGCTACCTAGCAGCTCCAGACCAACAGATATATGGCAGCCTTTGGTGGTCTGGCTGGGGCAGGGAGGGTCTGATCTTTGTGAGGCTGGACATGGAGAACGAAGATCCGACACAGGCTAGAGGGTACAGAGGTGGTACGTATGTTATTAGACTTATCAATATGGCTCTATATTTTGCTCCTAGATGGTGGGGGTTTTGTTGTGGCGGTAAGAGTGGGGGCAAAAGTCGGGTTATTTTATGCTGGAAGTTAACAGATGCAATCTAGTTATGCTTAGAGAGCGATGTGGCAGGGTGAGATGGGGTTTGGGTATGAGATGGTTTATATCAGTATTGTATCGCACTGAGGAATTTTGCTATTGATGTCACTAACAAGACTTACATTCTAAGTATGTACACTACTGTATTGCCGCCGGCCCCCCGGTTTGTCGGCTACATGGCTGTGTGATTATAGAGGCACTTCATACCGTAACATGCTGCCAGCCCCGGGGTTGTAGGCGCCCAGCTGTGTTATATGTGCGATACTTAATAAAGGTTTTTGGGGGAAAAAAATACAACCCCCATCAACTGAAATGTTAATTCATTAAGCTGTCTTCCTGGTATAAAGCCTCTTTGATTTGGATGGATGACCTCTTTTATGACCTTGGCCACACAAGATGCTATAACTCCGGAAAAGATCCTATAGTCCGTATTCAAAAGGGATATCAGTCTGTATGAATCCACCTTCTGCGGGTCCTGGTTTGATTTTAAAATCAAAGTTACTGTAGCTTCCGCACCGATGTATATCACATTGAATAGGACTTTAGGTCTGGGATTATTATGTCTATAATACAGAGAAACACCTCTGTAGGAAGACCATCTGGCCCGGCTGCTGTTCACTTTACCATTTTCCTACATTGGACTCTAATTCCATCATCATGATCTCTCCCTCTAGAGCATTCTGTTGTTCGTTAGTTAGCTGTGGGAGTGTTGTCAATCCTAACCACTCTTTTATAGCATCTCGGCCCGGTTGAATATCTTCACTATATAGATCGCTCATAAAACTACAGGCCTCTCCACATATATCTGCATTAGTGTGCAATACTTCCCCAGATCCCCTGCTAATTAGCTCCCAAATTGTATTCCTGGCTTTATCTGCCTAGCCTTCCAGGCTAATAGTGAGCTACATTTTTCTCTATAAGCAAAATGTTGAAGCTTACTAGCTTTCCCTTTATCAAGTACTTTTTTATCTATCTGCCCTAAAAAGCTACTTGTAACCTCTCCAACTCTTTACTGAAAACTTGCACACTATCTAGATCCTCCATTAAAGCCTTCTGTAGTTCTCCTTTTTCCTTGATCTCTTTAATTCTGTTCTCATCTTCTTGCTTCGCCACCCTTCTTTTCCCCACCATTATAGATTTTAGGACCACCTTAAATATGCCTTGTAAGCATCCCAGACTATTTGTTTTTCTGCCGATCCCATGTAAACATGAAAGAAAATCTCAGACGTTTCCCTTAAATCACGCACCACATCCTCATCTAATAATAATGTCCTGTCTAAAGTCCATCTTCTCACCCTCTCTTTTTGATGTATCCTCAAAGACATAGCTACTGAAGAGTGGTCTGACACGCTTGCAGGAACATGAACTACCTCAGCTACCTCTCCACATAGTTCCTGATCCAATAGAAAATAATCTATACGGGAGTGATGCCTATACTTTTTGCTGTAAAAAGTAAACTCTCTAATCTCCCTCATCTCAGTACGCCAAATGACGATCAGGTTGAATTCCTTCATCATGCTTTTCAATCTGGAGAACATTCTTGGTGGATTAGTATACTTGGCTTTTGACGTCCGATCTAACCCTTTGTTCATAACTAAATTTAAATCTCCTCCCAATACAATGGGGGCTGTTGTGTCTAGTAAACAGGATTCCAACTTAATCAGGGCCTCTGGGTTATCGTTATTCAGCCCATAATATACAGCACAGACCAATGTCCTACCGTGAATTAAAAGTGTTGCCACTAACTATCTTCCCGAGTAATCCGATTCATATTTAACTAATCTTATTCCATTATTGCTTTTAATAATGATGGTGACTCCCCTAGTTCTCCCTCTCCGGTCTGAGCAAACTAGCTCCTGGACCCATCTAAACTTATCAAAACATTGCCTACACTCATTTCTTTCTAGATGAGTGTCTTGTAATAATGATTTGGGCCGCATTATTCTTTAAAATTTCCATGACTCAAGACACCTTCCTTCTAGATCTCAATTTACATTCCATGTTAGAAAATTGACTATTTTAAGATTGGCCATACTCTAACTGGTAGAACTTACACAATCTAATAATCTTTTTAGACCCAGAATTATTCTCGAACCCTTCAAAAAGTAGCCTAAAGAGGACAATTCTTTTTTCTCCCACTGCATCCCACACCCAGTGCCCCTCATCGACCCCCCTCTCCCCCTCCCCCCCAGGAAACCCCCTGTCTATACCTTGGGTGATACAATCCGCCCTTCGCGACCCTCCTGTCCGGCCCTGAGAGGAGAACATAAAGTTAAGTAAATAAAAGAGAAACAGCCTGTCTATAACATTTATCTATACCATCTGTTCTAGATGTCTTAAAGAACTCATATCTTTTTAACATAAATTACCAACTCATCACTACATCTGTGATAGAAAAGTATCCACTTCCTCTGGATTACTAATGTTATACATTTTATTTCGCCACATTATCTTTAACATTGCTGGAAATTTCAGTTGAACCGGAGCTCCTTTACTTCGTAACTCATTCATTCAGTACCCAATTCCCACTGCCTCTGAGCGGTCCTCTTACCAAGATCTGATCTTATTTGATAAGTAAAACTGTAATGACTTAAGGAACCCTCCTTCAGAGCCCATCCCAACACTAACTCTTTCACAGCAAATGTCAGGAAGTTTATCAGGATCTTTCCAGGAGTCTTCCTAACCAAATTCAACTTAAAGGGGTCTCTATGTGCTCTCTGTATCTCCTTCTCCCAATTAATTTCTGGTTTATCTTTCAGATTTTCTTCTCTCAGGAGACAGCATATAAAGGCCTTAACATCTCCTTTTTCAACCCCTTCTGGAATTTTGAGGAATATCTAATCGTTACTTCAAGATTGTGTTTCCAACCTTTCTAAGTCCTCTTGCAGCAGTCTATTCTGTTTTTTTAATGACTCAATATCCTTAGAATTTTCTGACACTGCTACAGATAATGATTTAACCTCCCCTTCCAAAATTCCAGTACGCTGCGCAATGTCATCCAGTTTCTCCTCTAATACTTCACACTTATCTCGGATCGCTTTCTGATTAGTCTTGGATAGCTCGCATTTGGTGAGGAAATGCCGCCGTAGGTTCAAAAACATCCTTTCCATGGAATTTTCGCCTCCATTGCAATAAGGACTACCATCACTTTGCTTGGAATACTCCACCTCCCCCGTCTCACTGCTACTGTGGGGTGGTTCCATACTTAAGACTGCAGCAGGGCTGGGACAAAGACTAGAAGAGAGACTTTGGTTTACTTACAGACTTACATTTTCAGCTAGCTCCTCTTCCCTCTGTATGGACCCTGCCAGTGGAGTAAATCGATTCTCCAAAAGGCATTGGAGCTATTTGTGTCTGTCTTGTGGCCTTATTCCCTTTTACTTGTGAGATTTCGACCTGTTCCATAATTTTACAGTATGATCTTAGGGAAGGTGACGGCTTGACAGGCACACTCGCTTCCTTTGGACCACAGCTTCTGGGTCTCCCTCCCAATTTCGGCACCTTCTTTTTAGAGGAGATCGCTACAGCCTCTCTTACTGTCTTACTGTCTGCTCCCTTGGTTCCTCCTCCTTTGCCTCCTCTACCCTTAATTTTACCCTCCAGGAGTGACCGCAAATGGTAGCTACTCACTTGGGTTTCATTGTTTATAGGTACATGTTTAGTGGTACTCTCTCCTTTCTCCGCTGTGTCCAACTTAATTTGAGGTTGTCACGGAGCCGGGCTTCCTGACCTGGACGAGCTCCCTGACGCTGTCGGACGGGGTGTGTCTGCTAACGTCTCTTCCTTTACACCCCGTCCGCAGGATCCCTGTGACGTCTCATGGGCTTCCCCGGCCCTGCCTCCAGCTCGTCAGCTTCAGTATCCAGCCTCCATGACGCTGGGGGCGTTCCCGCCGACTACATCTGCACCCGACCAATCCGGCGCCTGGACCTCATCCTCCGATGGCCAATCAGGGGAACTGGGGCCGTTTAAGGAAACCCCGTTTCTCTACTGCAGCGCGGATCCTTCGGAAACGGAGCGAGTAGACGAGGAAGACGCCGCCAAGGAAGAAGAAGGAGGAACCGTCGTCGAACCGCTGTTGAGCCCCCTGGAGCCGAGAGTCGACAAGCCAGGAGGCCAACGTTTCCATGAGCCGCCCCGCCACACTTCCAAGGGAGAAGTGTGGCTACACAAGGTACGAGGGCGTTTTCAAGGGTTGTTTTCCTCACGGGGTGGGACCGGGTAGCCTGAGGGTGGACACTCTTGCCGTACCCTGTCATCCTGCGCAAATAGACAGCTACAGATGGTGGTAGAACCCTGGTGTTCCCTCACTACCCTACCCCCCTCTCATTCTTTGTATATATCGGATCTCGGCCCTAACGTGGCTCTTTTCTGTTTTTGTTTTCTCTTTCGAGTAACCATCCCTGGAGCAAGCCGGCCTTCTCTCTCCTCGAGGCACAGACTGGAAGTGATGACCTCGACAGTTCGCCGCTAAAGGGACTCACGACCTATGTTCATTGTACTTTACCCTTGTTTTGCTTTAAACCCAACCGGTGGTAGAGGAACTCTGAATAAAAACCCGGTTAAAGACACCTCTATATTTGTGACGGCTCTCCTTCCCCCGACCCCCATTCCCACAGAGGTTTAGTTGGGGGAAGGGTTATTCCTGCGCCTGTGCTCTCAATCGCACGGATTCCTCTCACCTCCCCTGTTTCTCAAACTGGGTGTAGAGCCTTGGATGAAGGATCCTTTTCATTCAGCCTCCGGGCCTCCCATGTGCACCCCTGTACCTGTAATCCACTGGTCTTCACACTCCTTCTACCGCCAGCTGCATCCCACACTTGCACCTCTACTTGCGTGTTCGGGTACACAGACTGCTCCTCTTCGTCCCCGCAGCTCTCCAGGTTGATCTCAGGGCTTCTCTTTTCCAGCGGCCAGCGTCCTGTGCTTCCTCTGCCCCTATCGACCCGGAAGCCGACCGCTGCTAACGCAGCACGAGTCTTTCGTAAGAGACCCGCTGCACACTGCCAAATCCCACGCTGTGTCTCCGCGTCTAAGCCCATGGACGCAGTGGACTCAGGTAAGCCAGCTTAAATAATAGTCTTAATATAAAAGAGTTCTCGCTATTTTTGGAAAAGCGTGCAAATATCTTATTGATGCATCAGCTCAGACTGCACGCTTTAAGTTTTAGACTCAGGCTCAGGCTGTTTCCTCAAAGAAACGCCATTCTCTCCTCACTCGGTCCGGGAGCTTGCGCGACGGGCGTCAGCCCGCTGCCATGTTTCCCCCAGCCAGGCTAACTTCTGATGTGGACTACTAAAATGGGTACTTCAAGTTATCAAATTAATTGTTGCATTAAACCCGACTTGATACCCAAGTTGAATGTAATGTCTCTTTTATAGTACAGTAACTTTTAGAAGGTTGTCGCTCTGTAGCCCAGTTTGTCTCGTAGCCTCCATGGTCACTGACCACCAGACAGTTTTCTGCCCTCCTGGGGTGTAATGTGAATGACTCCCAGATTTAGGAACAATGGTAATCTGCTACAGAGGGAAGTGTTACCTCCCCCTTGCAGGAAGGAATTCAGGGTGTTGGCCCAAACTGCGAACTTCAAAGGCGAAGCTTCTGTAGCAGGGATTCTGCTCCTACACAGAACTGTGCATAGAGATTTGGAACCTCAGTGAATTAGGGTGTGCCAAAACTCATCTTAGTAACCAAAATCCCCTACCAGACTAGCAATCAGTGTCTCATTGGTTCTTCCATACCCCCAATGATTAGACAACCCAGAACATGGAACTTAGAATACCTCAGGCAATGTGGAACACATGAACACTCTTTCGTTATACACTCATGCTAGTCGAAAACGGGGAGTAAATGAAGACACGTGCAAGTTTGAAATATTTATTTCTAATGCCGTGTTCTCAGGCGCAGTATCTTAGCTAATACAAGCAGACATATTATAAGCAACAAGATTATCAGCATAAAATACAAAGGAGTATGCATGTTAAAATGCTAAAGGGAAATAGACTAGATTACACCTAGATTTCAAGCTCCCTTGCTATTAGGTTATTTTGTTTCTACAGAAGGTCTCTTGGGTTTACAAGGGCAGCCCCATTCCTCTGGTCCTAGTAGAAATGGATCACATCATTTTCTACACCAGCTCTCTGCATGCGAATGTTCTCCAAAGTGTGTGTGAGCATGCCTGCGCAGTGCATTATTAAACGTGCCAAAATCAGAGGTGGCCACAGCTGCATATATGTTATGTCTAGAACGTGCGCTGATCAGACCGAACAACAACCACTGTGTTGAAATAAACTTGAAGTCCTCGGCACTCACTGTTCAGACAAAGCTTACCAAGCCAAGCTGCTAGTATAGAAAAACATATCCTCGTGTGAAGCAAAACAGTCCTCTAGACTCTAAACATTTGTAATAATGTGTGCCGTGTGCAAAGGCAACAGAAAGGAAAAATGGCGTTTAAACTTCTAATAAGCTCATGCTAACTTAACACAGTGTAAATGCAAGGCTCAACCCCATGACCCCCCCCCCCCCCCCCTTGATCCGAGCACGATTAAGACAAAGGGCAAAATTGGAAAGCAGAGTTCAAGAACGACCGTCAGAACCAAGTTCAAATTGCCACAAGGAAAAAACGAGAACAAAAAACACCATAATTTGAATGCACTTCAAACCAAACAATTCTAGCCATGGACATATTGAAGTCAATAGGTCTGGGGCAAAAATTGAAACAGAGATGAAAAACATTTTATACAAAAAAAAAAATCCGATGTCCAACTCGCGACCTCGGCCATGGAAGAAAAAGAGAAGCCATTCAATCCATCAATGTATATGCAAATAATGTAGCAACAGCCTCCAATAGGAAGTCACTGTTCTCATCCGAAAACATGTCAGCCATCCACTCCAGCAAAGGGAAAGAACATACATGTTCCTCAATTACCAGAGCCTCTAGCACCATCAGAGGGCAACTCGGTGTTTCTTCAATGAAGCGGCGTGCCAAATATCCAACGTCCCAGGACTCCATGCATCGCTGCAAAGGCCATTATCCCTCCGCCAGAACAAAGCAATTCATAAACAACTAAGGGGCTCATAAGCTGATCATAATCCGCATTGGGAGACACCGTATTGCAGAGACACAAATCCAGGGCCCAGTCGAAATCGCAACTCAGGCATTGAAAGACAGGCGGGACGCATGTAAAAAAGGAAAATCGAAACGATAATCCATAAGCCGCACTCAATGTAGCAAGAGGCAGCGCTCCATAAAATTCAAGCATTCGGCCGCGGAGCAGCAGCAGCCGTGATAGATCGTCTTGCAACACAGGACGTGCATCCATTTTGAAATAAACAAAACAGCAGAAGAACGCCTGCAGCCAATGCTAGCAATAAGGGAAATCCACCAAATAGGCTGGAAAAAAATCAAATGAAAAAATGCCGGGAAGACACCAAATATAGTTTGAAAAGACGTCACAAGGCCACTGCTAACAACTTTTAAAAAGTGCGCCAGCCCTGTGGTGGAGGATGCATTAAAGATAGTGTGAATTAACTCACCAAAATGCAAGGGCAAATCAGTATTTAATAAAACATGCATCTCTGTGTGGGTGTTTGCCACGTGAAGGACAAATGTTTCACGAGCAGATGTGAGGGCGACTTCTTTTTGGGACAATAGAGCTCTTATACGACTCATCTTGTTGAACTCTGCTTTCAAGGTCGGAATCATCGGCCAGATGGAAATATCAAGCTTCCCATGCGGAGGAGGAAACATTACATTTTTACAACAAACTACATGCTCACTGACAGTAACCACGAAAGGAATTCCGGCTACCATCCCACAACAATCCTCGCTATTAAAAAGTAAATAACTCCCGTTTGCCAGTAATGTGAATGTGGGTATGATAGCAGGTGCTGGTGTACCTTTCAAAATACAGGCTAAATTCGTCTCGTTCTGGTTACAAGAGCCATGTAATTCGATATTCCTACACATCAGTGATTGATCAGGCGTTGTAGTGCAATCCTCACCATTCAAGTAAACCTCTTTCCCCTCCCTAAGGCATCTATAGGTAAATGGTAGCGACCAAGCTTCATGAAGATAAGCTGTGCCCAAACGTTCATATCTGCCAATTGCATAGTACTTCATACAATTCTCGAACTTGAAAAGGGGAAACGGCAAAGTTATTAACCCGTGGATAAGCCACGTTGCCGAATTTGTCTCAGCAACAGAAAATGGTAGCGGCTCTAACTTTTCAATGTGTAACATGGTAAAAGTAGCATCTTTCCTCGACAAAAAATGTTGCTTTTCAGTCAAATTAAACGGGGCAAATAGTGAAGATGTATTCATGTAGTGCCAAGTCACTTTTCCAGCTTTCAATGATTGTAAGGTCCATGCAAACTGCATAATAAAACGCAATTGATTTTGACCATGGTACAAAACAGACACTTCATCTTGCACAACAGATGACACAATATTATCTAACGTGTAAATGCGGGAAGAAAGCGTGTTAATGCTGTTATCTACAACTGCTAGCACCTTTTCTAAATTTGCTTGATCTATAGCTCTAATGCGGGAAGCCCCCTCAATCTGGGACAGTTTCCAGACCTTGTTGTAAATAGCATATATCTATCTTTTAGATCTACCGAAAGCCGGGCTTTTCACGAAATCATTCAGATCAACATCCGTCAGTCAATTTAGACAAGTGTAGCTTAACTGACGACAAAGTGAAATGTTTGAGCCAACTCTGACATAATTTGCCTACAGAACAGGCAGTCACAGAATGGCCACTTTCAAAACGGGGATCCACCCTGACCTGTGTGTAGCCTGGAGCTAAACCCAGAAAACGATGTTGGCAAGAATCAGCACTTTTGTGCCACAGCAACCAACCCTCAGGATCCAAACTGGATATATTAAAGGAGGAATTCAGTAACATGGTCTGTAATTCTCTGAAGGTCAACTTAGTATTATTATCCCAACCGGAACATTCTTCTAGTTCAGGAAAAGGAGCATTTAATTTTTTTTGTAGTAGCAAATCCAAAGCAAGACGTTTGTGAAATTGTAGAATTAAAAAGCAATACATGGTTCGGGATGAGGCATGCACGGTGCAAAGGCTCAGTACCTTGCACTTGCCAACTCTTAGAACCCCAAACTGATTTAAGATCAATAGTATCTTTCCACAGCTCGTAGCCCCCAATTGCCAATTTTTCTAAAAAGGACTTCGAATACAATAATTTTGTGTGGGTAAGTCTAACCTTGGAAGTGGACTTTTCGGTCATTTGAAAATAAAACTCTTTGGGATTTGACTGGTTAAAATCAGTAAAGTAAGTGAACCGCTTTAAAAAGGAAGTGGAACTGCCTTGTACAGGAGCGGGACAATGCTCCCACTGCGTATAATTAACAGTATTCCTCCTGGTATTCGCTTTATGCAGGTAATGATTGCCAAAATGTTGATAACAAAACAAATCACCATAATTTGCAGAATCTAAATATAAATCCTCCGCATCAAGGCCGCATAATATTTCAAATCAGAAAACAAAGCTTCTACGGCCTGAACATCCCAATCACCAGAACGTATATTTTGTTTAATTACATCCCCCATAGAAACTCTCAGGACATTTGGGACATTTATAACCTCAGTGGGCCCATGGATTTGAAATCTAATAGCATCCCACACAATCCCATCTAAGACGGGCCAAGCAGTGATGTTAACAAAAGCCAGGTCCCTCTTCAATATGTGCGATGAGGAATGGGGAGCCAATGTTCCATTAATATGTCGAACGCATGTTCTCTCTTCAACATAATGTTCGTTGACAAGGCGGAACAAATACACCACAAATCCAATAGACAAACAGGTAAATCGAAAAAAGTACCATCCAAATGTAGGTCCAAGGAGGAATCAGAAAATGTTTTTTAAACAGGGCTGCAAGAACTGAAACCTTGGAAGGGGTCTTCGATGTGTGAGAGTCTGTGTCAAATAAAAATCTGGATTCTGTAGCCAAACAAGTTTGCAAATCAGGCATCGATAAGTCAGCGGGGTAAGTATATTCAGTCTCATCAAGGAGAGCACCAGATAGTGAGCTCAACAAAGGACTTGCAACTGCAGGCATCTCGAGGGCAACATCAGGCCTGGGATTAGGATCCGGGGCCAAAACAGAATTTCTCAAAATCGATGGACATGAGACTGCCGGAGTCATACTAAGAAGAATCGGCCACTCTGTGTAATTTGACATTGTCAATGGAGATGTACCTTTGTTCCTTACGACCTGGAAGTGGTGGTAAAATGACTGTTCTTGTGCCCTTCACTCCAAGCACTGGAACCAGAGCTCGATGTGTGGGACCAAATTCTTTCTTGTTTTCGATCTTCTCTCGAACCAGTTCAGCAACTTGGGGTAGCCAGCCAACTACCGGAATCTGCAACACAGCCTCAGATGTGAAGGGCAAGTGTTCCTTTGCAAGACTGTCTCTCGTCTTGTGTAGATCCTGTAAAACATTGCAATGTTAATCTACGTCAAAGGAGGCAGCAACAGCCGCCTGGTCTAGACCGTCAAGGTCCGGGACAAAGATCTTGATATCAAAGAGCATTTCGTACGGGGTCCGCCCACCCAGAGACCTTATAGGGAGATTATTAAGAGCACGCTGCACACTATTGAGGTGGGCCAGCCAGTTCCTGCCAGTGCCTATAACTCTAGCTGTCAAAGACTGCTTTAAATCTCGGTTCAATCGTTCCACAACACCATTACCCTCAGGTCTGTATGGAGACGAAAACTTGACTTGGACCCCCAACAAATCCATGGCATCCTTATATGCCTTAGAGGCGAAAGCAGGACCCTGATTCCGAATGGAAGGTGTAGGAAGGTGGATACCTGACTATGGTTACCCCCAACTTTTTGCCTAGTGTTTAGCTGGTTTTTGACCGAATTGGCCTGGGATCCTGCTATTCAGGACCCCAGACTATCTGCTGTCTCTGTAAAATGGACTCCATGTACTGTAGGTACATACCAAATTGGATATTGGGTCACCCTTGTGAGTCCCTGTATAGTGTACCATAGGTACCCAGGGATAGGTGCACCCAAGGCCTACCAGGGGCTGCAGCATATATTATGCCACCCCTGGCTGGCCACCTAAATTGACAACTGGCTGATCACTCAGCTGGGGCAAGGTCGTGTAATCACCCATTGCTTAGGTATAGTATCCCTATACCTACCTTATATATAGACACATAGTAACCTATAAGTCACTCCTATGGCAGGCCTTAACAATCATGGAGGCAGAGTGCTTGGTTATGTGTGAGATGGTGCTCTAGCATGAGCTGAGCCTGTCTGCAGCTTTCGGAACCATGTCCTTGTAGCTGTTCTATGATATTGCCATACCGTATACTCTTAAGTGCATTATAATCCTTGCGGTTAATGCTAACTTTGGTATGGCTTTATCCAAACATGTCGTGTAAGGTGTCATACGCTTTGGAATACTACCCCCTCGCCAATTCTGGCGACAGGGGTAGCATTCCACCCCTCTAGAGGGAGAAGCCATGTTGAAACTACTGTACCCGGTTAAAGTTAACAGAGCCCCAGCATCACAAAATGGATGCTGCTGCCACAGACACAAGTCTGACCTCCTGCTGCTGGGAGTCCTTCCAGTCAGGGAGGCTTGGACAATAGGTTTCCTGCCTGGGGAGGTGCGAGCACCACCCCAGACAGGACTTTGTGTATTGGGACAGGGAGGGCTGAATAGAATGAGACACTGCCTGGAGCATACCCCAGTTCAAACCGGTTGCTGGGGCACTCCAGCCCCAGCTCTGGCGCAAAACTGGACAAAGAAAAGGGGGTGTAACCCCCCCCCCCCCTTCCTGGTCCCACCCATAGGAGGGACCTAGAAAGTAATCCAGCCCCTTTTAGTTGTATAAAGGTAGGAGCTGAGTCCTGAGACTTTAGATTAATCCTGAACCGAAACTTGACACGAAAACTCTGGACCTTCGACATTCTGCTGAAGCTGAAGACTGAAGAATCTCCCTTGTGGTCAAGGAGTGACCACCCTGGGCAACCAGGCACCATCCAGCAAATCAACGGCTTGCTTTGTCGACGTTCCCGCCGGAACCCGAGAACAGAGCCTGACAAGACCCAGACTTCCAGACCTCTCTGACCCTCTCTTCATGACTGCAGCATAGCTGAGATCCGTGGAGGCGACGAGACAGGTGGGACTGGACATCTTGGAAAGCCTGCAACTTGCTAACTGTGCAGCTCCTGAGGCATCCTCGAAGCTGTGCACTGGGGACTGAGAAACACCGAACGCGAGCTCCACCTGCATCGAAGATCAGCCCTCCACACTCCACGAGTTCTGCGTGGGGCCCTTCTGCTTGTGTTCTGCTCGACGTGTTGTCCGGTTGCTGGCCCGTTGGCTAGTAGCCTCTGTGACGACAATCCTTTTGAATCACATCACTGGTCTGGTTACTCCAGACTGGCCCTTGCCTCCCTGCAAAGGTGAGGCACCTCAGACCTTGCTGGTCTGCACCAGAAGCCTTCTTTGAATCCTGCGTGGGTTGCCTTAGCCAAGGCTCGTTGACTCCAATCCGGAAGTCGACCTGTGGTATATAAATAAATAATACCGGATCTATTTTTGACTGGATATAGTAATAACAGATAGCTCAATAAATAAGAGTCAAGATTCGAGGTAGTAGGAGTTTGCAGGTTTAATACAGCATAAGGACAGGAACAGGACAACCTGCACAGGAATAGGATGGCAGCGCTGCCGGGGGCAGGATCGGTGTTGGCGTAACATTTAATAACAGTGCACAAGTATATATACTAAAACAATTGCATTACAATACATACGATAGGCGGAGCAGTGGGTGGGGTCAGTAACAGTCGCGAAAGATAAGGGTGAAAGTAGGTGTAACAGAAGGCGTTTACATAGACATGTGATGTAAACGTAACAGAATATGTCATAAACGGGGCGGAGACATGGAGGGGGCTATCTGAGGAGCCGGGACCTCTAACCTAGTGGTGCGCGCAAACTGACAATGACGTGTTACTAGGAGAAGCTGGGGGCTATGACTTCTGCGCTAGGAGCAGAGACTGAAGTCTGGAGAGTCAGGGCGACATGTACCTATACATTATCTAGTATCTGATGTTTAGAGAACATGTTGATATAAACTAAAAGTTATCGGGGTAAAGGCTAACAGACTCTAAGACTGGTGCATGCATTATTCTACATGTAGTGTGTGTTGAAGAATATTAAATGACCATTAATACAGTATTTCTCTTACATGGAGACGTAAAGGCTAGACGATGACGGAAACTATTGATGCGATTCAGTAGCTAAGGAATGCAGAGAAAGAGGGCTGGACTGATAACTAGAATCATAACATACTCTTGGCAGACTAGCAGGCAGAGCCAGGCTGAGCCGGGCACTGTGAGGCAGGAAGTAAGTGAAGGGTCAGGAATACAGGTGGGGGCTGTATCGCTCCTCAGCGAGGGCTCAGGAGACAGGAGCCGAATCTGGTGTCCGGGCCCTTTTGAGGCCTAGAAACGGGGACTTTTCGATGAAATAACGTGCACACTGAGAAACGTGGCAACGTAACCTTACATAGGCCTGATACTCGTAGCTTTCACGAGAACTGGAAACTGGCATACTAGAGATGGACACAACTGTAATTGCGTCTTTAATCAAACATGGGGGATACACATGCATATTAATCATGCACACATAACATAGGATGGGGAACACGTAGGGACACAGAACATGGCAAAATTTACTTTTCCACAGACCCCTCCATCTGCGAGAACCTACGTGGGACAGCTCCTCTCCAGCACCTGGTTGTCGTCGACGCCTCCTGGTCCGCGTGGCTGAAGAGACAAGCTTCAAGACAGCACCTGATTGCTCCTCGACGTTGTCTGGTTCCTTCCTGGTTCCACCCGGTCACTGGCTAGTGACTCAGACTCTGTCCCCTCTGCTTTCAGGTCCTTTTCATCTTCGATCCACCCTTGGATCCACCCGGACATCTTCCTCCTGGTCGCCGGCAGCATCTTTCTTCAAAGGCTCCATAGGACTCAACGGTGAAACCCGACACATCTTCACACCTATGCACCCGCCGTCCGTGGGTGAGGTAACGCGAGTACTTCAGTGCTCCCAAGGGTATTGACTATCCAAGTGTCTAGGTTTTTAGTTGTTTTCTCCTTGCTAAACCGGAAGTGTCCTAAATCCTTCTAAATCTAACTTCTAAGTTCCCATTGACTTTGCATTGACTCACGCATGTGTGTAAAGACACTGCACGCGCCGCATGTGGGCCTCCTACTTCTAAACTAAGGTTCGGATAGTGTAGCCCCAGCGATTCCCTAGGCCCTAGGCCTTTCCTCTTCTCGTGACGTGGTACTTATACCACTTTCTTAATATAAGGTTTGCTTCGCCCCTAGGGCCTAACCGTAAATTGTGCAACTTAACGTATTCTGACTAAGTATCTTGTTATGTGCTTTTGCCTCTGATCTCATAAAGAGTTCAGAGGAGTGTGTTAGTAAATAAATACATATATATTTTATATATATCCTGTGTGGTGTCCTTTCATTTGATATTCAAGGTGTTACATATGTTAAAACAGCTGGCTTTACACACCCTCAAGAGTCTTTTAGCCTAAGACTGTTCTGTCCACGCTACCACTAGGATAGCTGGTCTATAAGGTTGACTTGCAACCATCACCATAAGGGTTGTTTGGACTGGTGCAAGGTGATCACTAGAATAGTGAACATCATATACCAGGCCAACTTCTCACATTGGTATGCAGCGGTTGGGATTAGAGCTTGCTGTTGTTTTACCACTTGTAATCTTGAGATATCATTTGAAAGATCACATAGGTACCTATAGGTACATATAATAACAAGTCTTAGTATACTTAAGTTCTACTGAACTTAGCTGTTGTAGAGCCTGGGCCTAGCAAACCCTGACTACAACTCCTAGAAAGGTTCTGTAGGAAAACAAATAGTGTAGGTAGGTGCAACACCACACCTCACTAGAAACCATGTCTCAGACAGTGAACCCCAGTGGTTCTCTGCTTGCAGAAGTATATCCCTTGAGGACTGCTTCAAGATATGAAGCCTTAGCCTTCCAAGAATTGAGACAATTGTGTACTTCTAGAAGGCTAAAACAGGGTTCAAACCCTACTCTCAGATTCCTGGTTGAGCTCTTAGAAGAGTATGATGCTCAACAGCCACCTAAGACACGTGATTCAGGTAGTGCAGATGAAGTCCTTCCCTCCTCAGATGAGAATACGGATACTGTTGTACCAGATGAGGCAGAGGAGGTAGATTCTGACATTGAGGTAGACAGCCAGGTCCCAGTCAGATGACTTAGCCAGGCTAACCTAAGCATACATGGGAGTCAGTATGGGCAGCCCCCATACAGACCCCCAAGTGGGCTTTACCAGAGACAGAGGAGAGGAAGATCCCACTCAAGGGAATCTCTCCAATCTAATGTTTCACATGGCTCTCATGGCCCTACTCAGAGAGAGATGACCTCTCCTCAGAGAAGGGAACATGAGGCCAGAATGAGAGAGGCTAATCTGAGGATTGAAAGGCAAGAACTTGAAGTTGCCTTGGCCAAAGAGAAGCTTGCTCGTGCCAGAGAGCGCAGAGAGAGTGGGTTAGAACCCACTGGTGGCAGCAATATCCCTAAGGATAAAGGTCCTATGATAATAGAAACCTAAGCAAGATTGTGCCCCCCTACAAAGAAGGGGATGATATCCACAAATGGATAACTGCTTTGGAGGGAGCCTGCAAAGTGCAGCAGGTACCGCAAAGTCAGTGGGCAGCTTTCTTATGACTCTCCTTTTCAGAAAAAGGTAGAGATAAGCTCCTCACAGTTAGTGATGAGGATGCTAACAACTACTCTGTCCTGAAGAGTGCTCTGATTGATGGGTTTGGCTTAACCACTGAGCAATATAGGTTTGTTCAGGGATACCCAGAAGACACAGACTCAGGACTGGACTGATTTTGTAGATTGTGCTACTAAGGCTCTGGAGGGCTGGTTATTGGGCAGCAAAGTACAGGACTTTACAGGATTGTATAATTTGATTATGAGGGAGCAGATCCTTAGTAATTATCAAAACCAGCTTCTACACCAGCACCTGGTGGACTCAGATCTGACCTCTCCACAAGAATTGGGTAAGAGGGCAGACAAATGGGTCAGAACCAGGATTAGGCCTAAAAATCAGGGTGGTGACCAGAAGAAAGATTCTACCAAGCCTCAAGAGAAAGGTGGGGATAAATCAAAAGACAAGTCCTCCACAGGGCCCCAAAACTCCAATGGTGGGGGTGGGTCCCAAAACACTTCCTCTAACCAAAAGAAACCTTATTGCCATATCTGTAAACAGCCTGGCCACTGGAAGACTGACAGCAGTTGCCCAAGGGCCAACAATAAGGATAACATTCCCCCAAGTAATACTCACAGACCTCCTGTTACTGTTAGTAGTAATCCCCCAGGTGGTGGGAGTGCCCCCAAGAATTTGGCTGGGTTTACTTTGGGAACTCGGGTAGACTCTGGCCTAACCAGGTCCCCTTCCACGGCTACTCTTGTCTGTGAAAATGGCATGGGGTTTGCCAACTTCACTGCTTGTCCCAACACTTTGGGCAAGTAGAGATAGGAGTCCCTCATCAATGGCCAGAAAGTTGAAGCCTATAGAGACACAGGGGCTAGCATCACTATGGTGACTAACAGCCTAGTCCCCTCAGGACAACTTTTACCTGGGTTCACCTATCAGGTGACCAATATTGATGGAGTACAGACAGATCATCCCATAGCAGTGGTCAATCTCAGCTGAGGAGGTGTCACTGGCCCCAAGAGAGTGGCAGTGTCTACAAACTTGCCTGTAGATTGTCTACTGGGAAATGATCTAGAGATCTCAGCCTGGGCTGAGGTAGAACAGGAAACCCATTCCAAAATGGTAGGCCTTCCCCAAAAGGGTAGTGGGGCTGTGATAGTCGCAGCCCCTGCTCAAGCAGATTTCCTACCTGAAATGGTTGGAAGGGCTGTGATGGCCACAGCCCAGGCTCAAGCAGACTTCCCTGAACAGGTTGGCAGGGCTGTGATGGTCACATCCCATACCCAAACAGAGTTCCTTCCTGAAAAGGTTGGTAGGGCAGTGATGGTCACAGCCCAAACTCAAACAGAGTTTAGTGTTGTGAAGCTTGAAACAATGGATCACTCCACTCAGACAGAGAGTATTGGGGAGGAAGAAAAGTCTCCCTCGCACCAGACATTAGGTAAGAGTCAGCCTCCTCAGGGAACTGACCCTACCCCTTGTGAAGGAACTGCCCCAGAGGTAGTCAGGCATAGCCTGGCAGAGCCCCTGATGTCAGTGGACCCTTCCAAGGTGGGACCCAGTCTGGAGCAGGTAACTTGCCCCTCTCTACCCTGCCTCAGTCAGCCCAGGGCTGTAGAGGTCAGGGAGGCCAGTGGACCCCAAAGGGCCCCCTGTCCACAGGAACTCCCCCATCAGCAGATTAGGGGCACCAAAGCTAGAAACCCTAGCCAGGTGAAAATTCCAAGAACTCCTGAGGGATCTCCCTTACACCTAGTTAGGAACCTCCCCCAGATGGACTCTGTTGGGCACAGCCAAACCTGGGACCTAAGGGCCCCAAACCTGACCTGTCCCTCCAGTAAGCCAACAGAAGGGACCCAGCCTCCAGCTGTAGGTAGCCAGAGGTTGGCCCTGAGAGCACAGTGCAACTCATTCATGGAAAGAAAGGCATACATGGTGGATAGTGATTGGAGGAAGCTGAGCCCAACATTAGTGGAGCCTCACTTCAGTACTACATTCCCACACAAGCCTTTTACTTTGCCAAAACACACCACAGGTAGAGATTCCTTATGGTGGAGACCGTGTGATACCCTTAGGGTGAGGGATTGCTTAGTGGACCATGAGACAGGGGGTAACCATGCCAGTGCAGGTACTTCCTTATATGGCCACCTAGGCAATATAGGCTTACCTGGTCAAGGATAGCCTTATCTCCTTTCGTTTGGGAGGGGTTGTGTAGGAAGGTGGATACCTGAACATGGTTTCCCCCAACTTTTTGCCAAGTGTTTAGCTGGTTTTCGACTTAGTTGGCCTGGGATCCTGCTATTCAGGACCCCAAACTATCTGCTCTCTCTGTAAAATGGACTCCATGTACTGTAGGTACATACCAAGTTGGATATTGGGTCACCCTTGTGAGTCCCTGTATAGTGTACCATAGGTACCCAGGGATAGGTGCACCCAAGGCCTACCAGGGGCTGCAGCATATATTATGCCACCCCTGGCTGGCCACCTAAATTGACACAACTGGCTGATCACTCAGCTGGGGCAAGGTCGTGTAATCACCCCTTGCTTAGGTATAGTATCCCTATACCTACCTTATATATAGACACATAGTAACCTATAAGTCACTCCTATGGCAGGCCTTAACAATCCTGGAGGCAGAGTGCTTGGTTATGTGTGAGATGGTGCTCTAGCATGAGCTGAGCCTGTCTGTAGCTTTCGGAACCATGTCCTTATAGCTGTTCTATGATATAGCCATACCATAAACTCTTAAGTGCATTATAATCCTCGTGGTTAATGCTAACTTTGGTTTGGCTTTATCCAAACATGTCGTGTAAGGTGTCATACGCTTTGGAATACTACCCCCTTGCCAATTCTGGCAACGGGGGTAGCATTCCACCCTTCTAGAGGGAGAAGACATGTTGAAACTACTGTACCCGGTTAAAGTTAACTAGAGCCCCAGCATCACAAAATGGATGCTGCTGCCACAGACACAAGTCTGACCTCCTGCTGCTGGGAGTCCTTCCAGTCAGGGAGGCTTGGACAATAGGTTTCCTGCCTGTGGCATATCTCGCTGTTAAAGCTGCAACTTTCTTTTTGTGAAACTGGGGTCTTTTCTGTGAAGAATCGTCCTGCTTGCCTTTTCCGTCTTTCGGGCGGGGTTGGTCGCGACTCTGCTGGCCACCCAGACCTCTGCCGCCGCCTCCACCACCAGACAATGAGGCCAATGTGTCCTGTAAAGAATGAGGAGAGCGTTGATCAGAAACCTGAAATCTATCAGGCGACTTAATCGTAGTGCGGTCGCGCAAATCATAAACGCGCTCAATAGACGCAGGCACTGGTGATGGGGGGCGGGACTCCTGTTTCTGTTGCTATTTCCCCTGTTTTTTATTTCTGTTCCAATTTTACTTTGGAGCTGTGGGTTGAACGTCTGTTTCAGACTTCGCACCATGGGTGTGCTTCTTATCTTTAGCAGAAAAGGGCTTGACACCTAAACTATTGCGGCCAATGGTTTTATACGCAGCCGTAATAATTCTCGGTAACTGTTGGGGTTTGTCGGCATCGAGGACATCGCGTAAGGCATTAGCCACTTGAAAGTTTACCGCATCTCCCTTTATATTAGAAAGGACGAGATCGAAAACTACATCAAATGAGCCGACGAGTCTCATTCCCAATTCAACCGCAGCCTCAGGTCCGTGTTCGTTCTGAACATGATTAATGACCGTAGGAAGGACAGCCATCAACGGAGTGCCGAAGCACCTCGTATACACCGCCGCAAAAATTCTACCCCATGACTCACAGTCACCGGCTTCCGGTATCAAATCCTTGGGTAAACTAATTGTAAGAATCCTATGTTTTTCTACGGGACTCGAATTAGGAAAAACTGCCTCCAGCTGGTCAAATTTCTCGGCAAGCCAAAAAGGCATATCATCCTTGTCTTGGGGACGATTGCCCATCACTGCATTGACCATCACAGGACTAAATTTCATTCCGCTCGGTCCAGCTGGAGGGGCCGCAACACCAAGGACCCCGCCCTGGAAATTGCGGGTAATATATTGAACTAGGGCCCGAATGACACTAATAGAAGAGTCATATAGGGTCCGTAACTCAGCAACGGGGACCTGCCTCACACGAGGATGCAGGGTGAATCCACCCAAAACCGGCGAGGAAGCGCCTGGAATGGACAAAGGACCCAATCTAGCTGCTGTTACACTGTGGGGAAGGGTGCCATCAAACCAAACACGGTGCTGCCATGCAGAAATCAGAATTTCCTGTGTCCTATAAGGGACGTAGTCCCTGGGCACGGCTGTGTGAGTGTAAGTGTGAAAAACTTGTGTAGCCGCTTCTACTGCAGGAAACGTCACCCAAGAGTTGAATATCCCAAACGGGTAAGCAACCTCAGCACTTACGACCAAAATCACTGCCATGCCCTCCAAACCATCATTGTATGCTTGCAAATGATTGCGAACCGCAATGCGACTATGCTGCGGTATGACAATGTCAGCCATAGTGACACAGAGAAGATAATGCTACAATGCAAAACTTAGTAGCACAACTGGGTAGTAATTCGAAAGGAAAACGTTTGAAAAGATCCAAGCTTGAAAAGACCTATGTAACTATAGGTAGGTTTGTCCGACACCACTGTTATCCGGAAACAACAGCGAAGGGGTTAAGGACTGAATGAAGTACTACTCAAGCGTCATGTAATAAGACCACCAACGTATGGGCACCATGTAGCAGGGATTCTGCTCCTACACAGAACTGTGCATAGAGACTTTGAACCTCAGTGAATTAGGGTGTGACAAAACTCACCTTAGTAACCAAAATCCCCTACCAGACTAGCAATCTGTGTCTCATTGGTTCTTCCATACCCCCAATGATTAGACAACCCAGAACATGGAACTTAGAATACCTCAGGCAATGTGTAACACATGAACACTCTTTCCTTATACACTCATGCTAGTCCAAAATGGGGAGTAAATGAAGACACGTGCAAGTTTGAAATATGTATTTCTAATGCCGTGTTCTCAGGCACAGTATCTTAGCTAATACAAGCAGACATATTATAAGCAACACGATTATCAGCATAGTTACTATTCCATAAAATACAAAAGGAGTAAGCATGTTAAAATGCTAAAGGGAAATAGACTAGATTACACCTAGATTTCACGCTCCCTTGCTATTAGGTTATTTTATATCTACAGAAGGTCTCTTGGGTTTACAAGGGCGGCCCCATACCTCTGGTCCTAGTAGAAATGGATCACATCATTTTCTACACCAGCTCTCTGCATGCGAATGTTCTCCAAAATGTGTGTGAGCATGCCTGCGCAGTGCATTATTAAACGCGCCAAAATCAGAGGTGGCCACAGCTGCATATATGTTATGTCTAGAACGTGCGCTGATCAGACCGAACAACAACCACTGTGTTGAAATAACCTTGAAGGCCTCGGCACTCACTGTTCAGACAAAGCTTACCAAGCCAAGCTGATAGTATAGAAAAACATATCTTTTCTTGAGTGAAGCAAAACAGTCCTCTAGACTCTAAACATTTGTAATAATGTGTGCTGTGTGCAAAGGCAACAGAAAGGAAAAATGGCGTTTAAACTTCTAATAAGCTCATGCTAACTTAACAGTGTAAATGCAAGGCTCAACCCCATGACACTTCCTTTGGTGGGCAAATGGCGAACACAGACCTGAGAGATTACCCCTTTGTTCAGGTACACAGGCTGGCAGCTGGAACAGAGAGGAGAGATCAATGCCCAAACAGCTTTCCCGTAGCCCACAGTTAGCCACATCGCTAGGATGGGCTACCGAGCTCCTGACATCAAAGGAATAGTTCAGACATCTTTGGAGTGAGCAGAATACTGCACCCTGATATTGCTAGATGCCACACATACCTGGAAGTTGTCACAAGGTGAGAGGGATCCTGGTAGCCCATTTGCACTTTTGGCCATATGGCACCCTGACCCTCTGAAGATCATGATGGAACTGGAGAAGGCCCAAAGAAGGACTGCCCTGCTGAGCTTAGGACTAGGCAAAGCTAAGGCCACACTGTCTGTTGGACTGCACCTGCTGCACCTTGGGCTAACAAAGAGAGGACTGTGTATGTGGCTCCTGCCTTGAGGAAAAGTTACTCCTAAACCTCAGACGAAAGAAGTGACTCCAAGGTTTAGCTAGCTGACCTCCTGGAACCCGCACCAAGGCCATCAAATCTGGAATAGCCCAACTAAGCAAGTCAGTGTTCACTTCTGGAGAATAGCCGCTGATCGCCACTGGTCGATGCTTGGCATTCAAAAGTTGCACCTGAGCCTACTGGACCCAAAAGTATTGCCCAAGTCCAGATTGGTCACTCAAAAGGGACACTAGCCTCCACCAAAGATTCTGCTGGAGCCGCTCTGTATGGAGACCGGTAGCCCAGCAGCAGCTGGCCTACTAGCTCAAAAAGGACTTCGAGGGACCTCGCTCTCTGTGGCTAAAGTTGCCTCACCTCAGATGTGGACCAAGCAATAACTGCAAGGACACCTGTCAACTGCACAGCACCCAGAGCATCCGCCATCTCCTGTATCCTCAGCATCAGGACCACTCCATTGAAGTCTGTGGCAGTTATGCTGTCAAGTTCTGAACTGAACTGGAGAACACGTTGGTAGCCACGTAACTGTCCAAATACTCCTTACTACTAATACTAGTGGGCCTGCTGACCTTCACCCCAGTCAGGCCGGAGTAGTGGAACACAACACTTTCAAACTTTTTGAAAGTTCACAAACTTTTTCAGTTACCAATGTTTGTTTGCGGTTGAACTGAGATTTACATATTATTTACAAATCTATATCTCCTAAACCCTCCAGTGGACTTCACTCATCTTGGTCTCTAAAAGTTCATAAAAATATAATCTATTTTTATAAACTGAGGTCAGATTTCTTTAGTGTTGTGTGACTTTCTTATTTCGTTGTTTGGTGCTTCTAAATGCTTTACACTAGTTCCTTTATTTAAACCTTACTGCTCAAAGGCACAAATAGCCAGGGTTGAGCTAAAGGTTTTACAAATGAGCGTGACTGGGCCCAAGACAGTTTTTGCGAGTGTATCACGTAGTAAGTCACTTTACCATACTGTTATGATTTGCAGTGTACCCCAATATAGGTCTGGGTAGTCTCCTAACCCTTCATCGACATTTACCCTGCCATTGTACTACATAACAAGTTTGGCGCTGACCTTTTACCTAGATTAGGTGCTACATAAATGTCGTGTGGTTTTCTCTGAAAACTAGCCTCATTTATTATACATGAGGATTCTCAGAATCACAGCAAGATTACCGTCTTCTGTATAATAACTATGTATAAGGTTCATCACTATCGTCATCCTCACCCGACATGACACACAACAGGTAGAACCCCTGAGAGTACCTTTTGGGTATATAAGCACCATATCTTTACTGGAGCAGGCAGAGGAGAAAGACTTCCATGCTGACACACGGACACAAGATGCTGAGGTTTCTGCACGCAGACACAACACGCAGTGGTCTGACATCCCTTGTGGGGTGTCCATCTCGAGACCAAGATGGGGTCCTTCGCTCTCCCACGTCAGGTAATGGGGTTGGCTCTATCCTAAGGTGATTCTTGGCTATATACCTACATACATGGTAGGTACACTCAGGTACATCTAGTTAGGGTTTGCATCTCAGGGGTGCGCATTATTACTGTCATGTATTTGAATGCTAGCATATATCCATTGGTTTAGCATTATGCTAGAATTCTTCCATCTATTTACTCTGTTGGTGCTTATACCAGTATACATATGTTTCTCTTTTTTTAAATAATATTGATATTGGTATTTACACATTACAGAATTACGATTTGACATGTAACATATATCAAGTTTCGCGGGCGTTAACATTAGGGCATGCTTCTTGGAGCGATGGCTGTGTTCGTTTGTCATATGGTTTTTGCAGCACACGTATTTTACGCTGGTTCAATAAATGCTTATTGAAAACATACCCCGTTGTTTATTCTGTGTATCTCTCTGAGACAAAGTAAGCATGAGTGACTGAGCAAAAAGTACTGTATCCACGATCCCTGAGGGGTCAAGGTTGTCATGTTCGATAGTTGCCCGAAACTATTTTCTCCTTGGTAAGAGGAGTTCATAGTGGAACTGTGAGCTAGCTGGTATACAGGTGAACATATCCAGTGGGGGTGTCTGGAATCAGTATGGACACCAGTTCCACAGTTTATGTTGTCTAAACGCGCAGATCCTATATAGATTTATAGAAACTACACAACAATACCATATACCCAAATCCTCATTGATCCAGCCGGAGATTAATTTCTTCTGCATAGCTTACCTTTTTTTGCTCCAACGGACCACAAAGACAGCTGATTGACCACCCAGTGTTCTTTGATACAATGTCTGAAGAAGCTCAGAGTTCTCTTGGGAGCCAAGCAATAGATTCTCTTCTCCGCCGTAGAGGGGTAAGACAGAATATAGAATGCCGACTGGGTGATTGATTGACCAACGTCGTACAGCGTCACAACTTTAGAAAGAAAGGATGCCTGAGTCCGCAGAACCAGCTTGTCTGGGAAGAACGTGGCATATGGTGAATTAACACTAAGAGCCTGAAGCTCACTGAAGTGCCATGCTGAGGTGATAGTTAAAAGGAACACAGTTTTGATGGTAAAGAACCGCGATGAGCTGCGGTGAAGCAGCTCAAACGGAGTGCACATCAAATAAGTGAGGACCAGATTACGGTTCTATTGGGGCATCACAAAAGGAAAATGGAGAAACATATGTTGTAGCCCTTTCAAAACTCACATCACCACTGGTGACTTACACAGAGGGCTGATCTGGCAACTTAAAGGACATAAAAAGGGGGGCAAGATAACCTTTAACCATACCCAGAGCAAAGCCTTGCCAGGCAAGAGTCAAAACAGAACGTCAGATAAATTAACCTGGAGAGGGTCAATCTGTTGTGTACCGCACTAAACCACACATTTGTCCTAACAACAGGTGTTTACATTTTTCAACAAGGGAAGCAGAGCGAGAAATGCCTTGTGAACTCCAATCCCTAAAACTGCTGACACTGCACAGTCTCGGTGGTGGTGAATAGATTGAGCCAAGGTTCTCCCAATTCACAGATGAGGCATTGTACCTCCTTTGGGTGTAACTGCTACTCGTGATCCGCTAGATGCTGGAGGCCGAGTTCATCCACCCTAGGAGTTCAAAGAGTCCACTTGCTGGTTCTCCATCAAGAAAATTCCCTGGTGGTCCAGCCATTTCCAAAGGTACAGCAACTCCTGGCATAGGGTCTGAGATCCACCACGCCTGTTTGTTGCAATACCCCATGGCGGTGGTGTTGTCCATGATTACCTGAACCAGCATTCCCTTGATAGATGGAAGGAAGGCTTTCAGTACCAAGCAGGTGGCCCTCAGCTCCAAAACACTGATGTGGAGCTGGGACCCCGCTGACGCCCACAGGCCTCCGATACCCACCTCCCCTAGATAAGCTCCCCAACCCAGAAGCATTGCATTGGTCGCCAGCGTCAGCTCTTGGTTTGGTAGATAGGGGGCTCTGCCACTGACCCAATCGAGGTCCAGCAACCACCACTGCTGATCTTTCACAGTCTCCTCCAAAATCTGAACATGGTCGGAATGGTCCTCTTGATGTTGGCACCACTGAGACTTAAGATCCCAATGCAGAACCCACATATGCCTTCTGGCATGCTTGACCAGCAAAATTCAGGAGGCCATCAGCCTCAGTACCCTGAGAGAGGACATCACTGAAATCTAAGGCTGAAGCTGAAAGACTTAGATCATAGCCTAAATGTCGTGAACTCTCTTCACAGAGAGAAAGGCATGAAATCAACCGGCATACAAAAGAGCTCCAATGAATGCAAGCATCTGAGAAGGAGTCAGGTGTGCCTTCGCCATGTTGATAGTGAACCCCAAAGAGGACAGGAAGCTTGTCATACTCTGGAGGTGGCTGACAACTACCTGGGGTGAACCTGTTTTCAACAAGCAGTTGTTGAGATAGGGAAAGGCTGGCAACCCTGACCTCTAAAGAAGAGCTGCCACCATTGCCATCACTTTTGTGAACACCCAAGGGACACTGGTGACATCAGTGCAAGCTGAAAATGCTCCTGTCCCACCACAAACCGCAGGTAGCCCAGATGAGCCTACAGGAAGGGGATATGGAAATAGGCACCCTGCAGGTCCAATGCCACCATCCAGCCTCCACGGTTTAGGGCAGACGAAACCTGTGCTAAGGTGAGCATTTTGAATATCTGCTTCCGGAGAGGACACATGTCTAAAATAGGTCACAGACCTCCATTTTTCATAAGTCATAAAGAATAGGGAGGGACTAAGAGCTAATTATCAGGTCCAGCACAGATGTTTCTTAAATGTAACAAACCATCATAGAAGAAAGAGGAGAGGGAAGCTATCGGTCAGGAAAAGGCTGATCAATTGGATCAGGGATCTTCCTCATAAGAAGCAGTAGCCCTCACACATCCGGAAGGGTGTCATGTTTCTCCTTGGGCTGGTGCTGTAATGACCAACAGGCCTCTCAAGAGGGCTCTGGAGATCTTCAAAGTAGGATCCTGTGATGATGAGTGTAAATGAAAGTTTAGTGAGTGTAGGGTGGTGAAGTGTGGTTAAAAATGTCGAAGGGGTACCTAATGAGGTTTAATATAGTGGTTGCCTTGACAAGAGTAAAAGCAGACTGTAGCTGTTCTGGGAACTAATGAACCTTGACAGCCAAAGTAATGTGAATCTGGGGCAACGTGTTTCTTGCCATATGTGGTCGAACGGATCTTATGCAAATTGTCAGGACCAGAATGTGACACCTAACCTACACCTGATTGGGAATCAAAATGTGTGTAAATATAGGTACCCAATCAAAATACATATGTTGAGTCAACCATACCTTCTTTGGTACAGGACACCAATAATCCCACCCTATTTGAGTTTGACTTTGCACCATAGGAGTGGGCAGAGAACCGGGCTGTGCTGCAGCAAAAGAAGTAGTCCAACGCGGAAAAGTGCCAGTGACCTACCCTCCTCTGTCGGCCTGCAGGATACACCGATCCAACTGATCAGCCCTTTCCCAACCAAAAGCTTCCCGCTTCTCTTTCTTTCTTTGGCGAGGAGCAGTACTCATATGTGGTTTATGCTCCATTTTTGGGGGGCTGTAGAAAGTAGTGGAAAAAAACAACCACAGCCTACTTCTGGTTCAGGCAACCTCTCAAATAGTCCCTTTAGACAAAAAAGGCTTGCACTTCATGCAACAAAATGGCGAGATGATCCTCTCCCTGTCCCTGGGGGGCAGTGGAAGGAGAAGAGGGGAAGAAAGGATGGGTAAGGCATTGTCCTTGTGAGCGATCTGTAGAACCCACCTGCCCAAAGTTATTGCCTGCCAAACCAGGTAGAATCGGTGGATTCTGTTTCTTAATGGGTGGCCGGGCTCCTATAAGGGCATGCTGAAGAAGTCTGGCAGGTGGTTCTACAAGGGAAGCAGTAGAATGGGTGGCTCATTTACCTTGGATGCAAAACTGCTGAGTTCCCTGTGGGGGCTGGACAAGCTGGTGGTATGGGGTACCTTGGCCAAAGCCGCGAAAGGAACAGAGGAACTGCTAGGATTGGTGATTTGGGACGGGTAAGGTCCAGAGATCAAGCGGTAGCCCTGCTCTCTGTATAAATGCTCTAGAATGGAATCAGCCTTGTCCTCAAACAGGCAAGTCCCACTGAAGGGCATATCCATCAGGGAGGATTGAACATCATCTAAGAATCCAGTTGATAGCAGCCACACATGGCAGCCAATGGCAACACTGATGCCAATGGCTCACCCAATCTAATTGGTAATGTCCAACCCACAACAAATCATGAGCTTGGCTGCATCAAGACCATCTTGAATCTCCGAAGTGAAAATTGGTCAAAGCTTTTCGGGCACACAGGGAGGACTTGTGCCACCAAATCCAATAGGATGTGGGAATAGTGTCCCAACAAGCAGCTGGAGTTAACAGATCAGACGGCCAGGCTGGTGGAAGAAAATAGCAAAACACACAAGATGATGAACGGAATGTTGTACAATGGCAAAATATTCACCCCCAGTCACAGATCTGGGTTTAATCCATCGTTATTTTGCTCACCAAGCCACCCCAGTTCAGACATGGCCATATGCAAATCAGTCTTGACCCTGTGCCTCATTGGAACAGTCCAGCCCGAACTGCTAAGCCATGTCTTTCCTGGACCGGAATCAAGCATCCTAGGACCGGTTTCTGGTTATCAGCCGTCTTCAACCAGGATAGCTTGACTCCAGTGGCTTAGTGAGCAAGGGGCCCACGTCTGGGCATACCCTTCCCACATAGGGTGAACAGCAAAACACACAAGATGATGGACGGAATGTTGCACAATGGCAAAGCATTCAGTACCAGTCACAGATCTGGGTTTAATCCATCGTTACTTTGATCACCAAGCCACCCCAGTTCAGACATGGCCATATGCAAATCAGTCTTGACCCTGTGCCTCATGGGACTGGAGTCAAGCAAGCCCGGCTGAGGACGGCTGTAATGCCAGAAACCGGTCCTGGGAAGCTTGATTCCGGTCCAGGGAAGACATGGCTTGGCAGTTCGGGCTGGACTGTTCCCATGAGGCACAGGGTCAGACTGATTTGCATATGGCCATGTCTGAACTGGGGTGGCGGAGTGAGCTAAAGAACGGTGATGGATTAAACCCAGATCAGTTGACTGGGGGGTGAGTGTTTGTATTGTCAATGCTCCGTCCATCACCACCTTTGGTTTTTCTTTTTTCGCCCTAAGTTGGCAGCGTATGCTCAGACGTGAGTCCCTTGCTCACTTTGCCACTAGATTCAAGCAAGCCCGGCTGAGGACGGCTGTAATGCCAGAAACCGGTCCTGGGAAGCTTGATTCCGGTCCAGGGAAGACATGGCTTGGCAGTTCGGGCTGGACTGTTCCCATGAGGCACAGGGTCAGACTGATTTGCATATGGCCATGTCTGAACTGGGGTGGCGGAGTGAGCTAAAGAACGGTGATGGATTAAACCCAGATCAGTTGACTGGGGGGTGAGTGTTTGTATTGTTAATGCTCCGTCCATCACCACCTTTGGTTTTTCTTTTTTCGCCCTAAGTTGGCAGCGTATGCTCAGACGTGAGTCCCTTGCTCACTTTGCCACTGGAGTCAAGCAAGCCCGGCTGAAGACGGCTGTAATGCCAGAAACCGGTCCTGGGAAGCTTGATTCCGGTCCAGGGTAGACATGGCTTGGCAGTTCGGGCTGGACTGTTCCCATGAGGCACAGGGTCAGACTGATTTGCATATGGCCATGTCTGAACTGGGGTGGCGGAGTGAGCTAAAGAATGGTGATGGATTAAACCCAGATCAGTTGACTGGGGGTGAGTGTTTGTACTGTCAACGCTCTGTCCATCACCACTTTTGGTGGAAGAAAATAGACATTTGTCAAACATTTCTACCTACTTAGAGTCCCTGTTGGGAAGGGTCACCCGGAGCAGGGCAATGTTGCCTGGCATTTTGCTAATTGACTGAGGCCAAAATAAGGTTTGGCATAAGCCGTCACTAAGGTATTCATCAGAGCCTTGTTAAATGGAAGAAAGGGCTTAGAAGATGGTTGTCACAGTCGGAGGACTTCTGTTAGGAGGGACATTAGTCTTAACCTCCAAGGTAGGAAACTGGTGCTCTAGAAGTTCATCTCCCCTACGCCTCACCTTGGCGTATAAAGCGGATTCCTCTGTGGCTTGTCCGATGGGTGGGCGGAGACCCATTTCCATGGAGGTATTTAAACCACTAGCCTCCTGTAAGTCCACATACCAATTATCAACCTGGTAGGGTTGAGCAAACTGATCATCTGGGTCACAATCAAAGGCAGAGTAGGTTCCAAAACGGGAATGCAGAGTGTGTTTTCTCCCTTGTGGAGGAAGTGGTACCTCAGGTGGAACTGGGTGCGACTTCAGTCAAGGTCGGACCACTGTTGACTCAGTGTCTGAAAGAGCTCGTGGGACGTCCTCCGGCCTTTGTAGTTGTATTTGTAATTGAATTTATAGGGCGCGCAGCTACCCACAAGGGGTCTCCCGGCGCCAGTAGAGTAATTATTACGCATCGCAGTCGTTATTCGGAGAAGAGCCAGGTTTTAAGGTCTTTGCGGAATTTTAACCGAGATGGTTCAAGTTTCAGTGTAGCCGGAAGAGAATTCCACAACCTGGGAGCAACACAGGAGAAGGAGCGTCCGCCCATTCTCGCCAGTTTAAATCGCGGAATCAGAAAATTGCCATGAGCTGATGATCTGAGGGGACGGGATGGAGAGTATTGTTGGACAAGGGCCTGGAGGTAGCCTGGGCCGACCCTTGCTTGATTTTATGCATAAAGCAAAGGGCCTTGAATTTGACACGATTAGCGATACGGAGCCAATGAAGGTCTCTAAGAAAGGGGGAGATTGGAGATCTCCACGGGACCTTAGAGGAGTCGGGCGGCTGAATTCTGCACAAGCGTTGATAGTGTTGGCATCAGTGTCGGAGTGCCTGGGGCCAGCGTAAGTCATGGTGTCAGAGGCAGGGTTGGAACCGTAGTTGGAAGTAAGACGGGCTTGGAACGTCCAACTGGCACCAAGGGAAAACCTGCTGGTGGTAGTCCTGATGGTATGCCTCTTAGCTCCTTGGGTCATGAAGACACGTCAGAGGGAGTTGGTAAGAATCTGAAGAGCCAGAGCATGGTTGAATGGGACTTTTCAACCTGATGTGGCGTGGCTGTATGCCATGGGTACTGGATGATGCCAGAACTAGCTGCTGGATCAGCTCCAATGTTGACCAACTTTTTGAGCAAGATTGAGAGGTGTGGTGCCGCCCCACAACTGCTCAGGCTAATGTTAAGTGGTGCAAGGGAGACGAATCCCGCTTAGATTTCTTATGTTTCTTTTTCGAGTTACCTGATGATTTTAGCTGCGACGAGGACCGGGCTCTAGAGTGGGTTCATCAACTTTGGGAATGGGACCAGATACAACTTTGGATTAGGACAGTGACTTGGAGCGGTCCTGATGAGGAGTCTTTTTATGCTTGGTGAAGTGAAGCTTCACCTCACTGTCCTTGATGGGCTTCGGGTCCATTGACACGCAGTCACTGCAGACCTTGGATTTGTGGCCTATCCCCAGACACTAAAGGCATACCTGGTAGGGATCTGTGACAGACATTTGCTTGTGAAAGTCCCTACAGGGCTTAAAAACTGTTGTTTTTGGGGGAGACATCTCTTGCACACAGAAAAAAAGTGAGGCTAAATGTCTCTGAGACACACGAATAGGACTCCGTGTCCGCGTCGTTGGCGCATAAAGAAAGGAACTTGTGTCAGCGCACTGGAGTGGAGCCTATAAGGATTTCAAACATCATTTTTGGAGTAGAATAGCATTAGGTGGAGCCGCACTGTGCCATCTGCAAGTGTTGAGGTACTGCTGAAAAGTTTCCAGATTCAGTCTGACGCTTGGGGAATATTCACACGACGAGGAACCTGCAGCTAGAAGTCTCTATAAGAAATACGTTGTGCAATGCATTGGATTTTATAATTAAAGATTTTCACTGTATGGGTTAACGTATTTAAAGATTTACACTGTATGGGTTAACGTACGATTTAAAAGCACCTGTTGCAGAGTTCCTTGTACGTCCACCTTTCAGGCAGAAATAGAAATGTCATGATAATGCTTGGGATGTGAGAGAGAGAGATATATATCTATCGGAGTTTTGTCTAACTGCAGTTTTGACTCTCCATAAAGTAGCGCACAGAGTTAATATGCCTACTGCGAAGAACAGATCTGTATTTTATGTGGATAGCTGAGTAGATTAGTAAAGTCAGGCTTTACCAGCACTTTAAAACAAATTAAATGTATTTGAGAGACGGTCTATGGAAGGTAGAGGGGCACCGAAAAAGATGGTGGGGGGGGGAGGGGCACCGAAAAAGGTGGTCGCACTGGGCATCACCACCGCTAAAGTTGGCCCGATTATCTTGCTTCATGAATCAGTTTTTATAACAAACGATCAATACTACAGGCAGTTGACTGTCAGAGATACAATATTTAAATGGTGTTAATTAACTATCATTAAACAATATTACAGGCAAAATGTTAAAAGTTTACTAAACTTGAAAAAAATAGTAAAATATTTTATATTAATTTTTAAGGTAAATTGATTATAAATCATTATTATTATTTTTTTTTTAATTTTTATTAAAAGCAAAGAAAAATTACAATGTAATAACTGATTCCCAGACCAAAATAAAACCTCCCCTCCCCAAGTCCGAAAGCAATTGTCAATATGCATTACAAGTAGTGGAAATCAATTAGCCTGAATAATTAGTTATCAATTAGACAAATATATCAGAAAATAAAGGCAGTAGAGAAGCAATGAACCACAGAGAGAGACATAAACCAGAACCGAATAGGAGAGGAGTAAAAGAATATACCTAAACAAGTGGGTAAGTGGCAGGGTCGGAGAGGAAGGCTAGGGGAGTAAGAAACGAGGGGCAGACAGAAATAAATGCACACAAAAAAAACTTTGTCCCAAATTACCCAACATTACTAAGCCTCCTGTACATTCAATGTGCTAAGCCACCTGGTTAGGGGAGCCCAAATCTCTAATCCCTTTTTTTTCCCCAACTCTACCTTTTCTGGCATATATAGCTAATTCAAGTTTGTAAGTGGCAAGCAGTCGCGCCTGCCATTGAGCAAAAGAGGGAGGATTCGGGTCCTTCCAATATGAGGTAATACAAATCCGAAGGATAGTCATAGCCAAAAACAAAAAGGCTCCCCCTGATTTTATGTTGATCGTCTCATTTAGACCTACCATTACAGTAACAGGCAACAGTTGTATATCTTGTAGAAGAACTCTATTAATGAACGGTTGCACCTTTTCGAATAATGGGGCCAATTTTAAACATGTAGCAAACATGTGTACTGAGTCTGCACTATGCTCAGCACATCTCGGGCAAGTTGTTCCGCTGCCGGTTCCCCATTTAGTCACTTTGCTTGGTGTTTATGTATAAGAAAAAAACGGTTTTAAAAAATTGAGCTTGCAGCTTCGATGACAGTAAGTGCGTTTGTGCGAGACTTAGGGCGCGTCAAAAGATATTAGGTGGCACATTCAATTACTAATGTCATCCGGCCTCCGCTCATTTAGCATTATGTAAATACTTCCGATCCGTGGTGTATTGGGCTCCAGGATTTTGTCTATAAGAGCTATCTTAGCAAACCCTGCTGGACCGCCAGTTTTATTTGTTAAAAATCCTGTGATGGCATTATATTGAAAAAATTGACTATTGTCCAGGTTGTACCGGGTTTTCAGAGTACTGAAAGGCCAGATGCCTTCTGAGGTGATCACATCTCCCAGTTTGGAGAAACACGCTTGATACTACAGTGGAAGATAAACATTTTGAAAAATAGAATGAGTGGTAGATTACTATTATTCCTGGTAGGAGTGTAGTAGTTTAATTTGGCAAGTCCGAATAATTTGCGTATATTAAAAAATATTCTGTAAGCATTCATAAGAGTCTTAAATCTGACCCGTTTGAAATAACAATGATTCAGCTGACGCAAAGGCATCCCCTTACCCTTTCCCCTAGTAGTATTGTATAGGGGGATGGAAGGCCCGAGGGGTTCCTCGGGGGCAAAATCATGCAGAAGCTCAGAACTATATTGGAAAACTATAGCCCAATAGTATAGTTTTAAATTAGGGAGAGCCCACCCTCTTCTCTCTCTGGGTAATGAAAGAAATGCAGCATTGTATTATTAAATTCTACCGGGATGGTCTTAAAGAAATATAATAATTTGGGGAAAAAGTCATCTTTAAAACGTTGCATCTCCCCCCTATTGTCAAGTGCATGTTGTTAATCCTTTTAAGTGACTTTTTCATATCGGCTGCAAGCGGGGTCAGATTTTCTTTAACACTTAAATCCAAATTGGAAACTATATTGACCCCTAGATATTTAGCCTTCTGGGTTACTCTATTGCCCTCGTTTAGCACTATGTGGGTTTTAGGATTTATTGAGGGCATAGCCGTATAACTTACCAAATTCTTGGGCATTTTGTTCCATCGCCTTGATGGCCCTTTCGGGTTCAGGAGTTACTAGGGCTAGATCATCGGCATAGGCCATAATCTTCGTATCAGTGCCAAACTTGCTCACCGCTACTATTTCTGGATTAAGTTAGATTTTTTTAATCAAAGGGTCTATGTGCAAGGCAAATAGCAACGGTGAACAAGGGCATCCTTGTCTTGTTCCGCGTGTTATCCCTATCTGCCTTGTCAGCTGTCCATTGACCGAAATTTTGCAGTGGGGGCGTGATATAAAGCTTGCAATGCCTGCAGGAACCTGGGACCAAAACCAATTCGCCTCATGACCCCCCCCCCCCACAGATATTGCCAGGAGACCCGATCGAACGCTTTTTCAGCGTCTAAGAGTATTAGTGCGATCTGGTCTCCTGATACCTTAGCAGCGTCGAATAGGGTGATGGTCCGACAGACATGTTACGTGGTGCCCTTTTTTTATATAAATCAGTGCTGCCAGTTGGAAACCAGAGACTCTATATTAGCGGACAATCTGGATGCGAGAATTTTAGAGAATATCTTGGAGTCGGTGTTAATGAGGGTTATTGGTCTGTATGCGGACATTTCAGAGGAGGTTTGTCTTTTTTGAGAAATATTACTATTTTTGCCATTGACCAAGACTGAGGTGGGGATAAACCATTAAAGATGGAGGGAACTACATTTATAAATAGGTCTTTTATTTGTTGCGAGAAGATTTTATAAAAATTTACCTAGGATATTGTCATCTCCTGCAGCCTTACCATCGGGGAGGCTTGCTAAAGCATTTGCAATCTCCTCCCAAGCTGGGGAGCTTTCAATTTGGTCGCTACTCTCTCTATTGAGCTCAGCTACCGGAATAGCATCTAGATAATTATTAATCTTCGATTCTCTGAGCTCTCTAGGATAAGGGGTTTCTTCTGTGTACAGTTTCTCATAGAATTCTCTAAAAGCCTCCTCTATTTTTATAGGTGTGGTGGGGTAGAAGGAACTGAGCGCAGACCAGGTCGGGGAAAGTAAGGTTTTATTTTTGTAAACACGCGTTTGTGTTGATTAGTCAGTATTTCCTTTGCGAACTTAGCAGGGTCCGTGGTGTAAGTGGGTCTTGACAGGTCTTCAGGCAATCAGATCCTCTCTCCTGTAGAAGCCACGCTCCTCCAGGAACATGGCTCTGGGGGAGTGGGGATGTTGGATTTGTTGTATATGATCCTCCTCTTCTCCGGTACTCCTCGCTAACTCTGGGGCTCTTCTCACTCGTACTGTTTACCGCCGCTGCTTCTCTGCACTCCTTCTCCCTCGTGTCAATGACGTCACACGCCTTGCTGTGTTCTTCCGTGGTTATATCCAAAGGTCTCCTCATGACATTCGGAGGGGGTGTGGCTTCGTCGCAGTAGAAGGCCCAGTTAAAGGAGCAAGGCTCCTTTTCTTCGGCTTCAGTGTGGGCCGTCTCCCATGTCCAGTCGGAGATCAAGAAGAGGGCACAAAGCAGCCCATCAGTACTGGCTGTGTTCATGTGACCCTGTCATCGGACCGTCCTGGTCACACACCCCCCCCCCCTCTGGAATCTCCCGATCGGGGAGAGGAAGGGCTCCAGAGATGTAGTCTACGTTTCCGTTGTCTTTTCCCTCACTTCAAAAGTAAAAGGTTGAAGGGATAGGAACCAGCCAGCACCCTTGGGTTTTGGGTTTTATTCCTTCACATACACTGTAGCGGACCGTGATCTGTAAAGAGAAGAAAAGGGCACACCTCTAAATCATATCTTAATTTGTTCACCGCCCACTTTATGGCCAGGCACTCTCTCTCAATGGTAGGATATTTACACTCCCTGGGGAAGATTCCTGCTGGTATATAGGACTGGGTGTTCTAGACGATCTTCCCCGATCTGTGAAAGGACTGCTCCTAACCCTCAGTTGGAGGCATCCGTGGACAGGATGAAGGCTTTTTTGACGTTAGGTGAGATTAACACAGGGTCTGTAGTTTAGACCTCTTTAAGTTTCGTAAAAGCCTGCATCATCTCATACGTGGGATGCACGAGTACCTGCTGTTTGACATCCTTCCGTAGATCAGTTAATGGGGCAGCTACCTCCGCAAACTGTGGTACCAACCTCTGGTAATAACCTATGAGCCCAAGGAATGCTCTTAGTTCCCGCTTGTTGGAGGGAAAAGGAGTGTTCGAAATGGCCTTAACTTTTTCCTCTTGAGGAGCTATCACTTGGGTATAGGCTGCCCGTGATTTTTTTGCATGGACATGCAATTCGGCCTTTTTCAATGCCTGTAGAAGAATTCCCAGGTGTCGTAGATGTTTGGGCCAGGTGGGGCTAAACACGACGATATCATCTAGATACGCCGAGAAGAATGAGGTATAGGGCTGAAGAATGGTGTTCATAAGGCGCTGGAACGTTGCTGGCGCTCCATGCAGTCCGAAAGGTAATACGTTGAACTCGTATAACCCTTCCTCTGTGGCAAAGGGGGTCTTTTTCTTGTCTTCTTCTCTCAGGGGTACCTGCCAATATCCTTTCGTTAAATCGAAGGTGGTAATGAACTTCGACTCCCCACGTTTTTCAATGAGCTCATCAACTCGTTGGATTGGGTAAGCATCACAAGAGGATATGGCGTTCGGGGCTCGAAAGTCCATACAAAACAGGTGGAGCCGTCTGGTTTGGGAACCATAACTATTGGCGAGGCCCAATTACTTTTGGAGGGTCAGATCACTCCCAGTTTTAACATGTCTGCCACTTCTTTTCTTTTCTTATCGCTTCTCTTCTAACGGCTGGTATCCGATAAGGTCTTTGTTTGACGTACTTTCCCTCTTTGGTTTCAATACTGTGTTCCGTGAGGGTTGTTCTTCCCAGCAGGTCTGAAAATATGTCTGCAAAAGGTTTTAGTGTTTGTTGTAGTTCAAGCTTTTTTTCCGATGGAAGTTCCTCATTGACGGGGAGCTGAGCAAGGGTGGAGTTCGCTATGGGGAGGGCAAAACCATATGAGAGCTCTTGGGCGGTGGTCCCAACCATTTCTTAAGCATGTTAATGTGATAACATTGTTTACGGGATGGCGAGACTTGTACCCAATAAGTCGTTTTTCCAATGGTTTCCACTACTGGATAGGGACCTAGACATTCACTTTGGAATTTCTTGGCGGAAGAGGGAAGCAGGACTAATGCCCAATCACCCACAGATAGGGTCCTACCTTTCTGTCCCTTGTCGTATTGTTTCTTTTGGCTTTCTTTACTTCTCTCCAGGTTGGTAGAGGCTAGATCTCGCAGCTTCCCTATGTTGGACTGCTACTGTTGGGTATAGTCCAGTAGTGATCTTTGTTCGTCTTCCTCTTCTTTTTCCCATGCGTCCCGTGTGATCTCCAGAAGTGTTCTGGGTTGTCTTCCATATAGCATTTCGAATGCCGAACAACCCATACTGCTTTGTACTTGTGCCCTTATCACGTACAAAGCCAGAGGAAGTAGTCGTCCCAATCCTTTTCTTCTACCGTCAGCATCTTCTTCAAAGTGGTCTTGAGGGTCCTGTTGTACCTCTCGACTAATCCGTCTGTTTGCGGGTGGTATACTGAGGTACGCAGATGACGGATGTCCAGTGATCAACATACCTTTCATCAACCTGGATACAAATGGCATCCCCTGGTCCGTTAAGATTTCTCTAGGGAAACCAACCCTGGAGAATAATTTGATGAATTTTTCGGATATATTCTTGGTAGTGGGGGCTCTAAGGGGAAAGGCTTCTGGGAAGCGGGTGGCATAGTCCACAATGACCAATGCATATAGGTTTCCCTTAGAGGTCTTGGGTAGAGGCCCTATCAAGTCCATCCCGACTCTTTCAAAGGGTTTACCTATGACCTTTAGGGGTTGTAGTGGAACTGCTGGAGGACGTTGGAAATGATTCTTTTGACATACTTCGCAGGTTTGACAATACCTCTGGGTGTCCTTATAGATGCCGGGCCAAAAGAAATGACGAAGTAGGTTTTGCGTTGTCTTTTCTGCTCCGGTGTGTCCTGCTGTGAGGTGGGCATGTGAATAAAATAATATTCGTTTGCGAAAGGCCACAGGAACTAATAGCTGAGGTGGTTCTCCCTTGCTTCCCTCTCTATATAGAAGATCGTTTTTTATGAAAAAACATGGATAGACATGAGAAGGAGAGTCTTTGTTCACATGAGCGCTTTCCCAGGCATTAAAGAGAGTGGTGTCATTGGCTTGAGCGAACCTGAAACTGCGATCTAGTAACCAGGGTTCTTTTGTAGTCAGGGCTGGATAGGATTGGACAGGTTTATTCGCCTGGTTGCTAAGATTTGTTTGAAACATGGCTAGGAATTTGGGATTGTCTGCCCCTAAGAGGAGGTCTACAGGGAGGGAATCCACCACCCCCACCCTTACCGTGCAGGGGGTTTGACCATCTGGAAACAATGTGACTATGGCGACAGGGTATGGTTTGAGGTCACTGTGTACACAGCGAATATGGACAAGTGAATCGGGTAGATATTGGACGGGGAGTATCAACTCTTTCTGAATAGCGATTGCTTGCAGCCTGAATCTAATAGGGCAATAATCATTTTATTGTTGACTGACAAATGAAATGAGGGACCCATTTCTGCAGAATATAGGACTGCTTTAGGGATGTATCCAACCTCCATGGGCTCCTCCACTGGTTTCTTGCGGGGGCAGAGGCGGGCAATGTGGCCCCATTCCCGACATTCAAAGCACTGTGGGCCTCTGGTTATAGGGGATTTGATCCTTATGGGTCTACTTCGTGGAAGGTCTGCCTGGATTTTCGGCTTCTTTTCCCCTTTTTGCGGTATTCCGCTTATTGCAGTTTTCTCGGTCTCCCAAGGTAGGGTTCTTGGTTGTGCTCTTGCATAATTAGCAACCATCTCTATGGTTTGTTCTGCTGAGAGGTTCTAAAGTTGTCTGAGCCCCCTCTGAGTTCCATATGGAAGAGCCTCCATAAACTGTTCTAGGTAAACCCGATTCATTATCTCCTCCTTTGTACTGGTGTTGGGTCTCAGCGGCCATCTTCAATCTGAAGAACAGGGTCTTTGGGTTCCCTCCGGGAATCCCTCTCTCCTTGCGGAAACTGACCCTACAGGCCTCCGCATCAAGACCCAAATGATCCAAGATCACTTCCTTAATTTCTAGGTATGTACTTCCATTAGTGTTTGCCACTTGATAGGCTGATTGAGCCTCCCCTGTTAGGAGCGGGGCTAGAAAGAACGACCATTTTTCTTCTGGCCAACCACATGCTTTGGCGGCTCGCTCAAAGTTAGTCAGGAAGGCGTCTGGATCTTCTCCCGACACATACTTTTGTAGGGACACCCCCCCGAGGGATGCGGAACGGATGTTGCCTTTCTCCCTGATTTACCACTGCGGGTTCCTGGACCACCTTCTGTAAGCTTTCTATTTGGGCGGAAATGGTGTGCTTAAATACCTCGCGATCTTGCTTGGCTGAGGCCATCTGTTGCTCGACTGCCCATTCCAGTTTATCCTGGCCTTTTATTAGGTGTTGAATTACGTTCTCCATCACGGGTTCTCTGATGGAAGAGGATCCCACTTCTGACACCAGCTGTGGCGGGGTAAGTAAGGTTTTATTTTTGTAAACACACGTTTGTGTCGGCTAGTCAGTCTTTCCTCTGCGAACTTAGCAGGACCTGTAAGTGGGTCTTGACAGGTCTTCAGGCAATCGGGTCCTCTCTCCTGTAGAAGCCACGCTCCTCCAGGAACGTGGCTCGGGGATGAGTGGGGACGTTGGCCTACTGGCACTGGATACCTTGTATACGATCCTCCTCTTCTCCGGTACTCCTCGCTAACTCCGGGGCTCTTCTCACTCGTACTCTTTACCGTCGCTGCTTCTCTGCACTCCTTCTCTGTCGCAGTGACGTCGCACGCCTTGCTGTGTTCTTCCGTGGTTATATCCAATGGCCTCCTGATGACGTTCGGAGGGGGTGTGGCTTCGTCGCAGTAGAATGCCCAGTTAAAGGAACCAGGCTCCTTTTCTTCGGCTTCAGTGTGGGCCGTCTCCCATGTCCAGTCGTCCTATTGGAGATCAAAAAGAGGAGGTAAAGCAGCCCACCAGTCCTGGCTGTGTTCATGTAACCCTGTCATTGAACCGTCCTGGTCACAATAGGATCATTAGAAGAAATTATGTCAGCAGTAATCCGTTGCCTGGTATATATGGCCAATTGATGGCCGATAAGTTCACTGCATTCATAAAGCCTTTCTTGGGATGAGGGCCATTTTGCAGCAGTTCCTTCTGCTAATATAGTCCCCATCTATGCCTTAGCAACCGCAACGTTGGTCTGTGCTTCTTCCAGTCTGGTTCCCGACTACACAGCCTGTATTAGCTTTCTTTCAGCTCCTATCATTTGATTAAGTAAGAGCTCTGCCTGTGCTTTCTCTTTTTCATTCCTTCAAATAGAAAATCTGAGCGTCTCCCCCCTTATACCTGCCTTTAGTGTGTCCCAGACAACCACTATCGAAGCTGACCCAGAATGTATCTCTAAAAACTCATGTATCCAGTTTTCATGTGTTCTCTGTAATCGTCATCATACGGGAGGGCTTTTTCGAATGTCCAATTAGAACTTGAACCCCTATTCACCAATCCCTCCATGTTAATAATAAGAGGATTGTGATCTGAAAGAAATCGAGGAGCAGTGTCAATAGCGCAGTCATGAACCAAGGATGGAGAAACTAGAAAATAATCCAGCTGGGCAAACGACAAGTGAGGAGCTGAGAAGAAAGTATATCCGTCCTGATTAGGATTCAGCTTTGCCCACACATCTTTCAGGCCATGGGTTCTGATTAGGTTTAACACAGCCTGGAAAACCTTAGGTTTCCTACCCCTGTAATTCCAGGATACGTTTGAATTCCAAGTACTAGGCAGGTTTAGATTTAAATCACAGCATAGTATGATTGGTAATGGCCAATGTACTAACTCCTCATTTACCTCATGTATTACCCCTGGATCGTCAAGAATGCTTCCGTAAACAGAGCAAATTGTAAAAACAAAATTAGAGGGAAGAGAAGGAATAGAACATCCTGCTATCACCCATCGCCCTAGAGAGTCAGCTTTCACCTGATTGACAACTAAGGGTAATCTTTTAGAGACTAGAATCCCAGACAACTAAGGGTAATCTTTTAGAGACTAGAATCCCAACTCCTTTAACCCTAGCCCCTTGCGAGGTCACCCCAATAATCGTGTAGCCCAAAGTGTTCAACAAAGATTTCTGGGCTCCTTCTACATGTGTTTATTGTAGGCAGACAATGTCTGCCCCCATTGTTCGCAGGACTTGAGCAGTTCTATGCCTTTTCGCTGGATCATTTAGACCACAGATATTGAGCGAGACGATTCTAAGTTTATTTAACATATTAGTTGTTAGGCCTTTAAAAAACTCAGTGAAATCAGCAGAAAAAAATCCACACACCTACCAACATCTATAAAATGAATACAGTTTAAATAAGCATTTCTTGTCCACCTCAACACCTTCCGGGATACCCAGCAGCCTTAGACTAAGAACTGTTAGGCAGTAGATGCTGCTAGGCAGTAGATGCTGCTAGTGTGAGTTTCCTGAGAGCTAGCCGCCACACCACGAGCTTCATGCCGGAGTTCGGACGATCGGCGGTCGATGTGCTGACCTGCAGTTTTTCCCGCGGCAAGCTGGGAGTGATGTCTGTGCTGGCGTTGGTAACTGGCCGGGAAGGTAAAACACCCGGCTGCTGTATTCTATTTCCAGGCAGCAAGGGTGTGCAGGCTGGAGCCTCCGTTTCACTGCTTTTGGAGATGCTGCATTCTCATCTTCGAGGGACGAGCAGCACCTGTTCCAAGTCGGGCTGGAGCCGACTTACTCAGATGGCGCTGCAGCCTGGGGACTACGAGACCGCCTGCAACACACCTCTACCGGTTGAAGCGCAACATGATAACACGGGGGCAGAAAACTATCAAATTTTTAAAAATGGCTCTTAATCAAGGAGGCACAGAAGGCGACAACATAGAGAGACCAGCGGAGAGACTGCCAGAAAAAATGGATCCCCTACCTAAAGGTAAACAGGATGGGGGGAATACTAAAATGAATCCTGGGAAGTCAGCAGGACTTAATGTGATAAAAGAAAGCTCAGCGGCAGGAGGCTGGATTTCACCTTCTATTGCCAAACATTTCCCTGTTATAACTAAGTCCCCTCACACATTTATAGACTAATACATCTGATGGATGGAGGCTCATAAATCCGAGTGGGGCTAACCAGGTTGCTGAGAGGACCGAGGAGCCTGATTCCATGCTACAACCTTTTCAAACTGCCTCAGTCAATGCCTCAGACAACGCCACAAGTAGCGCCAGAAGTGAAGGGAGTGGGGAGAACATGGTAATGCCAACGCAGGCCCTAGAGGTATCAAAAAATGTCCTGGTTGCCAAGGAGGCACTAAATCACCCCCTGGTCATTCCAGACACCGCCACCAGTGCAGATCCCCACCCCCCCTCGGGAGAAGAATGTAAACTTGGGCAATGTTGATCTTAAGAAGGGTGGCTGCCTTGAACTAATAGACCTGCAGACTCCGTATGTAGCTACTGAAAAAATGTTCTCAGTCTCTGATGGGTCATTGTAGGAGAGTATGGTCTGCTTTCCTATGGCCACCCCACTTTTTGCTTTTTGCTTCACTGGTTTTCGACTTAATGTGGCTGTGGGCCTGCTAATCAGACCCACAGCGCTGCTGTTCTCTCTCTAAATTCAACACCATGTACTTTAGGTACATCACCAATTGGTATCTGAGTCACTCTTGTGAGTCCCTGTACAGTGTGCCATAGGCACCCAGGACATAAATGCATCCAAGGCCTACCAGGGGCTGTAGCATATCTTTTGCCACCCCTGGCTGGCCTTCCATTTCGACACAACTGGCTGATCACTCAGCTGGGGCAAGGTGGTGTAATCACCCCTTGTTTAGGTATAGTATTCCTATATCTACCTTTACATATAGACACATATGCACCTATAAGTCACTCCTATGGCAGGCCTTAACAATCCTGGAGGCAGAGTGCTTGGTTTTATGTGAGATGGTGCTCTAGCATGAGCTGAGCCTGTCTGCAGCTTTCGGAACCATGTCCTTATAGCTGTTCTATGATATTGCCATACCATATACTCTTAGGTGCATTATAATCCTCGCGGTTATTGCGAACTTTGGTTTGGCTTTATCGAAACATGTCGTGTAAGGTGTCATACACTTTGGAAAACTACCCCCTCGTCAGTTCTGGCGACGGGGGTAGCATTCCACCCTTCTAGAGGGAGAAGACATGTTACTTTCCTTAAATGCGGTTAAAATCAACCAGAGCCCCAGCATCACAAAATGGATGCTGCTGTCACAGACACAAGTCTGACCTCTTGCTGCTGGGAGCCCTTCCAGCATGGGAGGCTTGGACAAAAGGTTTCCTGTCACAGGGAGGTGCTAGCACCACCCCAGACAGGAGATAGTGGATTGAGGCAGGGAGGGATGAAAGAAACAAGACATGCCTGGGGCGCACAAGGTGTCCCATGCATAGGCCAGTTCAAACCGGTGCTGGGGCACTCCAGCCCCAGCTCTGGCGCGAAACTGGACATAGGGAAAGGGGTGTAACCACCCCCTTCCTGGGTCCCACCCATAGGAGGGACCTAGCAGGTAATCCAGCCCCTTGATTTGGAATAAAGGTAGGAGTTGCGTCCAAAGACATCAGATTATCCTGACTGAAACTTTAAAACAGAACTCTGGACCTTCTACCATCTACTTTACGAGAAGATACTGAAGAATCTCACTTGTGGCCAAGGAGTGGCCATCCTGCGCAAGCAGGCACCATCAAGCGCTCATCAACTTGCTTTGTCCAACGCTCCCGCCGGAGCCCGACCACAGAGCCTGACAAGACCCAAACTTCCAGACTTCCTTCAGCCCGATCCACAGCCACAGCAAAGCTGAGACCCGTGGAGGCGACGTGTAACGTGGGACCGGCCATCTTGAAAATACTGCGAGACGCTTCCTGTGCAGCACCCAAGGCACCCTCGAAGCTGTGCATTGGGGATTGAGAAGCCCCAGCCCCGAGCATCAACTGCACCAAAGATCACCCCTCCACACTCACTGAGTGCTGCGTGGGGCCCTTTTGCATTTTCCTGATCGACGCGTCTGTCTGGTCACTTGCCTGTTGGCTAGTGGCCTCTGTGACAACGAAACCCAAAATCTACACTGCTGGTCTGGTTGCTCCAGACTGGCCCTTGCTTCCCTGCGAAGGAGAAGCCCCTCAGTCCTTGCTGGCCTAAGTAAGAAGCCCTCTTCAGTTCCTGCGTGGGTTGCATTTGCCAAGGCTTGTTGACTCCAATCCGGAAGCCGACACCGCCGACAGCGAGAGCCTTTGTGGGACAGCCCGTGCCCAGCTCCTGGTCATCGTCGATGCCTCCTGGTCCACGTGGCAGCAGAGACAAGCTTTGTGACAACCACCTGATTGCGCCCGACATCGCCTGGTTCCTACCTGGTTCCACTCTGGTCACTGGCTAGTGACCCAGACTCTGTCCCCTCTGCTTTCAGGTACTCTACATCTCCGATCCGCCCTTGGATCCAACCGGACTCTTCTCTCCTGGTCGCCTGCAGCATCTTCTCTCCAAGGCTCCATAGAACTCCACGACGAAACCCGACACATTTTGACACCTATGCACCCGCTTCCTGTGGGTGAGGTAACACAAGTATCACGGTGCTCCTGTAGAGATTTACATCCCTAGTGTCCTAGTTTAAAGTGGTTAAGTTCTAGTCCAGTCGGAAGACTTCCAAATCTGGAACTTTCTAATTTTTACGCTCTATTGACTTCTATTGGTGCACGCGTGTGCATTTAGACACTGCACCCGCATCCTGTGGGCCTCCCCCGACCTAACTGCTGTTAGTCCAGTGTAGCCCCAGCGATTTCCAAGGCCCTAGGCCTTACCATTGTTCGTGACGTGGTTCTTATACCACTATTTTAATATATGGTTTTACGGGCCACCAGGGCCTATCCATAATTGTGCAACTTTTGTATGTTATATAAGTGCTTTTGTTTAACGCTTGTGCTTCTGCCCTCATAAAGAGTACAGAGGATTATTCTAGTAATAAATACATATATTTTTTATAATATAAAACTTGTGTGGTGTCCTTTCATTTGGTATTAAAAGGATTGCATATGGTAAAACAGCTGGCTTCACATGCCCTCTTGAGTTTAGCCTAAGACTGCTTTTGTCCATGCTACCCCTAGGATAGCTGGTCTATAAGGTTGACTTACAACCAATCACCATAAGGGTTGTTTGGACTGGTGCACGGTGCTCACTAGAATAGTGAACATCACATACCAGGCCAACTTCTCACAGTCATTGTCTGGCATGGAGAATGAAGATGTTCTGGGCAGCTCCTCTGAGAGTAGTAAACAGGAGGACAATGAATCTGACCCAACAACTAGAACCATTAAGCAAAAAAAAGAAAGCCAGGAGTAGAAGATGGAGCCAGCTGAAATGGGATTATTCAGATTCACACAGATCATTCCCCCTGGAGGACTTTCCCAATCTCCAGACAGAGGAGAGTCCACATACAATCGCTGGAAGTCCGGCTGAACCCTCCCTGGCTTCTATATTGGACTCTAATAGGCAATTTCGCGACGAAGCAAGATCTGACAGCCTTGCCGCCAAGGGGGCTTCTAAAAAACTCCAGGGGGCATCAGGAAGTTGAATAAAATCTGCACGGATATTGGCGACCGAGTCTTAATGGTTGAAGCCCGGACTGAGTCTTTGGAAACCGATATGACCAATGTAAAAGAGCAACGTTTATCCCATGCGGCTTGCTTAAATGACCTGATGTCCAAGCTGGAGGAGCAGGAAAATAGAATGCGGAGAAACAATTTAAATAATTATTTTAAATGTAAAACAAAATAAAAATACTACAGTAGTATTAACTTAATTTTCAATTGAAATACATTAAATGATTTCAAAATTATTTTTCTGAAGTTTAAATTAAAAAACAATTGCCACCTAAAACATAAGAACAATTGTTACTTACCTGTAAACAGGTGGTTCGCCAGTATTGGGGTCTTTCATGGATTCACATGCTTGAATATTCCCCGTCGTTTAAGTGGGAGCCTCACGGTAAATAAAATAGTAATAAAGTCCCAATAAATAATATGTATATAAAAACAGATCACATAATTTCCAAACCAGAAATACTTATAAGTACCAGGTTAGCGTTAACACATAGGAATACATAGGAGAAAAAGAAACACCTTTATAGCATATCCATGTCATTATGTTAGTCCACATTACAGCCAATCAGGCGCAAGCACCTCTCCAGAACCTTCTCCTCAGAGGCTCAGGCCCTCAGATTTTCGTAGCACAGGAGTGACAAAAAGAGTCTAGGAGGAGAAGCGAGCCTCTGAGGGGAGGTGGGTGGGTCGCATGTGAATCTATGAAAGACACCAATACTGGAGAACCACCTGTTTACAGGTAAGTAACAAATGTTCTTCTCCAGTATTGGGGTGTCTTTCATAGATTCACATGCTTGAATAGAATAGTGAGCAGTAATAGTTGGCTGCAAGAGCAAAACAGCAGTGCATAGGCATGCGAAATGCTCAAAATAGCATAACATTGCCAGGCAGGTAAGAAGAACAATCCATAAACCATAAAGGCGGAGGGAAGAACAGAGGCTCACCTTATTTAAAAAGATTGCAAAGCACCGCTTGGCCCACTGCCGTATCGGCTTCGTTGATCGTCTCAAGGCAGTAATGTCTTGTGAAAGTGTGCCTGCTGGACCACGTAGCTGCTCGGCATATTTGGTGAATCGGCACACCAGCAAACAGGGCAGTAGAGGATGACATCGCCCTGGTGGAATGAGCTCTCACTGAAGAATGAAGAGGCTTGCCAGCCTTCTGATGGCAGAAAGAAATTGCTGAAGAAATCCAACGTGCAATAGTTGGCTTGGTAACAGAACGCCCTTTGCGCATGCGTCCATAAGCAATGAACAGTTGATCAGACTTGCGAAAAGGCGCCGGCCTGTCGATGTAAAATTTAAGGCATCTGTTAACGTCCAGTGAATGCAAACGTTGCTCCGCTGGAGATATTTTTATTTTTTTTTGAAAATTTCTTTATTTGCAAGTTAGGTCACTGTATATTGTATAGACATTCGTACAGTAGTTCTCCACGTTGTGACATATATTTCAGTATACATTGCAAACATTTACATTTTCCGTTTTCTGCGTTCACTAACGTCCCAACTCCCTTAAAGCCTCCCCGTTCCCTCCCCCCCCCCCCCCCGGCACTCAACATTCCACATAACAGCAATGTATTGGTTTTGCATCAATGTGTACAATACAATCTGTATCCAGTAGGGTACCGATCCCCGTTTGCATCATATATGCGTATCAGATCATTCCCAGTGTGTCTGCAACTCGGCTCCCGTGTACATTCGGTCACGGGCGTAGTATCCCCCTGTGAGAGATGACAGACTCAGACTAGTCCTCTTGGTCCTGCACACCTTGCTCGAATTCTATGAGTAGGGCGTTCCATTCCATTGAGATGGGATGTTTCCTAAGGCCTCTACGCTCTTCCCTGCCTAGTTCCTATCCCTCGGCCTTGCCCCACCTGACCACCTCCCCGCCCCAGGTCTCTATGTCTGGCGGCCTTGCCGACTTCCATCTCATCGCCACTGACCTCTTCGCTATTAGCAATGCCAGATCCACAAATCTGGACTCCACACTTCTCTTTTTCTCTTTGTGTCCTATCCCCAGCATGCAATAAGAGGCAGATGTGTAGGGTCTATCCGGTACTATATCATTCAGTATGTGATGTATCGTGGCCCAGTAGTGTCCCAGCTTAGGGCATTCCCAGAACATGTGTAACATGCCTGCGTCTTCCTGCCGGCATCTGGGGCAAGTATCGGGCGCAGTCGGGAACATTATGTGAATTCTTCGAGGAGTCAAGTATGCCCTGTGGATAATCATCAATTGTATAAATTTAAACCTGGGGTTCCGAGACACTTTCTTCGGCAATTTCAATACCAGGTCCCATTCTTTGGCGCTCAACGCCACTTCCAGGTCCTCCTCCCATCTCAATTTCAGGGGTTGTAGGGGGTCAGCCCTGCCCTCCCGTATCCCAGCAGTCAACCATTTGGTCAAGTGTCCGCCCGCCCCCATGAGGTACTGCATAGTGATCAGCGTGTTGATGGTGGGCTCCACCCCGTCCCCCGCCCAATGGGTGCCTATGTAGTGTGCCAATTGTGCATGCTGCAGAAAGAGCGCCCTTGGCGCCTGGTGAAGCCTGGCGAATTCCTCATATGGCAATAGCCTGTTATCCGAGAAGAAATCCCCGATTTGTGTTATCCCCGCCTCCTGCCACACCCGTAGTCTTCTTTCCGTCATAGGACCCGTCCCCAGCGGTATGCCCAGCAGTGGTATCGAGGGTGCATAATTCGACCGCCCATTTGTATACCTGACCGCCCTCTTCCAGTACACGAGGGCCAGTTTGAGTAGGGGTGGAGTCGACGCCGGTGCCTTGGCCCCTGGCAGTAACAGCCGATGTATGACCCCCCCGGAGTCTGTCGTCCTCTGTCATGTTCAGTTCGTGTAAATTGCGGCCAGCCAACCAATAAGCTAGCCATTGCAGTTGGCACGCACAGCTGTAAGCGAATAAATCAGGCACTCCCAAGCCGCCCCTATCCGTGGGTAGCTGCAGCCGGGTCATACTTATGCGTCTCCTGCCCTTCCCCCATATTAGGTCGAGCAATAGAGTGTTAAGTTTCTTAAAATAAGGCATAGGGATAGAGACTGGTAGATTTGTGAAGAAGTATAGGAGACGCGGCAGTACCACCATTTTTGATATAGCCACCCTCCCTGCCACCGATAGCGGTAAAGTAGTCCAGAACTGTACCCGATCAGTAAGGTTGGTCAGTGCTCGCCCCAGGTTCCCGTCCAGCAGGTCCTGTGGTTGCCGGTATATCTGGAGACCCAGGTACTTGAATGTTACAGGCGCCACCTGGAAACAGTGCGGCGGAAACTGAACATGTGTTCCCGCCACCGGGCTCCGGAAGCCAAACCCATACGACTTTGTCTCATTAATGGCGAGGCCCGATAACTCGCGGAAAGCCTCAAAGACCCGCGGCAGCGGTGTCACTGGGTTATTTATGTCTCTGAGGAAGAGCAGTATGTCGTCGGCATACGCCGATATGACATGATGGGTATTGAGCCTAGTAATCCCCACCGCAGCCGCCATAGTTCGGACTTTCAGCATTAGGGGCTCCAGGGCGATTATAAACAGCAGTGGCGAGAGAGGGCACCCCTGCCTTGTGCCTCTCGCTATGTCTATCCGATCCGAGATGCAGTTGTTGGTCCGAACCCGTGCCGTAGGCTTCCGGTACAACAGAGATACCCAGTCTATAAATCCGGCGGGCAACCCAAATTTGGTCATGGCCGCGAACATGTAGTCCCATCTGAGTGTATCAAACGCCTGCCGTAGGTCCAGCGAGATACAACCCTCGGTGACACTTCCCCCTGCGGTGGGAGACATTAGTTGGTGGAGCCTTCGCAGATTTAGTGCTGTGCTCCTGTTCGGGACGAACCCGCATTGATCGGGGTGTACCATTTCTTGGATGTGTTGAGACAGGCGCACCGCCAGTATCTTACTGAGTATTTTGGAGTCAGTGTTCAAAAGTGATAGTGGTCTGTAGTTGTCAGGTCTCAAAGCATCCCTACCCGGTTTCTGAAGGGAGACAATTAGGGCTTGCAGTGTCGTGTCGGGTAGGCCATCGCTTTTCAGTGCCTCGTTATACACCTCATGCAGGCGGGGGGCCAGTAGGTCTATGTATGTTAAGTAAAACTCCGCCGGGAGTCCATCTGACCCGGGTGCCTTGTTTCTAGGCAGAGCCCTAATCGCCATTCTAATTTCCGCTACCGTAATGGGTTTCGCCAGCTCCTTGCCATGCGCCGCGCTCAGTTGAGGAACGCATACATCGGAGAGGAAGTCCTCTAACGCCGGTTCCGAGAGTGGAGGGTGCGGGCCGTACAGTGCAGCGTAGTAACGCCGGAACGTCGCGTTGATTTCCCGCTGCCCTTGCACTAAGTCCCCTGAGGGCCCCTGGATCTCCATGATAGGGGCAGCTGCCGGTGCGTCCCTGGTCAGGCGCGCCAGCAGCGCCCCCTCCCTGTCTGCCTGTGCGTGTTGTCGTGTGGTGTATTCCCTATAGTCGAGAACCCTCAATTCCTCTAGAAGTTCTGCATACCGTATATTAGCCTCCTGTAGTTGTGTGAGGGCGCCGCCCGTGCCTGCGGCCTCGATTTCCAGTGCCGTTAAACCGCTTTCTATCTCTCGCAGTCTCCTCAGTACCTGGTGTTTGATGCCTACCTTGGTGCCCATGGCCACCCCGCGAATGGTCGCCTTGAAAGCGTCCCACTCGACCTTCCTGGAGCTTGCTGAACCCGTGTTTTCCGTGAAGTAGTGTGTGGTAGCATCTGATAGGGTAGACTTAAAAATCGAGTCTTCGAGGAAGCCTGGGGACAGCCGCCATGTCGGCATCGGGGTAGGTATTCTTCCCCATGACAGGGACAATTCCACCGGATTGTGGTCCGAGAGCGTCTTCCCCATATGTCCTACCTGCACAATTGACGGCGTAAGTGTCTTGGAGCAAAAGATGCGATCTATCCTGGTGTGGAGGTTGTGTGGTGGGGTGCTCCGCTGGAGATTAAGGGTTGGCGAAGAATGTTTTTAAGAACACTGGCTCATTGAGGTGAAAGTCAGTTGGCACCTTAGGCATGAAAGCCGGATTGGTGCAAAGCACAACACAGTCCGATTTGAATTGAAGAAAAGGAGGTTTAATGGTAAAGGCGAGGAGATCACTCACGCGACGTGGAGAGGTCAAAGCAAGAAGAAGGGCCACCTTCCAGGTCAAAAATTTTAAATCCGCTTTGTGGATGGGCTCAAATGGTGCCTACATCAATTGGGCCAAAACAACATTGAGATGCCAGGTAGGAGGAGGACGCCAAATGGGCGGGAACTTCCGGAACAGCCCCTTGAAGAATTGGCAAATGACTCTGGAAGAGCAGAGAGAGGATGACCCATCCTGCCAGAAACGAGAGATTTCCGCCAGGAAAACTTTCAAAGTGGAGTGGGAAAGTCCTGATTGAGCCAGCTGGAGAAAGAACGGCAGAAGCTGAGCCGGAGTGGAACGGACGGGATGGATGTTGGCAGCTGCGCACCAGTGACAGAATCTTTTCCACTTTAGCTTGCAAGTCTTTACTGTAGACGGAGCGCTCGCATTGGCAAGAACGTCTCTGCATGCCGGCGAAATATTCAAATGAGCAAATTCAAGGTGCTCAGGTTCCAGGCTGATAATTTGAGAGAGGAGGGGTCCGGATGATAGATCTGACCCTCGTCCCTCGTGAGGAGATCCACTCGAGGATGAAGGAGGATGGGTGCGCACTGTGAGAGAAGCAGCAGTTCCAAGAACCACGCTTGTCGAGGCCATCTGGAAGCGATCAGGAGAATGTGGCCCGGTTGTCTCGGCATTTTCCACAACACTTGAGGAACTAGCGGAATCGGCGAAAAAGTGTAGGCGAATAGATCGCACCAGTCCATCAAAAGGCCATTCCCGGACGACTCTCGATGGGGAAGCCAGCTTGCAAAGGACGGACATTATTTCCGGTTCACAGGGCTCGCAAAGAGATCCTTGTTCGGAAGACCCCACAGCCGAAAAATGAAGTCCAGAGTCGGCTGATGCAACTCCCACTCGTGGGTCGAGGACGCTGACCTGCTGAGGGAATCCGCCAGGATTTTGGAGATGCCTGGAAGGTAAACCGCTGTCAGGGTAATTTGGTGACGAAGTGCCCAGTCCCAGTTATTCTGTGCCAGTTAGGAGAGGAGCGGTGACTTAGTGCCGCCCTGCTTGTTCACATAGTGCATACTGGTGGTATTGTCGTTCTGAATAAGCACTGTTTCCCCCTGGAGCAGAAGATGGAAAGATTTGAGCACCAAGAAGATGGCCATCAGCTCCAGCCTGTTGATGTGCCAGGAACGTTGAGACAGAGTCCATTTGCCCTTCATGGATAGCCCTTGAAGATGAGCGCCCCAGTCTTCCAGAGAGGCATCCGTGGTAAGGACGAGCTCCGGAGCGATGGTGAGGAAGTAAGTACCGGCAGCGATGTTCGACGGCTGAGCCCAACATTGAAGAGCGGATCGCATCGGTCACCCTGATCAGATCGTTGAAAGAGCCGGTGACCTGACGCGACTGCTTGTCCAATTCCTCCTGAATGGGACGACTCTTGAGCCTGCAATTTGGGATCAGGGAGTTGCAGGAGGACGCCATCCCAAGAAAGGATTTCAACACACGAACTGAAACGGACCCTTTTGAAAGGAGGAGAGCCACCATGCGTAGAATCCAAAGCTGACGTTCGTGAGACACGAAAGCTTTCGCTGGGGTAGTATTCAAAGTGGCGCTCAGAAAAGACCTGCAAGGAGCTGGAATGACCTGAGACTTCTCGGTGTTGATGGAAAGACCAAGGGAGTGAAACAGAGTCTGACAGAACCGAGTATCCAAAGACGCTTGATGGCGGGATTGCGACTTGATGAGACAGTTGTCCAGGTAGGGAAAAATTTGAACTCCCTTCAAGCATAGGTAAGCCACCACTGGGGCCAGGACCTTCGTGAAGACGCGAGGGGCGGAGTGAAGGCCGAAATGCAGAACCCTGAACTGAAAGTCTCTGCGCCCCACTCGAAAGCGCAAATATTTCCGATGTCTGGGAAGTATTGGCACATGGAAATACGCGTCTTGGAGATTGATGGTGGTCATGAAGTCGTCCTTCCAGAGAAAGCGGAGAACCTCCGCAAGCATGAGCATGCAGAAGGATTGACACTTTAGATATTTGTTCAGGGCTCGTAGATCAAGGATTGGACGCCAGTCGCCGGACTTTTTGAGGACGAGGAAAAACCGGGAATAAAATCCCATCCCCTTCTGAGACTTTGGAACCACTTTGATGGCACCTTCTGAATTACGAGTCCAATCTGCTAAAAGAGCTCCTTGAGGTGAGCTGGAGGTGGATCAGTTGGAGGAGTATTTGGAGGGAATTTGACAAACTCCAAAGCATGGCCCTTTGAAACAATGTCCAGCACCCAACGGTCCGAGGTGATTGAAGACCATTTGGAGTAGAAAAGGGAGATTCGACTTCCAACTTTGAGCGGGGAAGGCAAGTCATTGCTTCTTGGAAGCGGAACCTCTGTAGGAAGATTTTCCTTTGTAAAATTTTGAAGGCTGCTGCCGATAGGACTGCTGGGACTTGGAGGAATATCTTTGATTTCTTTGGCCGTAGGAACGGTACTGGGTGGACCCGCTGCGAAAGGAAGAAGTGGTGCCGCGTGCGCGCGCACCACGAAAAGGCTGCTTGCGAAATTGTAAAGTGCCCAGAGCACGAGCCGTCTCTATGTCCTTTTTTATAGTTTGCAGGGCATCATCCACGTGTTGACCAAAAAGCGATTCGCCATCATAGGGCATGTCGAGGATTTTTGACTGAACTTCTTGGCGAACTGAGGTGGAACGAAGCCAACCCTGCCGACGTAAGATGGGGCTCCCGCAAGCTGCCGAAAACCATTGCATGCAATGTCCACAGAGCAGTCGATAATTTCTGAGGACGCTCTCTCTCCCTCCTGAAGAATATTGAGAGCCTCTGCTCTGGAGGGCTCAGGAATGAGGTCGATAAAAGATGACATATCGGACCACATCTGGCAGTCATAGCGCCCCAGAATGGCCAGAGAATGTGCAGCCCTCACGGAGGTAGAAACCATAGTGAAAAAATTATGGCCAATGGCGTCAAGCTGACGTCCTTCACGGTCTGGAGGAGCGGTAATAGGGGATGACGGATTCCTGGAACGACGTTGTGCGGCCTGGGTGATGACAGAATCAGGTTTAGGCTGCGACACCAAGCAAGCTGGTGAACCCTGGGGTGCTCTATATTTCTTCTCCAAACAAGGAAGAAGTGCTGGAAGCGTATTTGGTGTCTGCATCAATTTGATTGCTTCGTTCCAAATAAAGTCAATAATGGGGACAGTCCGAACCTGTTTGAAGGGCTGACTCTTGAAGTCATAAAGAAAGCAGTCCTTGTCCTTAGTGACCATGGGAAGCTTGAAGCGCTTTGCCGCTCGTTCCATGAGCTGATGAAAACTAGCAGTGTCCACAGGAGGGGAATCACCCTGTATGGAAGGAGGCGGAGACGGCGTCTGGACCCGATAGTCGTCCCAATCCGCCATGTTACTATCATCATCAGCAATTTCGCCCTCCTCTCTGTCTGGGCGAACGTCATCATTCTCATAGACAGTTGCATGTACTTGAATGGAGGTTGATGGGGCAGAAGACACCGCAGGCTCCGGCAGGGACGCAGTGGGAGGAGCCACTGTAGGTACAGGCACCGTTGGTTGAGGAGGCCCCTGATGAGACGGTGGAAAACGTCTATTGTAATCCTCTAGTATATATTGGAAATTTGATATGAGTGAAAAGGGTATTTGAGCTGCCGGAACCTGAACAGAAGGTTCCTCCTCCTGGAAATAAGAATCTTCCTGTTCATCCTCGTAATCCTGGCATTTTATGACGAGCTCCAAAGGACTTTTAGCTTGCCGGAACCGGTCATCGTCCTACTCATCTGAACCGGAGTCCTGCTCCGAACCTGTGGCAAAGAGAGGTGACGGAGGCTGAGGGTGACTCGGAAGTGAAAGCTGTTCCAGAGGCACTTGTCGTCGCTGGTGCAGAGGGTCAACCACTGGAGGCCCAGAAGCGGATGAAGAAAATGGCACCAGAGGCAAAGATGCAAAGGAAGACGACGACATCAGCGTCGACGGGACAATTACCGTTGACGGAACAGTCGATGAAACCGTCGACGGCTAGCCGTTGACGAACCCGCCGTCGACGGAGCGGTCGTCGATGGAGCGGATGTCGACGTTGCTGCTGCCGACGAGACGACCGTCGATGGAGCCGACGTTGATGGAGCACCCACCGACGAAGAGGCTTTCTTGACTGCAAGCGTCGACGAGGATTTTGACGTCGACGAGAACTTCTTGTTCGACATCGACGAGGAGATGGGAATCGTCGACAATACTGATTTAAAGCTGACGCAGACCATCGTCGACACTGAGGACATCGATGCAGCCGCCGTCGATGAACCACTTGAACAAGTCGTCGTCAGTGCACTGGAGACGGCAGATTTTGTCGTCGGAACGACCGTCGACGAGCCCGTCGACGATTTAACATGTTTTTTTTTAGAGGAAAAATGTGCAGATGGAGCTGAGGGTGCCGGAGAGTCAGATCTTGAGGGCGCAGGCGTAGCAGGAGGAGGTGGAGACACAACAGGAGTTTTCTGGAGAGGAAGCTTCCTCTTCTTCAGAAAAGGAGAAGGCAACTCCTGAGCACTGCTACGCTTTGAAGTAGCTCTGGACACACCTGACGCAAGGCTTTCTGCATCAGAGAGAGGTGAATCAAAAATTTGCTAGCATTCGCGACAAGAATTTTCAATTCTATTAAGGACACGGAGGCGAGGATTATGCTTCTCAATCTTTACTGCATAAAACACAGCAGCCAATGAAAATGTATATTTTCACAAAACATTAACAGAAAACTTCATTACCCATGAACACACATGAGCATAGGCACGCCCCCACAGTCCATAAGAACCCCTTGCGTGCTCCCATCATCCTCTTTCTTTGAGGCGAAACAAGTCCAACAAAACTTGAACAGTCACAATCCTCCAACGTGGAAGAACAGCTTCAGGTGTAACATCCTGACATCCGGAGTCGATCAATCCGACTTCTTATCAGATCCTGAAATAAAGGAAATAACACCACCGTAATCCTTGCATAAAAGGGTGGGTAAGCTTAATACATACAGTACATTAAGCCGGGTGGGATAATCCTCGCCTCCGTGTCCTTAATAGAATTGAAAATTCTTGTCGCGAATGCTAGCAAATTTTTTATTCTATTACAGGACCGGAGGCTTCAGATTATGCTAGTTTAACGCTGATTAAATACCACTGAAGTAATATCTCCCACCGGCTTATAATAAAACGTTTTAAACGTTGAATCAGAGGACCAATCTGCACAACGCATGATATCCTGGATACTTGATCCTAAACCATATGACTTTGACGCCATTGCGCCTCTTACTGAATGAGCACCAAAAATGCTTGTATCAACACCTGCTTCCTTCATAATGAATTGAAGCCATCTAGCAATAGTGGCAGCCACCACTGGTCTAAAGGGCTTTTGAATAGCAATCAATAATTGGGAACAGCCCTGCGGCCGCAAGGCCTTCGTACATGCCTCGTAAGTCTTTAAACATTGGACCACACATAGTTTTTCATTGTCAGGAAAAGCATTATAAGATATATGTCGAGACAATGTTTTAGTACGACCTGTAATATGAAAAGAAACCCCCTCCGGGGTAAACACTCTACCTGTTACGTCGAGCGCTCTGACATCCGAAGATCTTCTGCAAGATGATAAGCAAAGCAACATGGCCAGTTTAGCCGATAATTGCTTCCTGGACAGGAGAGAATTAACCGGCCATCTGTTGAGCAATGAAATTACCACTGAGACATCCCACAAACCCGTATATTTTGGTTTGGGAGGGTTGGCTACCCTGATGCCCTTCAACAACTTACAAACAACCGGATGCATGCCCACTGGCCTACCGTCCACCCGGGCATGCCCCGCCGAGATGGCCGAACGAAAGTTGTTGACAGAACGATATGCTAGGCCATCGGCCGCTTTTTCGGATAGAAAGTTCAAAATTTGGGATAACTCTGCCCCCACGGGATCCAGGTGTCGTCCCACGCACCAATCCACCCAGTTCTTCCAGGCAGCGGAATATCGCTTCCTGGTGGAAGGTGCCCAAGCCTGTTTGATAAAGTCCATTACTTGTAATGGGGTAACCCAGTAACCCTCAGAACCTGGGTACACAATGTTAAATAACAAATGGTTCTGTCGGGGATTGAACTATTTTTTCTACACAACGTGTATTTCATATAACTTTTCTCATTTAGTTATATCCAGACTTATTTATATATGAAAATCACACTCCACACATTATGAAATATCAAAAAAGGAGAAGGATTGTTGAATCAGAACCTCTTTATACAAATTAATTATTAACATTTAAAAAGGCAGTCCATACATTAGAATTACAAAAGCAAGTGCATAAGTGAATAAATTGTGATCACGTGATTTTGAATGTATAATACAATGAAACGATTTACTGCTGAAGTTAAAAAGAATATAGGTCCAAAATTAGTTTCATTTTACAGACAGTACAATTATTTTTGTTTTTCTGCTGTGGTACTACAGGGACCAATTCGTGAAATTTACGTCGACGTTTCGACCCAGGGGGTGCGGTGCTGTCTTATTAGCGACCAGTTCGGGTCTTCATCAGGACGGAAGAAGGAAGGGACAACCTACAATTAAAAAAAGGTGTGCCTGTTTTAGTGTGGAGTGTGGAAAATTAACAAGTCGGTGATGACAAGCTCTGTTAAATTGCTCACCTGAGGTTTCTTTTTTAGGGAGGGGTTGGGGCGTCCTGTTTTTGCCTCAACGTAAGTTATTCTTTGCGTTATAACGTTGTTTCTGTAAATTATTAATATCATTCAGTATCCCATATTTTTAGCGGTTAACTTGCAAATAAAATTAGATTGAGAAGTCCCGCTAGACACGTACCTCACGGTTTTGTCACCGGCCGGTGTACAAATCAATTCGTGAAGATGCAGATCAATTACTTTCTTTTGAGTTTCACAAGGCGTTGGATCTGTAATTTATGCAAGCAATACTCAGTGGTATATTCACATAGATAGTTAGGTCATGATACGTAGATCCAAATACACACGTACCTTTATCTGTGAGCCGCCACCCTACGGTGAAACTTTCTAGTCCGTGGTGCCGCAGCCGCGATCACCTAGACAGAAAAGTTATTTTCGCTTTAATTATTTCACTCTCTTTTAGTACAGTTTTAAAGGACGGGATCGTTTTAAGTTGGTCCTAGGCAACCTGCCAGTTCGCCTGGATAGACATTTAACACTTACTTGGTGGACAGTAACAGCGCACGTCTGTCTGGGAACCGCGAGGCAAGCCTTGCTCTCTGCTCGCATTAGGTTACGGCAGGTTTGCGCGTAGCGTGTCTATAGACCATTCACTGAGCCACAGCCTAGCGTTTGGTCCAATCGGTGTCTGAAACGCACCGCATCTGCGTTTCAACCTCTCACCCTATTCTTGTAGGTGACGTGTGAGGGGCTGCATTGCACTCTGGTACTTGTATGCCTAGTTGATTCGGGGACATAAAATCGGCCACGATGTATAGTAGTAATAAAACCCGGACAGTATGCCGAAGTAGTGTATTACACATATACCAGCCCTGTGATTTACATTTTATACATGTTATTTACTTTCCGGGACCATCTGGGCAAATCCGACATGTCAATACTGGCCTCCGAGTATCTTATACACATATCTGTCCCATACTATACAATTTATACATTTTATATGCTCCTCAGGACAGTCTGGTCAAGAGGCATTATATTACAATCCTTCGTTGCTAACATTATCTACAAGTGCTTCATTTCTTCAATGCAGTTACAATTGTTTTCAGTCAATTTAGTCATTCGACATATTTAAACCTATTCCAGCCATTACAAAAAACATGTTCTATGTTTCATACATATTATACGATTTTGAACAGCTTGGTCAGGGGACATTTGATAACTAGCCGAAGATATTAGTATTATCTAAAGGCATACATGCTTCACATATTCAGTTGACATTTAAACACTTACGGTTAATTCTAGTTGGCAGCACATTAGAACACATTTCATTTGTATTTGGTTAGTGGCAATATACCCACAAACAAAGTTCACGTTTTAATGTTGGCAACTTCAACCGTATTTCAGACTAACATGGTCACAGTTTATAAGCAGTTGGAGTAACGCAGGGGCGAAGTTACAATCTACTCATTTGCATACAGGTCTCTTCCTGACTATTCAGTCCATTGGCCACTGAGTCTAAGATGTGTATCCAGAGACACTCTTTATAATTCAGTAGGGAGGCCATGTCACCTCCTCTTTGATGTAACTCAATCTTTTCTAAGACCCACCATTCTAGCTGCTCATGTGTGTGATTGGACTTGTTGTAATGTTCAACGAGGGGGGCACCTTGAACTTTGCACCTGATTCTACTCTGGTGTTGCAGAATCCTATTTTTGATGCGTTGTGTAGTTTGGCCAACATACATCCTTTGGCAGGGACATTTAATGGCATAGATCAGATTTTGGCTGTTACAGTTTGTGAAGTACTTTGCTGTGTAGGTCCTATTACCATGACTGAATGAATTGCCTGTTTTAGTATATTTGCATGCTTTACAGCTCCCACATCTATGATGTCCAGTGATGGGTGGCAATGTCAACTGGCTCCTGATGTCTGTATTCATTGGTGTATCCAAGAATGATGAGACTACAATGTCTTTTATGTTTTTAGCCCTCTTGTAAGCACACATTGGGGTTTCCTCTATCCCAATCTCTGGTCCTACCAGGTTCCAGTACTTTTTAATTATTTTATTGATGTCATGGCTCCGTGTATTGAAGGTAGTCACACAGATTAATCTTTCCTGTGCCTGCGGTTTCTCCACTGGTTCAAGTAATGTTTCCCTTGGTCTCTACCAAGCCCTTTTGCGTGCTCTGTTCAGTAGGCCCTTAGGATATCCTCTGTCGCGTAGTTTCATGATCAGGATGTCTGTTTCTTTAAAATAGTCTCCTCGCTTGGTACAGTTTCTACGTATACGCAGAAACTGCCCGTACGGTAAGTTGTCCCGCAGGTTTCTTGGATGATGTGAATTGTATCGTAATAATGTATTACGATCGGTTGGTTTTTTATATAAATTCATTGTTATCTTGTCATCATCTCTCTCAAATTTCAGATCCAGAAACGGCAATGATTCTCGATTCCATGTCATCGTAAATTGGATGTCCGTTGAGCGTTCATTCAGCCAGATCAGGAAGGTATTCAGGTGTTCTTCAGTTCCATCCCAGATCATGATCACGTCGTCTATATACCTATTCCACTTTGTGATATGGTTGGAATAAGGATTAGTTTCGGGGTAGATGTATTTCCACTCGAAGTCATTCATATACAAGTTCGCCAGGCTAGGAGCATAGCCAGCGCCCATCGCCACACCCTTGCATTGGACGTAGAACTGTTTTTGAAAAATAAAATAGTTCTTTGTCATTGCTATTTGTAACAGGTCAATCAGGAAGTCCGTAGGAACCCAGTGAGGAGCCTCCCTGGTGTTGAGTGTCTTCTTTATTACCTCTATTGCCTCTTGCTGTGGTATACTTGTATATAGGGAGCATACGTCTAGCGTCACAAACAGTTGTTCTTGATTAAGCGGGAGGTCTTCAAAGAGTTGAATTGTGTGAGTTGTGTCTCTGAGGTATGCACTCGTTTCTAGGACAAATGGTTGGAGAAATTTGTCCAGATATTGATTTATAGGCTCCAAAATTGATCCGCATCCCGACACAATAGGTCTTCCAGGTGGGTTGGTTAAATCTTTATGGATCTTTGGTATTGTATATATAGTTGGAATTCTGGGGTGTTGGTTATTCAGAAATCGAAATTCAGGATCTGTTAGGAAACCATTTTCCATGCCTTGAGTGGTAAGATCTTTTATCAGTTTTGCAATCTCCTTTGTTGGATCTCCAGGAATTTTGGTATAGCTATCCTCGCAGCGCAATTGGCGGAGAATTTCAGATATATAGTTCACTCTATTTTGTACAACAACAGCACCCCCTTTATCGGCCGTTTTTATGACAATTGATTGGTTGTTTTTGAGATTCGTGAGGGCTTGTCTTTCTTCTTTGGTAATGTTGTGTTTGATATATTTAGGTTCTTTCAGTGTATTTAGAACCTCAGACATCACTATTTTTTCATACGCCAAAATTCGTTCATTCACAAGGTGGTTGGCCGGATTAAAGGTGGAAGCCGGACGAAGTTCTGTGGCTGCTGGTTTTCTTATATATTCTTCTTTCTTTTGATGAAAGAATTATTTTAATCGAATTTTTCGAAAAAATTGTTGCAATTCCAATTTTACATTGAACGTATTAGGTGGAATAGTAGGGACAAAGGACAAGCCTTTTGACAATATCTCATGTTCCGACGTGGTCAGGATATAATTCGAGATGTTAACAATTGGGTCTTTTATATTGATGTTCGAATTTGTATCCTGTGTCACCAATGTCAGTGGAGTCTCTCCTGACACTCGTATAGCATTCATCAGGCATCTTTCCAGAGGGGATATGTTGGAAATATCCTCTACCATCTGTATGTTTTCTGCCTGGTGCTGATCTCTCCGTGGTTCTGGGGAGGTTGTTGGTAGAACCGCACTCGTGTGTTCCCTCTGCGGTTGTTCGATCCTTGGTTCCATCTGGTCGGTTTTCGCCAGTTCGGATCTCTGGAGTTCCAGGAGGGATCCCCTAAAAAAGCCGATGTTGAAGGGCCCTGGTATTGCGCCCCTGTGGAGTAATGTACTCCTTGTTGGAATCCTGGGTCTGATTGATGGTATTGGTTCCCCTGTTGTTGTGCTCTTGGGATTAAGCTGGTGTTATTTGAATCACTTTCAGGACCACTCCCAAATGAAGAATTTGAGAAGGTTTGGAAAAAGCTGAAAAAGCAACAGCGGACTTCAACACAGTAACCCTGAACAAAAAGCTGGACAAACTTGCAAAGGACATTAAGTCATATGATAAGAAGAACACTTATCCATATATTAACGACGACTACTACGTCCAGGACGCACAAGGGTACTATACAAATCGCAACCGCCAGACGTCTAGACGGTTTGCCACCTTCTCAAATTCTTCATTTGGGAGTGGTCCTGAAAGCGATTCAAATAACACCAGCTTAATCCCAAGAGCACAACAACAGGGGAACCAATACCATCAATCAGACCCAGGATTCCAACAAGGAGTACATTACTCCACAGGGGCGCAATACCAGGGCCCTTCAACATCGGCTTTTTTAGGGGATCCCTCCTGGAACTCCAGAGATCCGAACTGGCGAAAACCGACCAGATGGAACCAAGGATCGAACAACCGCAGAGGGAACACACGAGTGCGGTTCTACCAACAACCTCCCCAGAACCACGGAGAGATCAGCACCAGGCAGAAAACATACAGATGGTAGAGGATATTTCCAACATATCCCCTCTGGAAAGATGCCTGATGAATGCTATACGAGTGTCAGGAGAGACTCCACTGACATTGGTGACACAGGATACAAATTCGAACATCAATATAAAAGACCCAATTGTTAACATCTCGAATTATATCCTGACCACGTCGGAACATGAGATATTGTCAAAAGGCTTGTCCTTTGTCCCTACTATTCCACCTAATACGTTCAATGTAAAATTGGAATTGCAACAATTTTTTCGAAAAATTCGATTAAAATATTTCTTTCATCAAAAGAAAGAAGAATATATAAGAAAACCAGCAGCCACAGAACTTCGTCCGGCTTCCACCTTTAATCCGGCCAACCACCTTGTGAATGAACGAATTTTGGCGTATGAAAAAATAGTGATGTCTGAGGTTCTAAATACACTGAAAGAACCTAAATATATCAAACACAACATTACCAAAGAAGAAAGACAAGCCCTCACGAATCTCAAAAACAACCAATCAATTGTCATAAAAACGGCCGATAAAGGGGGTGCTGTTGTTGTACAAAATAGAGTGAACTATATATCTGAAATTCTCCGCCAATTGCGCTGCGAGGATAGCTATACCAAAATTCCTGGAGATCCAACAAAGGAGATTGCAAAACTGATAAAAGATCTTACCACTCAAGGCATGGAAAATGGTTTCCTAACAGATCCTGAATTTCGATTTCTGAATAACCAACACCCCAGAATTCCAACTATATATACAATACCAAAGATCCATAAAGATTTAACCAACCCACCTGGAAGACCTATTGTGTCGGGATGCGGATCAATTTTGGAGCCTATAAATCAATATCTGGACAAATTTCTCCAACCATTTGTCCTAGAAACGAGTGCATACCTCAGAGACACAACTCACACAATTCAACTCTTTGAAGACCTCCCGCTTAATCAAGAACAACTGTTTGTGACGCTAGACGTATGCTCCCTATATACAAGTATACCACAGCAAGAGGCAATAGAGGTAATAAAGAAGACACTCAACACCAGGGAGGCTCCTCACTGGGTTCCTACGGACTTCCTGATTGACCTGTTACAAATAGCAATGACAAAGAACTATTTTATTTTTCAAAAACAGTTCTACGTCCAATGCAAGGGTGTGGCGATGGGCGCTGGCTATGCTCCTAGCCTGGCGAACTTGTATATGAATGACTTCGAGTGGAAATACATCTACCCCGAAACTAATCCTTATTCCAACCATATCACAAAGTGGAATAGGTATATAGACGACGTGATCATGATCTGGGATGGAACTGAAGAACACCTGAATACCTTCCAGATCTGGCTGAATGAACGCTCAACGGACATCCAATTTACGATGACATGGAATCGAGAATCATTGCCGTTTCTGGATCTGAAATTTGAGAGAGATGATGACAAGATAACAATGAATTTATATAAAAAACCAACCGATCGTAATACATTATTACGATACAATTCACATCATCCAAGAAACCTGCGGGACAACTTACCGTACGGGCAGTTTCTGCGTATACGTAGAAACTGTACCAAGCGAGGAGACTATTTTAAAGAAACAGACATCCTGATCATGAAACTACGCGACAGAGGATATCCTAAGGGCCTACTGAACAGAGCACGCAAAAGGGCTTGGTATAGACCAAGGGAAACATTACTTGAACCAGTGGAGAAACCGCAGGCACAGGAAAGATTAATCTGTGTGACTACCTTCAATACACGGAGCCATGACATCAATAAAATAATTAAAAAGTGCTGGAACCTGGTAGGACCAGAGATTGGGATAGAGGAAACCCCAATGTGTGCTTACAAGAGGGCTAAAAACATAAAAGACATTGTAGTCTCATCATTCTTGGATACACCAATGAATACAGACATCAGGAGCCAGTTGACATTGCCACCCATCACTGGACATCATAGATGTGGGAGCTGTAAAGCATGCAAATATACTAAAACAGGCAATTCATTCAGTCATGGTAATAGGACCTACACAGCAAAGTACTTCACAAACTGTAACAGCCAAAATCTGATCTATGCCATTAAATGTCCCTGCCAAAGGATGTATGTTGGCCAAACTACACAACGCATCAAAAATAGGATTCTGCAACACCAGAGTAGAATCAGGTGCAAAGTTCAAGGTGCCCCCCTCGTTGAACATTACAACAAGTCCAATCACACACATGAGCAGCTAGAATGGTGGGTCTTAGAAAAGATTGAGTTACATCAAAGAGGAGGTGACATGGCCTCCCTACTGAATTATAAAGAGTGTCTCTGGATACACATCTTAGACTCAGTGGCCAATGGACTGAATAGTCAGGAAGAGACCTGTATGCAAATGAGTAGATTGTAACTTCGCCCCTGCGTTACTCCAACTGCTTATAAACTGTGACCATGTTAGTCTGAAATACGGTTGAAGTTGCCAACATTAAAACGTGAACTTTGTTTGTGGGTATATTGCCACTAACCAAATACAAATGAAATGTGTTCTAATGTGCTGCCAACTAGAATTAACCGTAAGTGTTTAAATGTCAACTGAATATGTGAAGCATGTATGCCTTTAGATAATACTAATATCTTCGGCTAGTTATCAAATGTCCCCTGACCAAACTGTTCAAAATCGTATAATATGTATGAAACATAGAACATGTTTTTTGTAATGGCTGGAATAGGTTTAAATATGTCGAATGACTAAATTGACTGAAAACAATTGTAACTGCATTGAAGAAATGAAGCACTTGTAGATAATGTTAGCAACGAAGGATTGTAATATAATGCCTCTTGACCAGACTGTCCTGAGGAGCATATAAAATGTATAAATTGTATAGTATGGGACAGATATGTGTATAAGATACTCGGAGGCCAGTATTGACATGTCGGATTTGCCCAGATGGTCCCGGAAAGTAAATAACATGTATAAAATGTAAATCACAGGGCTGGTATATGTGTAATACACTACTTCGGCATACTGCCCGGGTTTTATTACTACTATACATCGTGGCCGATTTTATGTCCCCGAATCAACTAGGCATACAAGTACCAGAGTGCAATGCAGCCCCTCACACGTCACCTACAAGAATAGGGTGAGAGGTTGAAACGCAGATGCGGTGCGTTTCAGACACCGATTGGACCAAACGCTAGGCTGTGGCTCAGTGAATGGTCTATAGACACGCTACGCGCAAACCTGCCGTAACCTAATGCGAGCAGAGAGCAAGGCTTGCCTCGCGGTTCCCAGACAGACGTGCGCTGTTACTGTCCACCAAGTAAGTGTTAAATGTCTATCCAGGCGAACTGGCAGGTTGCCTAGGACCAACTTAAAACGATCCCGTCCTTTAAAACTGTACTAAAAGAGAGTGAAATAATTAAAGCGAAAATAACTTTTCTGTCTAGGTGATCGCGGCTGCGGCACCACGGACTAGAAAGTTTCACCGTAGGGTGGCGGCTCACAGATAAAGGTACGTGTGTATTTGGATCTACGTATCATGACCTAACTATCTATGTGAATATACCACTGAGTATCGCTTGCATAAATTACAGATCCAACGCCTTGTGAAACTCAAAAGAAAGTAATTGATCTGCATCTTCACGAATTGATTTGTACACCGGCCGGTGACAAAACCGTGAGGTACGTGTCTAGCGGGACTTCTCAATCTAATTTTATTTGCAAGTTAACCGCTAAAAATATGGGATACTGAATGATATTAATAATTTACAGAAACAACGTTATAACGCAAAGAATAACTTACGTTGAGGCAAAAACAGGACGCCCCAACCCCTCCCTAAAAAAGAAACCTCAGGTGAGCAATTTAACAGAGCTTGTCATCACCGACTTGTTAATTTTCCACACTCCACACTAAAACAGGCACACCTTTTTTTTAATTGTAGGTTGTCCCTTCCTTCTTCCGTCCTGATGAAGACCCGAACTGGTCGCTAATAAGACAGCACCGCACCCCCTGGGTCGAAACGTCGACGTAAATTTCACGAATTGGTCCCTGTAGTACCACAGCAGAAAAACAAAAATAATTGTACTGTCTGTAAAATGAAACTAATTTTGGACCTATATTCTTTTTAACTTCAGCAGTAAATCGTTTCATTGTATTATACATTCAAAATCACGTGATCACAATTTATTCACTTATGCACTTGCTTTTGTAATTCTAATGTATGGACTGCCTTTTTAAATGTTAATAATTAATTTGTATAAAGGGATTGTTGAATCAGAACCTTTCTCCTTTTTTGATATTTCATAATGTGTGGAGTGTGATTTTCATATATAAATAAGTCTAGATATAACTAAATGAGAAAAGTTATATGAAATACACGTTGTGTAGAAAAAATAGTTCAATCCCCGACAGAACCATTTGTTATTTAACACTGTTTGATAAAGTCAGCAGTCTGGCCCGAAATGCCTGGCAGCTGCCACTGTTCCCGGAAAGCCTCCATGCCATCAGGGTTAACCTGCCCTCCAACAGCAATGGGTGCTGTTCCTGACGAGGGCCCTGCAACAGCCACTTCAAATCCGGTAATAGCCGGGGGCGGTCGCAGCTCCACTGCAACAATTTTGGAAACCACGCTTGTGATGTCCACCACGGAGTCACCATGACAATTTCCGCCCCTTGCCGTATCACTTGAGTCATCACTCTGGGGATCAACAGAAAGGGAGGAAAGGCATACTGGGTCCCTTGCGACCAATCTTGCAGAAATGCATCCGTCGCTGTTGCCATCGGATCCGGTCTCCAACTGAAAAACCGGGGAAGTTGGTACGTCAACCTGGAGGCGAACAGGTCCGTCTGAAATGGACCCCAAAGCGCCTGCAACCAGAGGAAGACCTGGGGAAGCAGCTTCCAGTCGCTGTAATCCCGTAAATGTCTGGAGTGCCAATCCGCCACTTGGTTGGCCTGTCCCGGGATGGACTCCGCTACGACCGATATCTGGTTCTGAAGGCAGTAATGCCAGAAATCCTTGGCTATTTGGACAAGAAGAGACGACCTCGTGCCGCCCAACTTGTTGATATACCTCACTGTGGACACATTGTCCAGACGCAGGAGGATACAACATGACGTCTGCTTCGGGGATAACGTGCGGACCGCGAACGATCCCGCCAGAAGTTCCAAACAATTGATGTGAAGTTCTAGATCCTGTGAGGACCACCTGCCGCCTGTGGAAACCTCTCCACAGCGCGCGCCCCAGCCCCATCTGCTGGCGTCCGACTCGATTACTACGTCCGGCCGCGACCCGAAGATCGCCCTGCCGTTCCAGGCATCCACGTGGCCTAACCACCATTGGAGTTCGTTCCGAACCTCGTCCGTAAGTGGGACCGAGTCCGTATACGAGAGACCCTTTTGAAGATGCCTGATCTTCAGGCGTTGGAGGGCTCTGTAGTGTAAAGGACCTGGAAAGATCGCCTGGATTGATGACGCTAGGACCCCTACAATCCTGGCCAGCGTCCTGAGCGTGACCAATTGACTGTCCAGTAACTTCGTGATTTCTTTCTTCAACTCCCTCAACTTCGCCTGTGGAAGACACAGTTGCGCCGTGAGGGAGTTGATTGTGAACCCCAGAAAATCTATCAGTTGAGAAGGGGTCACCACGGACTTCTTCAGATTTATCACAAATCCTAGGCGTTGCAACAGTGAAGTAGTCATGATCAGCTGTTGCTGTAAAGCAGACCGATCCTGCGCCATGATCAGGATATCGTCGAGGTAAATGATCATTCGCACTCCTTGCTCCCTGAGATAGGCTACCACTGGTTTCATTACTTTGGTGAAACACCAGGGAGCTGAGGAGAGACCGAAAGGAAGAGCCAAATACTCGTACCAACGGCCGTTCCAAAGAAACTGTAGGAATCTGCGATGTGGAGGAAAAATCGGAATAGAAAGATACGCATCTTTCAGATCCAGCCTTACCATCCAATCTCCTTCTTGTAACAAATCCGCTAACATGTGAATACCCTCCATTTTGAAATGGTTGTACATCAGATACTGGTTGAATTCTTTGAGGTTGAGCACTAGTCTGTTGCCACCTCCTTTCTTTTGAACTATAAAGACATTGCTGGAGAAGCCGCGAGGGCTTCTCTGACATGGAGCGATCGCGCCCTTCCTCAGCAAGTCTGCCACCTCTGCTTCTATGAAACTGTGATCTAGTTGGGAAAAATGGAGAGGTGGCAGGGGGAACGCTTGCGCTGGAGGAGAATAGAATTCTAGGTTGAACCCCTGAATGGTCTGCAAGACCCAAGCATCCTGAGTTAACGCCTGCCATTGCAGAAGACAATGCTTCGTGCGACCCCCCAATGGAAGAAGAGACACATCTGTGACACTCACCGGAACTTTGATGAGCCTTGAAACTCGCCCTGTTGTTTCCCGACTGGAAACGTCCTTTGTTGAAGCCTCGTCGAGACGGATAGAAGGTGCCACCGCGGGTAGAGTCCCACTCACCCCGGCCGCTGCCAAAATCACCTCTCTGGGAGCCTCTCTGGAACCCTCGGCCTGACGAGCGACCCCCGCCTCGCCCGGCCCTGTTGAAAACACCCTGCGTGAGTGCGCGCTTGATACCGCTCTGGGCCTTATCCAATGCGGTGAAAGTACCTACATATTTGGTGACATCTTTAACGAAACGGTCTCCAAAGAGACAACCACCAGCCAGGGGACCCGGCACGGCTTCCGCAAGTTCCGTCAAATTGCCGTCCATTCGTAGCAGCAAGGACTTGCGCCTCTCCAAAGAGACGGCGCAATTTGCGTTGCCTAGAAAGCAAATCGCGCGCTGAGTCCACTCAGCCAAGATGTCTGGGTCCACAGGTGTCGCCCCTTCCTTGGCCGCCAGGGCCATCTCTAAGATCTTTGCCAGGGGGCCAATAACATCAAGCATTTTGTCCTGACAGCCCCGCCAGGCCCTGTCCAGCCCTCTCTTAGGGTCTTTTGAAAATTTCTTCAAAAATGTGAGCATACTAGCGTCAATTTCCGGCGTGTCAGCGACATTGTCCGGAATATCTGGACGCGGGCACTCCGACCGCAGCCGGTTGCGTACTTCCCGTGTGAAACTCTTCCGGAGGTGATCGTGAATGTAGTCCGAGACCTCCGCTGGCGGGACCCAGTCCGAAGACCGAGGGTGAATTATATCGGAAGGATCAAAATGGAAGGCCCCGGGGGTCTTGTCTTCAGCCGTCTTGGGAGCCGGCTTGGCCTTCTTAGGAGGCGGGGGCTGTTCCTCCGAGGTATCAGTGTCCATATTGGTATCAGTATTAGTGGTGGTGGTATCCGTGTCCACTACAATATGGCGCTTACTCTTCGCCTTACCGCCAGGACGTGGCTGAGCTAGGGCGTCTCGATCCGGCAAGGAAGCCATGGACTGCGCATGCGGCCACAGTTGGCGTTCGTCCGAAACTGCTGTAGAGGTAGAGGGATTAGCTCGCTTTTGCTTCTTGTGCTTATCATATCCGTGGCGCTTAGCAAAGCCTTCCAATTGCTTTCTTATGGGGCGCAGGGCCACTGCGAGTGCCTGTTGCACAGTCTGGGGGACCTTCGTCTCCATGGCTCGATTAACTGAAGCCTGGACCGAGGCATCCAATGCTTCGACAATATTATCCTCTAGGACAGCCTCCTGCTGCCCTTCATTTGTATCCTCCCCATCTGCCTCCTCCTCCTCAGGGTACTTAGCCCAATTCTCCATGGTGCTTAAAGAACAAAGGTAACACAAGGGATTAAACCCTGGCAGATCCTGGGGGTGGTGGGGGGGTCAGCCCACTGCACACAAGTATATAATAAACGCACAACGGTACCCAAACCCCCTCAGCAAAGCTGTAGTCTACAGGGCCAGAGACCCAGGCCCTTAAAATATATAGAGCGTGTGCTCACTCTGGACCTTGTAATTATTACAACCACAGAACTGGCGGTGACACAAGAGGCAAGCCGGTGTGTGGAACGTGCAAAACGCGCGTTCCTGTATGCCTTGGTAACGTGCCGAGGCGCGCCGCCCAAAACGCTACCAAAACCTACTAAAACAAGCCCAAATGGTCAGCGTTTTTGGGCGCGCGCGTCGGCCGTGAGCCACCCGGCCTCTACGCAGGGCGTATCAGGGAGCTCCTGCGCGCCCTTAGGCTGCCGGTAACGGGGCCCATCTGATGCGTGCGGCGGCCCCTCGCCGGTCAAAGACCGTCTCAATCGCGTTGAAACGCGCGCGCTCCTCAGCGGAAGCTGCCCCAGACAGAAGACGGCCCAACCACGAGTGCGGCGCGAGATGAGAGCACTACTCGCGAGCAATCCACAAATACAATTACAAGTAAACACACACCAGATATAGCACCAATGTCTTCAAATATGTAGCGGAATGACCCGCATTAAAAGCAACACAATCACAAAACCAATCTCCCAAAGCACCCCCAAACCAACAAGCAGAGTGAGGGGACAGGGAAGGTGCACTTAACTCTGGCTTGTGAGCAGCAAAGAAAGAGGATGATGGGAGCACGCAAGGGGTTCTTTTGGACTGTGGGGGCGTGCCTATGCTCATGTGTGTTCATGGGTAATGAAGTTTTCTGTTAATGTTTGTGAAAATATACATTTTCATTGGCTGCTGTGTTTTATGCAGTAAAGATTGAGAAGCATAATCTGAAGCCTCCGGTCCTGTAATAGAATTCTTATCCTTCAACATCTGCAACCCCAGGAGAAGATGCCCCTCCCTGTCCTTAAGGGTCTTGGTTGAAAATGCCCTGCAGATTTTACATTTGCATACCTCATGCCCTGGATAGAGGCAGTAAATACACTTCTTGTGGGGGTCCTCTGAGAAGAGCTGCAACTTCCCACAAGAAGAACAAGGACGAAACAAAGACTTCTTACTTTAAGACATCTCAGAAAACTGAAGAAATCCTGAAAGAAGTTGAAAACTGAGCAGAGCTCAGGGAGACTCCCTTCACACGACGTGCGGTAGAAAATCTGAGGGCCTGAGCCTCTGAGGAGAAGGTTCTGGAGAGGTGCTTGCGCCTGATTGGCTGTAGTTTGGACTAACATAATAACATGGACATGCTATAAAGGTGTTTCTTTTTCTCCTATGTATTCCTATGTGTTAACGCTAACCTGGTACTTATAAGTATTTCTGGTTTGGAAATTATGTCATTTTTTATTGGGACTTTATTGATATTTTATTTACCGTGGGGCTCCCACTTCGACGACGGGGAATATTCAAGCATGTGAATCTATGAAAGACACCCTAATACTGGAGGAAAATATATTTGTATTAATAATTATAAAAATGAATGTGTAGATTGAATTGAAACTAATTTAATTATATTGTAATAAAAATGTATGTTCTATTTTTTTATCAAAAAGGTTATTAAAATAGGTTAAAATAAAATATAAAATACGTTTTGTTCTAATTTTCAACATCAAATTAGATTTATTTGTATTAACTACTTTAAATAATTTAATTTAACATTATTAGCTGTGTGGTTCTATGTTAAGTCCCTACCTCCATTGATTTCTATGTGATGGTGTGACCGTACCAGTGGTTGGCCATTTGTGGTTCTTGACTTATAGACTTACTCCTGCTGTTTTTGGCAGTGGTAATTTACATTCATAAATTTGCCCCCACCAAGCACAGTAAATCTTTTAAGTAACTTTACATTTGCAACTGGTGAAAAGCCAAAAGTAGAATAGTTTCTCCGACAGCATAGGAGTAAACTTACATGTGTAAATTACTCACAAGAATAAGTTAGCTTTGTGACTACCCCCGTATTTTACTCCTGTGTAAGCTTACCTTCGTGAATAAACACCATTGTATCCATTTGCCCAGATCCCTAAATGCTCTCTGCCTATTGACCGAGTACCTCACACTGGCCCGTGTGCCCTCGAAATCAAATACTCACAGTGCACGTGTGCTTCAAACCCCTCACGTTGTACACGGCCTCGAGTACTTCGCACTAACTGTCCAAGTTATCTAGGCGGCTCCTCAAATAATCTGCCTCTATGTCATAAAATCCACGTGCTTTCTATATCTCTGTATTGTGACCCAGTTTCTCAATGTGCCCATAGTAAGTATCAGTCTGTAAGCCTTTGAACATAATTGGTTCACAATGATCAAGTTTGCTTGGAAGGCTCAGCAGAGCGGCCGAGAATGGAATGGGCAAGCGAGCGGATTTGTAAGAGGACAGTAAGAGAAATCTGAAAGTCTCCCGCCACCCTTGGATTACTGGAAGCGCCAGTGATCTCAACTCGTCAGGTGTCTCAAGCGCATATAATGCACTCGCAACAGTGCAACAAAAAAAACCCAGCCTTTTCACAATCTCTTATCCCGCACCTCAAATTATGACAGGCGCGTAGAGGCAGTTCAGCGCACGCGTAGGCACTATAGCAGAGCACTAGCCCACACAGGGCATCCTTGCCAGCGGTCTCGTTCAGATGCCCGAGGGTGGAAAAAATGACACAATATTTTTTTCGCCTCTCAATACCTTCTGGTTGACATCACTGCTGGGGCTGCGCCGATTGGACAGCGTGGCAGCCAATGAGAAAGCCACGCCGAGGACACACACATCCCAGACTTGTGAAAAGTTTAAAAAGTTGCTGGAAAGTTTACCGAAGTCACCAGAGCCCAGAGGACGAGAGAGAGACGGAGAGGGGGTTTAAACCGAGAACTGCCGCTGTAATAATCAGGACACCTCACCAAGCAGCCCTAAAAATGTCAACCCATTTCAACAGGGGACCCGCGTATGGTCTGTCAGCGGAAGTGAAGAGCAAGGTAAGTGCCCGAGCAGACGGTGAGAGAAGGGCTGGCTTTAAATGAGAATATTTCTACCCAACTGTTCATACGGGTTCTACAGCTGCGATAACAGCGCTCTCAGATTATGTGACTAGGGGAACCGAGGCACGGAGAAAAGAAAAGATGTGTACAGGGTCACACAGTGTGGTCTCTTGGGGTCACTGCTGGTCCCACCGTCTGCCTTGGAGACATTCAGAGACCTAACGCGGGTGACAACCGTGGGACCGAGGTCACTGCTGCCTTCGATCCCCACAGAGTGATGGAGCTGGGTATCGAACATGGAAATCCCGGGTGGCGATGACACCGCTGTGTGACACTAAGTCAAACTCGTGTAGTCCACTTTCTGGAAGTTCTCTGGCGGGATACTACAAAACCCACCCTACAGTCCTCAGTGTACAGGAGTGCCCCATCTCCTTCAAAATCCAATAGACGCCTAATCCTGGTCCTTTCGCCAAGCTTTTCATTTTTGCCCCGCGCTGCTGCAGGTGTTTCAGGAAATAAAAAGTGCGCGCCATGCATTTATCCGATGTGCGGTCAACTCGATACACTTCCTTTAAGCCGGGGTGCAGTGGGCGTTTTCCTACACTGAGTTTTGGGACATATATTGTCGTAAATTAATGTTTCGCAAAACGCAGTCATGTCGTTCACTTTGTGGCCACTTCGTAGGTGAATGGGTTTCTATGTTGTGAATCTAGAGGTGTTCAATGGACTAAAAGGAGAGGACATTTTATTAATCGGACAGCCCTGGTGGTGATGTCATATTTTAAGGGTTAGTGAGACGAGACATTTTTCCAGGTGCTTGTTTGGGGCATATATATGTACACTTTTCGAGCCCTGCAGCACAGAACACCGGAAAGACTGCGAAGGGCGAAATAAAAATGCCAATTCTGAAAGTCCCTTCAGAATTATTTGTAGTCGAGTACCTCAACCGACACGGTGGTGCGTCAGGGTTTGAGTTCAGTGACGCAGCAAGTGTGCCATGAATCCGTGCTCAAGCAAGAGATAAAGACCCTTGGCCCCACTTCTGGTAGTAACGATAGATATACAAGAGTTAGAACTACATTGGATTCTTCACACTCATGGGAGCACCACCACTGCACCTGCTGCACCACTGACAGCTCGGAGCCTCTTTATGTTTCGCACTCTGAGGTCTGAGGTGTAAATGGACCTCTTTTTTTTAATGAAATAGCACTGAGCGTTTGCATATCACGAGAATCAAATCACCACGCACGCACGATTCTCTCAAAAAAAATATAGGGTTTGATGTAGGAAAGGAGTTTTCCTATTCTGTGTCTATGGGAAAATGCCTTGGGCATCTGGGCCATATTTAGGTCTGCTTTATTTTTTTACATAACTCCTCGTGCAAGTATTTAGCCAGTTTCGATTATGTAATGTGGTGAAACACGATTACGATTTTATCATGAATACCTTTACTCAGGCCTTTAAGTGGGATGCAAAAACGGGGGGGGGTCTCATAAAGGGGCGTGGCCAATGAAATTAAGGGCGTGTTTTAAACACATAAGCTACAAATCTGTGTTTAGCTTAGTGTGCCATCCGACTTGTATTGTGCGGTTTCGGTCATTGCAACCAGATATGATACAACACGTAACATCATACCTACAACAAGTCAAGACTATTGGCTTTGTCAATGGTTGTTAGTTGAATAAGATAAATAAGCAACTATGGCTTATATATAATATTGAAGAAACCTCCACTTAAAGCCCTGCTGACACCACAACAATGTTGGTGCTCCTGAGAAAATGACTCTCTTTAAAGGATTTCCCTTACCCTACAACGCTCACCACGCATGACGTCATGCCGTAACTTCTCCACTAGTGAGAAGTGAGCACGTGCACATCTATGTGCCTCTGTCACTGCAGTCCAGGAAAAACGGACACCCCTGTGCCAGGGCACCAAACAGAGCCCGATAGAGACCCGTTTCGAGGCCCCCTTTAAAAAAAAGCTGGTGCTCAGCACCGGTGAGACCCGGCCCACTTAAAGCCCCGCCTTCTCTTATTGCGATTGCCAACACATCTTTGCTGTTTTATAGAACAGTAAATGTGCCCAGGACCCTGTGCTTATATCACTCCCACAGATCCTCCATTGAACCCCACACTCTTGTCACCTCGACATCCTCCTTACACCCAGACATCATCAGAACTTCAAGCTCACTCCTCAAATACACCCCAGTCAAAGCCCCCACTCTCGCATCACACATACACATAGTCCCACCACACAGATCCTCACACTCCCTTGTGCCTCTGTTCGCACCTGCAGAACCATGGCCAAACTATACATTCCATTCAAAATCACAGCTCTTGACCACAACTCCTGTCATGCCTCCCTACGCTGCTTCTTTCCCCTCCCGAACAGTCCTCGGTTCAGGAGCGGATAATTGTATTTATGCAGCGCTTACTAACCCTGGCAAGGCGTCAAAGTGTTTTTTCAGTGAGTAGCATGCTATTCCGAAACCCAAAGATGATTAATGGTGAATTAGTACAGGGAGATATGAAATTAGTTTGAGCGATGGACATGGGTGTTTGTCATTTGGATTGGAAAAGGATCGTGGAGGGATAGAAGAGGGCAGGGTTTACATTTATATAGTGCTTGCTACCCCTGATGAGGTGTCAGTGTTTTTTGGCGGGTAGCACGCTATTCCGGAACCCAAGCAGGATTAGTGGGGAAATTAGTATGGGTGAATATGAAATTAATTTGAGCAGTGTACATGTTAGTCTGTTAGATTTAAAAGGCTCGTGGAGTGATAGAAGAGGGAATGGTATAGAACGTGGTTTTTTTTTTGTAACTCACCACAACAACCAACTGCAGTGCTCCACGGTTGACTCCACACCATAAACCTACCTCCAACCACCTAATGATCTTGACATTCCCTTGAATTCCAGCGGCTGTATCGCTGCACCCACAACCCACATATGTTGTTCGACACATTACAAACAGCACTAGCTTACACTATAACTCACGGACAGTCATCACATGCAGATAACCTTCCAGTTACAAACCAGCACACGCTACCCCTTGTGGGTTGAACCTTCTGATGGTAATTCAGCGCATGAAATGAAACACATTAGGTCTGCTGAGAGGTTCCCTGGTCCACAGAACTCTCCCTAGCCACTGTCTATTCATCTCGAAAGTGGGAATGGCTACCACCTTTGAAAAGGCTGAGTGATTCAGTGCAGCCATTGTGCACCAAACACATTCACCAACAACTCAGTGAAGAGGTCACATTCACCTTACACCTGAGCACACTCCTTCACACTACTACTAAAAATACCTCTTCACAGGCCGCCTCAGGCTCTCGTCTGTGATGGGAATATCCATGAAATTGGAAAAATCATCCCGAACTACTGGAAGCGCTACGTTGCCACTGCCTGACAACTCTACTACCTCTCACCTAACAACCCTCACATCACCTCATCAACCCAATTCTCTTTCTGACCTCTCCATCTCATCACTGCGCTTCCTCTCTACTCACTTACTTTCACACACAACTTAGCCCTGAAACTATAGCCTCCCTCTTTGTAGCAACTCCTCACAACAACACACCCTACAAGATGCCAAAATTTAAAGGCTCTCTCCAGAGCATATCACCAAATGTGTTGCACCACATCACACCACAGAAGGCCATTCGGCACCACCATTCCAATATTACAGTGTAACAAACAACATACAACACATTCCATCATATATCATTGCAGGAGTCTCCAACCTTTTCTGTAATAAGAGGTACTTATGTTCAATGAAAATCAACCAGAACTATCAATGTTATAGTTGTAATAGTGACCACATTAGACAAGATTACATTAGTCACCGCTATATGCAAGATCACAAGCAGTGATTACCTCAGCGCATGAGGCAAAGTTGCCAGCAGTAATGTAAAAAAGAAAAGAAAAGCTTTGTCAACGTTGAATGCCTCTACATGGGTGTTGGAAAACGAGGCAGCATCCTGTGAGGCCTGCACAAATAACATGACACATTTGTCCTTCACTGGGAACCAAACACCCTAGGGCAGCGCCTGACTCTTAGAGGGTAGCGTTGCAGAGCAGTCTGAGGCTTACTCAAGGGAGGTGGTGTGGGCTAGTAATTGCCATTTGCAGGTGCGCAAAAATAACACTCAATAATTGATTGTCCAGTCTGTACTTTGCTTTATAAAAGTAAGGGTACATTTATTAAACACACACACTACTCAATACTATGCACCAATTTACAAATATACATAAGCTGTTGGAATTACTTTGTGACTTTGAATAACATCTCCACCACTCTCGCAGGGTGGTGGGGTCTAGTACAACCACTCCCATGTATGCACATCATCTTGCCCCAATGCAATTAGTTGGACATAACCTGGAGCGAGGGCCCTGCTCACTGGCACCATCCCAGTGGCGTTCCCCCCCATTACCTCAACGAGCATTAAACAGGGGTACACCTGCCTTGGTGACACATGACCCTGACTGAGCATCTCCTACTGACCATACAGTAGGCACCTCTACATCTTAAGGGCTAGCAGTCTGGGGTCTATATTACCATTACTAAATGCATTTCGATACTCCTCCAGCTGCAGAACAGAAGTTCCAGCCAAAGAGGAGATGAACTGGTGACTGAGCCCTTGAGGGGTTATCCTTTTTAAGTCTCCATGACACTTAGGGGGGGACTTCTCCTCTTTGGGCTGGGGGAGGCTGCATTGCTCCTGCAGCTCCCCCTGCCCCTCCTTCAACACATGAGGGTGACCCCCCTCCTCTGGGGGCCACCAGAATCCAAGACAGCAGAGTTCCTAATACCTTGCAAGGCATTCTGGGGCGCTCCATGCCGATTTAATCGCATATTAAATGAGCGGCTCTCCCGCCGTGCCGGGGAGAGTCGCAATGTGCGCCCCACGCTGCTTCGGACGTTGGTGGGAGGGACCGGCCCCACCCGGACCCTCAGGTTAGTCATTCGGCTCGGGGAGCCCACCCCCGGCCAATCTGCAGATTTTCTGGGGCCCGGTCCCGCCCCCAGAGGAGCGAGAGAGGTGCCAGGGGCCCGGTCCCCTCCGGGACCCACGCATGCCCACACGTTGGAGGGCAGCCTCGGGAGCCCACCCCTGGCTGCCCCCGCCGGCTCTCCGCCCGGCCAGCACCCTCGCGTGCTGCCGTGGGAGCTGGCAACTCAGTTCTGGTCTGCCTGCTCCGGCGGGCAGACGCGCGAGGCCTCTCCGGACCTCGGGGGCTCTCCCCCACCTCTGCCTCACTTTGGGGCCCGGGGATGGAGTCCCGGGCCCCCTCCATGACTTCGGGACCCGGGGATGGGGTCCTGTGCCCCCTCCATGACTTCGGTGCCAGGGGATGGGGTCCCGGGCACCCGGACATCTTCGGGGGGCGCCACGGCGCTCCCCCGCATTCCGCATCGGCGGGGGCCAGGGTGGGTTCCTGGCTCCTCCTGGGGATAATTTTCACAGGGCTGGGCACGACTGCGCGCCCCCGCCCCCCTCCGTTACATCACCGGGGGCCAGGGTGGGCTCCTGGCCCCCCTGCTGGCACCTTCACGGGGAGAGCAACGGCGCTCCCCGGCTTTGCTTCCTCCTGGGGCAGCCCCGGGGTCCTGACCCACCCTAGGGGCATCTCTGAGACCGGTGGCGGAGCCCCACGCGCTTCGTCGTCGGTCTTCTTAGGGGTTAAAGGTCGCCTACCTTCTGGGGGCCATATCTCAGCCCCTGGGGGTCCGATCTGCCCCATTTTTGCATCTTCTCGCTCCTGGTAGCGTCCCCCAGCCACTGGGAGCACTCTCCTTTGTCCTCTGGGTCTCCAAGAGGGTGCATTCTGCAGGGAGCGGTCTTCACTGACTCCCTGTGCCTCTCTTCTACCTGCGCAGAAGCCTCTTCTTCTGCACACCGGTCCTGGGCTCTCCTTCTGGCACTGTTAGGGGCCTGGGAGGCAGTCAGGGTGTCCTCCTTCCAACTGCCCATTGCACAAGGCTCCAGCACCTTTCGCCTCAGCAGACCACACCCCAGAGAGAGCTTCTCTTCCTTTACAAGTACTTTTTAAAAGTTGAGTAGGGGGCTGGCAGGAAGTCTCTGTGTGTCCTATCAACCAGCGACACATCACTTCCCTGCCCCGGCTCCCTCCTTCTTGTCCAGCCTCTGGGTTTGTTCAAACATGGCGTCGTCCAGTGTCTCTGGCCACATGGCTTTGGAAACCCAACTCCTTCCCCACTCACTGCCTTTCCTCCTTGGTGCAGCCTGGTGCCTGGCACCCAGCGACAGCAGTTGATGGATTGGCTTGTAGCTTCACCTATCTTTTCTCCTTAGAGGGAAGATCCTCGCTCTCGGAAGAAAGGTCATTAATCTAACTTGCCAGGGCCAGACCCGAGCCAGGGACTCGAAATTTCTGGACGACCCAAAAGCAGTACAAATATGACTTTGGACTCTGCAGAATACTCATTTTAACATCCACTACAATGGACTTTAGTGCGTGTCTGGAATCTGTAGGCCTTGTGGAAGTCATTTTAGCCATGGGCCCCACATCCCCATAGGGGAATAATGAGGTGAAAACACAGTAAAACACACTGACTTTCCCTGGCATGTTCCTTCCCAGGGTATTAAGCCTATTCCATGTCACCACCCAATTCTGCATAAGTCCCATTCACTCTGTAGATGCTCCTGGACTGCGCACGCCAGGAATCTCCCCTGCGCAGCCCCTACGCGTGTGCACACGCATGTACACCCATGTCTGCATGTAACCAGCAGGGTGTCCCATACTCCAGCTGCAGCGCAGCGGCCTAGTCAAGCCAGGGGTACACCAGTAAAATCTCCATGCAGTCTCCTTCGTTATGAGTTCACTGTGGGTGAGTCCCAGATTATGAGGCTCCCCCCACAGTAAAAGCTCAACAATTAGGTGCTAAAAAAGCAAAAAATCCAGGCGGCCCATAGTGTCAGAACCACCTTCTAACAATGGGTAACACACTAACAAACAGAGCTGCATTGATTATAGCACTAAGTTAATAATATTAGTAATACGTCTTCTGATGGTCATATGATTTAGCAGTCAAATATCAGTTAAAGATATGTTTTTGAAATTCAGCATTTTCCCAAACACCAGATTGTGGGACCTGAAAATACACACAATTTCGCCATAATTACACGCTTTGTAATTTTGATATGCATATAATAACTCAACCAAGCAAAAGCTTCTAATTTAAACGACAAGGTTTCACACAGGAAAACTACTTACAGGAAGCTGGAGAGCTACAAATAACTCACAAGCTACTTGCTGAATTGCCTGTATTACATTAAACAACACTTCACCTCGCATACAACACAATGCCACTCATAACACCATACAAGTCAGAGCACCATTGCCTTGTGTCACAAACAGCAGGACAATTATTGACAAAACTTCCGTACTCCAGACTTCACCATCATGCACATCCTTTCTGAGGCTCTCCCGCCATCCTCTAGTCATGCCTCCCAGTGCTCCCACAATACACACCAAAACCTCAATCGACCGATCACACACTGCCCTCAAGACACATCTCCATTCTAGCTCCAATCCAGAATCTCAATATCTCACACCCACCATTCTGATCCAGCTTAATTCTCAGTTATTACAATTAAGCACAATGCCCTATTATAGCCAGCTCAAACTCACCGCACCAACAGGGACATGGATAGAACAGAGCCACCAGGACCCAACTACTCCCTCTTCACTGACTGGGGTTAACATCTATCCATGTCAAATGTGAACAAGCACTGTCAATGCCAATACTTATAGCGTATAACAAAGTGGTTCTTCAGCCTGGCAAGTTTAAGCACTCAATTATTCAACACACAAACTGTCTCTCATCCTTATACTTGTGCATCCATCTACTCGCTCATTCTTGGGTTTATACTCTTAACCATTGACAATAAAACACACATGCACAAATGAAACAATATTATGCAAGTAAAATCGAAATCACTAATGTATAAAAAGAAATCAAGCTGCTGCATAAACATGAAAGGCTTAGGCTTGCAAAAAATATATAAATAGCAGAGGGCAATTGTTTTGCAATGGTACTGCACATATTGTATCTTTTTTAAAGTTCCGACATGGCTATCACGTTTAGAATGCTTTTGGAACAGTAAAACAATGATACACTTTGGACAATAGCATTTCAAGATGATCGGCCGGTTTAGAAGCAGTGGCTGCTCAGGAAGTGGTGAATTGCATGTGAAATAAGCAAGAAGTGAGCAGCCCTGGCACTGAAGCACACTTATTTTCAACCAGCAGTGTACCCATGATGAGGCTAAGTGAAATAGGCAATGACCTAAGTGGACTGACCCACTGCCCCATGATTAATACTGTAACAGATAAAAGTAATGTATAGGTGACACTCAAGTGGACCTGTGATGGAAGAGATCAGACCCAGAGTTGCAACATGTATGTATTTTCTAATAATTTTCTGATTACAAGAGCCTAGCTGACAACTGAACCTGTTAGGGTCTCCTAAGAGGACCTAACAAGCTTTATTACAATGCACATATTTTATCCCAACGACTTATCAAAGACATTAATCCAAACCAAAACTCTTGTCTACTGGGGAGAGGATGTGGCCCAATGGCTAGAGCGGAGAGGATGTGGCCCAATGGCTAGAGCGGTCGACCTTGAAGCTGGGGAACCAGGTTCGAGTCTCGGCGGGGATGCTCAACATCCTGTGATTCTGGGCAAATCACTTAATCTCCCATGCTGAACACAAAAAGAAAATTGAATGTGTCCATCTGTTAAGAAACTGGTTCTCATGTAAAGCGCTATGATACATTTGGGTCAAGGTTGTGCTATATAAAACTCCCCCTCCCCCCAAAAAAGGTAATCTGTGAAAATTCCCTATAACAAAATGCCTGCTTAAAGGCTTTAACGCTGTGTAATAACAGCACACCCTCAAAGGCCTATTCGCTTATTGACTTTAACAAATGCTTTTTACAAAAATAAGGCCTACTGTTCATAATATATATATATATCAGGCCTACAGCTTATGACATAACTTTTCCCAGTGAACCAATCAGGCCTATAGCCTTTACACTGGCTTGTCACTGTTAACAACTCTGGCCTAAAGTACAGAGCATACGTTTTCCTAAAAGGCTACCATCAGGCATACAGTTACAAAATTACATATATATACAAAAATGTAGTTGGCAAAAAAATATACAGCCTCTTTTAAGAGGTTTACAAGGATTCAGTCTTCCATTAACTAGGCTCTTGCAGAGGGGGACACGAATACCAAAACCTGTGACTACTACAGTAATCCCAGATTTCATGTAACAACATACCTCTCTATAGGCTTTAACAGAGTATAGAAACAGCCCACCCTTTTAGGCATATTAGCTTTAACCAAATATTCCCACAATAAATAAGCTGGCCTACTACCCTTGACAGACCAATGGCATCAAGGACTGACATTTCTCAATGAATTAAGAAAGCCTGCAGCCTTTATTAGTGGTTTGTCACTATAACTAACTGAGGCCTATTTTATGGAGTTTGGGCTTTTTCACAAGGTAATCATGGGTTATATGGTCTTAAAATTACAAATATATACAAAATTATATTTGTAAAAAGGAACTACAATCCCTCCTTAGAGGACCTGAGGATTATCAAAATGCAAATAGTCTACCTCGAGGGTTTGCAAGAGGTGGTAACTAACACCAGTCAGGGGCGGCTCCTCCATTTGAGCGGAGGAGTGCCACCCCACAAAGAAAAGCCCCAGGCCAGAGCGGAAAAATAAAATGGTAATAAAGTTTATTTATTACCATTTTATTTTTCAGCAACCAACCTGTGCAGAACTGAGCGCCATGACGGGCAGGCCAGTGCTGATGAGTGGCAGCAGGGTGCTGGGTGCTCAAGTTTAAAATGTCAGCCGAATTGCGATGGCTAGCCAGACATGCGCATTTTAAACCTCTCTAACCCAGCAGAGAAAGCATAGGCCTCCAGTGCTCTTAAGAGCACTAAGGAAGGCTGCTCCCCCCAATCCTAGCGCTTCCCCCGTGCTGCTTAACAGCATGAGAGCAGCACCAGGATTGGCTTGGGAGTTGGGAGCCTGCCTCAAGCAGAGAAGACCAATTGAGGAGGATGTTGCGCTCGCGCAGAAAGATAAGTATATTTTATTTTAATTGGGGTTTTTTCTGTGCCAACCGCCCACCACCCTCGGTACCAGTCAGCCGCCACCGACACCAATATCTTAGCCAACTTTGGTTATATGTTGGATTCCATGCTGTAACACACAGAAATAATAATCTGCCCTTTTGGCTTTAACATAGGCTTTTCACAATAAATATGTCAGCCGTATAGCCTTTGTTGTAACTCTTCATTAATAACCAGACCCGACCAGACCAGGGCCAGACTGGCCATAGCAGGCACCGAGCGTTTTCCTGGTGTGCCGGAAGGGTGGGGGCTGGTTTTTGAGTGGCGGGGACCTTTTTTGTTACTGGGGCCGGCAATATTGGACCCTTGTAACAAAAGCAGCAGCAGCGCTTCTCACTAGCACGCCCCCCCCCCCATTAATTGCCAGGGCTGGTTTGTGTTTCCAGTCCGGCTCTGGACAAGACGTCCAGTAATGCTCACTAGCTTATCACCACAACCAACTCAGTCCTGCTGTACTGATGACACACTTCCCCCCTCGACTCAGAAAGTGCAACACAAGCATACTTTTTTTTGTGGAAGCACATAACTTCTGCGCAATCAAATGGTGTTGTCAAGGCAAGAGCGGAGCTCCAGCCTCTCTGTCTTTCATATACCTGAAAGCTCATTTTTTGTAGCTCACATAAGGTCTAGCCACAACTGCACAGTTAAGGCAGAGCTAAAAAAAAAAAGAATTACAAAAGAAACTCCTGAAGAGCTCCAAACTCATAATATAGGATGACTAGAGGATCCTAAAGATAAAGATGCAGTAGCCTGGCATGGGCAATACCAGGGAAATGTAATCAGGACAGGAAACATGGCAACCTGGTACAAACTATAGGGACCCAACAACAGCAGGTGGGTAATGTTTCCGATAAACAAATGGAATCTGCTTCACTCACCATCGCTTGAGCCACGGAGCCATTATCAAAGTGCGCAGACCCCATCAGTAACTTTATCACAGGCAACAGAACATCTTGTTGAACCACTTCACATTGGTCTCTCACTCTAGCCACACATAGCCATTACTGAAGCACAACACCCCCCCCCCCCTATTAGAGGCCCATCTGGACCAGACTTGCACCAGATAAAGGCTGTTTGGCATGGGCAAGGTATAGGGCCTCATGAGCTGAACATGGACTGCAAGCCACCAGGCAGAGACAACTCACTACACTCCGTATTCACATGAGCCCGGTTGGGAGGTTACAAGAGCCCTCTAACAGACCACCTCCTAGAGGATAATCCACACCTTTTAAAGCACCAAAATCAATGTGTGTTATGATAGGTAGGAATCCCTTGTGCAGAACCTTCACTGCAAGACGATGTCTACACTAAGCACCAGGAGGCCAAGCAATGCCCAGTAACATAACATGACAAATATGAAAACTCCACTGTACTCCTCTACTTGGGAGAAAGGCTTGGCCAGGTGATAGGATTGGAACCCATGAAGTGAAGGCTACACTGGAATCCATCTCTTTACCTGGTGCTCAACCCCCGCTCAGTCCTATTTTACCAGGATCTGAACCAGTGACGTACAGATAATAGCCACATATGCACATCAAATGCACTAACAGAGAGTTATCTGACCACAAATACAACCTGTGACTCACAGGTTACAAATAAATATCTGCAATGCAGACATTTTCTCACAAAGCTACCTTAGATGAGTTTTACTACCAGATTGCAGGTTATAAACAGACCTCTTCTATGTGCACAGCAACACAAAAGCTATTTACTAGGACAGAAACCATCTGCATACTGATCCAACCAGCAGCTGCATTAGCTTGTTCAGTCCCTTACCAAGATATGAACATGAAAGCTACAAACAAATCTCTCCAGTAGCTGTATTAACCCAAGAAGCTCTCACACGGATTCAACGCTGCGACTGCAGGTTCCACACAGATCTCTAAGGAGGGTGGATATTACTTGAAAGGGGGGGGGGGCTACCTCTCTAATTTGCTAGGTACTTGGATTTAAGTTATCCACAAACGCAGCTCGCAGTATCTCTTCCACCCAGGATTACTTTTCAGATTTTGATCCTTCGAAGGGGATGTCAAAAGTAGTCATGCGTTTAAGAGTAGAACAGCAGGCAGAGTCAGAAGGAGGAATGGTGAACAGAGGAACGGAGAGAATTCCAAGTAGGCCAGTGCTTCTTAACCGCATGCGTGCGGGCGGAATTCCGCCCGTACGCTGAGTTTTTTTAAATCGCATGTTACGTGACGAGCTGGGCTCGTCATGAGCGTGCGAGGAGGCTACCTCATGACGAGCCCAGCTCGTCATGAGCGTGGAAGGGGTTAAAGGCTGATGAGAGGCAGTCTCTAACCCGTGTCAGTTTAGACTTGCATGGTCACTTTCTGGGCCAATGTGGTCTCTGCACTCTGGAGAGTGATCAGACTTCAGAGGGCAAGTCCTGATTGAATGACCACCCTTTCTGGCAGGGCAGAGGGCTTATGGGAAGCCCTCCTTCAGTGAATGGGGGGGGGGGGGGGTGACATTTCTATGTATATGACTACCCGTGGCACCATCTGGTGGGATGCCCCTCAGTGAAGCAAAAAATATCTGCCCTCCAGTGGGCAACACAATTCATGGTACAGTTCCTGGTGGAATGCCCCCTTTCTCTGGAGATGTATGACAATGGACAATTCTAAAGTCGAGTATCTGCTTGCATGCATGATCGTGTCTATTGTCACACTTTTACTAAACACATGCATACTGGAAGGCACACCCGTGGAGCAAGATGGTTTGAGCAGACTGTGCCACACTTGCCCAACAATCAAACACCTCCCACATAGGCCTCACTGCAGTCTATCCAACCATAATGCTTCAGTGTCCTATCCACTTGTTCCAGCTTCAAGTGCAGCAAAAAAACAAAACAGCAGAACTCTGGTCTCAGGCATGCCGTCGAAATTCCATCCTATACTGGTACATGACAGACAGAGATCCTCTTCCATCCAAAGCCCTGCCAAAGATTAGTGCTCGTCTGTGGATCACCACTGTCATGAAGAACTATTGAAATGTAACTACAATATAAGACACCTCTCATGCATTTGGGTATTCATAGAGATATCATGTCATAAAGGCTCTTCTCTGTCATTATAAGGGTACAGTCGTGTAGCTTTTTCGGCCAAGGCTTTGACTATATAAAATGTCCACTAATAAACAACATGTAGACCGTTTCTTTTAAACTACACTCATTGTAGCCATTTAAGTACTTCTGAGAAACAGCAACCCTTTTGTAAAAGTCATCACACAGCTTTTTTCTCTCAAAATCTTTGGAAACGTCACACTAGTGTGCCAAAATCAAGAAGAAGCACGATGTGAGGGTTGGAGGAACTTCTGAAAGATGCCATCTTAGGCTGACAAAACCCCTCTTGGGATGCCTCACCTTTAGATAATGTCAGTATTCACAGGTTGTTTTTTTTTTTAACAGATTTTATTTGTCAAAATAACACATATGATGCAGACCTCTGAATCCCAGAGACAGCTGCCACATGTATGATACAAAAGAAATCAACTTTGACCATTTTACTCATTTAAAACAGGAGAATATGAAAGGCTATACAGATACAATTGACCCCTGCAAACACCCAACATCCCCCCCTACCTCACCACCCCTCAATGCACCGTCTCCTTATTCTGGAACAGCATATCTCTAAACCAGACTGCCACTGCTCCACATAAAAGTCCAGTGTTTAAAATATCGGACCGTGCCATGAAAGTAAGGGCAACCCATGAGAGAATGTAGACAATGGGGGAGGCCAACAGGTCACTCCAGGTCCCGTCTCCGGCCCCCTGCGGCGGCTCCAATTCCAAGCATCGATAATCCGCCCAGCACCTACAGATCTTATAATGCTTACGGGGGCATCCTCTAGCTTCAAAAATGGGAATCTCAAGACCCATACAGAAGTCCAGACCTTTTTTCCAGGTCCAGACCGAGGGAGCCATCACCGCCTTCCAGGCTCTAGCTATATCTCTCTTCGCTAGTATTCACAGGTTTTGTTGGGTATCTCTGACATGTCCAATCAGGCCTGAGTTGACAGCCCAGAGAAGAATAACCGTGGTTGGGTCTGCTCCATAAACTGATGGTCATTCTTACTTGTGGAACATGCCTACATGATCTTGAAACAAACATTGGCAATTCCAGTAAATCTGGCTTAAAACTGAAAGTGCCTCTTAAATAACATGTGAATGTAAGCACTTAATAACTCACCACACTGCCACTCTGTCACTCCTCCTTGTACTCATGCATCCATTCAGTCAACTAATCACTCAGTCGTCTATGCACACACTCACTCATTCACAATAAAACACATGCAAACCCAACAAGCACATGCAATACAAACTGAAAGTATAAAAGTATAAAAAGAAAAAATGCTGCTTCCTAAATGTATTGGGAATATGCTAGCAATAAAATTAAGTAAATAATTAAACATAGCAGTGCACAGCCATCTTGGAATGGTATTGTACATCTTATATCATTGTTTTAAAGTTTCCACATAGCCGTCACATATACAAGCAACATGTCAGCCATCTTAAATGGTTAAACAATGATACGCTATGGGCACTGATATATATCTAAAGAAGGCCTACCAAGAATTAGCACAGTGTAAATCTACTACCCTGCCTAAGGGGATACTGAAGAACAAAACCCTTGTCTACTACGTTAACCTGCAAGATTGCATGTAGCAAAATACCCCTATACAGGCTTTAACACAGTGACATAAAAATTCAACAGTAAGGGCCTTTTACCTTCAATATAGGCTTTCAAACAATATATATGTCAGGCCTACTATGTTTATTGAAACTTTTCATAATAAACAGATTAGAGCATCGAAAAACAGATAAACAGATGATGGTATCTAATAGAACTTTTTTTTTTACAATGAACCATTCAGGACTATAACTTTGATCCTTGGCTTGTCATCATAAGCAAAGAAGGCCTACTGTTCTGGGTATAAAGCTTTCCCGCAAGGCAAAAAGTGCAATACAGCACTTTTTTTTAGTGGAAGCACACAACCTCTAACAATCAAAAGCTGGTGTAGAAAATGATCAACGTGTGGGCAGAGCCAAGGTCCTACTCTCAGTACTACTTGCAAAAGCTCTTTTTTCTGGTTATCACATAAAGTCATGCAATAGCTTTGCTGTCAAGCCACACCTGAAAAGTATATTCAATTGCATGAAGGTTTATCAGCCTATAGGTTATCACCAAGAACAGTATAAAGTCAAGGCTGGGGCACTTTAATGTTTGGCTTCTCCAATCCCAAAGAATTCTGGTCAGACTTGAGCTGGGTGCTTGTATGCTTTGTCTGCCTGGGTAGCTACTTTCCTCTGAATGAGATAGAGGTATTTCAGAAGGAGACCTCCATACAAGTCACATTGTGCATCCTAATTTACCAAAATAATGTGTCCTAGTGAGAACCAAAACTTGTATATTCATCATGTTTCTGCCTCTTTGTAAAAAATATGTACCTTTTATCCAAAATAACATTTTCTATTTCTAAACAAGGGACGATGGTTTCTTCCAGCATGTCAATGTATTCATATAGAGATGATCTATACATTCCATCTACATGTAGTTACAAATTCCATTATATTTCTGTAGTAACACCCATAGTTGGGGCAATTTTGCAATGCAATGTCCCACAGATCAACATTGATAGACATGGTAAGTCTAATGAAGATTGTGTTTCATATCTACATTGATGTGATGACTGTTGTGTCAACATGTTTTGGCTCACTCTGCTGCTAGAAGAGGCCTTCATCTTTATATGTGGCTAAGCCATTTGAAGAAAGGATTGAAAACTCCAACTGAAAGCAACACAAGATCAGTGCAAGAACATGGGTCATGAAATATTAAAGTATTCAAACGCAAGATGAATGTGGCTGTAGTCAGTGTGCTGGATTAGCGAGCAAGACTCTAAATGTATTTCGAGTTTACAGATAAAAGAGGTCTTGAAAAACTAAGCCTTGCACACAAACCAAGACATGCACACATTTAATGGGACTGAAAGAAGAGGGTGAGCTTACGGGAGGAAAAAGGTTACTTACCTGTAACAATAGATTTTCAGTGTCATGCTAGTCTAGATTCACATTATGTGCATTATCTGAAGTCTAGTGGTTGACCTTTGGAAAAGTATTTTGTTTGCATAAGTAAAGTGTTTCTTGGGCCGCTAACATGTCAGAAGTCAAGATTACTCACTCTGACATTGACTTAAAGCCTGCACTGCCCAGCAGGGAACACTCTTCGTTCAAATTTATTTTCGTTATCAGGTTTTAGAGTATGCATGCCATCTTGCATAACAAGGCCTTCAACGTAAGCCTGCCCTGTGCACACAGGTACTGGGGCATGGAAGGGAGGTACAGTTTAAAGAACACAGCCTTCAAGACAAGCTAGCTTTGTCCTCATTGACACGCAGGTTGGCAGAAATCCCAGGCTCCCCTAAGAGACACAACAGCTTCCAGATCCCAGCCATCACCTTCTCAGGCACTTTGGAAGTTTGTCATGGGAGGGCACAGGCTGGACCTACTGCCAGATAGCCCAAGGCCTCTGTTTGCTGCCACATAAATCCTCTCCCTCGAGGACTACACAGAGCCACTAAAATGGTATCAGTTTTATCGAATACACTGTGTACACCTAGCTGCATGCTCTACTAATGACACCACACCAGTACTGTCAGTCATACCGGACATTCAATGGGTACCCAACGGGCACACAGAAGAGAACACGCAAACATAACCACTCTCTGGTGTCCTCTATGCGTATACCCTATCCCCTATGAAAAGCTGCTGATGGTTTTTCTAACCTTTTCATGGGTCCCGCTTTACTAGCGTCAATCCATTCACTAAACTACCTGTAGAACCTCAATAACTCTGATCCAGTCCATTTTATCGGACGATTTTCTGCCAATCCTGGTTTTTCAGCCAATAGTTTTAGGTATTCTGTGACATGCAAGGTCATACTTCTAATAGGAAGATGATATTTTAAGCGCAAGCATTCTATCAGCTTTTGTCTGAGCCATCTTCTTCACACAGGGCAAGTTGACAACGTGTTCCAAACATCAGTCATTTGGCCCACAACACAGAGTGCCCTCAATTCTCACTCATTGCGAATGGGACTCACGCATTTGGCTAAATGTCGCAACTGGTAAGAAGGGATTAAACTGAAAACTTATTGCGATTCTTTTCAATAGTATACTGTGTGCAGAGCAGCTCCGGGGAGCTGAAAACACTTCAGAATGCACTTCCACCACAATAGAAATCCTCCCACAGCACATATAAGAACACGGTCAGACTTGCCTAAAGGGCAATCTGGCAGTGCCCAAAGGGCTGGTCTGATAGGTCAGTGTGTGGGCTGTTTTTGGCTGCTTGTTTGCCCGTTCTATTGTTTGGTGGGCCGTCTTTGACCTTTAACTGATATTACCATACATATTGCATGTACCATGCACACGTGCATGACGTCTCCCATACTTTACAAAACATTTATACAGTGCATCTTTATAAGTTCAAAGCTGCTTTTTTTGCTAATGTGCCCCACTTTTTCAGCTATCCGATTCGCTAATGGAGGCCACTTTCATTTTGTGTCCCAGAATGACCCTGGATAGGAAGCCACGTGGGACAAATAATGGTTTTGTCAGTCACGTCTCCTGTCATCACTGATGTCAAAACTTGAGAGCTCTTAACACACTTTCTTATATTTGCTAGCTCTGCCCCCCATTTTAAGATGAGCGTACACTGATGCCTGGGCTGAGAGGTGTGGGGCTCTGTGGTCGTCCTTGGTCTTTCCCCGTGAGACTGGTCACACGCAGATTCTACCTGCTTGCCTTTACTCTAAGGGGGTATGTCAACAAAGTTCTTGCCTCGTCTCTAGAGATTGTATCCTGCACAAGACAGGCCAACTTTATTTACGTTAACTCGCCCGCATTTGGAGGGTGTCAAGATAGTCACCGTCCAAAACATTAGCACGCCTCTTCTCCCTATATAAACCTGCATCACTCCCCTAAAATAGTTTCTTCTCCATTTGCTTTAATGAGATCACCTGATAAACACAGGACTTCGTTTAAGAGTCAACAGATAGGTTTAGAAATAGAGAGAGAATTACTCACTTTCCCGCTGACTTCAACCGTTGGAAGAAAATGTTTAAATCAATCAGCTCACTCCAGGTATTCTGAGCAGACCCGCAACACAGATGGGCGGAAGGTCGGTGCTTGGTAGTAAGGCACCGTCTCGAAAGAGGCCACGTGCGCAGCAGGCCGGAGAGCCCCGGCTCCACCTGAGTGCGACGAACCTGCTGCAAGGGAGCACGGCGCGCGCTCGCCCCCGCGCTCCACCCGCGAGGCCTCTGTGCACCTGGCCGGGCGGCGCACGTGTCACCCGTTAGCACGCTGATGAGGCTGCGGCCAGGTGCCTGGGCGAGGGGAGCCGTTACTCACTCTTCAGACCAAGCTTGGGATAGTGCGCCACAGGCCCGCTCGCGCGCTGTGGCATCACCTCGTGTGTATGAAGCGCTATAAGCATGCAATTACAATGACAAGGGGTCGCTGAAAATACAAACCCCTATTATAGAGTGTTTTCCTTAAAAGTTGAGTTCTTACTTAATGTGACACCCGGGGTTCTCATGCAGCGGGGCATTAATAGTACATAACACACACCATGAGCGGAGATGTTTATGCGCGCTTTAAGGAGGAGTAATGTCTACTGACTAAAGTTTCCCGACGTGTTACCAGGTGACCACAGAATGCACATTCTAGTTCTGGGTTATTGGCTACCAAACTAATGCATTCTGGGGCCGTCAGTCATGTTTCAGTTCAAGTGGACAGACTAACACACCTCACAAGGGTAATTCATAAAACGAAAACCCTAGGGTGGAATATATATGATGCGTAGTGACGTAGAGTGCTCGGGGGCTCTGGTTCTGTGGTATCTTTGGCTCATTGGGTGGTGGCATGCACCATAGCAGGATGGCGAATTCTACCACCTGGCATGGCGGAAATATAACAAGGGCAGTGATGCAGGGCGCTGCTCTAGGGACGCAGGGCAGAGAAGCAGAGATGGCTTTCCCTGCAGCTGGAGCAGGCCCACGACCAAGGGCGCTTGGGAGAGAAAAGACATTCTTTGTGGTGGGAACATAAGGGAGACAAAGGACGTCTGTTAAGAAGAACACGCTCACGTCTTATACCTACGTTTTTATCTCTCGTGCAGAAAGAAGGTTCTTTCTGCACAGCAAAAAGCAGGCACTTACAGGCCCACGGCAAGGTTCCCAGTGGACTGAAAGCCAAATGTAAAGGCCTAAGGGCCACCCTAATTCACGATGTATAAAGAGGCAGTACTACAATGCTGTACATTTATGATGGGCCGTGGGCCATGGTTGACATCTTCCCCATAACTGCAAGCTGACACCCTTGGTGTACTTATTTATAAAGTTTTATAACCTGGCAAGCTTTGCGTTTGTCGTGGTTTTCGGTGGAGTTGTGGGTGACACTTTACTGCAAGAGCAACGAAGCATATATCAATCAATCAATCATTTGTAAAGCGCACTACATATCCGTGAGGGTTCCAAGGTGCTGATGGGGGTGCGGGGGGGGGGGGTGCTGTTGCTACTGGTCGAAGAGCCAGGTCTTGAGTCGTCTCCTGAAGGTCAGCTTTCTTAGATACATATTTGTAATGACCACTTTTGTGCAATAAAATGGTCATGATATTTTTTCAAAAGAGCCCAGAATGCAACATGCTCGTCAAAAAAACTAGACAGGACAAAGATATCATAAACACAAAACAATGGGTTCACTTCCCTTGAAACAGGTCATGGACTTATCCTCCCCACTTCTGACAGAAGGAATTTCAGATTTTCCAATGGGTCCTGTGTAGAATGTAGTTACAACATCAAGGACCAACAATCATTAGTTTAACAGCAAACCCATTAAATTATGGCATTTAATCCAAATGAAGGGAGACAACACAACTAGTCCTATAATACGTCTTATTCAGAGCTTTAAGTGGGCCGGGTCTCAAGGGGTCTGAGCACCGGCAGTTTTTTTAAGGGGGCCTCGAAACGGGTCTCTATTGGGCTCTGTTTTGAGCCCTGGCATAGGTGGTCCATTTTTTTCCGACCTGCAGTGCCAGTAGTTTGCTGTCACTGCAGTCCGGAAAAAAGTGCCAGGAACCAAAACAGCCCGATAGAGACCCGTTTCGAGACAGCAAGCACATTGATGTGCGTTGCCCACACTGCTCACTTCTCACTAGTGGAGAAGTGACGGTATGATGTCATGCCAGGTGAGCGTTGTGGGGGAGGGAAATCCTTTAAATAGTCATTTTCTTTTTGGAGTTCCCTTCCTGAAACGCAAGAGCAGCAACATTGTGGTGGTGTCACCAGGGCTTTAAGTGGAAGCTTTTTCAATATTATATGATAATTATTATCATATCATATTATTATTATAATATTATATAATATTATTATATTCCAGGACCCTTCGTTCGGAGGGGACCGGACTGCTGACAGTCCCCAGGACGAGGAAGGCCAGAATAGGTGGTCGTTCTTTTGCGCTCCATGCAGCTCAACAATGGAACAAACTTCCCTTGGCCTTGAGACTGGAGAGTAGTGAAGCGCGGTTTAGGGCCTTGCTGAAAACTCACTTATACACAGCATAGACCTCTGGATCTCTCTCTTGCTGGTTCACTGCTAGCTTTAGCGCGGGGACATGCCGTGATGGCATTACTGAGCGCTTTACAAGCTCTTTATTATTTATTATGTAACAAGCCTTAATTGCAGCTTATTTATCTTATGCAACTACTAACCATTGACAAAGTCAGTAGTCCTTACTTGTTGTAGGTATAACGTTACTTCTTGTATCATATATCTGGATGCAATGACAGAAACAGCAAAATACAAGTCGGGCGGCACACTATGGTAAACACATATTTTTAGCATTAGTGTTTTAAAGCCATGCCCCTAATTACACTGGCCACGCCCCTTTGAGAGACCCCCCAGTTTTTTTTATCCCACTTAAAGCCCTGGTCTTATTGCTGAAAGCTGGGTTACCCATTTCTCAATGAAATAATCTGGGAATTCATTATCAAAAGCATTTATTTCCTTGATGTGTAATGGAAAAAAGGTGGTGTGGCCCTTACCAGGTTTCTAACCTTTGACCTCCAAATGAAGAACAGCTATTCGCAGAAGAGGGCCCCCCTACTGCACTGCCGTAGCATAAATAGATAATTCCACCAAATCTGCAAATCTTACTCAAGTGGCCTACTCACTGGAAAAGGCATCAGGACAGGCTGAGTCATTTTCCTAAGAAATATGCACAAGTCTGCCATTTGGTTCGTTTCATGATGAAACACAAACCTGCACATTTTCACAGCTGTTACTCTTCTGAAAATGCCAGAGTTTACATATGATCGTGAATGGTCACATTTCCCAAAGTATGATTCTGCCTTGTGCAGCAGAGTGGGCGATCTATTGGAAAACAACTTAGACAATGCTAGCCTTTAATGTTGATAGGGCGAGCTATTACAATATAGTACTCAGTGGCAGCTCCTCCGCCACCCTACTGATGTTAAGCAGTGTGAAGAAGAAGCATTAAATGTAATAACTTTAAGTTATTATCATTTAATGCTTCCTGCAACTTTTGCGGGTGAATGGGCAGGGCTGCTCTGCTCTTGGAGCAGGGCAGGGGAGGAGTGGTTTGCCCTCTCCTAAGTGCGCAATGACTGTTTGGTCAGCCCTCTTGGGCCAGGCGCCCAAACCAGTCATACGCACGTTCCCCGTTCTCCATGCAGGCTACATTACAGCCTGCGTGGAGAGCAAGCCTAGGCTACCATTCCCTTGTTGAGCATCCAACCAGGACGCTCAAAACCAATCACAATGCTGCACTGCAGCGTTGTGACTGGTCAGGGAGCCTGGGTGCCTACCAGTCACAACCCTGCATTGCAGTATTGTGACTGGTTAGTAGGCCGGTTGTGCTTCCATCCGATACAGGGAAGAGCAGGAGCAGAGACGAGGGACCTGGCGCAAAGATATATTTATTGTATTTTTTTGTAATTGTTTTATAAAATATGAATGACCACCCCCGCGTGACCTACGACCCGCCCGCCCGCCATGCTGGCCGCCGCTGATTACTGTGTTTACGGGAAAAAAACAGAGGTCTGAAATGCCACGATATATTACTCTACAGGCCTCAAGAACTTTTCACATGGCTTTCGAATTTTCTTCAAAACGGAACTCAGATAAAGACTTTGTAAAAATTTGATAAAAGCGGATAGTAAAAGTCGCTTAAATGTAGCTACTTTCCTTTGACAATCACGCTCTCGATCGGAGAACAGGGTGGAAAACCTGAGGTAGAGAAACCCTGCTAGCGTGCGACTCGGACACGAGCACTGAGCAGAAGGCGGACACTCAGCTACTAGCAGTCAGAGGGACTGTAAGAGGCGTAGCGCGTTTCGTGCTCATTGCACTCTTCAGAGGCGCAACAGTCATTTTGGCAGGGAGGCCAAACCTCCCACTTAAAAATATATGCCCTTCAATGGGCGACTCAAATGAGTACGCGTTGGTTCGTGGGTCTTGTAGTGTGTGCCTCAGTTATGTGCTGCTATCTGAGACATTTCAAGCCCACCAATGGGCCTCCACTCACACATCCGGCTTGTCAATCCTGCATGGATGCCTCTACATTGAGACTCCGTTATTCAGGATTGACAAGCCAGATGTGCGAGTGGAGGCCCATTGGTGGGCTTGAAATCTCTTTGTACCAGTTTAAACATACCAATACAATCAAAAGCAATGGAAAGGTGACCATTCAAAGTTGCATAGGGCCTTTCACTGCACATCAACAGGTCACTGCAATTTCATTAACTTGGAATCCCTCAGAACAATTTGTTTAGTTAAATCTGTATATTATGCAGCAAATTATGGATTATGTAGCAACTGCTGCAAATCCATAATTATGCCTGTCACTGGTTCATTACTTTGTTTAATTAAATGTTCATCCAAACCATAGCCTGTAGGCAGACCGCTCAAATCAACTGTCACATATGTGGCAACTGTAATGTTACCATTATGTATAAAGGCGGTACACTGCTGTCACACTACTGACAGCACCAGATTCGGGAAAAGAAAGAAAGAGAATGTGTGAATGTATGTGAAGGCAGGCACTGGAGGGAAGTAAATGCAGAAATAAAGTGTACAGACTGTGGTGAAAATGAAGGAGGAGACGTGACATATTCAGACAGAAGATTTGAAAAAGATGTCAGGACAAAAGTTTTAGTGTGAGAGACTGCACATGAAAGTGGCATGAAGGGAAGGACTCCAGTGACTGACACACTACAAAGGCCACTACCCCTTCCATAGATCTTGTAATATTCAGTTCACTGTCTAATATTCTATATTGACAACAAATCATTGTTATTACTCATGGACCTGAAACTGTTGGGAAGCATTGGCAATGCAAATGGGTCGGACTTGTTTTAGGCAAATGTTCATTGGTGTGTGATATGTCTGGAAGGGGTAGCAGAAAATTCACACGGACACTCAAATTTTGGTCATTGCTTATGAGAAAGTGTTACTCTAAGTGTCACACATATGTCGGTAGAATGTCACGCATTTGCCAACTGAAACCACAGAAATATCACAAATGAAGAATGTGAAAACTTGGCAGCTATGTAGTAAGCGGTGGAGGTCCCATCAAATCCCTTTGTTGGGAGAGTCAGCAGCAGGAGCCATGATAACTGGTTCATGCTATGGTTGGTGCACTATGTGCACCGGCAGTCCAATAAGGAGGAGGGTGAAGGCCTACACAAGGACTGTTGATGTAGCCAGTGCACCACTGCATAGCGCCGTAACAGCGGGCAACACATCTCATCAAACCTAGGCACAGAGTGACCAGATTTTGAAAACCAAAAACTGGAAAATTTCACAAACATGCAATAAGGACTGCAATTTCGCATCAACAGACACAACAGTGCTCATCAGCACCGCGAACACATACAAGAGACTAAAAGAAATAAAATAATTGAAACTTCTACAGCAGTATAATCTATGCTAATTAAATTGACTTCTGAAAAGGCTGGTAACTAATCCTGCAATGGAATGCATACAAGCTTGCCTCCCACTGTGTTCAGTCCCCCCTCTCTAAAAACTGGGATCTGTGCTGAAATTAGTGAAAATGCCAGGACAGATGATGAACAACCAGGAATGCCCCTGGCTATTCCAAATAGCCAGGTCACCTTACCTAGGCAGAGCACGCATGCAGTGGTAGCTGCTGAGTGAGCACTGCAGGAGATAATTTACATTTTTGGCAAATCAAGAGGCAATGTATCACCAGATTTATGAAGCTCTTAATTGCATGACATAAACGTTGTTGCAGTATCAAGAAGAGAAAAATGACGTGCTAAACTAAATCCTGATAAGTGACACTTGGCAAGGTTGTGGGTGTGGCTTTGGGTGGGGGTGGGGGGGTCCAAAGCGTTCAGTTAAAAAGGCATGCATCCTGAGACCTCCTTCAAGGCGTTTCGGAAAAGCGTAGCTCTACAAAAGTATGCTCTTGAAAAATTCTAACACATACACTACACGTGTGCTTGAAAATGACTAACTATGGACCCTAACCATATGTGGTCAAAAGGTCCTTACTAGAGCGGGCTAAAACGAGTGATTGAAACTCTTACCACTTAATCACAACGGGCAAGGTTAAAAGCTATGCACAATAAATGTAGATGAATAAAAAGCCTACACAGGCACAATAAAATGCATGTGGTAAACAGTCTAACAATTCACAAAAAACATGTGTGCTTAGCATGCATTTGTAATACTAATAGGTCTGGCTTATAATTGAAAATGCATCTTAAGGCACTGATAAGTTTGGGCACTCAGTAAGTCAATATACATGCAGTTTGTCACTCATCCTTGCCTTCATTCATCCACCCACTTCCTCACTCTTGCAGTCACCCACTTCCTCATCCACAAAAATGGGCATGCAAACTCACCATGTGCATGAAAGATAACTTAAAATAATAACAGCAGAAAACAAGAAAACATGCAGTCACCTAAACATTGTGGCCTTATACTTGCAATGCAAACAAATACAATTAAACATAGCAAAGGTGGCCGTCTTGCAATGGTGGTGTACATAGTGTATCAGTCTTTAAAAGTTCCAATATAGCTGCCACATTTAGAAGCAACATGTTGCCATTTATGAGCAAAAACACTTAAATAATATGCACAACACCATTCCATTCTAAGTAAACATTGCACTGGGCAGCCATCTTCAGATGACACACTGTATAGTGAATCACTTTTGTATAGATCCAAGATGGCCAATACAATGTTTCTTACCATAGGGGATATCTTTAAACAGTAGCACAATGTTACAATATGGACAGTAACATTGAAAGATGGCCACTGTGTTTAGAAATAGTAGGCCAACAAGATACAGCAGCCTGCAAATGAAATAAGCAGTATGTGAGCGGCCTAGTGGAATTGTCTGGAGAGCTAATGAGCGCTGTAAAAAAACAAAAGGAAAGAAATGAACATAGCGGACCTCTAAAGGAAAAAACAGGCGAACCACCTGCCCTGTCTAGTATGGTGTCATTGGCAGAAGCAGAATGTGAATGACACTCAACAGACAAAAGAGGGTTGACCGAAAGACCATATATTTATGTATAGGTATGTAGAGTTTTAAATGTATTTTATTGCAAGGACCTGAGAGACAGGTTAACGTACCAGGTTCACCTAAGAGGGCCTATGCAAGGATTATCACAGGGCACATCTTCTATCTCCAGGTTTTGTCAAAGGTAACCAACAACAAAGTCCTTGCTTACTATAGCAATCAGTGACATTACATGTAACCACATGACTGCCTACAGGAATTAACACAGTGCAATATCAATCCACCCTTATAGGCATAGTGGCTTTCACATCTGAATCTCACAATAAAAAAGCCACGCTAACTGCCATTGATCTAACTTTTCATAATAAATGATCAGACAAATCAAGCCTACTATACAGAGCAAAAGCTTTCCTACAAGGTACCCCCCAAATACACAATCATAAAATTAGAAATATGTAAATTTTTAGAGTTGGCAAAAAAAGTACAAACCCTCCTAACCGTGTCTAATAAGCCTGTAAAGCCTATTGGCTTAAACATGTTTTCACAATGCGCAAGGCCTTTGTTGTAACTTTCCATTAATATCAGTTCAGGCCTATAGCCTTGATTAGTGTCTTGTCGTGGTAACCAACGCCACCCTTCTATTTTGAGTATTCACTTTGCCACACTGCAATGCAAGTACAATACTCTTTTTCAACAGAAGCACACAACTTCTGCTCAATCAAAATCTGGACTTAAGGGAATCCACATCTAAGTATAGCCAAAGCTCCTTTTCTCAGTAGTATTTATTTAAGCTGTTTTATGTTGATCGCAATATAGTCCGCACAGTCAAGCCAGACCTAAAAACGCACACCATACGCAATAAATGCATCTGTTTGCCCTGTGTTGATTGCCGCTTTATTTTTTTAACATGATCCCTTGGAAAAGTCTAACTACATTACCTACATGGAGTTGGCAGATTTTTAAGATTCCTTTCCTTAGGACACTGCTTCAGACTAATAGTGTCATGGTAGGCTCACTTTGCCTATCTTCAATGAGACACTAGGCAGGCGAGGCCATGACCGGCAGGGGACAAAAGTACTAGTACTGCTGGAAAATCATGTCCCTCTGAGAGTTTTTGTTCTTCTGGCCTATTCTGTGTTTCCTCTCAGTGAAATCGACATCTTCAAGCTCGCTTGGTGGCTTTACGTTTTGTTTTTGCGCTACGAAAACAACATAAGCAGTGCTTAATTAGATCTGGTGGGTTCCATGGCTCTGCCCCGCCAATTGTCAACACCGGCACGCATGACAATCTGCCACATGGTGGTGCTGCCTATCTTATTTAGAGATGAAAACAAGAGTTGTTTCTTAATTCAACATATATTATAAATGACTAATACATGTCCCCAAACCATCCTTATAGCTTTGGGGCATAGAATAGTCTGAACTGTCACACTTGTAGGAGTGTGATGGTTAGTAGTTGTGTTGGTGCTGTCACTGGTAGCGCTGAGAGGGGCAATGGGTGGTGCAAGCTCAGTGGCTTCCTGACAACAGCACTGGCACAAATGCTTTTTTTTTTTACAAATTAAGCACAGAACAAAAGGCTCTGATGGAGAACTGTTCCCTTACCAGGCTAAGAGGGGAGCTAAGGCTAGTGACAGCTAAATCACTAGTGAGAAGCACAGGCCATTTTATTGTACCTCAGACAATTATTCTTCGATAAATTCACTTCTGCGGCCTGGACGTGGTGGGTCATAACAGAACGTGAGTGATGCTTGTTGTGTTTTTTAAGTCCAGTTGTTGGCCATATGCGTTCTATGAGGATTTTCTCCTCACAGGGACACAGTGACTGCAGAGAAGTAGGCTCCCTTCCATGTTCCTATCATGCCCAGGACACCTCATCAAGGAGCATCTTCTAGCAGAGCTTGATGCTTGGAAAGTTAGGGGAACCACTTTCATCTTCTTCAAAGCCAAGATTTTGCTATGGAACAAAAGAATGATCAGACCCGGTTGGCTGGTTGGGTGGTTCTGTCACATGATCTGCTTGCTATAGCTGCACTATTCATTGCCAAACACGTAAAACAGCGTCTTCTTTGGGAACAGAGGATACCCCACTCATGAAGTATGCCCTGTCTCTTCTGGAATACACATCGAGTTGATGAATTTGCTACTTAGCTCTCCTGGAATACACTTATCTCTGACCATGTGACCCCTGCAGAACCAGCAAAGACAGACATCGGACTAGAATGAAGGCACTCAATTTTCCTGTTTCCCACCAGAGTAGGGACCAGGCCCGGGACCTGAGAAGCCTTGCATTTGTGCACTGCTGGCAAGTTTTGAGCAGCTATGACCTACAGATAAAGAACTGCCTGGTCCTGAGAGGAAGAGAAATGTCAAGCTGGCTGAACCTAAATACAGTGTGACTCAAGTAGAAAAGCCTACCCTGAAGTCACAATGACGTTGCAGTCCAGATGGTCAGAACCAAAAACCAATAAGAGTTTCTGAAGTTCACCATCATCTGAGTGTTAGATATGTGATTAAGTATTGATGGTCTGAAATTAGTGATGACCCTGCACTGCCCCAAGTCTTTATATAAGCTCATATTACTTTGTGTCTGCTCCGAGAGGCTATCTTTGCTTGCCTCCTATGTTCTTTGAGTATGTCATATTGACGGAGGCCAATAGCATGTATTCTAAGGGCACGTGAACTTTCTATCAATGGCAGATTCTTTCAAATATATTGTGGTTTCAAGGTGTGGCAGAACACTTAACCTAAAACTCGTGTTCCAACAAGAATTATTGTGACTAACGGTGCCCAAGGTCCAGTGAGTGTTGGAATATGATTTGTGGATCCAGTTGGGTGTGAACTGGACCCCTTTTGTAACTTCCGTAATAACAGGCATTACAGATGCCTAGGAATTCACCAGCAATTGACCGTACTTAATTCTATTTACAAAGGCTACACGTTTGGCTGCTTCTAGTTTGAAGATGTCCATACAGACACACATTGTGTCTCTGTGGCTTTTCAGCTGGACGCCTACGTGAAAAGACTCTGTCACCTTGAGTCAAGGCTCAGCTCAGAAGCAGGGTTGAGTACTATACAAAGAAACATTATAATGCAATAGGTAGCACGCTCGAATTAACCTCAGCCACTGGTAATTACTCTGCCACATTCTAGTGCATTACCTTTTGTTCACTTTGCCACTACAGACAAGGAGTAACCTTAACCGCTACCGCGGTTTCCCGCTGTACGCGGGAATTTAAAAAATGGCTTGATCGTGACAAAGCCAGCTCGTCATCCGCGCACCGCAGGTAACGTTGATGACGAGCTGGCTTTGTCATCAGCATCGAAGGGGTTAAGTAAATCAGAGTTGGCCCTGCAGCAATAAGAATTGTGCAGCCTCAAGTGTCAGGTCACATCCTCAACAACCCATGGCTTTTTCTGGCTTTACTATTGCTTGTCAGTGAGGTGCAACATAATGTATATGTAGGGCTCCCAGTTTTATGTAATTTGTTTTTTTTTTCTTTTCCATCTGTATTTACCCATATTTATTTTTTGTTACTTTTATCTGAATTTATCCAAACCTCTTTTGGATTTTCAGAAAAATAAATTTGAAGTTAGTATATTTCCATGTGTATTTCACTGATAAATATGCCTGAATGCCTGAATGCCTGCCAGGTTCCAATACTATGAAAACCCACAGTAGATAAACCAATGCACTTATATGAAAATAAGCACATTTCAGTATCAACCTTATGCAAATCTACTGCTGTTTAAGCCTCTTTACTAACATTCTAATAGCCCACCTGAAATGCCACACCCCTCTTCTCAGGAATGGGAGTACCCTACTGGTACTCCCAAGTCAAAATAAAATCCACAGTTCAACAAATGACAAGAGAGCAGGACTGATGCTAAATTGAGGCCAGGGTGTGTCACCAACCACCAGAAGGGCCCCTGATATTTAATGCCTACAGCAGGAACCTTTCAGATGAGCAAGTGTGTGCAGTGTCTAGATAGTATTAAGATCTGAAAATCGGTTAATCATTTAATCCAGGATGGCCTTGGCAGAGGTCTTTGGATATTTCTGCAATATTCAGCTGTTCCCCCGAGGCACTGTGTCAAAGGATGAGAATTCCGGAAGGAGAAGTCGTGGTTGCACAGAGACAGGATTCCAGGATTCCATACTCTTCATACTTTTCAAGGTCCAATGCAAGACAGTACTGGCAGCAGAACTGTCTGGCTGGACAATATGAAGTCAAAAAGTTGAAGAGGTCTTTTGCAGCTGTACTGTGCTTGGCCTTGGGGTCCAGGCCGAGGGTTTTAAATTCAGTTCTTTGTCTGTACTACAGCGCCTTCCTCGCTGGCAGGAGAATGCTTGGGGTGCAGAGGATGCCAACGTTTCTTACCCTAGGTACTTCTTCTCTGTTATAAGAATCGTTGCTGAATTCATGAACACTGAATATCTGCGCCACCCCACAGGGTCACAAAACATATTTAGTATGAGGAAAAAACGTGTCTTGGGAAATCCAAACTTTAAAACTAACTTGCAGGCCTAGGAAATTTAGCTAGAAATCTTGAATTCAGAATATGTTTTAAAATAGTTAATTTAATCTACATAAGTGAGGCTAAACTTATGAAGAGGTAAATATGCTTCATAACAGGCCGATATCCAGTTACATAATCCTAGGTGTCTGGGGAGTAGCGATGGGCAGCTGCCACCAAATAGCATGGGTGGAGAGGGATAATGGGCCAGGGGGATAGAAAAATAAAAAAATTAAATTACTTACCTTGCTGTCGGACCGCCGCCTCGCCTCACATCGTCATCTTCTGTTCCTGCTTGAAGCAGGAAGCACAAACAGGCTCCCGTAGCCAATCACAATGCTGCAATGCAGCTTTGTGATTGGTCTAATCGCCGTGGTTTGGCGCTCAGACAGGCAGTGGGAGCCTGTGCATGTTCCCCACCAGCCTGTGTACTACAGCCTGGTGGGGAACATGCAAGTGCGCATGACTGTTTGGCCGGTCCAAGACAGCAGGCCAAACAGTTATGCGCACCCACCACTCCTCCCGTTGCGGGCTGTGACACAGCCAAGCCCCGCCCCTTAACCAAAAAAATAAAATGATAATAACATAGTGTTATCCTTTTATGTTTCCTTTATCCACTGATCAAAATGAAGTGGGGTGACATTCTCCGCCTTAGCGGAGGAGCCACCGCTGTTGAATTTATCAAAGATTGCCTTGATGGAAAACAAGTACTATAAGTAAAAAGCTTTTTCTGATTTCAGACCAAACAGTAATTTCTTACAATGAAAATGTTCTTTGAGAACTACGGACCTCATATAATTCCTATACATTGATGTAACTGGAATAAGACAACAGGATTCCTATAGACATATAAAACACATACATCCTCTTGATTGAGCTAAGAATAATACTTAAACAATACCATCCTGAACTTTCCTTCCCATTTATTTGTGGTTTGAAAAAGAATGGATGTGAACTCTTGATTTCTGCCTGTGATTCAATTTCCTGTTCCTTTGAGCCTTTGACCTCTTTGTGTAGCTCTTTCTGCTTGAAGAGATCTTGCTTTCATTGTGTGGGTTTGCAGATGCTGATGACTGAACTTTCTGGCATTTGTGGCTGTGAGCCTCAGAGCATACCCATTCTTCACACTATAGAGCACCCGGTTGTTGTTTCTGATGCATTTCCGTTCTGCCAAGTGTCGAGCTTCACTCCCCCCTACCAGAGTGGGTACCAGTGAGGGGGGAGTAGAAAAGTCACTGTCTTGTGCCCTGTACCTACCAGCATCTGCTGGTCATTCCTCCTACTTGATGATCTCCTCTGCCTGTACTGGGAGCCCTGATGAAATTGTGCTTTTGCGACTGGGTGTTTTTCTGGTACTGTGAGTGCTGAGCTTAGTGATATGTTCTCTTCATGACTGTAGTGGGTGATACAAAAACGATTCCTTTTCTCTTGTCCTACTGTCTTTGGTGGTCCGCTCTGCTTTCATTTGATACATTTCATTGTTGGAGCGAGATCCAAAGAGAGATGGCCCAGAGAAAGAAAGGCGGATTATTTCCTGCTTGGCATCTGGTTTATGACTAGGGAGGGTAAGTAAGCCAAGAGACACACTTTATTCAGAGCCCGCTGTAGTTTCAGTAAGCCGCCACATCGACTGCAACTCAGATAACCTATTTTGACACAAGTTTTCCTTCATTCACTAATTCCAGGAAATTATGTCTATCCTCTGCTGGGAGTAAATCAGTAAATCTATCCATTTTATCCCACAGTGTCCAGGAGTGACTCTGAACCTACTGCTTTAAATGTCATAGTTGACCTTTCTCGAATGTTTGGTACCCACTGCATCGGTATGCCAGCTCTCTTGGCCACGAGGAGCAGTAGCAAAAGACGTTAGTGATTTTTTCATAACTGCTGAAACTATAACTAAATTTGGGGCTGGATCCGACTTCAAAAGAAGCAGGATCTTATCCAGGTTTTGAACTTCTTCACGAGCCTTTGCATGGCAGCATTTTATGTGGATGGATTTAAAAGATTTCCCCAGCCCCCTCTAAGAGAAAGGGTAATACAGGCTTAGTTGTGTTGGTGGTGACATATGTTAAAGTTTCTTGAAAATCACAGACAAACTAATGTGTGGAGCCTTAAAGAGATACTCAGCTTTCAGGTACCCCAATCCACTGGACTCTTTTCAGAGATCTGGGAGAGGAAGATGAGCTGTAATGCTTCTTCGAACCTGAAGATGATGAACTAGAGCCAGATCTTGGCGAAGGAGTTTTCTCGAACTCTAAAGCATTGGCTCCAGCTTCTATCTGGAATACAAGAGAGGTGCCTTCTTTGAGAAGGGGAATGAGCTTAAAGTTTTTTTGTCAATGGAGAATAACCTCCATGTCTCTCTTGGAGAAGGAGTTTTTCTGGGTAATTCAGTACGAGCTGCTTCTTCAGGTAGCTGCGCCTGACCTTCCTCCAGCATAGGTCGTTAGGTTAGAGCTGGTTCATTTGGAGAGAGACCTTGAAGCTCTTGTGGCAACTTCATTTGTGCACATGGAGGGATGTCTTTAATATTTCTAGTTTCCACCCATTTCCTCTGTGGATTATGGGAGTAAAGCAGAGTAGGTCACTCTACTTGACATTACCACTGGAATCTACAAAGCTGAATTTTTGGTGGCCAAGATTTTCTCAAGCAGCACTGCTGAATAGCGTCGCTTCTGCATGAGTGAGAATAATCTGACACTCAGCTGTGATCTTCTCAAATAAGAAAACCTTCGTCCTAGAGAAGTCACCATGCTTCAAAATCATAAGTGTTGAAATGGAGTCTCTTGATGGCATGGTCTTGACAGCAGCCTAGGCTTCCTCGAGGTCCATGGCAAACACTAGCACGCGGTGAATAATGCTGATTGTCTCAACATCATTGACCCGACACTTAAGGGCACATACCTCAATGCCGTATACAGTGTCAACATGGCCATGGAGCCTTTGACGTCTAGTTCCTCACCATCATAGGGGAGGACTGTTTCTTCTTTTTGTGCTTTTGTCTTTGCTCGAGACATCTGCAGGGATCTGGTTGAGTTCCATGGTGGAGACATCAGCTCCTCTTGCCGTGACGTCCCTTCGTGAATGTGTTGTAGGGGCATTACAAGGTGGTTAGGAACAGCCCAAGCCGCTAAACTTGATCTCTTAATGGTCCCTCCGGTCCTTCTTGCCATCCCAAGGCTCTGGGGACGCTGCTTTGTTTTATGGTTGTCTGAAAGACACAGTATACAAAGATCATGAGAATCTTTCTCTGATAATTTGCTCACACAATTGGGACAGTCAACAAATAAAGAAGGCATTTCCTCACAAATAAATCACAACAAATGGCAAAGAAACATTGAAATGGTAATATAATATTTAATTATATTATATTGTATGGCATTGTATTATATTATATTATATCAAAGAAGCGCACAATATTCAGAGAAAAGTGGTATTTTGTAAATATCAAATCCAAAATGATAAAAGGACAGATCCCAGTGACCAGGGATCTTCACAAAGCAGTGCAGAAAGATGAACGGTAGCTTAACTGTCTGGGGATGCGACTTCTGGGATACATGGGTCAGCCTCCAGCCTTAAAGACACAGTGCTCCTTAGTTATCTCTGTAATATTAGACTGAACGCTGGAATTACCACTGGAAGCACTGTGTTTCATTTGTCCTATGTTTCAAAACCAGATTAGTAAAAACGCTTTTCTTCACCCGTTTATTTCCACTTATGGAGATTAAAGTTACAGTTTTATTAAATAGTCTAATTTCAAGAAATTCCTTACATGTTCCTAGTCAGGTGTTTTAAGTTTAAAGTTTGCCTTTCCAAAAGAGAAGCTTTTCACTTGCTGCAGTGTTCTGGGCTCTCATGGAGAGAAGGAGATAATTAGCTTTTATATGAGCAGAGGTCCTATGAAAGCACTATTGCTCTGCAGTGACCCCCTGAAACTTAAGTCAACACACCCTGTATGTTTCGCCGTTAATATGTATCTTTTCTTACTTTGGTTCTGTTAAAAGAACCACCCCTTATTTGTGCTTATTCTTAGTCTGTCTGCCTTCTCTGTGCTATTCTCTGCAAATCAAATGTCAGCAATTACGGCAACCAAGAAAGTGTGTGAATGAGATTAGCTAACAGCTAGCGGTCTAGTGTTTCGTTTGCGGCTTCCATTGACCCGTCCTCTAACACCTCCAGCCACTGTGGGTCTGTTGTTTTGCCTCATCCTGTGATGGATGGTCTCCTGCCCTCATTTATTTCCATATTTGCTCCTTGTAACATACCACAAAACGCTCTAGGCACTTGTGGAATTAGGTTGCGTGCATGATAGGTGCAAAAGCCAGTCAATGCACAAGTGTAAAGCAGTGCTTTCAACAGTAGACATAATTTGTGATGCCTCTGAGGTGTATCACAAGAGGGCTAACTTAAGTGTGACGCATCTGCCATGAATGAAAGACAGACTATTAGAGGAAGGCCCCGTACACGTCATTTGAGTGAGGCCCGCAGGGGGGAATGATGAGATCTGAAATGTATTTGGAACCCTTTCTTTTAAGCTTTGTGTATTGGGGCTAGAACATTGAACCTGCACGTGTCTCACGCTGAGAGGAAGTGAAGAAACTTCAGCATCAACTGGAGAAGTTCTCCAGGACCGGCAGTTTTTAGAAAGGGGCAGAGTTAGAGTCCACAAGCAGTGAGATATAGTATTCCGGTTTTGTGTTTGATCAAGGGTGGGGACACTGCTACAACGTCAGAATCAGAGAGGAAGGGCTTCATACTGCATATGCTTTTCAGATGGGTGTTACAGAGAAGTGTGAGGTCAAGCATAACTCAGAGGCGTCTGCCATTGTCTGAGAAGTAGCTGTAGGCGATGATCACCAGAGTGGGGAATAATGTTTGCAGAACACTCCAGGGGAGCCTAAGCTTAGAAATATGTACCTTATGCCAGCTAAGCAGAGTATTTGTCTGCGGATTCAGAATTGGATCATATGGAGGGTTGAGAGCAGCTGGCTGACTGCCTCCTACGACACAGAGATAACGTTTGATGCTTGAAGCACACATCTGGTGATCCAATATTGTAATATAAAATATGAAAACATACAGTAATTGATCCCCGTAAGCAATCTTGTACTACCTGAAAACAGCGAATCACAACATTTTGCAGTAAAATATAGTTTTTGTTCTTTTGTGAATTTGCTTGAGTCAGGCACTTTTAAACTGTGTACAGAGCCTCGATAGACTCTTCACCTAGTGGATCGCTATGGAGAATGAAATTGGAGTGGTAGATGGTAAAAAGGCAAGAAGAATGGGAAGATTGTGTATATCTTTTGTAAAGTTAATACTCAAACGAGGATGACAGGATGTAGGAAAGTAGGACCTGCTTCATATGGTTACCCCCACTTTTTGCTAAATGTGATACTGTTTATGACTAGTATGGCTGGGATCCTGCTAATCAGGACCGCAGTCTATCTGCTTTCTCCTTAAACTGTTACGCTATGTACTTAGGTACACTCCAGATTGGATACTGGGGTACCCTTGTCAGTCCCTAGTATATGGTACCCATGTACCCAGGGCATAGGTACCCCAGAGGTCTCCCATGGGCTGAAGCAGGTATTATGCTACCCATGAGAGGCCATGCAAAATGGAACTACAGCCCTGCCATTGCAGCCAGGGATGTATGATGTTACAACGCAGGCTATTACAACGCCTGCCTTTACAACGCGGTTTTTACATCGCAATCCATTACAACGCATAGCGCTTTGGGGTGCTGGATAGTGAGTAGTTTAATTTACTATTCCAACTCCAGTCCCCGTGGACACTAGGGAAGGTGTTGGATAGTAAATTAAACTTATTCCCTATCCTAGAGCGCCCCCCAGCGCAATGCGTTGTAATGGTTTGCGTTGTAATGACCGCATTGTAATGGTAGTGCGTTGTAAAAGTTTCGTTGTAAAGGTTGTACACCTGCAGCCAGTATTAGTTAGTGCATGCGCCACTTATCTAAGATATAGGTTTACTATATCTAAGGATCACTGCACTTAAAACCTATAAGTCACCCCTCTAGCAGGCTTTTACAATCCTGAGGGCAGGTTGCTTGGTTCTAAGTGAGAGGGTGCCACTGCATGAGCAGAACACCCCTGCGGCCTACGGAGTACATTCTCCCGGGTTGTCAGTGAAGCAGCCATTTACGACATATAGAGTGGCATTATGCTACCACGTGATAACCAACTCTAAAACGGCTAAAAAGAAAGCCTATAGCGTTTGGTGTCAAACATGTAAGAATCATACTCCCACACTGTTGCAGGGATTCTATACATACACAGAACTATGCGCAGGAATACGGGACCTTGGTGTATGGGGGCTAAGCCTTCCTACCGCCTCAGTACCCACAATCCCAGGATCGACTAGCAATAGTGTCTCACTCGCTCTCAATCCCAAAGATGCAAATGATTAGACACCCCAGAACACAACACTCCCGATTCTCTCAGGAATCGCGGTAACAAGACATGTAACAGGTGTGGGAGGTATGATTCCATCCCTCAGAAGCAAGCTTCGTTGGGTCCCTGCTTTTCCCGGTACCAGACTTCTAGTCCTGCACAGCACAAAATGGTTGCTGCCGATCAGAGACACATTTCTGCCCTCCTGCTGCTGAGCCAATCTAAAGCAGGGGAAGGCAGAACAATAGGCATCCTGTCACAGGGAGGTGTGACCACCTCCCAGACAGGAGTTAGTGTATTAGGGCTGGGTGGATGCGCATGCCAGCTACCGAAAGTCTGCATGAGGGGCACATTTGGTGTCCCTCTGCATAGTCCAGTTCAAACCAGTCCTGGGAACCATTGGCTCCTGCTCTGGCACAAAACTGGACAAAGGACATGAGAGTAACCTCCCCACTGTCCAGTCCCTCCCCTGGAAGGGTTCCTTGAATCTGTCAAACCCCCTCCTGTGGGTACAAAAGGGCTTCCCTTGCTGTAGGACACTAGATTCGATGTGGACAGTATTCTGAACCAGAAACCACTGAACTTTGACCGTCTGGACACTCTGGGCTTCGCTGGACTTTGTTTGGGCCCAACTTCGTCTCCCTCTCAGGTTGAAGCATCGTCTGTGCCCGTGCACCATACAGGATCCGTGAAGGACATGTGAAGCATCAAGAACAACCAAAGATATCTTCCTTTGAGTGAAGGAGTCACTCCCCTGCATTTGCAGGCACGGCAACACTGCTGTCGGTCTGCTGGCCCTGAGTTCCTACGGACTCCGAAGGCAACAGCATCACAGGAGGTGGGTTTCTACGTCCCTCGAGGTCTGAGCTGCCCTCTCACCAAGTTTGAGGTCAGAATCCCTCGTGAAAGCTGCAAAACCCGAAACCCTGTGCACCGCGTACATCTGCAAGTGCATATGCGTGTTGGCGTTTCCCGAACAAGTGCATTGGGCTCTGAGTAGCCCCAACTCTGGCACGATTTCCTAGCAAGAACTCCAGCCTCCTCACACAGAGTGCCCCGTGGGCTGCAGTTTGCTGAAATCGTTTGAGGTCCTCTTGCGACTGTCTCTGCCCTGTGGGTCCACTTGAGGGTCAACTTTGCTTTTCTTGGGCTCCCCTGGCTTCTCCAGGCCTGCCCTGATTCCCTTTGCTGCGGTGAGTCTCCTGGACCTTGCTGGTCCGAACCGTATCCATCCTTGATCTTCTGTGTGGGTTGCCGTTGTCAAGGCTTGTTGGTACTCCCGCCGAACACAGACCCCCTCAGCACTTGACATACTCGTATTCGGCTCCTGGTCATCCTCGAAGTCTCAAGGTGCCCGTGGCTGCAGAGTCAAGAACGCCATCAACCACCTGAACCTCCCGACATCTGTTGGCATTCGTTCCCACACTGTACCCGTCCTCTGTGGGGTCCCTACTTACTCACCTTGGGTGGTTCCTTGGGGTCCAAGCGATTCTACAACCTCTAGACACTGTCTTGACTCGAGTCGTGGTTCTTATACCACTATTTTAGTATATGGTTTGGTCCCTCGCTTGGGCCCACTGTGTATTAGTGCTATTTACTGTCATTTCTGTGCTGAAGTATTGTGTGCTTTGTGATTATCTCCGTAGGAGATACTGTGTCGTACTAGATAGTGTTATATTAATAAATGCATATTTTTATAACTACTGTGTGGTTCTTCTTTCATTTAACCAATACTATGAGATTACATTCTGGTAAAACAAGCTACTTAACATTCCTTCAAGACTAAGCCTGGAGGCTGCTCTCCACAGTTACCACTTGAATAGCTTCCTAAGGTTATCTTTGACCTCTTAAATCACCATAAGGGTTGTTTGGACTGGTAGAGGGTGCCCACTTTAATTAGTGGACAGCATATACTAGGCCAACTTCTCACAGAGGATGTTGAGGCTACACAATGTAGTAGAAGCAACAGATAGTAGTATTTGTTGTTGGGGGGGACCCTAGGGTCCACGTCTTGTCATTGTCTCCCAGCTGAGGTGGGTAGGGCGGATGTTCCTCTGCTGGAAATCTCATGAATATGAAATAGGTTTTGTGTCAGGTTTCAACCTTACAACAGAGATGGACTTTCTTTGAAATAGTTAGCCAGCCGAGGCTATTCCCTCCACAGTTTCAACCTATCTCCAGTACCAGATTCTTTGCTTCCTTTGTTTCTATTCTGTCCACAGTAAGTATGTAGCGGCCCTAAACCTAAAGCAATCTGGAAAAGGAAATATGGGCTCCAAGTACTTGGTTGTACCTGGAGGTTTGAATTCATGGATACCACCCATATGATAAACAGAAGAGACAAGGTTGTATTAGAGGGGGTGGGTTTATATCTTCCAAATGTGGGGAATGCAAAAATAATGTATCACTAGAAAGCATTTTATCTGGAGGCAGCCTCTTGAAGAGGGTAAAAACGAAGATAAAAGACGGCCTAGCCATGTTCTTTTGTCTGGGAGAGGGGCAGTGAGTGTAAGCGATATTTAAATAACTCATGCTGTATAAATACTCAAGGATAATAAACACCACAGAGGAGGGACAGACAAGTCCTATTTTACTAGCTCAAGTGTGTAAATGGAGTGACATGTGAGTGATATTTAAATTTCGGAGGTGTATAGATGAAAAAGGTGAGAGATGTATGAGTGACATTTAAATACCTCGTGTGCAAATATTGCAGACGGCGAGTGGGTAATATTTAAATTCCCTGCATGAACAAATACAAGAAATTAATTAGATCTGAGTGATTTCACAAGTTTTTTGCTATGGTAGGGAAAGACGAATGGTTGCTGCATTACTCATGTGTATAATGCAACAGAGGCTGTAGAGTAAACAACATTTAAATAACTCAGGTGTAAAAAAAACTGTTGGGGTGGGGAAGATGATCAATATTGAAATGTCACAGGGTATACATACGGTTAATGAAGGAAGGAAGTATGAGTGATATTAAATCCCCTACTGGGTAAAAACAGTACTTCAGGCAGAGCAGCGTGAGATTTAAATATTCCATTTGCATAAATGCTTGAAGTGATGGAGCTGTGTGTGGAATGTAAACACTCCAGGTGTATAAATTCAGTAGGTGAGAGATATATTGGTCATGTTGTAATACCTTAAGGGGGGGGAGGGATATATATATATATATACGTGTGTGTGTGTGTGTGTGTGTGTGTGTGTGTGTGTGTGTGTGTGTGTGTGTGTGTGTGTGTGTGTGTGTGTGTGTGTGTGTGTGTGTGTGTGTGTGTGTGTGTGTGTGTGTGTGTGTGTGTGTGTGTGTGTGTGTGTGTGTGTGTGTGTGTGTGTGTGTGTGTGTGTGTGTGTGTGTGTGTGTGTGTGTGTGTGTGTGTGTGTGTGTGTGTGTGTGTGTGTGTGTGTGTGTGTGTGTGTGTGTGTGTGTGTGTGTGTGTGTGTGTGTGTGTGTGTGTGTGTGTGTGTGTGTGTGTGTGTGTGTGTGTGTGTGTGTGTGTGTGTGTGTGTGTGTGTGTGTGTGTGTGTGTGTGTGTGTGTGTGTGTGTGTGTGTGTGTGTGTGTGTGTATATATATATTTTGTATTCCAAATTGCTCTCGCTACAAAGAATCACTCCACAGCAGTAGGTATGCTCGCATGCCTTTAATGGTTTCTTGAAGGTCACATTGCATCCGTAATTCGCAGCCTTTCACCAACGCGTTTCAGAGCCGTCCGCTCTTTCTTCAGGGTGTGGTGGCTAATTGCAATCATTTCCGGCTTGCCTTACAGTCCTTTTCAAGTGTCTCTGATTGGTCATGAAGCGCTTAGTAGCGTCATGCAGTATGGGACTTGTAGTTTTATTTTTAGCCAATGTTAACTCACAGTGGAGGTCGCAGATTTGCCATCAAATTATTAAAAGGGCTTCAGTCGCGAAAGGAGCACCGCCCAATCAAGTAGGAAGGAGTTTGGAGGAGTGGGACTGTGTCAGCAGGAACCTTGCCTGTTGAGTAAACGGCGCAGCAGTTTCTTCACACTGGGAAGGGAACAGAGCATACCGGGGCACACTGTGTGCCTTCAAATCCTGATGAATTCACTAATCATTAGGACCCTTTTAATAATTTGATGGCAAATCTGCGACCTCCACTGTGAGTTAACATTGGCTAAAAATAAAACTACAAGTCCCATACTGCATGACGCTACTAAGCGCTTCATGACCAATCAGAGACACTTGAAAAGGACTGTAAGGCAAGCCGGAAATGATTGCAATTAGCCACCACACCCTGAAGAAAGAGCGGACGGCTCTGAAACGCGTTGGTGAAAGGCTGCGAATTACGGATGCAATGTGACCTTCAAGAAACCATTAAAGGCATGCGAGCATACCTACTGCTGTGGAGTGATTCTTTGTAGCGAGAGCAATTTGGAATACAAAATTTAACGCGACGGCTTCAGTCGCGAAAGGAGCACCGCCCAATCAAGTAGGAAGGAGTTTGGAGGAGTCGGACTGTGTCAGCAGGAACCTTGCCTGTTGAGAAAACGGCGCAGCAGTTTCTTCACACTGGGAAGGGAACAGAGCATACCGGGGCACACTGTGTGCCTTCAAATCCTGATGAATTCACTAATCATTAGGACCCTTTTAATAATTTGATGGCAAATCTGCGACCTCCACTGTGAGTTAACATTGGCTAAAAATAAAACTACAAGTCCCATACTGCATGACGCTACTAAGCGCTTCATGACCAATCAGAGACACTTGAAAAGGACTGTAAGGCAAGCCGGAAATGATTGCAATTAGCCACCACACCCTGAAGAAAGAGCGGACGGCTCTGAAACGCGTTGG